>NC_083243.1:159407001-160010573 GCF_032191835.1 Heteronotia binoei | reverse complement strand
GGAATTGAGTGATTTATAATTGTAAATTCTGAATAAATATAAATATGTAACACCTTCCCCAGATAAAGAGCAATTAAATGAATCACACAAATGTGAAGGAGGGTCAGTGAGGGAATAACAAACAAAACAGAAGACTTTACCCACTGGCAGAAAACAGTGATGAGGGCAGACAAATCTCCCTGGGATTCAACAGAGTAGAAACTTTGATGTTATTTCAGCAGAGGCTGAAGGGTGACTGAGGTATTTAAGTATTCCTGCAAGGAAGCAAGGATGGAATAGACTGCTGGTCCTTGAAAGTCAAAGCATTTGTTTACAGTGGCAAGTGCTTTGGTTGTGCTTGGAGGCCTTGGCCTTGAGGAAAGTTGAGGAGAGATCTCAGGCACTCAACTGGCTCAAAATCAGTGTCTGAGGAGATAGAATGTGCTGTTCCCCAGTGCAAGAGGGCTGGCTCAGTCTCTTGGGGTTCCACTTGCTCATCACAGAAGGCTCCTGGAGGTGCTCTACCTGCTGTTTCTTGAGGTAGTTCTGGGATCACAGCCTCATCAGAGTCATCAGCATCTTCAGCCAGTGAGGAAGGGCCAGTAGCTGCTTTCAACGTGGATTAGCGAGATTCTTTTCTGGCAGCTCACAATTTCTACCCTAACTGATCTTACCTAGTTACCGTATATACCACCAACATATTTCAGTATTACTGCCAGAGATGCAAAATGGTATAGGCTGTAAGGGGGCTCAGTCCTGATATTGAAAACACTCAGATGGTTGGCTGTAATTAATAGGTGTTCTAATTATAATCTGTGATCATACTCTTTATCTTCTAATTGCATATATTAATTGAATGAATGTTGTTATCACTAGTAATTTGTGTTCTGAGGAGTTTTTTTTTTAGGTAGACAATATCAAACAAGGCAGTAATCTTAGGTAATTTGTCTCTTAGATTTGTCACAGAACCACTACATTGTGGGGGAAAACAGATTATGATTATCCTTGTTGTTATATGGAATAAGTAAGTTCTTCCTTTTAAACAACCATTTTCTTGAAATGCATGAGGGCTAGACTCCCCCCTGGGCAGGGACTCCATGCCACCATAAAGTTCTTGCCAAAACCAATCACTACATCAGCCTTAACCAGACCAGTGTGGAAGCCCTCTTAACAGCAGTCAATGCACTAGAGTGGGTCAAGTGACACTACTGGATTCCTGTAAAAGCTTTTGGTCAGGTTTGCTCATTTTTCCCTCCCTCCAAATATTGCAATACATTGTACCAATATGTGCATATATGTGGGAGGAAATTGTCAAGGGATTGTGAAGTAGCCAAGATTAGTGAATATGGCAGACAATGGACACAAGGTGGCAATATGTGCAAATTCACCATATCATGGAAGAGGGGCAGTGCAAGATATTCATCCTGACAAATCATTGGCAAGGTTTGTACCTGTCAAGTGCAGGCTTTCCTTTGAGAGGCCCCCAAGTGGAATACTAAATAGTGACCAATTGCAGGGTATGTTAAATACTTCTCTGCCTTCTGACATGACTTTTAAAATAGTAGATCGTGCAAAAGGTAGCCAGTTTGCATATTTTATTTATCATCTAGGGCAGGCACTAATTCTTTCTTTGATCTTGTACTAAATAAACTGAACTTGCATTTTGCTTGTTGCTTCTTGCAACTGACTGATGAAGTTACCTCCCCCCTCCCCTCTTTAAATAATACTTTTGTTCCACTTTTCAGGGGAACATGCCAATGTGTTTTTCAAAGCAGAAAATAAATGAAAGAAATGAGGCCTGGCAGTTCTAGAAATCAGTTTTCTGTAGTTATTCAGTAGTGCGCAGAAAGGCCATATGAGCTCATTTATGCTTCACATGCTTCATAGCTTAGACATTTCATTAACTCTGTATGTGTATAGATAATGTTAAGATAGACACATAAATGTAATATAAGAAATGGGCCACAGGAGAGAAACACTGCTTGTTGAAAATCCTCGCCTTAAATATTTTATACATTGTTTATTCAGAACAACGTGAATCTCTCATTCCTTGTTTAGTTGTTGCTTACATTTTAAAGGAGAAAACAACTCTTTCAAATCTTTGTATCCTTTAGAAGGAAGTCAGATCTGTGTTTCTAGTTGTGATAGTTAGGAAAGGGCTCACTGATTTGCAAATTATGCTGGTGGATAAGCAAAGAATGAAAGTCAATATGATGAAGTGGTTGGACAGCAACAGGAGTGGTCCAAGTTCAGATTTCTTCTATGCAGTGGGAAAGAAAGTTTACTTTTCTTTTAGGCCAAAGCCAATGCCATTTTTTTAAAGATGACTTTGGCCATTTAAGAATGCCACAAGTGTCCAGTCTTGAGCAGGCTCATGGCATGGTGGGAGCAGACAAGCATGTTCCCCAGCACCTTTCCTGAACCTACTGCCCATCAATTTCATTGGATTCCCTTGAGTTCTAGTATTTTGAGAGAGGAAGAAAAAATTATCTTTGTCAACTATAAGAACACAAGAAGGGTCCTGCTAGATCAGAGGAGAGGTCAATCTAGTCCAGCATCCAGTTTCACTTGACACCAATCACAAATGTGGTCCGAGTAAGGAATCTTTCTTAATCATCTCTTCATAACAGGAGTGGGCTGTGCATTCAATCAAATTAAGAAGGGAAATTTAAAGTAATTTGGGATAGTTAAATTAAAAAGCATAAGAAGGCAGCGATTTTGTTGCAGGAATACCGACAAATACAGAAGAGCAAACTCTGTGGGCATGAAGTAATCCCTTTCTTGGATATTCTTCTGGATATACTGGGACTTAACAGCTATGGGTTCCAGGCCCTGAATAATGTTAGGGTTTAGTCCGATAAGACAGAGTTTTGTGTCAAGAATCCTGGACCAAGAGGATTAAGAGAATTTACTTTTTAATTTAGATAGGTATCTGGAGTTACTATAGAGCACTTTAAGGTACAAACTGAAGGCCAGTTGCCAGGTTTTAGCCTCCAATGATGGTTGACCCAATTCTGCTCTTAGGGACACTCTAGCTCTGCATTTTGGTCTGTCGGTCGACTTACGAAGGAAGGGAAGTAGTGGGAAGTCTCTTTGAGTGATTAGATTTATGTGGCTCCCCCAAAAAGGTGACAAGGGAGGAGGTACTATGACTGATAGACAATTTAAAAACTGATAAATCACCAGGCCCAGATGGCATATATCCAAAAGTTCTGAAAGAACTCAAATGTGAACTTGTGGATCTCCTAAAAAAAAAATGTGATCTTTCATTAAAATCAAGACCTCCAACTGTAGAGATTTTTCTGCAGCACCCAGTTCTGGAGGTCACCCTGTCCAGCTTTCTTTTCAGGCACGAGAGAAGATAGTTAAAGTTTCAAAAAATTAAGTATGTAAAGATGGAAGTCCGTGAAAGAAGTAAAGAAGTTTTGGAAACAAAAAGAAATAATATAATTATGATTAAAATAAGAATTAGGAAAAGTGGTACAGGGATCAGGTGAAATCGGGTAAAGAAAGAAAATAAGATAAAGAGGAAGGAGTTCATTTATTTGTTGTTAGTATTCGGTTTGAACTGTAGAAGACAACAAGCAAAAAACAAAGTGTATTTATATGAGATGTATAAATATGTTGATATATGCACACTTAATAAATATTAATTCCCCCAAAACTTAAAACAAAATCTTCCTCCATTCCTGAGGACTGGAAGGTAGCTAATTTCACCTCCATCTTTAAAAAGGGTTCCAGAGGAGATCCAGGAAATTACAGATCAGTCAGTCTGACGTCAATAGTGGGAAAGTTAGTGGAAACTGTTATTTAAGAGAGAATGAGTAGGCACACTGATGAACAAAAGCTACTGAGGAAGATTCAGCATGGGTTCTGTAAGGGAAGATCTTGTCTCACTAACCTGTTAGAGTTCTTTGAGGGGGTGAACAAACATGTGGATGAGGAGACCCAATAGATATTGTTTACCTTGACTTCCAGAAAGCTTTTGATAAAGTTCATCATCAAAGCCTCCTTAGTAAGCTCAAGTCATGGGGTAAAAGGACAAGTCCTCTTGTGGATCAAAAACTGGCTAATTAATGGGAAACAGAGTGGGTATAAATGTGCAGTTTTCACAGTGAAGCGTGGTAAGTGGTGGGATACCTCAGGGCTTAGTACTGGGTCTGATGCTTTTTAACTCATTCATTAATGATCTAGAGTTGGGAGTAAGCAGCATAGTGGCTAAATTCGCAGATGACACTAAATTGTTTAGGGTGGTGAGAAACAGGGATGATTGTGAGGCACTCCAAATGGATCTGTCAAGGCTGGAGGAGTGGGCGTCAAAGTGACAAAAAAGGTTCAACGTGACCAAGTGTCAAGTAATACACATTGGGGCAAAAAATCCTAACTATAAATACACATTGATTGGGTCCAAACTGGCAGAGGCTGATCAAGAAAGAGATCTTGGAGTCATAGTAGATACCTCACTGAAAATGTTGAGACGGTGTGCAACTGCAAAAAAAAAAAGGCTAACACTATGCTGGGAATTATTAGGAAGGAAATTGAAAACAAATCAGCCGGTATCACAATTTGTTGTTCAGTCGTGCAGTCGGGTCCAACTCTTTGTGACCCCATGGACAAAGTCACGCCAGGCTCTCCTGTCTTCCACCATCCTCCGAAGTCTGCTCAAATTCATGTTTGTTACATCAGTAATGCTGTCCAGCCATCTCATCTTTTGCCATCCCCTTCTTCTTTTGCCTTCTGTCTTACCCAGCATCAGGATTTTCTCCAGTGAGTGCTCCCTTCTCATTTGATGGCCAAAGTATTTGAGCTTTAGCTTCAGCATCTGACCTTCCAGGGAACAGTCAGGGTTGATTTCCCTTAGGACTGACTGATTTGATCTTCTTGCAGTCGAAGGGGCTCTCAAGATTCTTCTTCAGCACCACAGCTAAAAAGCATCTATTCTTCTGTGCTTGGCCTTCCTTATGGCCCAGCTCTCACAGCCATACATTACTACTGGGAATACCATCGCTTTGACTATATGGGCTTTTGTTTGCAGGGTGATGTCTCTACTTTTTATTATACTTCCTAGGTTCGCCATAGCTGTCCTCCTAAGGAGCAAATGTCATTTAATTTCATGGCTACAGTCACCATCTGCAGTGATCTTGGATCCCAGAAATGTGAAGTCTGTCACTACTTCCATGTCTTCCCCTTCTATTTGCCAAGGTGTGATGGGGCCGGATGCCATGATCTTACTTTTTTTGATACTGAGTTTCAAGCCTACTTTTGTGCTCTCCTCTTTCACCCTCAACAAGAGGTTCTTTAGGTCCTCCTTACTTTCTGCCATTAGAGTGGTATCATGTTGTTGATGTTTTCCCCGGCAATCTTAATTCCAGTTTGTGCTTTATCCAAGCCAGCATTCCACATGATGTACTCTGCATATAAATTAAATCAGCAGGGTGACAATATACATCCTTGTCGAACTCCTTTTCCTATTCTAAACCAATCAGTTGTTCCCTATCCCGTTCTGACAGTTGCTTCTTGGCCCTTATACAGGTTTGCCCCCCAAGGTCGGAATAAAGAATCAGACACAATGCATTGGTATAAAATTGGGCCACTTTATTAAACATCATAATAAATGGCAAGAGCACCCAACCAGTGGCCTGGCCAGGGCTAGGGGTCACTGCGACTGCTCCCCTGCCATTAGCGGGCAAGAGACCCAGCCCCCCAGCCGAAGCTGTATGACTCAGCTCCCGCCAGGCAGGCCCAGCAGGGAGGCACGCACCAAAGGGCCCAAACCCAGACACACGTCTCGACGGAAAGGCACCCTCTAGTCGAGCCATCTAGTTATTGCCCATCAACTTCATTGAGTGAATCCAAGTCCTAGTATTAAGGGAGAGGGACAGAAAAAGTTTTCTGTGTCCACTTTCTCCACCATGTGCATAATTTTATAAATGTCTATCATGTCCTCCCTTATTCATATTTTTTCTAAACTGAAAAGTCTCAAACTAGGTGCTTCAATCCCCTTAATTATTTTAGTTACCCTTTATTTATTTTTTTCTAGTTCTGCAGTATCCTTTTTTGAGATGGTCAGAAAATGCACACAGTACTCCAAATTATGCCTTACCATGAATCTATACAGGGCTGTTCCAATACTGGCTGTGTATTTTCAGTTCTTTTCCTAATAATTCCCAGCATGGCATTTGCCTTTTTCACAATAGCTGCACACTGAGTCAACATTTTCATTGAGCTATCCACTACCCCAAGACCGCTTTCCCTCTCCATTTCAGCCAGTTCAGACCCAATCAGTGTTTAAAGTTAGGAAGTTTTATTCCAGTGTGTGCCAGCTTACATTTGCCTGCATAGAATTTCATTTGTTATGTTGTCGCTCACCCACTTGATTTAGAGAGATCCTCATGGAGCTCTTAACAGTTTGCCTTGTTTTCACCATCCTGAAATTGTTGTTACTTAGTAGAAGCAGGGAGGTATAATTTTAACACTTTCACTTACACAAGGACGGTTGTGCATGCATAGGCTTGAGGGATTCTGACCACAATATCTGTCACATCATTATTCGTCAGGGTTGACCTTGCTCATCTGTCTGACTAGGTGAGTGCCCCTTTCCTCCCTCACTGCTCCATGTGCATCCCTCACCAATCTGTGCTCTCTGTGGAACAGGACAGTGTTGTGAATGTGGAAATTGTCCATCAGATCTAGCCCATTGTGCTTGGTTTTATACTTTTTGTGTTCTCTGTAAACTCAAACTGATCAGAATCCAGATGTTACAATGACATAATTATGATCAATGATGGATCCAAATCAACAGTGTTCAAAATAAAATTCCTTATATTGTTTACCAGTATTTTAGATGCTGGATACATGTTGGTGTTTTCTGTGTGTCTGATCAGTAGAATGAGTTTGGAGCTCAGCAGTCAGATGTCAACATATCTGATGTCTGGATTTTCCTCACTTAGGCAATGTGAACATATGAAGCTGCCTTATACGGAATCAGACCCTCAGTCCATCAAAATCAGTATTGTCTACTCAGACTGGCAGCAGCTCTCCAGGGTCTCAAGCAGAGGTTTTTCACACCTACTTGCCTGGACCATTTTTAGTTGGAGATGCCTGAGATTCAACCTGGGACCTTCTGCTTGCCAAGCAGATGCTCTACCACTGAGCCACCATCCCTCCCCAAATTAATGTTGTCAACTCAGACTGGCAGCGGCTCTCCAGGGTCTCAGACAGGGGTCTTTCACATCCCCTACTGCCTGGTCCTTTTAACTGGAGATGCTGGGGATTGCACCTGAGACCTTCTGCTTGCCAAGTAGAAGCTCTACCACTGAGCCTCATGCTATTCTAAACTCCTTGGACAAAGGGTGGTCTAAAAATGTGATAATAAAAAGAAGACAGTCCTGCCAGAAGCAGGATCCTGCATCTGCACATCTGGATTCTCATGAAGCCCGCACAACATTCACGCCACTGGACAGCAGGATGCTCCACCAACTATCCCAACCAATACTACTGTTTCTGATCAATAAGATGAGATACTGAGTTTTAATCTGATTTAATCTATGTGCTATTGCTTTACTTTGATCTGAAGTTTGTATAACTATCAGCTGGACACTTTAAATAACACCAAGAGACTCTGGATAGGGCAAGCTGATAAACAGAGCCATCTTAATGACAAAAGACAGTCTTCTAGTGCACATTGTCTGTTTCCTTTTATCTTACAAGAAGACTTACTGGCCCATACCATATATGGAAGATGTAATGTACAGGAGAAAATTGTCATTTGGATTTTGTACAAAGCCATCATTGCTTAATTTGAGCCTGAATGGGCATTGTTATCAAGAAACAGAAATATTATTTTAAGCATTTCTAGATTCCATTTACCATATTTCTTAACAGAAAGATTACCATGGATGTAAATTGAACCCCTAAAAACACGCACACACAAAACCTCATTATTGAATGTAACTGTAACTTGTATGCAATGTAAGATGATCCCCTCTTTTTTGATGACATTCCTAGGGAAAACCCTATTTGCATAAACACTGTATTTCAGTAGGAAGACTAACACATGTTAAAATGTATCCCTGTCAGTAGTAGAAAAAGGAGAAACTGTCAGATTATCAGAAGGACTTTAGAGAGGACTGTTGAAAGGGTTTCTCAGGTACTCTCATTGTTTTTGTGGCATTCAGAGTCATTCCAGATCTAATCTCTGGCCTGAGGAGAATCCAGTTATCAGGTAGGTTGATATCTGACTGCTGCACTCCAAATGTGACAGACTCTTCTAGGCAAAGGATATTTTTCATCCTGTTTGACAGCTGGCAAAATGACTGTGGTGGAGGTGAGCCTAAGAAAGCAGAGCCAAAAGAACTCTTCCATTTGGACTTGATACAAGCAAGGCAGGGGATGTGGTGTTCATCTCCTACACCCATGTGAGAGGAGACAGTAGGAGTAGAGTCCTGTAGGTGGTATGGATACAGAATGGATACAGGCCGAGTCCTTTGGTCCTCAAATTGTGTGTATGTGTATGAGGGAGAGATTTATATGTGTAGGACATTACCTGACTGAGCATCTCTGGGTTTGTTTACCCTGGGTTTTTTTCTTCCATTAAGTTTTATTGTGTGTTAGATTAATATTGTAGGAGAGGGACAGGGAAATTTAGTGGGAGGAGATTGTTTGGCCAGTTAAAAGAAGTAGTAAGACTTCAATGGGCTCTCCCTGCTTCCAAGCTGCCTCCCCTCAGCTCATGGGCACCTTTCAGTCAGGTTGATCTGCTCTTGGTTGCTGATGGCTCAAGATGTTTTCCTGGTGGCTTTTACTGGGGGGGGGGAGGTCCCCCATATGGCGTGAGGAGCAGTCTTTCAAAGCTTAATTGACTTCTGGAACAGCCAGGGCGATGATTTCAGAAGTAGACATGGTTGCTCTTAGGGATCCTCTCCCTCTGAACAGAGTTTGTTTAAGATGCTTTTATACTGGGGAGCTTGGGGCTATTAAATGACATGGATGATGCTCACAACATCAGTGGAAGAAATTTTGAGAAAATATAACCAAACATAGTCTGAACTCATTTTTAGAGTCTTCTCTTTGGTGGAGATGGCAGTGAGGAAAAAACAAACTGGACCCATCTGGTGGAGACATTTTGTGTGGTGACAAATCTCTTTGTTGGGGATTCTTGTGGCAACTTCATTAAAACATCAATAGTCCCTTTTGACATATTTGCCAGAGAGTTAGGAGGTGAAATTGCTCTGATGTAGATACCGCTATTGATATAATATGATTACCATATTATTTTTGTGTATATATGAGTAGAGAGAGCTAACCAGTTTACCACACATCTGTCCTAAATGTGTAGCAATATCCTCCTTACCGTTTGGTACAACATACAGATGATCCAAGCTTGCTGGGTTAAAGAGCTCCTGCATGGACTTTATGTCAAGAATGAGACTCACTGAAGGCATGCATTTGCATTCACAAGGCTTTTGCATTTATTTGTTTGTTTGTTTGTTTACATCTCATTTCCCCCCTGCGGTTTGGACTCAAAGTGACTTAGAACATCCTTCTCCCTCCTGCATTTTCTTACAACAACAGCCCTGTGAGGTAGGCCAGGCTGCGAGTTTGTAACAGGCCCAAAGTCCATGGCATAAGTGGGGATTTGAGCTTCCATGGCATAAGTGGGGATTTGAACCCAGTTAGTCCAGGGTCCTGGTCTGCCGTTCTATTCACTACACCACGCCGGTCCTCAGGACTGTTGACTAGTATGAAAAACATTATATGCTTTTACTGTAATAGAAGTAGCTCTTGGTTAGACACTAGATGCCCATATTGCCCTGAGAGTGCCAGAGAATGTGCAGCAGGTTTTGGGTTCAATTATTGGTACAGTATTCTTCAGGGAGGGTTAATATATACAGATTACATGAAGTGGTGCAAATTATTTAAAGTGGTAATGACTCTCTAAACCCCTTGGTTAATTGCATGTCAGGAAGCGTTACAGAGCTTGATCAGCTACGCTCCAGCATCTTAATAGTTTTTATTTATTAAACTGGTTTAGATTTCAACCTCTAGCCAGGTGCACTTGTGTGGTATAGTACACAGTGGGGTTTTTTTTTAAAACTTCACTGTTGTTTTCCTCTACAACTCTAGATTAGGAAGGAGACAGATGGAATTTTAAAATGAGTTGCCCTATTACTGTTCCCATCCTTCACTGTAAAGGCTTTTTACTGACATCAGTAGCCATTGTTGCAGGACGCATGCATGATATATAGCACTAGAACTGCCTATCAAGACTTTCAGACAATTAATCAAAAGTTCCCTGAGGTTTTAGGAGCATGTCCTCCTATTGCTTTCAACATATCAGTTTCTGAATCCTTCTGGTGATCCCCCCAACCCCTTCTTTAAAGCATGCTCTTACTATTTGGAATGCTCATCCATACTTGGTGAAGTTCTGACTCTTACATATTTGACCTAGCGGCAAGAAAGTGTGTGTGTGTGTGTGCTGTACTTTATACAGAAATGGTGTTGGAATGTATTCCGATAGGCTTCCTTGTGCGCGGTATACATAGATAAGGAACAGAGAGAATTCATTGTAATGCAGTGTCTGGCATCCATCATTCATGACTTGACTTGAAGTATCATGCATAATGTAAAAAGTACATGTAAGCATAAAAACTCCAACAGAAATAGAAGCTTCTCTTCAAGATAAATCATAGCTTGCCTGTGTTAGGCCCTGGTTTTGCATGCTGGATTCCCTTGTGCGTTTCAGGGTGGGGAAGACATTGGTCTCCTTGCACAGAATTGCAGGTGTGATATTAGCACTTGGCAGGCAGGAGGTAGTGCTTGAGGAGGCTGAAGTGAAGTGACAGGGGATGTCTTTGTTATGAGTGTGTAAAAGTGTGTATAAACAGTTGCATTAAAGGCATTAAAAAGAGTGCTGGGAAGAGATCCACAGTCTGTCTACTGCTAGGGATTATGTGGGTGGTGGAGTTGCATATACTTTAGTGGTGTATGCTGGCTTCTGATCAGTGGAACAAATATAGAAGAATCTTAGAGATCAGCAAAAGGGGGTGTGTGCATCCTTTGGATCCCAGTTTCCAGTGAGCTGGTAAAACCTGTACACTACCAAAAGGTTAGTGTTTAGCCATAGGACATTGGATTCAGGGTGCTGATCATCATCTGGAATAATTTATGCTTGGCACAAGCACTCAGAGAAAAATGCAGTGGAGGAGCTATGGGAGATGTGAAGACAAAGAGCCTTGCTTTAAGGTCCAGCTGTTACTGCATTTGGGCAAAGCAGTGGTTTTTCTAAAGCTTCAAAAGGCAAGTTAAGGTGTTGCTGCTGGACAACCACAGACACTGAGGGAATTTGAGGCTTCTTGCAGCCCATATTGAAAACACATATTTAATTCTATTGATAATTATTTTTAGTCAAACCTTTGATGTGTAAGATGGTAATAGTCTAGCTCTGGGAGTTGGGTTCTATATGAAGCTGACAAAACTTCTTGATGCATAATTACAGATTAATGAGATGTTGTATGTCTTTGTGCTTATGGCTGCACAGTTGTACCCTGTAGCTGAGTTGTGCAGAAGCCTAAGAGTTTGTTTCTCATTGGAGTGCATTTCTTTGCCATAGTACAGATGTTACTCTCTTCTGGAAGTTTTCTTGATGCTCTCCGAATTTGTTCCCCAAAGCTATGAAAATCACCCTTACTAATGACCAGTTGTGGTTGTCACTGTCTTTTTATTGTCCCTGCTCCCATGCTGGTGGTGGGTGGGCAGAAACTAAGAATCAGATTTGCCTGGCCTGGAGTCGGTGGAGGGGGGGTGGAGCTTGGCCACCTTAATTAATATTCTATAATCCACCTTGAGTCTCAGTGCAGAAGGCAGGCTAGAAATAAAGTAAATAAATAATATCAATTCACTTGGGAAGGGCCAGAAAAAAAAGTGATGACCTCTTGACTGTACACCCCTTCTGTTTACCGTAGCAAAAAGTCAGTAATTGATAAATATGTGCTACCTTGCCACCAGCGTTCCCTCTAATCCATGGAGTCTTGTAAGCAAAAATTTTACTTTGTGAGCTATTGGTATTCAAGTTGTGAGCTACTGACGTTAAAGTTGTGAGCTACTGCATAAATTAGTTTGCTCTGGGGCTATTTTTCCTGAGCTAAAACAAAAATGTGTGAGCTGGAGGCCAAAAATCTGTGAGCTAGCTCACACTAACTCAGCTTAGAGGGAACACTGCTTGCCACCAATATTCTTTCTGAGCTGTGCATGTGCGCAGCCACTCATTAACACAGGAAGCCCCGCTCAGTAGCATTCTGGAGCTGCACAGGGTCTTGCACTGCCCATTGCATATTTTAAGATTACAGCAGTTATATTCTGCTCAAGATGTCAACTCTTCTACTCAGTGGGGGAGGGGGGGGAGGAAATTAGAGGGAACATTGCCTGCTACCAGGGCTTTTTTTCTAGAAAAAGTCCAGCAGGAGCTCCAGAAAGCTGCGTCACAGCATGGTCTGGCCCCATGAGCCTGTCCAGCAAGCTGGGCCCCAGGAAGCTGTGCTGCAGTGCAGTTTGGTCCCATGAGCCCAGCCAGTGGGTGTTGTCAGCCTGAGAGTGTGTGGCTGTCAGAGACCTTTAAAAAAAACAAAAAAAACCCAGAGCTGCATTCCAGTGCACTCCAGCACATCACCCCCCCCCCCCCCCCGCCGCCTGCTACCACCTTGGCTTTTCATCAGCCTTCCTGAGAACAACTTAAAATGCTCTTAAGAACACTGCAGAAGTGTGGATCATAGCAGTAACTTGGGATGGGCACAGTATGAAAAAGTAAACATTTTATGTAAAGAGTTCGAAGTCCATGTGACGTTTTAAAGTGAAAAAAGAAGAAATTTTAATAAAAATTACAAATATAACACAGAAAATGACAACATTTCTTAGAAAATCCCTCTGCATACACTGACTGATTGGTGGAAGATGTTACATCTGGAAGGTATGCAAAACTTCCAAAGCTCCCAAAGTCCTTTGTTTTCAGGTGTCTCCTAGCTTTCCAAACTGAGTCAGCTACATATTATTTGGGCTCTGGTGATTCCTGACACGTGCTGCAATTTGGCAACAGAGGAAAAAAGACCTGCCAATCTTGGTGATCTTGTGAATCTCACAGCTGCTTTCCTTTGAAAATGTATCACATTGGGTTTGGCAAAGAGGACTCCTTAATCAGTCACTGAAAGGTAGGTAAGTGGAGGTTCCCTTATATCTTCCAGGTTAAAGGGAATTATGTTCTGTTTGTCTATGTGGCAGATGGTGAAACCACATCAGGCTTCCTGGATTCCTGCCCAGGCAATTGAACTTTTATACATACTGGCAGAGGAACAGCTAACAACATTGAATGGCATTGCTTGTTTTTAGAAGAATGGGAGCTGGTCAAGTTAAGTTGACCAGACTTGAGGAATCTGATCAGTACAGGCCAGGGGTATCGAACTAATTTGTTATGAGGGGCTGGATCTGACATAAATATAACATTGTTGGGCCATGTGTGCCATAAAATGTAACACAAAGTACCAAAGATATAAACTTTATATAGATGCCAAATGGCAATAGGAGGCTTGACTGGATTAGGTGTGATGCAGAGGGGTAGTAGGCATGGAGATACCAGCATTGGTAATGAGGCAGGAAACCTAGATCTCAAATACATCCAGGAGGATCCAGTCCAGGAGGATGCAAAGAATAAATGGAAATAAGTCTGAAGAAATGAAGAGTGAGTCACAAAAGAACATACCCTACCACAAATTTTGTTCATATTTAAGGTGCTACTAGACTCTTGCTCTTTTCTACTGCTATTAGAAACCACAGCATTCAAAAACCAGTGTGGGAAACATTTTAACCTTCCAGGATATTCAGTTGCTGTCTTCAGAGAAGCCGTTCTTTTACAAAAGGATTTCAAAGGGAGATTAGAAAGAGAGACTGCTGAATTGCAACTGATAATGAAGCTCAAGGCAGTGCATCCATCTTGACTGAATTGAGACCTAAATTCAAGAACTGTGACTTACCCAAGGTCACTCAGCTCATGCACTGCCACAAATTTTGTTAGTCATTAAGCTGCTGCTGGACTCTTGTTCCCTTCCACTAATAAAGAATGCAAGGTGTGCTGTTAGGTTTCTTCCCCCTTCCCATCTGTCAGAAATGGAAAGGGGGGTCCCTCTCTCTCTGTTTCTGGCTTGGTCTCTCTGGCTCTTTCCCTCCCCCATTATCTCTCTCCCTCCCTCGTTCTCTCCCTGGCTCTCCCTCTCTCTCTCTGGCTTGCTCTCTTTGGCTCTTTCCCTCCCCCCCTTCTCTCTCTCTCTCTCTCTCTCTGAAGAAGAAGTGTGCTTGCACACAAGACATTCTTGATCTGCTGCCACAGGATGACATTTTCTCTCTGTCTTTCTCCAGCTTTCTCTCTCCCCCTCCCTCACCAGAGGATCCCTCGGGCAATTGAGGAAAGGCTTTCTTTCTCTTCTCTGTGAAGCTGGAATTAGGAGAGACTGGGCAATAGAAGCTGTGGTTCCAGAAACAGGACGTAGAAAGCAGCAGAGGGCCAGTTGCTCAGCAGACCACATTGAGGCCCTGCGGGGGCAAGATACATCCCACAGGCCATATGTTTGACACCCCTGGTATAGTCCATTATGGACCTGGGGTGGTCAGATGGTTTCGAATTCATGTATATCTGATGTGGATTTGGCACTTGTATGGTTGCCAAGTCCCCTGTGGCTTCTGGTGGTGGACTTTCCTTGCGCATACTTGGCATGCATGGCACGATGACGTCACCCACAAGTGACATCATTGTGCTGGCACCTAGGTGTCATCATGTTGACACCTAAAGCAGCCAGTGTGCAATATCGGCAGCATGATGACTTCACTTGGGGGTGACATCATCACGCCAGTGATATTGGGGGAGGTTCCCTCCACTGGCCCAATGTGGGCAGGCTGGTTGGGAACCTCCAGGGCGGGAGAATCCCCATCCGGCCCGGGGGCTTGGCAGCCTAAGGCACATGCCAATTTATCAACACTTGCTAGAGGAGTTTGTTTTTCAAAATCTGATGTTTAAAGAATTTGCAGAGTAATGGCAGCTGAGCCATCACTGGCATGAGCTAAGAGAACAGAACAGCAATCCAGGCAAGGAGCTGGTAATGATACTGATACAGGCATTAAATCCACATTCGGATGAGGTAAAGTTATCCCTTTGAAAACTGTATGAAGCATTGTACTTCTTGATCCAGATTTGTTGCTGAAGGCTTTTAATTCTCTGAATATATTGAGTAAGTTATGTCCTCTTTTAGAGTCTGCCTACATTGTTATCCATGCATCTATATCATTGATTGGAATTCTGTAGTCTACTGTAGGTAAGGCTACCATTTAAGACATCTTTAATAATAGAACTGAGGCAAAATACAGCGGTCTCTCTTTTGATAGGAGTATTATACTGGAAGTAGACTATACTAATACAAAAACAGCTAGACTGGCTTTTTGTGTGTTCCCAAACACAGTTTGAGGTACTGCCTAAAAAGCAACTTCTAGGTTCATGCCCAGAAAGCCTTTTATGGTCGGAAAGGCCATGCAGCTAAGGGATCATCTCTCCCTATATATGCCCACTTGCCCACTTAAGTCAGCAAAAAGATTTCTCCTGGTGAATTCATTGGTTCATTGAGGGAGGGCTTGTTCTTCTCTGTGGTGCCACCTTGCAATTTTGAACAGCTTTCCAGAAGAAATCCAACTTGCTTCTTTCCTCCTGTAACTTTGTTCATTTTCAGATCACTTTTGAATGAACAGTGTTGATAAGGTAACTTGTTCTCATTACATCAAGATGGGTAGCTGTGTTTGTCTGTCTGTAGCAGTAGAAAAGAGCAAGAAGTGAGCCATGACTCATGAAAGTTCATACCCTGCCACAAATTTTGTTAGTCTTTAAGGAGCTACTGAACTCTCACTCTTTTCGATTGTTCTCATTAGACTGTTTCTCTTGCTTGTTTTACTGGAGGTTTTATCTTAACTATTGTAATTTTCATTCTGGTCTGTTGAAAGCCTCTGTGGACTATTTGGGGGGAGCAGGGCATATCTTTTTAAATGAACAAATCATGAGCAGAAACCACTGAATGAAATAGTATAATTATTATCAGTGCTCCTTTGGACATTGGCTTGAGACAGTTTTATGTATGGTAGAATTTTGCTGTGACCTTTATTCAGTGGAATTCTCCCCCACCACTTAATTAAAAGAAAATTGAGACCTATCCAAAAGTTGCAGAATGTGACAGATGGTAGAACAGTCTGTTCTATCTTAGGTGGTAGATGCCATTTTTCAATCTTCTTCTTTGTCGGAAAACCCTCCCTGAAAGTAGAAAACTAGCACAGGGAGAAAGATCTGCTTCCTGCTGTGCTAAATTTCCAATTACAGGGAGGTTTTTGCCTCAGAGGAGCATATTAAAATGGCTCTGTCTGAAGTGGTGCAATCTATTCTACAAACACATTCCTATGTCATTCTTCTGCATGTGTGTAGGCACTGTTTCTTGCTGTCATCATGCTACATTGTCATTCTATAACTTCATTACTTAACACTATGAATGTGTTTCAAGGGGTAGCCATGTTGGTCTGCAGTAGAACAGGTAGATTTGCATCCAGGTGCAGCTTAGAGACCAACAAGATTTTGGGAGTATAAGCTTTTGAGAGACAAAACTCTGACAAAGGGAGCTTTGATGCATAATGGCTTATACAACAAAAATCTTGTTGATTTCTAAGGTACTACTGGACTAGAATCTATTGTGAATGAGATTATTTATTACATTTATATCTTGCCTTTTTTTCCATTGTGCAATTTAAGGCAGATTATACAGGATTTCCTGAAGGTCTCCTGCCCAAGGCATTTTCCAGATCCAGAACTGTTTACCTGCAGCAAAGTTGCTTTATGCGCCTTCCAGCACACACCCTTGGGTCAACATTGGATGGTGTCTGAATTCATTTAATTTCCTTCTCTTTTCCCATCCTTTCCTCCTTCCATATCATTTCTGTTGTAAGCAATTATTTCTAAATGTAAACCATTCAGGCAGCAAATACATAAAATAAATGTGCATATCAGGCCTGAGTTGTAGTTCAGTGAGCAAGTATTTGCATTATGGCCTCTGGCACAGATGTATCTTTCCTGCACCTCTGTATGGAGTAATGGCTGCTGTTGCATTCTGGAGTTACACAGCCACTGGCAAAATATGTCTGGCCATCAAGGTTTGTATAAGCTTTGTGCTTTGATGTTCTATAGCTGCTGTAGAATGTCAAATGGCTTTTATGGAGAAACTGTGATGATCTTCACTTTGAACAAGCAAAGAAGCTGATTGCATAAAATGCTGATTTAGGAAACTTCAAACACCAGCACCATTCACCACCACATTCCATCCCTTGTTCCTGACAAAGGAGACATTTTTGTTTCGATGAAAGGTGTGGGTGAGTGAGCAGCAGCATCCTATTTCAGCTTGTCAGCCAGTGAAGAGAGATGGAGAGTAAAGGGAGAGTGCAAAGCTGTTTTTCATGCAAGGATTTCCCCTCCTCGCTTTGCACCAAGGAAAATCTTTAAAAATCTGGATGAGCATTTCATTAGCATTCTTTGTACATTCTGTGCAGTTACTGCGTTTAAGAAAAAAGGTCAGGAGGGTAGCTAATCTGTTACTGTGATTACTATCAGATCTTGAAGGAACAGCTTGGATGGTCTTGGAGAAGACTGCTATTTTTAAGATTATTTTCAGATATAAAATCTCATTGTGTCACTTAGAATAACAGAATCATAGAGCTGGAAGGGACCTCCAGGGTCACCTAGTCCAACCCCCCCCCCCCAAACAAAGCATGAAAATCACATACCTATCCCTGCCCTCCTTTTCATGATCTGCCTAATTCATAGGATCAGCATTGCTGTCAGATGGCCATCTAGCCTCTGTTTAAAAACCTCTAAGAAGGAAAGCCCATCACCTCCTGCGGCAGCCTGTTCTACTGAGGAACTGCTCTAACTTGCAAATGACATGTTGGGTTGTTTGTTTTTTGCATTCCCTGCAAATTGTAGGTATCTCATAGAATATACTGCTGACTAGGGATGGGCATAAACCTAAAAAATCTGGTTCGGTTTGGGGTTCAGGGTGGTTCCTGAACCAAATCCTGAACTAAATCGAGCCAAAAATGCCTTGAACCAAACTGATCAATTTGGTTCCCCCTTTTTCCCGGCTGCAGATTGCTCAGGAAGGGTTAAATGGCTGCGAGCCATTTCAGCAGTCCATTTCACTTCCCCCCATTTCCAAGCAGAGAAGGGGAGCAAAACCCACCACTGAAATGGCTCGCAGCCATTTAAACCTAACATGTGAGCTGCAGCCCCACATCCTCAGCTGTTAGGTTTAAGTGGCCTGAACAACCAAACAGAATTGGACAAAAGTCTGGGGGCTCTGAACTGGGGCAAGTTCATGCTGAATTCTGGTTCATGACCATCCCTACTACTGACAACAAACAGTAAGCTAAAATATGACTTTGCTCCTGCATCTTTTTCCTTTGCCTTAAAAGTGAATCTGACAACTGGTAATGCACCCAATAGCCTAGGTTTGGGAACACTTGGGAAATGGATGATCTAAAAAATTGAGGCAGATTTTTCAATAACTTTGTGAATTTGCAAGTCGCTATGGAGTAATGGGCTTTTTGGATGGAGGAGTGTTGGTAGCTGCTAATTTGGGTGTTTTGGAATTCCTTAGATTTATAGTAAAATATAGTTTACTACCTGTGGTCTTAGCCTAGATCGTGTGAGTTTTTCAGAATTTGCTGATCTGTAAACTTTCCATATGTCCAGGGGTTGTTTTGTAGAAAAATAGGTGGTGGAGCTCATCCATCATTGTTATGCAGCTGCACCTACTATTCAATGAACAAGGTGAGAAGGAGGAGGTGGAACTCTCAGAAAGCTGTGCTCCTGTGAGTTCCCGCTGAATCTGAGGCCTGCATATGTTTAAGGATTAAAATGAACACTCACAGGACCAAAACAAGAGAAAACACACAGCATCACATAATGGCTTCTCCAGTAGCCCTACTGGCTGTTTGACTCTGTTGTAGGCATCTGGAATCCCCAATTCTGGAAATGATACTCTTTTTAAATTTGACTATTCAAATTTAGACATCTGTTCAAATGTTTGAGTCAAGCAGAGCAGTCAGAGACACCCTGCTAATTTATATGTGAGAATATGGTGATGGAAAGTGCTGTCAAGTTGCAGTCAATGTTTAGCCACGCTGTAGGGTTTTCAATGCAATAGATGAATGGAGGTGGTTTGCCACTGCCTGCCTCTGTGTAGAAATCTTAGATTCCCGTGGGTGTGCTCCCATCCAGGTACTAACTAGGGCCCATCCTGCTTAGCTCCCAAGATTTGACAAGCTTGAGCTAGCCTGGACCACCAAAGTCAGGGCTGAGAAATATACATTGCTATATTTTGTGTCATAACTGTGTTGATTTAATGCAGGGGTGTCAAACTCATTTGTTATGAGGTGTGGATCTGAATTAAAGGAGACCATGTCAGTCCGGGCCATGTGCATCATAAAATGTAATGCCAATTAGCAGAGATATAAGTTTTATAAAGGATACAGACAAACACAATTAGAGATTTAAAAAAAAAAACCTTTAAAAATGCTTAAAACATTAGCACTAATTGGTCTTAAAGGTGTTTTCTTTATATACTTCCTATGTGATCCAGGGAACTGGGCAAAGGAAGCTCTGGCTCTTTCCTTCTTTCCCCAGGAGACCAGGAGGGAGAGCAGCCTCAGCCAATAGAAGGAAGAGAGACTTGGCTCAGCTCTGCTGTGCAATTGAGAGAGACTGGCAAAGCAAGCTATCCCTCCCCCCCTTTCTCCCCAAGGGGGAGGAGCCTCAGCTGGTGGAGAAAATAGAGGTTTTGCTCTATAACTCCTGTGTGATTGAGCAAGTCTGGCAAAGCAAGCTGTGATGCAGAAGGAAGCAAGAGAGAGGGAGAAGGAAGCAGACAACAGCCAGTTGCTCAGGGACCTGATAGGAGCCTTCCAGGGGCCTCATTTGGCCCCCAGGCCACATGTTTGACACCCCTGATTTAATGTATAGGAGAGGAACTGCATGGGACTGCAGCACCTTCCCTCCTTTTTCCTTTCTTAAGGAAGGTTGGAATTCACAGTCAATGATTTTGTCACTTGGTTGACCCCTTTGATGAAATGGAAGAGAAACCTCACATAATCAAACTATCGATCCATGTCTCCACAAATTCCCATAGGTAGGTTTTCAGTAATGCCTACATTTGGTTTGCATGCTTTCTGCAGCAGTAGCCTTTGGAGTTACTTAAAAATGATGGCGAGGTCCTGCCCTTTTAATTTTCATGAATGGGAAGAATGTTTTCTGTGGTCAGACAGTAGGATGGAATGATAACAGCAGAGGAATTCTGATTTTTTTGTCATAGAAAACTCTTATTGTAGGGCCTTGGAAACTTGACCATAAAAATCTGTTTCTTGTTGTACATTGTGTGGCACTGCCAGTCAGAACTGGAAAATGTTTATTGATAGAATTGGCAAAACAGATTCATTTTGCAATGTGACATTCTTAATGTTGCATTATTCAGACAGCAGCAAGTGTTGCACATGGGAGATAGAATTCCAGAACTGACTGTAGAGTGAATCAACCTTTTGCCACAAAAGCTGGGACTACTGAGCCAAGGCCTGTCTTGAGAAGAAGGCCTTGAGTTCTGGAACATTCAAAGCCATTCAAACTGATTTTTGTTAAGCAGTGTGTTTTTGAATGTAATGACAATTTATTCCTCATTTTTCAGTACTGCTGATGCTGTTGATACAAACACTTAGTTGCTCCTGTTTGACTCATATCTTGCTACCTCACATTTTGTTACCGCTGGGTTCAGTGTCACCTCAATTTTTACAGTGTGTGCATGTATTTTTCTTCTCTGAATATACAATATTATTGGCAATTAACATGAGCAAGAAAGGGTTGTAAGAACTATGCTGCTGGATGAAAACCAAATTTCTGGCATAACTCCAGACATTTTGCATGTTAACTGAAGATAAACATTGGCAGTTTTATTGTAAGGGTTGCAGATCTTCTTGTGTATGCATTACTGCTAAGCATTGTGTAATATGCTATAATGGGGTATTCAAAGATTATAGACACTTTTTGATCTATCAGAATGAATTAAATAGATAAAGTACAGCAAATTGGCTGAATTTCATTGAGTGTATTTGTTTTAGCAGAAAGCTCTTAGCTATGAACTTTCCAAACTGATATTATTCCTGCTTGGAGTGGAAGGAAGCATTACAGTTGATCTGTAGCTGAGCAACAGCCTCACATGGTTAGTCTAGTTAGACCTGCACCACAGCTTGAAGCATCTGGAGCTATTTGCTCCTCAGGCAATTTTTGACACTGCTTCAGTTCTGGCCCTGTTTGTACCTAATACTTGAAAGGTTGATCTGAAGAGCACATTATCCTGCCTTGGGTCACAAAGTTGGTCAGGCTGACCTGTCTCTTCCTCCTCCATGACTTTCATTTTTGTGCCATGTAAGCCAAAATGCCCTCAAAAGAGGTTGGGGAATTGACAGGTGGGCACCTATGGCTTAAAAAGGATCTAGAATCTATGTATACAGGATTCCACTTCCAGAAATTATTGCTTAAATTTGCCAAGGACACTAATTAAGTAAAACAATTAAAAATTTATTACAGAAAAATATAGAACACACATACAAGGTAATGAATACATACAACACACATACAGTCCTAATAAAAATAGAGAGAAATGCATCGAGGTAACATAAGGATGGACAAACAGGGTGATAATTACCGATCGTAGTCTTCAGGGAAGGCTCCAATGGCGACAAACGAGGACTAGGGGGAAGGGACCCTCAACTGATCAAGCAGGAATGGGGTACTGCTAGATGTACACCTGTGGGGAGTTGGATCACAGGTTATAAGGACTATCTTGAGCCCTTAGGGGATGGGAGGTACAGGGGCGGATGACAGGTGGTCAGCTGGTACATGACCTCAGAAAAAGGGGAGGCTCCGCAATGACCATAAGGGCTGGACTTATGCGGTAGCCAATAGCCAGTTTATTGAGGGCACCTGATTGGATGCCCATACCTGGCCAATGAGCAGACTTGGCCCTGGTTACCTGATTGCACTTCCAGGTAACAATGGGCCAAAGGGGGAGGCACCAGGATGACCATTAAGGGAAAAAATAGGAGAAATTTTTGGGGTGGGGGTGATTAAAACTATCAAACTTATCTAAAAAGGTGACAATAGATGGCCAAATTGCTACCTAAGGTAACACCCGATCTATACAAAGACACTTGGCTCTGGGTGAAGATGTTCTTCCTCTTCTTCATTCCTTTACTGGCACCAGCCTTTGTCTTGGGTTCCGTTGGACAAAGGCTCAGGCAGTCTGACAGGATCCACGCCTAAGATAAGCTTGATGGCCTTATGCATAGGTGACATCTGTTGAGTACGTGAGCCTCCCGCTTCGCTGTAATGGAGTCTGGCACTGCAGGAAGATAGCTGCTGGTGATGTTAGCCTTCCCATATGGATTCTATGGTCAAGGCTGGAAACTGCTTGCCTGGACAGTTCCTGGTGGCACACCTTCTTCCGCTGCAACGGCCGAGATGGTGATCGTATGGAGCAACTGGAAACCCATCTGTTCTCCTAGTTAGCACTCTTCCGGAGACGCAAAGTGCAACGTTGTGGCTGTTTGTACTCACTTAAGTCCCTACATTCTGGTAGACAAAACCCACGTCATTGTTTTTAGAATTTTAATGGATTTTAATTGTAGTTAAAATGTTATATTATACAATGTATGCATTGAATTCTTGTTGTTAGTCACCCTGAGCCTGCTTCGGCGGGGAGGGCGGGATACAAATAAAATGTGATGATGATGATGATGATGAGTTGAGTCTCCAGGCACCCTGGCAACCAAACGGGTGACTACGATGTTCTGAAATTAGGGGTCTTTTTCTCACAACCATGTATAGTATCTGTGAAAATGTATACACCAAAAATTTATATCAATTTATATAAGCATTCCCTACATTCTTTTAGGAACTCTTTCATGTATTTTTCTGAGACACACTCATGGGCAGGAGAGAAATAGCTATGTGTGTGTTTTCTAAAATCCTGCATTAGAATATTAGTTTGGCGTTTTCATGTAGGGATTTCTTTTATATTTTGAAATTGCTCTTACCTACTCTGATAATGAGGCAGAAGGCGATACATATAGTTTTTCAAATAGATACCAAAAATTGCAGTGTCCATTCTATTCACATAAGCACTTGTTTATCTCAGCGGATGTCCTGTGTCTTTTATTTCACCATATGGTACTAGTGCAGTGCACAAATAATGTCAAATCCCATTTCCTGGATATATTAGCTAAATGGGTTCTTTCCAATGTTGATTTTTGCATTTGACTTTTTTGGTGTGAAAAAAATATCAGGTGATTTATAAATTGTAGTCTGTGGTATAATGTGCTGTTCAGTTTGAAACTACTGGTTATACATTTGGCAAAGTGTTTTGCTAGACTTCACCATTTGAACATGCTAATCACTTCCCCCCCCCCATTTTAAGATATGGAACTGAGCTTGAGATAGTGGCTTGCCCAAGAATACCTGATATGGGTCATGAGAGAAGGGAAAATGTCTGAGACTCTTTTGGTTCTAGAGTAATTGGTATTCAGCATATATTTCAATGTATATTATCACCAATAAATGGTACTAAAGTTGGCAGGCAAACAGTTGGCTGTTACTTCAAAAGTGAAATTTACTCACACCTGCTCTACTCCTCAGCCTAGGCTTCCCAACCCTCCCGCTCTGGCGGGAGTCCCCTGGGTTTGCAGCCTCATCTCCCGGTCTTCAAGAAGTGGGAAGCGGGGGGGTGGGGGGTGGAGGGGGTGGAGAACATACCTGTAGGCTTCATTATAGAGCTCCTGAGCCGTTTGTAAAATGTCTGCCGCTTTAAGGCTGGGCAGGGAGCAGAAAGGGCTTGGGAGAACAGCCCCGCCCTTTCTTTTGCTTTCACTTTCACAGCAAGAGTTCTCCGGAAGAAGATCTGGTAAGTGTGTGTGTGTGTGAGGGAGGGGGCAGGGGATTCCCTGGTTTGGAGGCCCTCCCCCCTTTTAGAAAGCGTGGGGGGGGGAGGGAAATGGCTACTGGGCATTCTATTATTCCCTATGGAGAACGATTCCCATAGGGAATAATAGGGAATTCATCCGTTGGTATTGGGGGCTCTGGGGGGGCTATTTTTTGAGGTAGAGGCACCAAATTTTTAGTATAACATCTAGTGCCTCTCCCCAAAATACCCCCCAAGTTTCAAAATGATTGGACCAGAGGGTCCAATTCTATGAGCCCCAAAAGATGGTGCCCCTATACTTCATTATTTCCTATGGAAGAAAGGAATTTTAAAAGGTGTGCTGTCCCTTTAAATGTGATGGCCAGAACTCCCTTGGAGTTCAATTATGCTTGTCACATCCTTGTTCTTGGCTCCACCCCCAATGTCTCCTGGCTCCACCCCCAAAGTCTCCTGGCTCCACCCCCAAAGTCCCCAGATTTTTCTTTAATTGGACTTGGCAACCCTACCTCAGCCGCTGCCACCCCTTTTAGGAGGGTGCTAGGTTGTAATGCTGAATTACACCATAGACGATGGTAGAATCCTCCTGACAGAGGGTCTAGCTTTTGATCTAGCAGCCCTGGGTTCCTGTGATTTCATCCCTTGCCAATCAATAATGCACAGGACTTCTTAGTCATTTTCAGTTGTTATGTTCCTGGTGCTGTGACCATATATATGGAACAAATACACTACATGCACTCCTCCTGGTACATGTGATCGCTGTTCTTATGAAAGAAGCACTGAGGACTTAGTTTCATTTGAACAAACTAGGCGTTTATTACTACCTCGATGCTGATCCTATTCTGCAACTCCCTTCTCTCATCATGTGTCCTAGACTCTTTATGTAAGTGTTGCCCCCAGGGCCAGCCCTAGGGTGTGCAGCGCCCCAGGCAAACTTGCCAGCCACTGCCCCCTCCATGATGCCACTCCCGGGCTGCCCCCTCCCCTTTTGCACTCCCACCCCCCGCTGCCAATATAGAAGCTGCTCACTAGCCAGGAGCTCTCCCCACCCCTCTCTGATGATTCCAATCAGCAGAGAGGAGTGGGGAAGGCCCCTGGCTGGTGCACAGTTTCTGTATCACTCCCTAAGCATGAGGACACTCTGGGAATGATACAGAGACTACATGCCAGCCAGCAGCCCTCCCCGCCCCTCTCTGATGATCAGAATCATCAGAGAGGGGCGGGGAGAGTTTTTGATCAGAAGGGAGCAATACAGAGACTGCACACCGACCAGGAGCCCCCCCCTCTGATGATCATCAGAATCATCAGAGAGGGGTGGGGAGGGCTTCTGGCTGACGCACAATCTGGCTGACGCACAAGTGTTCGAGGACACTCAGGGAGTGATAAAGAGACTGCGCACTGGCAAGGTGGCAAAATTTGCACATTTGCCTATAGTGCTGGACAGACCCAATTTGGTGCCTAGTATGCCTAATGGGAGGGCCAGCCCTGGTTGCCCCAGTGTTGTGTGTGTATCCCCAGTTTTATCTTCTCTTTGGTGTTTTTTTTTTCCTAGCTCCATGTCTGTTCCACATCTTCCCCTCAGGTTTGTGCTTTTTAAGCAGCTATCTATTTAGGCAGGGCATTCCAGGGACATTTCTGTTTTTGTGTGACATATTTGATTGTTTGTAATACTTATGTTTTCCAAAATGCTTTGGCCAAGATCAAGTTGTGTATGTTGTGTTGTGTATGGGTTCCTGCCTGGCTCATTGGAGCCTTTAGGACTAAGTTTGGGGCCAGTCGGTAATTCACAATGGGAAATCCCCATTGTCACCCAGGTAAAGCCCAACAGCAGTGTCTGTATCTGTGTGGACTATAAATGCACCGTAATTAAGGCCTTGCAGGACCACGCCTTTCAGGTGGTAAAAGACCTCCTCACGTCCAACAGTTTGTACATTTTGATGAATGGCTGCCCGTCGTCTTAGCATGTGATGTTTCCCCCTATGGGGTTGGTACAGTTTTGGCCCATCAGCTACCGGACGGCTGTGAGGTCCGAGTAGCTTATTACTCCAGGACATTACACCCAGTGGAGTGCAATTATGCACAAATTGACAAGGAGGATCTGGCCATTGTTGCTGGGGTAAAAAAATCCCATGATTACCTCTATGGCTGGTCCTTCACAATCCTGATGGACCACATACCCCTGTTAGGCCTATTTGCCCTTGATTGCCAGATGCCCCAGATGCTCTTGCCCTGGGTCCTGCGCTGGTCCATCTTCGTGGCTGGGTACCAGTACTCTCTCCAGTACCAGCCAGGTAAGGTGATGGGTCATGCAGACGCCCTGAGCTGTCTGCCACTGCTGTTGGGGGACTTGGATCCTGTTCCAGTGCACCAGATCCTGCTTTTCAAGTCCCTTCCTGACTGCCCTGTGCATGAGAAGGACATTGCCCACCTATCCGCCAAGGACAGAATCCTCTCCTGAGTTTTGGACTGGGTGTGGAGGGGATGGCCCACCAGTCATGTGGGCCCGGATTTTACAGCATATGCGTCCCACTGGGGTGAACTTTCAGTTCACAAGGGGTGTCTCTTGTGGGATAGTAGGGTGATGGTGCCCCCAGCTTTGCGTCAGCGAGTCCTCACCACACTGCACAAGACTCACCCGCGAATAGTGTGGATTAAGGCACTCACACTTAGCTACGTCTGGTGGCCCAGGATCGATGACGCAATTGAGTCCTGGGTCGCCCAGTACCAACCCTGCCAGGAGACCCAACTGGCACCACCCCGCACCCCAATACAACATTGGGAGTCCACCCACAACTCCTGTCTGCAAGTCCTGCCTGCACTTGCACTTTGCGGGGCCCTTCCAGGGACAGACTTTCTTCCTCATTGTGGACTAATATTCCAAATGGCTGGAAGTAGTTCTTGTGGTGTCTACCTCCTCCTGGGCTGCCATTGGAGCCCTTTGCCGGGCCTTTGCGATGCACAGCCTGCCAGACACTCTCGTGTCCGACAATGGGATGGCTTTTACATCAGGGGTGTACCAGGACTTTTGTGCTGGGAGCCTGATAAGGCACATCAGGTCCACATCCTTCCACCTGGCCATTAACGACTAGGCAGAACGGATGGTGTGAACAACTAAGGAATTGCTTTGCCGCATCATCCAGGGGGACTGAGAGACCTGTCTTGCTGAGTTTCTCTTGGGCCAGCATGCCATTCCCTGCACTGTCACAGGCTGCAGCCTGGAAGAACTCCTTATGGGCTGGCAGCCATCACCCTCTTCAACCAGTTGCCCCCAGACTGAGCCCTGGACCTGCAGAAGAGAACGGGTTCATTCTCCGGCAGCACATTGACCAATTGAGGTTCCATGCCATTCTAGAGGATGAGACCGATGGTTACAACCCTGCTGACCAGCCAAATGCTTTGTCACCTCCTCTGATCAAGCCGGCTGAAACCGAGTGTTAGCCAAATTGCCCTAAAAATAGGTTTGAGGAATTAGTTTGGCGGGCAACTAGGGTCTAGCAAAATCAGGATCTATGTATACAGAAGATGTCTCCTTTGGAAGTCACTCAATAATGAGGAGATGTTGTCTAATAATCAATGGTGTTTATTATAAAATAAAGGCAAGCACACAAGGATATAAAATCATTCACCATACAACAGATCTAAGAAAACAGCATGAGATAGACAGGGATAACACAAAGGATGGACAAACAGGGCAATACAATTACAATTACCTATCATAGTCCAAGGAAGCTCCAATGGTGATGAAAAAGGGGGGTGGGGGAAAGAACCCTCAACTGATCAGGTATTGGGGGCGTATCTAAACAGCAGGGTAGGGGTACTGTCAGATGCACACCTGGGGGATGTTGGGTCAGAGGTTATAAGGACTATCTTAAGCTCTTAGGGTGAGGGAGGTCCAAGGACCTGTGACACGGGGTCAGGTGGGTCATGATGCAGTGACATGTGGTACATTACCTCAGAAAAGGGGAGGCTCCAAAGTGACAGTTGGGCAAGACATGGGTTGAGGGGATTAAAACAAGCTACACAAACTTATCTAAAATGACAATAGAGGGCCGAATTGATATCTAAGGTGACACCCGATTTACACAGTAGCTCTGGCTCTGGATTAAGACTGGTCTTCCTAGTCTTCCGTCTCTGGCTGGCATCGTCTTTTGTTGAATGTTCCGTTTGACAAAGACTTGGGCAGTCTGGCAGCATGCATGCCTAAGATAAGCATAATGGCCTTATGCAGATGTCTGAAGCAACCTCTGGATACGTGGGGCTCCCGCTTCTCCCTCATGGAGTCTGGAATTGCAGGAAGATGGTCGCTGGTGGTGTTAGCCTTGGAAATGGCTTCCATCGAAAAGGGCTGAAAACCACTTGACTGGGCAGCTCATGGTGGCACGACTTCTTCCACTGCAACGGCCGAGATTGTGCATGCACAGAGAGGCTGGGAGATTGCTTGGCTTCTGGCTAGCACCCATTCAGAGATATAGAGTGCTGCTGTAAAGATGTGGCCTTTAGTGTTCACATAAGTCTGTTAGGAAATGGCAGGCCAAAACCTAAATCCTAATGCAGATGTGTGCAAGTTGAAACTCCAGGCACCCTGGCAACCAAACCAGTGATCACGATGTTCGTATATTGACAAAAATAGGGGGTTCTCGCTCACACAAGGCCTCAGCTCCTTCCCCCCGGGACAAGTTGGTGGCAGCAGAGGATTCCACTACGCCGGCTAAAACTCTAGCATCCCAACCCCTTAGCTCAGAACGCCCGCAGCAGTGACCACTCCTTCACCCATTCCAGCACCCAGGTGGTCGACATGGGAGCACCACAAGCCCACCTACCTCTGGGACTATGTTTGCTAGGGCTTGTAGACTGGTGGGGGGGAGGGATGTTGTGTAATGTATGGGTTCCTGCCTGGCTTATTAGAGCCTTTAGGACTGAGCTTGGGGGCTCAGGAACAATGGGCAGTAGGATCCAAATCCCTGCTGCCCTGCTCCAATCACAGACCCCCTGCTGGTTTGAATTATCCAATGGCATCCTAGCGCGGGAGCCTTGAACTGTATACAGTTGGCCTTGTTGAACAGTCTTCTAGTTTACTCGATACCATGCTGTAACTTAATAAATAGAGCTATGATTACTGCAACCACGTCTCCTCCTTGCATCAAACCCAATATATTAAAAATACATTTATTCGATGTGCTGAACTGGTAGCTTGTTGCCTCAGGAATCCTCTTCAACAATTCCTTGATGGTTTCCTGAAATCATGTTGGCCCTTGGACTGTATATGTTTGCATTATACTTCTGTAGAAGGAGGCTTTCAGAATTGGTTGGCTATACAATTATGATTCCAGACCATCTGAAAGAATGGAGACTATTTTGCTATCTGTGCCTATGATTCTGCTATTAAAGTATTAGCTTCTGCAACAGAAGTCCCCAACATTTTTGAGCCTATAGAGACCTTGGGAATTCTGACACAGGGAGCAACAAAAAATGACTGCTGTGGGAGGCGGAGTCAGCCACAAAATGTCAGGGAGTTAGGTTATGTATAATTCTGATGTAGGGTTGGGAAGTATTAGGAGATATTGGGGGGGGGGGGTGAAGCCTGGGGAGGATGGCGTTTGGGGTAGGGTTGCCAGGTCTTTACCTCTTACTGGTGGGGGGGGGGCTTTGGGGGCATTCCAGAAGAGGGAGGGGACACCCCCAAAGTGATGACATCATGCATAAGTGACATCATCACATTGGCAGCCCTTTGGAAGGCACCGGTGGCATCTGCTTGCAAAAAACTATTTGAAGGGAACTGCTTAAAGCAGAGGCATGGGTATACAGCCAACCCTCTCCCGCCCCCTCCTCCTGTAAGATTTAAAGGGTTCTCCAGCTAATTGGTAGGCCATGTGTTCCCTCTGATCAGCTGGAGGGGCCTTTAAACCTCACAGGAGGAGAGGGGAGGGAAGAGAAGTGGCTGCTGGTGGTCACTGTTGTGGGCAGGGCTTCCCCTACCAGCCATCTGACCGGTGATAGGCTAGAGTTCCAGAAATTGGGGGAACCGCTGCCTGGACTGAGGGTTTGGCAACCCTTGTTTGGGGAAGGGAGGGACTTCAGCAGGGCATAATGCCATGGAATCTACCCTCCAAAGCAGCCATTTTTTCCAGGGGAACTGATCTTGGTCATCTGGAGATTTATTTTAGTAACAGGAGATCTCCAGGTGATACCTAAGCGGTTGTAGCCATGGAGAGATTCACAAGATAAAGCAGAACTGGAAAAGGCACTGAACATTACCTAATGAGACTTACAATTTTTCAATAAATGCTCATAACAATTCCTATATGCTTCAAAATAATTTATTTCCATATGTGCAATCTGCAATACATATAACAATTCATAAATACATTCCAGTATCTGTAACTCAGTTTTTCAAATGCCCACAGAAACCCACTGAAATATAGAAAAGTCTCAGACACTGGTCATAGTCTCCAAATTCTTAAAGCACATCCAACTTCAGAGTAGGATAAAAAGTGTTTGCTATGTGAAGTGTGTGAGAAATGAATTTGAAACATATAGGAATTGTTATGAGCATTCATTGAAAAACTGTATTGTAAGTCCTATTACAACTGTATTGTAACTGTATTGTAAGTCCTATTACAACTGTATTGTAAGTCCTATTAGCTACCTGGAGGTTGGCAAGCCTACTCTGATAGAAGCTCTTCAACATTTTGGCAGAAGTTCTGTTCAATTTGATGGGGGGTGATTAAGTCTCTGTCACATACATACATATGAACCCTGAGTGCAAGGGGGAAGAGGGGTAACTTAAAACACACACTGGGTACAGGGGTGTGAGAGAACTCAACTGTGGTGGCAGCTGCCACTGAAACATTTAAAAAAAATCTGCACAGGTAATCAGATCTCTGATGGCCAATCTAAATGTTGGGAAGAGTTCTACCTGCCCCCAATCACTTTCTTAAAAACAGTTGGTGGGCTCCAGGAAAGTAGGCGGTAGGCACCATGTTGGAGAGCTCTGTTCTGCACCTTCTTTAAGGAAGCTCGCAGGGACTTATGGGGATAAGAAACTTCTGGAGTTCTGGAAAGGAAGTTTTTAAAAAGAGTGCTTCACTCCATGCAATGAAGTTTAATACTTGCAGTAATCAACAGTTGTAGTAAATATTCTTGCCAAATATTACATTACATCACCAGCCAGTACTGTGATATATCATTTAAACCAGGCCTCAGTTTTGCTTCTTTTAGTCAGCCTGTTTCTTGACCAGTTCTTCCCTTGCTCTTGCCTCTTCCTCAGGCATACTATCACTCTTTATTATATGTGCTGTAAAGTTCTTTTTTCCCAAAACCTTAATCAGAGATGTTCTTCTGACCTCAATTTTCTGCCTTTGCTTCCCTTTTCCTCAAATCTGATTCTCTTTCTAACCCTTCTGTCAGATTCCTCTTGTTCTTAATCCATTGCTTGCTCTCCCCCCTTCCTTCAGTAAACTAGCCTTTAGTTTCCCCGTTTTTTAACACTTCGCTTCCCTGTCTGTAGATATTCCCTGAATGAGATTTTAATCCCAACCTAGTTGACAGTTTTCCTTTCTCCTGCCAAAGAGCTGCTCTTCTTTCAGTTCCTGAGTATTGTGAACTGTCACACCAACTCCATCCTTCAGTGTGAGCAGCTCTGCTGTCATAAACACAATAGTATATAAATATTCAGCTATTACAAACTGGGGTGGGAGGGGGAAGCATGCTGTCAAAAGATTTAGCAGCTGTAATAGCTTTGCTTATTGTGTGGCTGGCAGACACATTAGCCCATCTGCATTGCAGCTCAGTGTGCAGCTTCTAATTACTGATGCAGAGAACTTCTCAGTCACAATATTGGGAACTAGGTTTTTAGGTGTTTAAGGCTGTAGTACTAAGCATGCATATTTGGAACAAAATCCCATTTAAATGAATGGGATTTAGGAAACGTGATTAAAATGGAGTTTTAAGGCAACAATCACATGCACTCTTGGGAGACCCACTGAAGCCAAGGAAACCCTATTGAAATCCATGGGTCTGACCAAGAAATTATGTATGGAATTGCTGACAAGGAAAAATTTTACAAGCTCAGGGAGTTATATATTTTAGTAGACCTTTGCTAAGGAAGAAAATCAGAGCCTCTCTCTTCATTCTTCATCATGAATTGGGGAGCAGATACAAAGCTCTGCTGGAGCAGCAAAAGCAGGGATAGCAGAAAGCAGCAGCTTATCATATCTTCCTTAGAAGGAATGCAATCAGGCTGGTAATCATGCTCCACATTATTTTGGAACTTACCCAGAATAGACAAAAATGGTACAAAATGGATAACAAATGGTTCTGTTTGCAGCATGATCAGTCAGTGTGCATGTATTGCAAATTGCATGTCATGCAAACTAGGCTGTCTGGATTTTGGGACTTGGGCTGTGATAACCCAACTTTTAATTGTGACCCAAGACAGAAATTTAGCAGATGAATTTTTTTTTCTTGGCATGGACCTGATTGAAAGAACAAGTTTCGTCTTCCATATTTTTGTGTCTTGTTTCTTGTTGAGCGACCAGTAGAAAAGGTAGCAGCCATATTTGGAACATCATGGAGATTCCTTTGTGTACAATAAAAGTTCAGAAAAGGGGAGAAAGCAATTCCTATGAAAACATTTTCAAAACTCTTCAGCAATTTTTTTCTGAGAAGTTACTGGCAAGAATCCATTTAGTAGACATTTCAATAATTGATTGCGTTGTTTTTAGTTTTTTTCTGGTACGGATTGTGCTTTAAATGGCGTTGTTTATGCTTAATCTTTCCCCCAGTGGGTCTGTAGTTCATCATCTTTTCTACATTAGACAAGTGTCAATTTGAGTTATAGAGGAATTTTGCTTATTGTTTGTAGCTTTAAGTATGGAGCAGCAGGAATATCCCCAGCATGACTTTTTTTAATTGGATAAAACACCTTTGGAGTCAGTGGTGTCAAAGTGCTCTTCAATATTTGCCACACTATTTGACAAGCATTGTGTCTTCCACTATCAGTGCTGTGTTGCTATCGTGGTGCTGTCTTTCCTCTGAGCAGTATTCAATAGCTAAGGCCTTGTAGATTAACTTTCAAATGAATGAAAATCAATATGCCATGTGCAGCCTGGCTGCAATAGTCTAACGATTTTCTCCATTTCACACTTTTGTGATTGGATCAGTGTACATACCTGTAGACATTTGAAAACAGGCTTTGATATACCTGAGCTGAGACATGTACCTTGAAAGCCGATCCTTTAATGGGCAGCCTCCTTTCATGCTTCCACATATATTGTGGAATGTGTGCTTCTACATAGGGATCCAGTTGGTACACTTTCTCCCATTTTTGGTAGGGAAAACACATGGTTTGGGCCCTTGTAAACCTAAGCCTCAATCCAGAGGACCCATGTTGGGCGTTATTTGAGGAACATTCCTTAGAGGCGAGGTTTGTGCTTGCTTCTGCTTCATGGAAGAAGGGCTTTTTCTGTAGCAGAAACTCCTTTGCATATTAGGTCACACACCCCTGATGTAGCCAATCCTCCAAGAGCTTACAGAGCTCTTAGTACAGGGCCTACTGAAAGCTCCAGGAGGACTGGCTCCATCAGGAGTGTGTGGTCTAATATGCAAAGGAGTTCCTGCTACAAAAAAAGCCCTGCATGGAAGGATTGTTCAACTGTTTAAATGTTTGAATTGGCCCTTGATTTAGGGTTGCCAATATCTGGTTAGTGCCTGGAGAGCTCCCAGTTCCCCTGGAGAAAATGGCTACTTTGGAGGGTGGACTCTGTAGCATGACACCTTGCTGAGGTCCCTTCCTTGCCAAACTCTGCACTCCTCAGGTTCCTGAAGCTGCCAACCCTACCTTGATCTGATACGGTCATTTCTACATAAGCCAGAAATTGTCCTGACTTGATTTCGGGTGAAACTAAAGCCTTTATTGGTTGTTTTACTAGCTGTATTAATTCAAATAACACTTATTGATATCTTATAATGGCTGAACAACAGACTTTAGTTTCCTATTCTGCCCTCTTCATAAATGCTATTCTTCCCTTTTCATAAATGCTATTGTTAACTGATTTACAACAGTCATCATACATTTGGTTTTCAATAGTATCATGTTTTTAGTTTCTGTAGATCTGACATGTTATTCAGTGTCTGGCTGCTATTTTTCTTTTAGAATCTAGCACTGCTATCTGTAATAGTTTTAAGTGAAGAAAGAAACAGGAGCTTTAGGTATGCAAATTAGGTGCTCTGAGGATTCCCACTGAGCTGTGGATTGCTGACTTCCAGGTAGTGCCTGGAGATCTCCTGCTATTACAGTTGATATCCAAATGATCAAGTTCAGTTCCTCTAGAGAAAATGGTTGCTTTGGAAGGCAGATTCTATGGCATTATACCCTGCTGAGGTCCCTCCCCTCCCCAAACCCTGCTCTTCCCAGACTCCACCCCCCCAATCTCCAGGTATTTCCCAGCCCAGAGATGGCAACCCTAATTTCAGTCTGTTCATAAAACAGTATGGCCCTTTCTGCCTGAGTTTGCAAAGATTTGGGGAATGCACTGAAGGTTTTGGAAAGACAGACTACAATTTTGGTTGCAAAGAGGCGGGTGGGGGGGGGAGACCATGTTAGTCTGTTGCAAAATAAAGCAAAAGTCCAGTGGCACCTTAAAAATTAACTATTTCTATATGAGCTTTCATGAGTCCTGGCTCAATTCAGATATGCAGAGGGATGCCAAGCTGGGAATTCTATTCAAAGGGTAGATTAGAAGAAAGGGGAGGAGTTAAGGCAGAGAAATTTGGTGTGAATTCCATTATGAGTATTTCAAATATAAGGGAAGGGATGGAGGGAAAAAAGTAGGAGTCATGAAACTTCCAAGTGTGAATTTGGAGAACTCATGATGATTCACATCTGTCTTTCTGCCTTAATCCCTCATTTTCTACCTTACATAGAGAATTTACAGTTGAAAGACTCATGATGAAATTCATCCTGAAAATCTCTGCCTTATCCCCTCCCCTTGCCATTATCTTCTACTTGAGTAGAATTCCTTGTTTGATCTCCTTCCATAGATCAAAAGAAGAGAGCTGTGACTCGCAAAATATGGTATTGAAATAAATGTTGTTAATGGTCAAAGTGCTCCTGGACTTTTATAGCGTTGTAGCACTTGACAGAATCACATTTCAGCTAGAATTCTGCTTCTAATTCTGGCAAAAGTTCTAGCATATCCCAGCTGGTGCCCAGTGTTGGTAAAGAAAGGAATCAGTAGAGTTTCCTTTCTACTGTTGTAGGTACATATAGTTGTCCTTCTTTCATGTTTATTAAATAAGTCAAAGCTCCCCTCTAGTTTTAATTTGAAATTATTTATAACCAGAGTTTGCTTTTTAAAGATGTGAGATTTCCTAGGACAAGCTATCGTTTGTTTTCTTTATTTTTCTAGTAGGCTATTTACAAACCATCTTAAACAGAGAAGAAATGAGTCCTGGTGAACAGTCCTGAACCAGAAAGAGAGGCAAATATATTACTGCTAGATAGACACAACAGTTTCAGTACAGAAACAAGTCAGTGTATGCCTGCAGCATGCGGAACAGACATAGAAAAGGTAGTATGCAGGAGTTTCCCTAGGCTCCTCGTAAATTTCCAAGTGGTGTCTTTCTCTTTTTTAAAAAACATTCTGTGAAATGCAACTCTGGGACCATTAGATGTTGTGCCAGTGAAAGTGATAGGAAATGAGAGAAGACATTTCCTGGCCCCAGAAGTTTAATGATTTGTCAGTCAATTAACTGGAGGTCAGATGCATCCTCAGGTTGCTGGTGTTATACGCCAGCAGGCTGCATTGTCAAATTCTTGAGGCTTCAATCTAAAGAAGCTGTCATGGTATTACAGCATCGAATCTAACCAGTGGCTGCCCAGCTAGTGAGCCATACAAAGTGCTTTTTTTGCTAATCGTAATAGTCTTTCAGCCACTTTGCAGTGATTGTTATGTCACATTTCCTGCCTGTCCTCTCCCAGTGCTGCAGTGAACTTTCAGAATCCTGCTTGCTATAGCTTGGAGGCCAAAGAGACTATGAGCATTGGAGAGGGGGTGCCTCAGGATTCTTCCTGCTGTCCTGAAGCCCTTAAAGCTACTGGTAGAAGCTTCAGTCTTTGAATTGTGAACTTGAACTTTGGTTTCATTAGTTCCACAAAGCAAGACTATAGAGGATGATTTACAAATGGGGTTGTACCAAACTAAACTTCCATATATACTGAGATCTTCTAGGTATTTGACAGTCTTCCTGTTTTCACAGTTCCAAGGAGGCAGCAAAAGTGTGCTTTTGTTCATGATGCTCACCTGAACTTGTAAACAAAAGACGCTTCCTCATACTGAACCAGATCATTGATCTATGGGGGTCAGTATTGTCTGTTATGACAGGCAGTAGCTCTGCAGTGTCTCAGGTAAAAGTATTTCACATCACCTTTTAGTCAGCCCTTTTATGCTGGAGATGGTGTGGCTTGAACCTGATGCCCATTGCATGCCAGAGAGATAGGGTTGCCAAGTCCAATTCAAGAAATATCTGGGGACTTTGGGGGTGGAGCCAGGAGACTTTGGGGGTGGAGCCAGGAGACATTAGAGGTGGAGCCAAGATCAAGGCTGTGACAAGCATAACTGAACTCCAAAGGGAGTTCTGGCCATCACATTTAAAGGGACGGCACACCTTTTCAATTCCTTCCTTCCATAGGAAATAATGAAGGATAGGGGCACCTTCGTTTGGGGCTCATAGAATTGGACCCCCTGGTCCAATCTTTTTGAAACTTGGGGGTATTTTGAGGAGAGGCACTAGATGCTATACTGAAAATTTGGTGCCTCTACACCAAAAAACAACCCCCCCCCCCAGAGCCCCAGATACCTGCGGATCAATTCTCCATGATTTTCTATGGGAATAAATCTCCATAGGGAATAATAGAGTTCCCAGAAGACATTTCCCTCCCCTTCCCCCGCTTTCTGATGACTCTGAAGCGGGGGGAGGGCCTCCAAACCAGGGGATCCCCTGCCCCCACCTGGGGATTGGCAACCTACAGAGAGATGCTCTGTTACTAAGCCACAGCCCCACCACTTGACAGGCGTTTGTGATATGGAGCTCTGATACTTACTTTTGCTGACCAATTCATGGAACTATGGTTAGATTTTAAAAGATATTGTTTACTTACTATACCTCACCTTTCTTTATAATGTAACTCCATGTGGCTTTCACAGGGCTCCCTGGAGGTCTCCCTTCCAGGTCATGACCAGACTGAGACCTGCTTAGGTTCTTGCTTAGCACATTATGGGCCTTCCAACCTGAGACCATGTAGATTTTTGCCATAATCGTCATTTCCTGTAGTAGTCTCTGCCAGCACACTCCACTGCTGAAACAAGAGTAAAATTGAAATCAAAGAAATAAAGGGGAAATATATTTATTCTGTCTCACCTGTCAGTCTTAATGCATCATCAAAGTATGAAAGGTCCAGGGGAAAGGCAGCTCTTGCTTATATGTGCTAGGTTTTTGGTCTCAAACTCTACCCTGGCATCTGCATTAGAGTGGTATGGATGGGAGCAATCTCCCCATAATATTTGCAGATAGAAAGACTGTTCAAACTTTATTTTTGAAAGCAGCAAGGGCAAGGGGATTGCAAGTGTGATATCATGGGAACACTTTCAAGGGATAATGTAATAGTAAACACTATTGAACTTTTTATGGAAGTTGAGAACTGCGGCTTTAGTGTTCAAGTATAAAGTCCTGAGAAGCAAAGTGGGTATGCATATATGGCTCCTCATGGGGCACAGTCCTGCTCTCCGCATAGAGAGGGCTGAGTGTGAAGACTTATGCCACCCTGGGCAAGCAGGCCAAAGGACTTTGTCTCTTCCAGCCTTGTCTGCTTATGCTTCCTGTGGTTGAAACAGAAGCAAACTTGCATTCAGTGGGCCTGTGTTACTTACGGCCTGAAGAAGGGGAACAATGGCCACAAAATTCAACTACTGGCAAGATGAGCAGTGATGGGTGCCTGAAATATTTGTATCCAAGGACTCAGAGCATTTCATAAAATAATAACTAATGGTTTCCACAACAATAAAAATTCAAACAGTACCGGTAAGTAACAGTAACATACCATTTAACCCATCCTAAAAAGCTGAAAGCCTTCCCCCTTCAGTTTTCTAGCCATCTAGCCAAAACCATAATTTCAAGCACTATCCAATAATACTGAACTGCCATTTGGTCAAGGAAGAAGTCCACCTCTAGAAGACCAGGCCTCAGATTCAGTGGGAGCTCACAGGAGCATAGCTTCTGAACCTTTCTGAGAGTTCCATCTCTTTGTCCATTGAATAGTATTGCAGCTGCAGAACAATCCCCGAATGAGCTCCACCACCTATTTTTCTACAAAACAACCCCTGCAGAAGACTATCCCACTCCACAGTGGTGGTGCTGCAACCAAGTAGGACATGGACTTGGACACAGCAGGAGTGTATCCTCCTGGAGGGAAGGATGTATATGCAAGCAGTGGTGGTATATGTAAGTGGTGACCATTGCTGTCACTTTTACTGAGGAGAAAGTGTTAAGCTTTGCTCTCCTCTTGTCTACCCTCTACCATCTTGCTTTGGTTCAATATGGACCCTCCAAGCCTTGCTCTTCATGTAAGGCAAAAAGGTCCAAACAAAATAATTGTTGCTATAGTACTGTGTAATAGAAGATAACAACAGATCATAAGGAAGAGCTTTTGATTTAGACTTCCTGGGTTTCAGCACCTCGAGCTTGGAGGTGGTTGGAGGAGCTCGGCTCCAATGACCCCCCCCCCCCGAATCGGACGGTAGAAGGGGCGCTACAGCCATAGCATCCCGAGGGGGGCCTTGAGAGGGGGCCTTGTCAGCAAGGAACAATGGCGGTTGTTCTCTGTTCTTTCTGTCTGCTCTGGTGCTCCTGCCGCCAAGATCGCCATGATGGAAGCAAGAGATGATTGCCCGACTGCTTTTCTCTTTCAATAAGCTTCTGATGCATTATTCTTCTACCTTAATCACAGGAATTCTACCATGAAAGTAAGTCAGCTTTCTAACAATACCAGCTAATGGATCTTTTAACATAACAACAATTGGAACTGTTCCAAAAGAAAGGGGAAGAGGAGGGAAATTCCCCCCCCCTTCTCCGCAAGGAAGGCTTCAGAAAGCAAAGAACAAATTGGAAAACTTCCAACAGTTTAAATTGAACTGAGCAAATATATTTGAACTGATTTGGTTTATAAATAAATAAGTGTCAATGAGGTCACCTGATTACAACACAGTCTGAACAAAAATGGGATATGCTTACAAGAGAAATGTATGTGATGCTTAATTAGGACTGAAATGGTTACAATTGAAATGCAGGAGGAAAATTTGAAGCTGAAGGAAACAGGTTAACTGGGTCTTTGAGCTATTCTCTAACTTTGATTAACAGACTGAGTCTTTTCTGCGGAGGAAATGGCAGTTCAAACTAAAGCATGTGATATTATGATTAACATAACCTCCTTAAAGCAGGAACTTGGTCATTTAGCAGAGTTGATGCAGTGAAAATGAAAATCTACATGAGCAAAGCAATAAAGAGACCCCAGTTATGTGTATCAAAGAGAAAAAAAGTTAAAGATTCATTGGGAAAGGTCTGGAAGAAAATCAAAATGGAGACGATGTGCGTAGTTGTAAAAATGAGACGGAAATCAACATCGACTATAGCATTCACGGGAGGAAGTGATGAAGTGAAGATCGTACCACTTCCAGCAAAACAGATGGAGATATCAAGGGGAGAAAAGGCAAATTTCAGCAAAATGATCAAATTTTGGAAAACTTTTAAAAAGAAGAGATTATAAACTGTTTTTGTTTTGTTTTTTTGCTCCGTTCTTTTTTTTTACATCTAGCTGGTTAATATTGAATCAATAAAAGGGGCCAATAAGTGATTCTGTAATTGCAAATGAGGCTTTAAGAATTGGGATGCCTTTTTCAGTTTGTTATACTTATCTATGGAAGTTAAATAGAATAATGTAATTAAGAGTGGGCTAAGGAGATTGTATGAGTTTTTATTTACCTAAATATAAACAAGTGTGGAAGATGAGGTAATTATTGTATATTAACTTGTGTTTTTCAGAGCACTATTAAAACAGGATTAGCAGTTTCCAAAATTTTTAAAGAATTCTAAATGTTTAAAGTAGATAAAAAGTCAATTTGGGTAAATTTGTAATAAGACAGGCAACACAAATATTTTGTAATCTTAAGGATCTGCTCCTGAAATTTCTGACAAGAGAAACTGTCTATAACGAAATAGATAAACTACTGTGTTTTCTGTTTTTGCTTTCTCTCTCTGCTAAAAATAAGTAAATTAACATTAAGAATAAAGGAACTCTATTTACCTTTTATGCTTATGTTAACTGCTAATATTGTCAAACCAATTAGTTAGCTTTTATTTTTAATACTGCTAAATTTAAACAGTCAGCTCTGTTTCATGGTTCGTTCCTCTGCCTTTCTCATTTGTATGTACTGAAGACGAATAGTTTAGATTTATATTATAAACCACAGAATAGTTAAAAGTATATAACAAAATAAGAAGACTAGAATTAAAGGGTTATAATGGGTAAAATTTTAAGGCTTTCAGGTAGAAAGAATTTGATATTTTGTCTTGAGGTAGAAATGTAGCAGGTATATATACTGCTTCTCTTTATTTCTTAGTATTTTTGTTTATGTTTTTCTTTCTTGTATCCCCTTCCTTGGGTAAGCCATAGCTCTGGCAGAGGTTGTCCTTGAAAGGGCAGCTGCTGTGAGAGCCCTCTTCAGCCCCACCCACCTCACAGGGTGTCTATTGTGGGGGAGGAAGTTAAAGGAGATTGTGAGCTGCTCTGAGACTCTTTGGAGTGGAGGGCGGGATATAAATCCAATATCATCATCATCGTCTTCTTCCCTATTTTCTGTAACCCCGCATTTCCTACCCTCGTTATATTCAAACTGAATAAAAAAAATTAAAATCAGGAAGAGCTTTTGTTTCCATTGACACAGTTAGACCTAATGTATAAGGCAAGTTCATGAGTGACAATGCCCTTTGTTATTCCCCTTAAATCCTGATATCATTAGCACAGAAGTAAAAAAACTTATACAATATATTAACACACTGGTAAGGATTATTTCTTAATTGCCATCACCAGCCTACTTTCCAGGAGGCATGCAACCTTCAATACAGTGTCTTGTCAAGAAATGATGTAACCAGGCAGTCTGTTGGTATAAAAACAATGCCAGACCTCTTAGAGTTAGAACAGACTTTTGGATGCTCAGAGGTGGGGGGATATGATTCAGATCAGGGCTGCACTGAGTAAGGAATGAGTGGGATTAACTCTTCCCCCCCTTGAATAGTTTTGCAAAATGAAAATTACCTCCCCCAATGTTGTTTTTAGCTCTCAAAGGAAAAAATGGGGGCAAAAGATGGGATGCCCCTTTAGGTTTCTTTGAAAGATTTGTGGAGGGACAGTCTTGCTAAATGAAACAATATGGAGAGAAAAATTAAACTTCTCTTTTTTCCTCTCCATGTTTAGCCCCAATCTGAACCGAGCTTCTGTGGGAACTAGAGATGAGCACAAATTCACAAACAGACCCTTGTTTGAGCACCAACAGCGCTGGTTCATGGTTCTTGAGCCAGGGATCCAGGAGAACATCCCCCCCACCCCGCTGCACAAACCCTTCCCAAACATCCATGGAGGTACATGAAGTTCAGGGAGGGTTCATGCAGTACTGAAGGCATTTAAATACCTTTGGAGCCTGACCAGAAGTGAGCTCCAGAACACATTTAAATACCATCAGAGCCCACCACCATCCCTGTCGCACTTCTCCTTGGGTTATTTCTATGCTGCAATTCCTTTTTTCCCCTCATGTTTCTCTGCTGCAAAGGGTGTTACTGCTTTTCATTCGCCCCACTGACCGCCCCCCCGTTACCAGCCAATAGCCTGAGGGGACTAGGCAACCCTATGTCCATGCCTGGATCACTTCAGAGTGACTGCTTTGGGTTCCATCACTCTTCTCCATCTCAGATCCACTCCCTTTCCCCCTTGGGTTTTCTGCCAAAAATGTTCCAGTCATTGCCTTGGCTTTGCCTCCTTTTCTGCATCTCTAACAACCACCACTTTCTGGGGGATGTACTATAAAGAATGACAGGATGGCCCATTGGAAACAATTGAAGAGGCTTGAAGGCCCTTTGGAAATAATGGGAGCCAGGAATGCCAATTGACTTGCATGGGCTCCATTGAAATACATTACAGCACAAGAAAAAGTCACAAAGAAAATGTGGAATGGATTTTCCATTAAGATATCTGGACATCTACTAAATTGCAAAAGATTGGGCAAAGTTTATATTGCCTCTGCAGTACAGCAAAAGGAGGAGGCGATCTAAGAAAGAAAACAGTTATGAACAATTTCAGTTGTTACCTTTATTGGCATTAAAGGAGAGATAAAAGAGAGGAAAGAAAAAAATAGATGTATACACATAAGCATACAAATAGATAAAACATGCCAACATAAGTCAAGACAAAAGAACATTCTAAAAGGATCTAAAATCTGTACAAAAATAATTCAAAAGTCAGTCTGTCTAATACAAATTAAAATTACAATACATTACTGCGTATAAAAAGAGCAGCCTGCAAAAACTTTGCCACAGCGTCAGTTGTGTTCCAATCTTTGTTGTTTAATAGATACAGCAGTTTATAGGAATCAGGAAGCTCTAAGATACTATCAAGGATTGACAATAAAATGCTGTGGTGAATATTAACATAATAACAACATTCTAGTAACACACGAGACACCATTTCAATGGACCCACATGCGCAAAGACATAGTCTGTTAGCAAAAGGTGTACTGTTAAATCTCCCTATTAAAATCGCTGAAGGGAGGGCATTGAACCTAGCAAGAGAAAAGATTGTGCGTAACACTGGAGTCTGAAGTTGGTAAAAGTAGCTAGCAGGAAGGCCCACAGTAGGCAAGATTCCATGATTAAGGGGGGAACATGTCTTATTAGCTGCATTGTACAGTGCAGATAGCTCTTCCTTATTGTTCACATTGCCTCTAATTCTGAAAGGGAGAGAAGAGATTCAAAGGGAATATTCAGTGTTCTTAGTTTGTTTTCAATATTGACCAGCCATGAGGACAAAATATTAGATTCTGTCAGGAATTGGGCATAGTAGCTGGAGGGCTCAGATCTATAGCGTCATCGAAGCCAAAATTTAAAGGTCATAGACCATGCTCTTGTGGTCATAAAATTTTGGCCACATTTCAGACATAAAGCCGCATATGGTACACAAGATGAAACACCCAAAATCTTCCGTAGAAAGCCTGAGTGTACTTGTTTGACTGCTTTATTTATTGAATCGATCCAAATAGGGGCTCCATAGAGTAATTGAGGACCAATTTTCAAATTAAAAACTTTTACACAGCTGGAACATATATTGGTTCCCTCTTCCAGAGAAGTAGAAGTGCAAAAGTACATTAACATTAGCATTATTAATTGTTACTTTGCATTGTTGAGTCCTTGATGTAGCAGCCTGGAATGCAAACCTAAGTACTTCAAGTGTTTTACTTGTTTGAGCTTGTGCTCACCCACCCTCCCAAGTATATTGCTGTCTAGATTTGGAGAAGATTAATACTTTTGATTTCTCACAATTTAATTCCAATTGATTGATTTTACAGTCCTCTTGACAGTGATTCAATAGCTGAAGTAAACCTACTTGGGAGCAGGACAATAGGACAGCGTTGTCTGCATAAAGCAAAATTGGGACATTATCATAGGTGACCTAAAACATTTATTAAGAAAATATATATAAAATGCTATGGTAATATAAAACAGAAACAGAATAAGTGAAGGACTGTATGATCAGATGGTTGAAGAATTTAGAAGAGAATATTTCTATGAGCCAGTGGGAAAACTTGAGAACAAAAGAAATCAAGTTTACTGAATCCCAAATCCTGAGGGAGAACTGGTATGGAATGTTCTTTAAAATGGTGCACCACACCCAAAGAAACTGCAAAAGCTAACAAGAGCCACAATAACAGATATTGGAAACGCAAGAGAACAGATTCAACATTCTATCATATGTGGTGGTCCTGCAACAAAGCCAAAAAATATTGGATAAAGATCCATGAAGAAATACAAAAGATATTAAAAGTTAACCTCCCGATTAATAAAAAATACGCCACTAATTATATTACTGTCTAACACAGGGATGTCAAACTCACAACCCAAGGGCCAAATGAGGCCCCAGAGGGCTCCTATCAGATCCCCGAGCAACTGACTGTCTTCTGCTTCCTTCTCTTGCTTCCTTCTGTATCACAGCTTGCTTTGCAAGGCCTGCTCAATCACACAGGAGCTACAGAGCAAAGCCTCTATTTTCATTGGCTGAGGCTCCTCCCCCTTGGGGAGAAAAGGGGGGAGGCAGAGCTTGTTTTTCCAGGCTTTCTCAATTGTACTGCAGAGCTACTGAGCCAAGCCTCTCTTCCTTCTACTGGCTGAGCCTCTTCTCCCACCAGTCCCCTGGGGAAGGAAGGAAAGATCCATAGCTTCCTTTGCCCAGTTCCCTGGATCCTATGGGAGAAATACAAAGAAAGCACTTTTAAGACCAATGAGTGCTAACATTTTAAGCAGGGGTGGAATTCTAGCAGGAGCTTCTTTGTGTATTAGGCCACACCCCGTGATGTAGCCAATCCTCCAAGAGCTTACAAGGCTCTTTTTTGTAAGCTCTTGGAAGATTGGCTACATCAAGGGTGTGTGGCCTAATATGCAAAGAAGCTCCTGCTAATATTCCACCCCTGGTTTTAAGCATGTTTTAAGTTTCTTAAAAAATATTTAATTGTGTTTGTATTCTTTATAAAGTTTATATCTCTGCTACCAAATCTTAAATAGGTACACACATGGGCTGGCCCAACATGACCTGGCTCAACCCAACATGGCCCATCCTGACAAGGTCTCATTTATGTCAGATTCAGCCCTCATAACAAATGAATTTGACACCTCTGGTCTAATGAATCAAAAATTCAGTACATGGTGACAGCAGCTAGAGTGGTATTTGCCTTTAAATGGAAAGCTGAAATATGCCCAGAACTGATTGACTGGAAAAATAAATTAACTGATTATATGACAATGGCAAAGCTAACATCTTACTTGCACAACAGACATCCGAATTTCAAGAAAAATGGAATGTATTTATTGCATATATTGATCAAAATTAGGTTAAAACAAGAATAAAATGATATAGTCTTGAAGGATTAAGAGACAGAATTATGCAACGTGTTTATAATGTTTATGCTTAAATGACCCAAGGTCAGAAATGTTATTAGGCTTCCCCCCACTTGCCAAAAATCTGGAAAGCGGGGGAAAATGGCGGCCCTTCCCACCTCCCGGAGACAAGAGGAGCCGAGTGCGAGTGGGCCTCTGGCTGGGTTGGCTGCGCGCCAGCGGGATGAGCTGAAGCTGGGCGCTCCTTCTCGGAGCCCTTTTCTCTCTGGTTCCCCTCCTGCGAGTCCTGCCTCAGCCCAGCTGGCTGGGGGCTCTTCCGCGCTTTGTTGGAGGAGCGCCGGCTGTCCCCGAAGGGAGGGAGGGAAACGCGCATGTCCTGCCCCTTCACTAAAAGTGTTCTTTGTCAGCTGGATGTCGCAGAAGACTACAAGTCCCATGCTGCTTTGCGCGCTAGCAAAAGGTTGCGCTCTCTCTCTGCGGCCGGCGGATGGGTCGGAGCGAGTCTTGGGGGCGTCATGCTGGCTTTTGGTGCAAGAGGCATGGGACTTGTAAGAGGTGGCGAGTGTTGGGTCGCTGTGACACCTGAGCGCCCCCCGTCTTTGCCTCTTCCCTTTCATGCACCCCTCAGGTGCCTCTTCTCCGACAGTTCTCCAGCCGAAGGCTTTAGCGCAAGAGGCACGGGGCTTTGGTTCAAGAGGCTTTTGGCACAAGAGGCACGGGGCTTTTGGCATAAGAGGCACGGGACGCGCAAGAAGTGGCAAGCGTTGGGTCGCTGTGACACCCGAGCGCCCCCCGTCTTCGCCTCTTCCCTTTCGTGCACCCCTCAGGTGCCTCTTCTCCGACAGTTCTCCAGCCAAAGGTGACGAGGCAGGGGCGGGCGGGCATCGGCAATGGCTGAGACTGTGGCGGACACCAGGCGCCTTATCACCAAGCCACAGAACCTGAACAAAATGACATTTTAAAAGGTATGCTGTCCCTTTAAATGTAATGACCAGAACTCCCTTGGAGTTCAATTATGCTTGTCACTCCCTTGTTCCTGGCTCCGCCCCAATGTCTCCTGGCTCCACCCCCAAAGTCCCCAGATATTTCTTGAATTGGATTTGGCAACCCTAAATGTTATAAATGTTAGGAATGAAAATATAATTGTATGTAGACCATACCAAAGCAAAAGTGCATAAGTAACAAAGTAAGATCTGTTCAACAACTTTATAGCTAGAAAATGTTATTAGTTACAATTTATTAGATAATATTGATGATTATAAATGATGGTTTCTTTCTGATTTTTATGCTTTTGTAAACCAAAATATGACTGTTTATGTATAAATGAAACACTGTGGTATTTCTGTCTTATCTTACCTTTCTCAATATTTGCATTGTTTATATAAAATTAAAAAAAATACTAAAAAAAAGATAATGTCTACTGGGGGGGCCCTTATTCCCTCACCTCTAGCTTCCCCTAAGTATGAGAGACAACTATCATGCCTACTAGCTACATAAAACCAAGGATAATAATAGGAAAAATAATATTGATAACATACATTTAATAGTACAAAAAGTTTACCTCTGACATCCCTCCCTGGATGTCCATGGAGCAAATGCAAATCCTGACCCCCTCACACCTGCTTCATATAGGGAAATCTGATTCATACATTTGGCAGAAACCATCTCTAGTCTTTGTGACCTCTTGGTACATTTCATGATTCTCTTCTCTGAGAATGCAAGTGACTGTCAGAGTCCCAATAACTGCCTGGTGAACTTCAAAGCCTCTTAAATCTCCTGATCATGACAACCTATACAAGAAAGAAGACGAGGAGGAGGAGGAGCTTAGATTTATACCCTGCCCTTCACTACCCAAATGAGTCTCAGAGTGGCTTACAATCTCCTTTCCCTTCTCCTCCCCACAACATACAACCTGTGAGGTAGGTGAGGCTGAGAGAGCTCTCCAAGAACCGCTCTTGAGCAGAAAAAGCTCTGAGAGAACTTGTGACTGACCCAAGGTCACATCAGCAAGTGCATGTGGAGGAGTGGGGAATCAAACCCAGTTCTCTGCGCACTTAATTACTACACCAATCTGGCTCTCATACCAACTAGGACAAGCTGAGTGTCTTCCAGCACAATGCTCTGGCCCTTTCACATGCAGGTTGTCATGTTAAGCAGGCCACTCTCATCAGACCTGTCTGATGCTAGCTTTGAAAACGATGGCAGTGCTCCTGTTGTCTGAGTTTAGACTGAATGGGCACAAGCCATAACTCTCCTTGCATAACCTTTTCCTGGTATTCAAGACCAGTCTTAGCCATCTGGTAGCAGCAGCTGTTAGCAGTTAGCCTGCTGTGTGCACTAACCAGCTATTCTGGGGTTGTAAGAATTATACCTCCTTGTATAAAGTGTTGCATGCTCATTCATGTTGAAAACAATAAATCCCCCTTTGTTTCCTTTCAGTCTTATTATGAAACTTGATAAGATTCTTTGTTGTCTTCAATACCTATGCATAAGGCACCACCATTTTTGAAGTAATGAGTTTGAGTGTGAAACACATTGTAGAATAAAATCGTTCAGCTGAGAAACTTGGCTTCCCTTGCCTTTCCTCTTCACAGTTTGTTTCCGTGGGCAGTTCTCTTCCCACTACTGCAACAGGCTCATGCATTGTATCATGCAACTCACTATGATGAAATATAGTGATGGCCATAAACTTACATGACTTTAAAAGGATTTTAAAGCAAGCAATAGGTAACACCATCATGTTCTGGTACTAAGTTTCCTGGGCACATCTGTTTGGTTACTACTGGGAACAGAAAGTTGTAGTACATGGATCTTGGCAATTCCCAAAGTAGTTCACCTCTCTTAAAATGCTGGTTAAAGGTGGAAGTGATCCATGAATGCTTATAAACAGCACATTAGCTATGCCAACAGCTTGGTGGGGTGGGGAGAGACAGACCAGGAAGAATCTTTAAACCGATTGTGGAAAAGCCTTTTCAATCCACTTCCAGGCCTTCAATCTGTTTCTGCTCTTTGGATTCCCCTTCACAAAAATCCCAGTTGACACTTCCTATCATGTTGTGTTTATCTACCTTTAACCAGTCTGTTCTTCACTACAATCCCTGCTAATGTGCTTGATAATGAAATAAGGATTACCAGAGTATTATTAAATGTTATTTCTGGATTTCTTTTTCCTGTCATGTATTTTCTTTTATTGCAGTGGTTTAGCACCACTAAACCCTTTTCTGTATTCGGATGTCTATCTGTTATTACAAGGGAAAAAAAGCTTGTTTGGTCTCAGGATTTAATCAAATTAATATAATGCAATTATGAAGTTTTGTAAAATTCATCAGGCAGTTGATCAAGTTACAACCTGGATATCCTTTCTAAAGTATATGTATTGTGTGAACAACAGCCACTGCTAATTATATGATGACTTTTGTTATGTATTGGAAGTTGTTTCCAAGACAGTGTGCGGGTTAATTCTTTGGAGCCTGGATGCAACTCTGTGTGACTGCTAGGCAGACATTTTTAAATCTGACAAGGTTCTTATCAAGTTTTTTTTAAGTAAAAGTGTAGTTCTTTCTTTACATATTATTACCTAAAGAGGCTGTCTCCTAATTAGTTGGGGGAATTAGCTTTAAGAAGACAAAGCCAGAGAGGGTAACTGGGATTCTCAGTGGCGTAAGGAGGGGGGGGCGGGGGGGGCGGGTCGCCCCAGGTCTGGGCGTCTGGGGGGCCCCTTGGCAATGCCAAGGGGCCCCTCAGAAGCCGGCTGCCTAGCGTCCCCGCCGCCGCCACTCAAGTTGCCGGCGTCCCCGCCTCCGCCATCCGACCGCCTCCCGGCCCAGCCCGCCTCCGTTCTCTCCCCTCCCCCCGGCGAGCGCCAAAAGCGGCGCGCCCCCGGGCGCCGGCCCGAGATGCCCGCCGCCCGGAGCGACGATGCTGCACTGCAGCGAGGAAGCGGAGTGGCGGGGAGGGGAGGGACCCAGAGAGCCCAGCTGCCTCCTGCCGCCGCCTTCACGCTCCTCGGCCGGGGAGGAGCCGCGGCGGCAGCAGCGGCAGGAGCACATGGAGCGGGCGAGCCGGCGCAGGTACCGTATTCCCCTGCCGCGACGCGCAGCCCCAAAGGGCGGGGGGGTCCCAAGCCGGGCGCTGCATCGTCCTGTATATGCAGCATCCTCCTGTATATATTTCTGGCCCCACCAGTCTAATCTACCGGCAGTGACCTCCTTACAGCTTACAGAGGTGGTTTGCCATGGCCTGCTTCTGCATAACAACTCTGGGCTTCACTGGTGGTCTCCCATTCAAGCACAAAGCAGGGCAGAGCGTTTTAGCTTCTGAGATTTGACAAGACTGGGTTAGCTTCTCAACCAGCCAGGGCAGGCCAAACGTCTTGGGGTCCTCACTAATTAGCCCTTCCTTTCATGCAGTAGATCGCACTGTTCCTGCCAATTTTCTTAGATCATAAGTGGTCAGAATACCAGGACTTTCTATTATGATCCAGCTCCTCCTACTCATAACATGAAGCATGTGGGGGGAAAAGATCCCCCTTCTGGCCCGTTTGGAAGAAGACCCAAAAAATCTTACTTGGCCCTTAAAAGGCTGGATAGCCCAGGCTAGCCCACTCAAAACAGCTCTTGGAAGATAAGTGGGTAAGAAGCTAAACAGCTAAGTATCTATTGTCCAGTACCTCCCGGTGAGCGAAACCCCATCCCATCAGCTTTATTGATTTATTATTTTATTTAAATCACGTCTAGGCCATCTTTCCATCCAAACAGGGCCTTTAAGGCTTTTTAGCACCGCGCTAAGAAGATATTATTCTCCCAAGTTTTTCATGACTGTTGGTTTTTAAATTTATTTCTGATCTGCTTCATGCTCCTGCTGTCTCTTTGAAGGCTACTCATTGAATTTGTTGTAATTTTATGGATGATTAATGAGGGGTTTTTCTTAAAAAAACAAAAACATTAGTCTCGTTGGAGATCCTTTGAAAACTGGGATAGAGCCGGGCGCTGGGGAGGAGCCCTGCGGTGCCGCTTGCCAACTTTCCTGGGAGGGGAAGCCAGAAGTTCGAGTTTAGGAGGAGGGAGACGCGTGGCGCGGTGGGCGCTTCCGAGCCAGCGGCCGGGAGCGCCACCGGCGCTTCCCAGTGAGAGTTCCTGGGATCCAAGCCCCCAACTTGCTCAGAGCCCTTCATCGGATCCGACGCCGCAGTGAATCCGATTTCAGTGTCTGGGTTACTGGCAGGGTTTCCTCTAAGCCGGGGGTGGCTCTTTGACATGTCTTGGGTGGCTCTTGAAGCTCCCACTGCCTTGTTGGCCCGCTTGGAGAAGGCATTGCTCTCTTTCAATCACTTCTCCAAGCCAGTTGGTGGCTCGGAGAATGTGTCTAAAGTTAAAGTTGCTTTCTTTCCACCTCTCCCTCCTCCCATTTATTTGCCTGCCCACCTTGTGTCTTGTGTTGCTCTCGGGCATTTGAACAGTTCTGGGTAGGAGGAGAAAAGGAGAGGCAGAGGCGGTTCCTTTTTTCCGGCTCTCCAACATCTGCTTCCCACTGGAAGATGATGAAGAAGATGAAGATATTGGATTTATATCCTGCTCTCCACTCCGAAGAGTCTCAAAGCAGCTCACAATCTCCTTTCCCTTCCTCCCCCACAACAGACACCCTGTGAGGTGCGTGGGGCTGAGAGGGCTCTCACAGCATCTGCCCTTTCAAGGACAACCTCTGCCAGGGCTATGGCTGACTCAAGGCCATTCCAGCAGGTGCAAGTGGAGGAGTGGGGAATCAAACCCGGTTCTCCCAGATAAGAGTCCGCACACTTAACCACTACACAAAACTGGCTCTCCAAACTGGAGCAAGGTGGTTTCCAATGCTGAGAAAATTGTGGGCTATCCGACCTCCAAGTCTTCTTTTATATTTGCAAAACAAAGCAGCGACACAAAAAAGTGATGCCTAGTTCTTGTTTTCTGTGTGTAGGCTATTTCATTATGTCACAGGAGGGACAAAAGGGGCTCAGTGGTGCCCAGAAGAGGAAACAAAAAAGGGAAGTTACATCACTTCCTGTTTCCAGCAGGGCTCCCTCGCAAGTGGTGGCCATCTTGCGGAAGTGACATCACCGGAAGTGACATCATATCCTGTTTCTGGAGGCGTGCACACACATAGAACTCTTGAATAAACCAGGCCAAAGTTCAATTGGAAAGGCTTTTTTATTAAAAGAGAAAAAGTAAAACTCACACACAAACACATATAGGGCTAGCTAAGAGGAAATCAGGGAGGAATGAGAAAAGATTAGGGGAAAAGTGCTATAATTACTAGATCTTGTAGAAGTCCACAGCAGCAGCAAAATGGCTAGCATTTCATGGGGAGAAGAAAAGAAACCCACAAAGTGCATGCTGTACCCACACCACAATGGAATTGAATGGAATGCTACAGTTATAGGGGAAATGTTCCCTGGCTATGCTGTCATGTTTGCCCTCCCAACAATAACTTGATTGATTTTTTGGAGGTAAACAATAATTCTGGGAGATATTTGATGGGATTTTCTAACGTGGACTATAGGTGTAAATGACTTTTGATGGCCCAGTGATTGCTGGATTGGAAAACTACCAGGTTTGAAGAAACTTTGATGCGATAGCACCATCCTGCATCTCTTTTATCAGTATTGCCTTTACTTCTTCATCTCTCTGTTCTTCATATATGAATATTATTAACTGCCATTATCTTGATCTAATACTTTCACAAAGCCCTGTATAGGATCAATGCGATTTAATATATTTTCTGAAAGGTAGAAAATAGTACTTCTGCAGTCCTTCTCTGTTCTCTGGAGACTGTGCTTTTGAATAAAACATGCTGTCTTCATGTAGGAAACGACACTCTAAGCTTTTCAGTTGAACTGGTATTTGAAGTTGCCACCTATATTGCCTTTAAACAGAATTCTGGGAAATCTGAAGGAAATTGGATGTTTTTCGGATTCACTTTGTCATTAAAGAGTTAAACTGCTTTTTTAAGAGCTTCAGACAGGATATTAGACTTCAAGTATCTTGTCTTTGAGGATTAGCTTGAACTGAATAATCTATTATTGGTTAAATCAGTGATACTATGCTTATTCTGTAAATGGTATATTATATGTTAGAATACCAACATTCATCAAATTGGGACTGATGAGCCCTGTGGGTCCATACAGGTACACTAGGGGTGTTTGTGAGTCCTTTGTAAGAACAGAAGGTGAGCACCTCTCACACTCATTTGAATAGTATAAAAACAGCCATCTCCATTTTCAAGAACTGGGGAGAGGCTCCAGATTCAGCGGAAAAAGCTCAAATTTGCTCCCACCTCTTTTGAGCAGCAAGAGCACATAAACACACTGCTAACCACAGTCACCTAATGTTCACATCCTATCAGACTGCTAGTCAGAAAATGCTCTGGTTACCAGGATCTAACAGCTTAGCCCTAGCAGCTCTAATTGTCTGAGTGGCACTAAGTAGGGCTGCCAAGTACCCTGTGTTCTGGACTGGGGGACTTTTAGGTGCGTGCAAAGCGCGCACTGCAATGACGTCACCCAGAAGTGACATCATCGCACTGGCAATGCCGCACATGGCCACTCTAGGTGTTTCTGGGAAAACTCTATGGTTTTCCTGGATGTTCTAGCCACATGGGAGGGGAAAACTCTATGGTACCTATTGTATCATAGAGTTTTCCCTCCCAAATGGCTAGAGCATCCAGGAAAACCAGAGTTTTCCCAGAAAAACCTAGAGTGACCACTGCGCGCCATCACCGGCATGATGACGTCACTTCCGGGTGATGTCATCACACCGACAACGTAGGGGGAGGTTCCCCCCATCGGCCCAATGTGGGCCAGAGGGTTGGGAACCTCCCAGGTGGGGAAATTCTCACCCGGACTGGGGGCTTGGCAGTCCTAGCACTAGGGCAGGTTAGTCCATATTAAAGCCTTGTTATCCAGGGCAATTTGTTGATCAGTGTTTGTTTCTTTATTTAAACTATTTATAGGTCTGCCTATCTTCTGAGCATGTTTCAGTGTGTGAAACAGGTTACTGGACTAGAAGGACCATTGGTCTGATCTAGTAAGGCTTTTTGTATATTCATAAACAACTTAAACTCTCACTCTTTCCCCTATGGCCCAGACTCCTCAGTTGATGACTGAGTTAGATGAAGGTTGAGATTCTCTTTTTGCCCACCAAATCACTGAGCCAGAAACCTAGTTTGTGAGGCTTGCACATCACCTAGCTGAGCATCAAATCTGGGAGTCTATCAGTCAGCAAGGCTGCATTTAGCTTTGTCATCTACTTATGCTCCCACTTGTACTATTTGGTTTGTCCTAATTTAACACAGTGCAGTAACCTTGGGGGCATATAAAACCTGGTTTCCCTTAGCTGGAAGAATTTGAAATACTTTTGCTTCTGCTTTGTTGTCTCTTCAAAAACTGGTTCAGTACTAATGTATCATTCACTTACCTGCTGAATTATGCTAACAGACTTGCAGTATTTTGTGTACTGGTCTACTTGAAGAAGATTGGCAATCTGTATTCCTTCTGCAGTCATGCTTATTTCATAAGGCTTGTCTGATGCTTCAGTACTTATCACTTTAAGGCCTTTTTGCCTAAGACTAAAACTTTGTTGGCGTATTAATGCTCATGTCTTCCTCTTGGAAGACATAAACAGTTCTAGTGTGTGTTCAGTAGCTGGGTTTTGCTACATTTTGTTCAGGCTTTAATTGCAAAAATGGAGAACAACTTTGCTTGGGTGAGCTGCAATATCTGTGGTGATGTTTAGTATCCTGATAAGGAAAGAAAATAGTGCCTTCCTCCAGAAGCTTATATGGTGATTCAATAATTACTTCTCTGATATGTTAGTTTTCCTTTCCTTTCTTTCAGGACCGCATTCTTGATCATGAATGCATGAAGTTGCCTTACATTGAATTAGACCAATGGTCCATCAAGATTAGTGTACACTGGCTTGCAGTGGCTCCCCAGTGTCTCATGCAGAGACATTTCCCATGACTTGTTTAATCTTATACAGTGGAGATGCAGAGAACTGTCTCTTCAAGAACTGGTTCAATACTAATGTATCATTCACTTACCTGCTGAATTATGCTAACAGACTTGCAGTATTTTGTGTACTGGTCTACTTGAAGAAGGTTGGCAAGTGAGAGCCAGTTTGGTATAGTGGTTAAGTGCATGGACTCTTATCTGGGAGAACTGGGTTTGATTCCCCACTCCTCCACTTGCACCTGCTGGAATGGCCTTGGATTAGCCATAGCTATCGCAGAGGTTGTCCTTGAAAGGGCAGCTGCTGTGAGAGCTCTGTCAGCCCCACCCCCCTCACAGGGTGTCTGTTGTGGGGGGAGAAGACAAAGGAGATTGTAAGCCACTCTGAGTCTCTGATTCAGAGAGAAGGGCAGGGTATAAATCTGCAATTATTCTTCATCTTCTTTGACTTCTGCATGTGCTCTGCTACAGAATCTCTAATGTTCCTTAACGCTCAGAAGTGGGATTTATTCAGGGTATGCCTATTATGCCTCATTTTTCCTACATTGGCACTTCCCATTTAAGTATACACTGACATTTCAGTACAGATCTTGTAGGTTTGGTTTCTAGCTTTATGTTGACCACTGATGTACTGTTGTTCGTCTACTCTCCTTTCTGCCTTCAGACCTACTTTTTCATAGCCACTTGTACACTAGGCTCAAAGAGTAATAATATTTATCTAATAACACTTGCTCCTTTCCCATTAGTGTTCCATAGTAAATGGAGGATATTTGCTCATAATTTTGCTCGTAGATCCTATAGCCAATTTTTAGAAGTAATTATAGTTTGATTTGTCTTTCTTTTTTCAGATCATTTGAGTCTGGCTGGCTTGCAGAGCTCTTGGAAGGAAGTCTTGTTTGGTGAAGATACAAATCAGGCATGTATTTTATTTTTTCTATTTTTGAAGCCAAAAAATTAAAAAATAAAGACTTACAAAAAAAGTCTTTATTTTCCTGTATTTGCAGTCATTGTTATAAAGTTTCTTAAAGAAAGGGAGAGCTATTTTGATTCTAAAAACTGGAATCCCTCTGTGTTATTCTGGAATCTTTGTGTAATTGTGGGAAGCAAGCTGAATGCTTTGTCTTATTAAGTGCAGGAAACCTGTTGCTCAGATCCAGCCCTCAAAAAAAATGGCAAATCATTGCAAAAAATGGGCACTTTGGTTATAGGCTGGATGCAGAGGGCACCTATTTAAAAGAGCTTCCCAGTGGTCAATGGAAGAGGAAGGTTTAAAATGGGGGGGGAGGGCCATTAAGAAAGGGATGGGAGAGAGTGTAGGGGGGAAATGACTGACTTAACAGATTGTTCTGATAAAGGATAATCCTTTTGGATAGTGTGCATCACTTAGAAGCACATAACTGTATTGTGTTGTTCTGTTACCCATATCTGCAAAAGCACTAGCAACTGAATGGCAGAAATGTTTAAACACAAGCACGTCCTGTGAGACCTCTCAGTGTTGTAAAGATCTTGATTTCCTTTTATTGCCTTATGAATTAAGGTCATCTTGCTGGCTCTTGGAAGCAGGAATTACTCAGTTTTACAGCTCCATGCTTTTTAGTGCTTACGTTGTCTTAATTTTATGCCTGAATCTTATTCTTTCTTTGCTCTTAATAGAAGGGATGGTGCGGGGGGCAACTTTTTTTTTGGTCACATAGATTGTAGAGTATTTCTTCTCTGGTGCAGATTATGAGATGCAACAAAGACAAGAGAGTTCAAGGCTAAATTCTCAAGTTGTTGTTCAGTACTTTCTATTATATGAGAGAATATTCTGACTTACCCATGTTCCCCTTCCCCCAGTTCCAACTTAAATAAGAGACACTTTCGCCTTTATGCAGAATGTAGTTTATCATATCTTTCCCATGGAGCTGAGAAAGACAGACTTAAACTCTGCATAACCACTCCTTTGCCCTCCTGCAATGGTACCTGTAATCCTAACCCATGTTTTATGGTTTCACATTCTAAGAGCTGTAGTGGGATGTTTCTGAGTCCTGCATCTTGGGGTTTCAACATTTTATAACTTGCACACATGGGGGGTGGGGGTGGGATACAATGAATCATAAGTAGATGCAGGGCTTTTTTTGTAGAAAAGACCCATCAGGAACTCATTTGCATATTAGGCCACACCGCCTGACACCAGGTCAGCCAGAACTGTGTTCCTGTGTATTCCTACTAAAAAAAAGAAGAAGAACTGAGTAGATGGCATCTTGCATATGCGAGGTAAATTCTCTTTTAATCAGATTTCAACTGGAATACTAGTTAGAAGGGATGCTTAAATGTCTACTGGTTCGGCTTACCATTTTGTTATTGGCTGTGAACAGAGCGCCAACTGTCTAACTGACAGTCCAGTGTTCATTAACAGTTTGAACCTGTTCATTGAATTTCACATACAACTGGCAGTGTTTTATGCATGTACATTCTCAGAGAACTCAATGGGATTCCTGCTTCCTCCTCTTCCCATTGGATTTGTTATCACTGTGACAGCCATTGATATAAATGAACAGTGTGCAAATCAGTCAACCAGTAAATATAAACACCATTAAAAAAAAATCCTAGGTTTTTTTGTTTAAGTCCATGTCAATGTTGCCTTGCAAATTTTTGCACAGCATGCCCCCCATGTTACTTAATGACCTGACCAGACTATCCATGTCCCTAGGTAGAATCAGTCCATCTGGCTACTGCACAGATGCCAAAGTGCTTGCAAGGCACGACAAGAAAGCTCCACCACCATGGCAACTGCACCAGCTGCAAAGCTATTTGATAGCGATTTTCAGAGGATGATGGATGGGCAAACAGTTCTGTCATTTTTCTGACTGGCGATTGTGGTTCTCAATCAAGATACAAACAAAGTGAACACTGAACATGTTCATTGCAAAATTTGTGGCATCTCTACTTTGTAGTACCCCCTTCTCACTTCCTACCCTTTCCCATTCCACTGTTGGAGTCTACTGTTTTCATTCTCAAGGTCTTGTGCCAGCTCCTGCAGTAGGCACTTGGCAGTGATTCAGTCACTGCTTTATTTCTGCCATGTATCCTCCCTGTCATTTTCCTGAATGGTTGTGTGCACTTGCTCTGCAGCACAGCAACCTTGTATAAATTATGCCTCTAGACTTGCTGCTAACGCAGCAAATCCTTTAGTTGCCTGGGTAGTACATGAGCCCTTAGAGAGCATCTGCTGCAGTCTTATTTCCTTTTACATACCTTATCAGGGTGACATGCGGATGAATTAGCTCATGTTTGTAAAGAACACAAGAAAGGTCTCTGAAAACACTTAGCATCATCATTATATAGCATTCAATAACATCTGCCTGCATTGTACGAAGCCCACTTCATGTGAAGTGTGATGTATTTCAAATTAATACATTTCAGAAGAATTGTATTACATTCAATATGTTGTAAAGCAGTCTGTGCCAGGGACTAGATCTCTTGTGTTTTCCCTTGTTACCTTGGATTGCTGTTAATTGCCATAATTTGCAATTTAAATTCTTATGTATTAGAAAACTAGAACTATGCTAAGTAGTGCAGAAGCACAGTGCCAGTTACCCAGCTACACATACAGCATAGCTCCATAGTATAAATAGCTTATGTTCATTTGAAGTTTTAGCCTACAGTGTAGAAAGAAGCCCACAAAAATGGAGAGAGACACCAGTTAAAGATCATGGGGACCTGGCAAGCTTTATTTTTTGCAGGTCACAACCCAGAAAAAAAAGTTCTTGTGTGTGTCTTTTAAATAGATCCACAATTGTAAAAGTCAAAACAGTTGTATTATTCCTGCTTTGCCTTCTCTGCTCCTCCAAATAATTTTACTCTGCCTCTCTTCTCACCTGTTGGAGCTTAGGCTTCACTTGAGTAGACAGGTGGGTGAAGAAACCAGAGAGGAGTGGTGCATGAAAAATGTAGTTCACCCCCATACCCCCATTTTCAGCTGGGAAACTCTCTCTGAGGCAGAGGACATCTCTGTGGGTTATTCCCATCGTTCCTTTAGGGAGGCAGGAAATATTTTTTCCCTGTTCCTTTTGGTTCCTTTGGGATAACAACCAGTTTTGTTCCTGCCGCTATAGGGAGCAGCAGCAGATATTATAGGTTTGCCTCTACAATTGAGTTTTGTTTTCAAAACAATTCCTTTCCTCTTCAAAATCTGTCTACTCTGCCTTTTTTCTTTAACCTTATTCTTCCTTCTCTTCCTCTTCCTTTACCTCTACTCTTGAGGAGGCATCAAGGGATTTGTGACTGACAAAGTGGTCCACTGACTTCCAGTGACTCCAGAGAGCGGCAGGGTGACTCTAATAGCATCCAGAGCACACGATGACAGCTTCCTATTGAAGGAAGACACAGAGACATGTGCTATGGTGGTGGTGGCAGCAAATGTCATTGGTGGGGCCAACTTGCTTTCATGGCTTGTTCATGCAATTCTGAATGCATCCACAGAAGAAGTGGTAGCACAGAGCACCAAGAAACGTCACTTGCAAGAAGAGTCCACTATGCCTTCAGGACTTGCAGTGGCCAGCAGTGGCCATTTTGGGAGCATGGAGCTTGGCTCCAACACCTTCCCATTTTCTCCAGGCACACTGAGGACAGAGGGAAATTGTGCAAGTCCAGTGGTCCACATCAGCAGTTGCCATTCAAGTTGTCATGGCCAGAGTGTAGGAGTAGACCAGATAGGTGGCTGCCTAGAGTGGCATCTGGCCTAAAGTGGGATGCTGCCAGGGGCCCTCTCCCCCCTCTCCATCACTCTCAGCTTCCCAGGTATACATATATCTGGGAAACTGAGAGCGGCAGGGTGGCATGTTGGCGTCAGCTGTCCTCGGAGGTCGCCTTCCCTTGCAAGGAGGGAGAACATGCCCTGCCCAGCTGCTCTTGCCTTAAAGGCATTCTGATATGGGCAGAGAAGAATCTCTCTTCCCTTCAGGCAGAACACATCAAGGGTCAGAACAACATACAAGCAGACTGGCTGAGCAGAGCAACCATCTGTGAGGGGGAGTCAAGACAGAGCTATTCCATCTCTGCTGTGGCCAACCTCAAGTGAATCTCTTCATGTCTCCCACAAACAAACAATTGCCCCGATTCTTCACCAGATTTTTCCATCCAGAAGCAGAACAGACGGATGCCCTGATGTTCCCATGGCTGCAGGGTCTTCTTTAATCATTCCCTCTTCTGTCCAGAACCATTTAAAAGGTGAGACATCATCATGCAGAGATCATTCTCAGTCCCATTTTGGCCATGTTGACCCTGGTTCTTGATGTTGAAAGAACTCTCAATTTGTCCTCTGTTTCAACTTCTAGTGACTCCAGACAAGCTCCATCTGGGTTCAGTGTGGCACTCCAGTCCCAGGGTGGCTATTCTTGACCATGAATGGGGAACCTTCCAATACCTAGGGTACTTTGCAGACATCTCTGCAGACAGATACTATCTTAGCATCCAGAAGACCACCTACCATACACATCCACAACACATTCTGAAAGGCATTTGTGCAGTGGTGCGGGTGGAAGAAGGTGGAATTTCTCTCTCCATCAGTGGCTACAGTGCTGTTCTTGCAGATTGCCTTCTCTCGGGTCTCAAGGGTTCTGCCTTGCATAGACAGACAGTGGCCTTGTCCACTATCCTTCCACTAATTGGGGGTTACAAACTATCCAACAACTTTTTCTGCAAGGTGCGACACTGAAGTCTCCAACTTAGATTCATCATTTTCCTACGTGGAGACTTCACACAGTTCTTTTGGCTCTCACCAGGGCTCCATTTGAACCCCTTTGGGAAGTGAATATCAAATGGTTACCCATAAAGACCCTATTCTTGGTGGCTATAACATCAGCTTGCAGGGTTTCTGAACTCAGTACCTTGTCCATCAAGTCTGGTCTCTGCGTGTTTCTCAAGGACAAAGTGGTTCTCAGGACTGACCCCACCTTCCTGCCTTAGGACTGACTTCACCTTCCTGCCTAAGCTTACAAGATATATACTTGCCAACCTTCTGTCCTCAGCCCAAGCACCTTAAGGAATTTGCATGGCAACCCTTGGATGTCAGAAGGGCACTGAGGATCTACATTGCTAGATTTGCATCATTTCGGAAAACTGACTGCATGTTCATCAACATTTTGCCACTACATATGATAGCTTCAGCAGACACTGCATTTGGAAGATGAGTCCTACAACACATTGTGACTTCTGCTGACAATGATGACCCACCCAGCTAAGGGACACTGCTGTGGGAGGTTCCACAGAAATGTCCTCCTCTTCAGAAGGAGAACATCTCATTGGTACTTACCATGAGGAGTTCTTCTCCTCTGAGGTCAGGAGGACATCTTGCCACTCCCTACATCATTGTCTTTTTTCTGCAGTTTGGTATTACTCTTCTTCCTTCTCTGTATCTTACTTTACTGTTCTTCATATTAGATAAAGTTAATAGTTACTGTTCATGTTTGAGAATGTTTTTTTATAATCTGTAATTTTAGTAGATTGACTTTACTTCTTTTGGAGTCCCAAAACTGAGGGGTGGGTTATCCTGAAGGAACCAAAAGGAAGCGGAAAAAAGTATTTCCTGCCTCCCTAAAGGAATGATGGGAATAATCCACAGAGATGTCCTCCGGACCTCAGAGGAGAAGGACCCTTCACAATAAGCACCAATGGGCCGATCTCCAGTTTGCAGTTGCTTTTGGAGTAAATGTGTGTTAATTGCACAATACACAGCTTCTGACCCACATAGGAAATCAGTCTCAGATGAAGCAACCTTCATTTCCTCTTCTAAAAGTCTCCTCTCCAGTTTAGTTTCCATATACATACATTCATCTTTCAAACTATTTTGAGAAAATGGCTTCCATTTGAGTGGCCTTTCTATTTGTTACTGATCAACTGTCATCCCTGTTGAGGTACACCAGAGAAGCTGATGATCTGTTTTTCTGCTGTCACAATTTCTTTGTTATGAGAAGGCATCCCCTTTCCCGTGGAGCACAAAGCTGAGAACTTCATGCTTGTGGCTGGGCATTTCTGAGCACATCTGAAGATTTTTGTATGGGCCTCATACTTCTTTGTTCAGTGAGGCTTAACAGTCTCAGGAGGAGGAGAAATTTGGATCAGGGCTCAGGGGAAGGATGATTTAGTCCTTTTCCTCCCAGCTTTCCCAGCCTCAAATTTTCTTTCCTGGTTAGGCGCTTGTGCTTGGCGGGGGGGGGGGGGGATTATATGAGTACTCACATTATTTATTTGATATATACCTTATCTCCCAAACTGTGGAGTGCTAGCAGTGGCTTCCAGTAGTCCTAAAAGTACAGTAAAATAAATAAGAAGTAACATCCATCAACAAACAGACAGTAGCAACAATAGCAAAATCAACCAGGAAGTGGCAGAGGATGCACATATATATCAACAAAGGACTGGATAAATCAGCTTTTCATCAGACACTTAGAAAGAAGTAGGAGAGGCAGTAGAAAAAAATGCAGGGTAGGGAAGGACTGTCACCAACGAGGTGCCATAACACAGAAAATCCTATCTCTGTTCACAGATATCCCAGTTTCACAGTGAGGTTGGTCTCATGTAATTGCAGTGTGTATAACAACTTGAACAATCCAGGGCCAGACCCATACTTTTTTGCACCCTGCGTAAGGCTAACTATTTGCACACACACACACACACACACACCCTTCACTTATAACCCATTTTCAAAAACAGATTAGTTGTGGGGAAAATGAAAAGCACAAAACTTGAAATTGCTCCCTGACCTGATCTTGTGAGATCTCAGAAACTGAGCAGAGTCATGGTTAGTACGTGGATAGGAGACCTTGGAATACCAGTAGTTGGGAGGCAGGAGCAGGCTTTATTTAGTCACCATTCTGAATATCCTTCATGCACCCACTACGGATCAGTTCAGCAGAGGTTGGCCATGACATCCAGGGTGTGCACAAACGCACACACACACACACAAATATACAAAAAGTACCAAAAAGACCCAACTTGAAATTGCTATTTTAAAAATAATTGTATGAATAAGTAAAACAACCATCCTTCATTTTCTTTCTCAAATAGAAAACAGTTTTAGCATACAAATCACAAATTGTTTTGAATAATCCCGTGGATTGTAATGTTACAATTTAAGGCTCTTGCTTTGCAAATTTTGTCACCAATTCCTTCAGGTCAAGTTCTGATGCTTCAGCATGTTCAATTGATATAGTTGCCAAATGCTGTTTTGCAGCATTGTTGAGCATATGTACATTTTATAAGTCACTGGGCACTGACACTAGAAGTGTGAGAAGGATCCTTAGAGCAACAGAAACACCAGGCACACTATCACACTTGCCACAATAACATTTAGTCTTTTGCAGGACACTGGGGAGGAGCAAAAACCCTTTGCCTGGGTTTTTGGAGTAAACAAAGGGCATGAAAAGAAGGCTCTGCCTATGGAGTTGCTGCCAGTTTGAGTAGGCAACGCTGACCTTGATGGATCAATGGTTTGATTCAGTATAGGTAGCTTCATGTGTGAGTGATCTTGTGGAAACTAAACAGTATTTTAAGAACGATTTAAACGTTATAACTGAAAACTGTATCAAGTCAAGTCTCATTACAGACAATATTTTAATTTAACTTCTCTCTTCTTCCTTTCCTACATGCCTGGTTGCTCCCTTTTCTGTCTGTAGGACCTCAAACAATACAAAACCAATGCTGTGCCATGTAGAGCAATGCCATGTGGAGCTGAACCTGCACATCTAATTAATGACATGTGACAAATGCCTATGGCTTCCCTGCATCATATGCACATACATATGCTATTATCATGCATGGTTTCTGGGTTTTTTCCCCCTTCACATACAGAGTATTGTTATTAGTGAGGGAATACATGAAGCTGCTCATGAATACAGGGAAATTAATTACACATAGGATTGTGAGGGGGAAACAGCCATTAAGACAGGATATAAAATATCAAAGATTAGAAAAGCTCTCTTTCCTCCTCCTCCTTTTTTTAGTTGCCCAAGTTTCCAACCTCTTCATTTTAAACACCTTTATTTGTTGTTTGTTTGTTTAGTTGTTTGTTTATTTTAATAGGCTTATATTCTGCCCTTTCCCATAAACGGGCTCGGGGCGGATCACAACATACAGTAACAACAATAGAAACCTACAGTTCAGAGTTAAAACAATACATTAAAATTAAACAAGTAAAAGCAATAAAACAATAAATAAAGTGCACCACAGGTGGGAAGGGCGCATCATACAAGGTAAGCAATTATAGGCCCAGATTAAATGATAGTAGTAATAGCAGGATAGCACTGCAGTAGGATGCACTGTCACCACAAGGGAGGGCATGATCAGCGGGGGGCAGCAGTGGCAGGAAGGATGAGCGGCTCACTCATCCTTCCTGCTGCTGCTGCCCCCACACTGATTGCAAGCTCGCCTGAGGGCCAGCATAGGTGCTGTCGGCCTCTGGCAAGGATTTACCTGCTGATCAGCCGGGGGACGGCCTTTGAAGAGTTCGGGGAGCGCAGCACTTCACCCCCAGTTCCCGGGCATTAAAATTGTGAGGAAGGGAGGGAGGGGGAGGCAAATAGGATTTGCCTAGGGGGCAGGGGCAAGGGCCAAATTTGGTGCCCCCACCCTGCCGGCGCCCTTGGCAAATGCCTAGTTTGCCTAGTGGGCGGGCTGGCCCTAATCAGGCAGCAAACAAGAGCCAGCAGCAACTCATAGAAAGTGAATCTCTTTTGCAGCAGGGGCTAGCAGCAGCAGGAAGGGCGAGCGGCTCATTCATCCTTCCCACCACTGCTGCCCCCGCACTGATTGTGAGCTCACCTGAGGGCCAGCATAGGAGCTGCCAGCCTTTGGCAAGGTTTTACCTCTGATCAGCTGATCGGTGGGGGGCAGCCTTTAAAGAGCCGGTTCCCAGGCATTAAAATTGTGAGGAAGGGAGGGAGAGGGAGGCAAATAGGGATTTACCTAGGGGGCAGGGCAGGGGCGAGGGCTGAATTCAGCACCCCCGCCCTGCTGGCGCCCTAGGCAAATGCCTAGTTTGCCTATTGGGCAGGTAAGCCTTGATCAGGCAGCAAACAAGAGCCAGCAGCAGCTCATGAAAAGTGAACCTCTTTTGCAGCAGGGGCTAGAACCCTTCCTTATAGGGTGGCCCACAGGCCCCAACTGAAGAGGGGCAGGGCTAACTGAGGATATGAAGTGTCCCCATGATGAGCTGAAAAGCTGTGCACCCTGGGTGGGGAAAAGCCAGAATAAGCAGGCACATTTTAGTGGGAGCCCTGCTTCTGTGCCCCTCTGACTATGTGCTCTAGGTAACTGCCTAGCTTGTCTAGTGGAAGATCTGGCCATGGAATAAGCTACCTATAAATTCTTGAGGTGCTTGTATTATATTGTGTGTTTTGTACTTCTGTGTGTGTGTGTGTGCACTTTCTGAGGGGATGTACAAGGATACAAAATTGAGGATGTGCCTTGGAAAGCCTGTGTCCTTTTTTTGCTGCATGTACATGTTTGGCGTCCTCTGCAATCAGTATTTCACCTTCAGAAAGTGAAATTTCATTTGCCTTTGTAGCCAGAAGGAAAAGAAATTGCCGGGTGAGGGTTTCATTGATTACTGCTGTCAAGTGAGACTGTGGATGCCTCCATCCTTGTCATTCACTAGATATTTAGGGTACACAACGTGAGCTGAGCAGAAAGAACAGGAGAGAGAGAAGGATGCAGTGGGCTTTGGAGGTAGGGGAGCCAAAAATAGTTTACCCTCACGGTACTACTATTTTTACCATTAATATATAAAATCCAAGAGTGGAGTTCTAGGGTGAAGAAATGGCTTGAAAATGGGCAGAGGCATTCCCATCATGAATGTCTGTGGCACCTGGAGATCTCCTGCTATTACAATTGATTTCCAGACAACCAAGATTAGTTTCCTTGGAGAAAACAGCTGCTTTGGGGGGTGGACTATATGGCATTATATTCTGCTGAAGTGAGGAAGAAGTAGTTTGTTTTTATTTACTGTTTGGAGCCTTAGGGTGGCTTACAATTGCTTTCCCTTCCTCTCCCCACAATAGACACCCTGTGAGGTAGGTGGGGCTGAGAGAGCTCTGAAAGAACTATGACTGACCCAGGGTCACTCAGCTAGCTTCATGTGGACGAGTTACGGAATCAAACTTGGTTCTCCAGATTACATTCCACCTCTCTTAACTACTACACCATGCTGGCTCTCAGGTCCCTCCCTTCCCTTCCCCAGGCCTCACCCTCCCAGGCTCCACCTCTAAAATCTCCACATGTTTCCCAACTCAGAATTGGCAGCCTCAGCTCTGTTACAGGTAAAGCTGAAGGATGCTGCTTTCTGAAAAGAAAGGACCTCTGGTAATTCTGAGGCAGGAGCAACAATAGAAGTTACTGAGAATAGGCAGTGTACTGGGAGGAGGCAGATGGGAAAGGAGAAAGGAATATCCTTGTACACAGCATGAGGGGTGTGAAGATAACATGGATATTATGTAAAGAAGAAAATCAAGACCACTTCATCTAGAGTAATCTATTTCAGAACAGCACCCTCCTAACACATGCATAACCCTGCACTCAGAGAGTGAGAAGCAGTCCTCCTGAGGTTACAAATATAGCTTTGCCCAGAAATACTTAGCAGAACTTTTCCCTGCTGACTCGTAGGTATGCCAGCATTCTGCCACAAGCACTGCAAGGCCTACCTCAGCCCCAAACATTTCCAGGATGGATCTTCTCTGATTTCAGTAACTTCCTGCTCTAGTTGCTTAAAATATATTTGCTAGCAAGTTATACAGTAATTTCTCTCTGCGTGTGAATACACAGACCCAGTGTCAACCAGTGTGCCTCTGTGGTGAAGAAGGCAAATTGTTGAGGATTATGAGGAATGAGGTTGAAAATAAAAGAGCCAATATTATAATGCCTCTGCATGCATCTATGATGTAGCCTTATTTGGAATATTGTGTGCAAAAGAGACATCATCCTCTCTCTCTCGGCTTGACTTCGCGAACGAAGATTTAAGAAAGGTGCAGTAGTCCACGTCTGCTGCAGGCTCGCTGGTGGCTGACAAGACCAATGCGGGACAGGCAGGTCCGGCCACAGTGGCTGCAGGGAAAAGTCTGATTTGGGGTTGGTGCAGTAGCAGTACGATTCTTCCTCAATCTCCTTTTGTCCTCAAGACCAGCTATGCGTGCGTTCTCAAAGGAAGAGACAGCCTGGTGGATGGTGTGCCTCCATGCTTTGCGATCTGAGGCTAGGTCAGACCACTGGTGATGATTAATGCAACAGGTACCAAGGGATTTCTTCAAGGAGTCCTTGTACCTCTTCTTTGGTGCCCCTCTATTTCGATGGCCGGTGGAAAGTTTGCCATACAGGGCAATCTTGGGAAGGCGGTGGTTTTCCATCCTGGAGATATGCCCTGCCCAGCGCAGCTGCGTCTTCAACAACAATGCCTCGATGCTTGTAACCTCCGCCCGCGGGAGGACTTCGCTTGTTGAGGATTATGAGGAAAGAGGCAACTAAGTTAATTAAGCGCCAGGAGTACCTTTCCTGGGAGGGACAACTAAGGGGGGGATTATAGAGGTTTATAAAATTACGCATGGAGTGGAGAGAGTTCACAGAGAACTTCTTCTCCCTTTCACAAAATACTAGAAATTGAGGGCATCTAATGAACCTGATGGGCAGTAGATTCAGGACAGACAAAATAAAATACTTTGTTACACACAACAAGGGATTAAAATATGGAATTTGCTGCCAGAGGATGTGGTGATAACTGCAGGCATAGGCAGTTTTCAAAGGGGATTAGACAGATTCACGGAGGATAGGTCTATCATTGGTTACTTGCCATGGTGACTAAAGTGAATCTTTACACTCAGAGGCAATAAGCCTTTGATTCCCAGTGTCGGGAGGCAACATGAGTGGAAAGCCTCAGCCTCTGTACCCTGTTTATTTATTATTTTAAATTTCTATCCCGCCCTCTCTGCAAGTGGACTCAGGGCGCCTAACAGTCAGTTCAGACATTTATAATTACAGTATAATTACAATAAAATACAATTACAATTAAAACATTCCATGGCGCTGTACAACTTCGATATAGGTGGGCTCTTTCTTTCCTGATAGTGTTGTTGGCCCTATAAAGGAACTGGTTGGCCACTGTGTGAGACAGGGTGTTGGAACAGATGGACTACTGCCATGATCCAGCAGGGTTCTTAGTCTGGTGTTCAGTCCAAGATACTCAGCAGCAGGAGCAGACTAGTGGTACCAGTTGCTTCCGGATCTCTCGGAAAGCTGTCTCCTTGGGAATGACTAGAACAGAGGCTCACTGCCTCAGCCCCAAGATACTTAAAACTGAGATGCATCACAACTGCATTTGTAATTGACTTCTTTTTAAACTTGTCTGAAAAGGGTCTTGTTGCTGCCACTGAATTCACTCCTGGGCTGGGCTGCTGAGAGGGAAGGACTGGGTGGGGAGGGTTATGGTCCTTGATCCTCCTCTGGCCCGATGAAGCTTTCATGATTTGCTTTCATGGGATGTTTAGTTGGCTTTGGGTGGTAGTGGTGGTAAGGGCAGAGTGAATTTATCTGGGGGGGGCTGTGCTGGCTCCGGCAGACTTGTGGTTGCAGCAATGTAATTGCTGAATCCTCCTGGATTCATGCAGGATTATGTGTGAAAGAGGGAGGGGTGAAAATACAAAACAGCAGAAAAGCTTGATCCTGCTTCTTCACTGTCTTCTTTCTCTCGGCAAACTTTTGCAGATCCTGCTTGATACTCCTTGGAAACCTTTAATAACCCTTCCTGACTCCACCATGCATTTGCTTCACACTGGTAGTCATGAGAGCTTACCATGAATTGCCACCTCCTTGTGTGAAGTGGCACATCACAGTGCTTGGGCCTTTGTAAAGTCTGATGTAAGGCTAACAGTTGGACACTCTAAAGCCTATCACAATTCCCCACAACTCCTGTGTGACTGTGGGTAACTCGTCTTAACTTTCAGCTTGATCTTAAAAGTGGGCTCTGAACCAGGGAGATCACAGTTTAATAATCAGTTGTCTGCCATGAAGTGGCCAAGCCACACACTCACAGTCTCTGATTTGCAATGTAGAAATGATAATGACTGGATTCCCTTGAGGGTGGCTGTGCTTTGAACAGTGAAAAATGAGCTATATAAAAGTTGTTACTATTAGGTTCCTGACCCTGTGAAGGAGCCTATAGTCCTCCATGACTATCATTTCAAATTTATATTTGTCTAGAATCATTGTCTTGACCCTATAAGGGGCATATGGAGAAATTTGGACATAGCTTCTGCCTGTAGCATAAAACATCTCTAGGATGGTTTGTATGCGCTCAATTTCTGATAAGTAATTTAACAGTGGCCTTTTCCTTGGAGAAGCTGTTGTAGATGCTAAGGGCATAAAAGTCTTACAGATAGCAAGAAGACTTCAAGATTTATTTTTGTTCCCCTGATTTGCTTATTTCTAGTTTCTACTTTATTGCTGGATTTATCTGTTGCTGTATAAAGCCTTTGTTTTATTGCCACCTAACAGAGTGAAATATTAAGTGAGAAATACTGTTTGTCCTGTCACTTGATTTGTTTCCATAAAAAGTGAATCACTCTTACTGAGCAGCCAGATCAATACAGCAGAAAAGCTTGATCTTGCTCATCACTCTCTTGCCTTGAACTGAGATAGATCCTTGCAGGGTCAGATCCAGGGTCAGCAGTTTTTAGTAGGGGGAGGAGGAGTTATTTACAAGGAGAAACAGCATCAGTTTTAAGGTCAACCTTGTCAGTATCCTATAGCTTTAAGGCATATTGGAACTGCCAAAGGATTGTGTAACCCTTGCATACAGGTGTTTAAGTGTTAGCATGTGATAGCATGTGAATGTCATTAACCAATGAAGAATGTGATTGGTTAAGGGGAATACAAAAACAGTAGCCTAACGTCTGTTCACAGACGGATAGAGTGTGGCATGCTGTTGGACTGATAAGGGATTGATGATTAAGGACTGTGACTTGACTATTCTATTTGGACTGTGTTTCTGTACCTTTGCCTGGCCGGACTGATTGTAAGTGTATGATTCTTGGACTAATTCTTGACTATGATATCTGCCTGACCCTAATACAACTTTGTTGAACCGGCTGTCTTTGTGAGTGTCTTCATTAGAGCAACAACTGAGACTGGTCTGACCAAAATGGCCCTGAGGGACGCTTCCACTACTACTCTGTCAAACCTCAGTTTCCCAGGTCAGAGTCTGTGAGCATATCCTTCCACAACCAACCTTTTCTATAACCAGTTTGACAAATCCCCTTTCCTACCAAAATGTAGCCTAAAATATAACTGAATATGAGTACATGTTCTTCCTCTGTTTATCCTCCCCTCCCCCCTTCCTTTGTTGTATGTTTGTTGGGGCAGTATTTCATAGTTGATAAAAAGGTAATGGTAGTCCTCTGTGCAAGCATTCAGTCATTACCAACTCACGGGGTGATGTAACATCATGACATTTTCCTGGCAGGCTTTTTACAGGGTGGTTTGCCATTGCCTTCCCCAGTCATCTACACTTGACCCTCAGCAAGCTGGGTACTCATTTTATCAACCTCAGAAGGATGGAAGGCTGAGTCAACCTTGAGCTGGCTACCTGAACCCAGCTTCCACGGGGATTGAAATCAGGTCCTGAGCAGAGCTTGGACTGCAGTACTGCAGCTTACCACTCTGCGCCATGGGGCTCCCTTCATAGTTGAGAGGTCTATATAAATAATAATAAGTATCTGGGAACTTAGCATTTCAGAGAGCAAAAAGCATTTCTTTCATTAAAGCATCTCTATTCCACCTTTCAGCTGTTTTAGTTTTGAAGGTGGCTTGTGATATTTAAAAACAATACAGCACTAGTATCTATGAGAAAAGTTTAAAGTCTAAAAACTGCAGCTGCAATCAAAACCACTAAAACATCCATAGCTGAAAAGAACAATTAAAGGCTTGAAAAAACTAACTTTTTCATGACACCTGCATGACACCTGTTTCATGTTAAACTGCAGATGTCATGCTTCTTACAAAAAAATGAAACCATTGAGGAGGCTTCCCCCCCTCCCCCGCAAGAAATAGGAATGCTTTTATGGTTTCTTTTCGCATAATCAGATCTCTTAATGGAATATTTCCAACGTATTTCACAGCAAACATGTAAAATATGACATCAGATTATTTGAGTTCTGTTAAGATGATATGTGCAGCTCCAGTGGTTTGTGTAGCTTTATATCAGGCCAATCGGGTTTTGGTGGAGACTGTTCAAAAAAGTCAGCAGTGGAGGTGGCTGCCTGCATTGTCAGTATCAGAGAAGACTGATTACTTTTAATATTCCAGCCTGATTCCTATAAACCAGTAGTGCACAACATGATTAATCAAAAGGCGGTTTGTCAGGTTGCTTTCTACCCAAACCTCCACATGACAGACTGATCTGAAGTTGCTTCTAAATGTATTTATTTCAGATGAGACATTAGGGAAACAAAAAAAAATTCTATTAACTTTCTTGAATAGAAGAATACAGCTGTCAAGCAAAGAATTAGAACTGTATATAATGTTTACTGGGCTCAATGAGTCATAATGTTTCAGTTGTCAGTTCCTGGGTACAGAGAACAGTTATCAGCCGAGCTTTTAAAACTCTTAACGTGAATCTTTTGCCTTTCCACACAACCTAGTAATTCCATAGTGTAACTGTCAACTCCTGGAAATTCCACTTCTTTTGCTAGCTTTCCCCTGAAACTAGGCTCTGAGACAGGTATAGTCTGCTCTTTAAAGTACTCACTAAAATTAGTCTGCTTTCCCTAAAAACAAGGCTCTCAGATCTATAAAGTGTCCTAAGAAAGGATCCCTCCAATCTTACACCCAAAGGCTCAAAGTGTATTTCCTAACACATTCACTATATTAGCCTGCTTTCTCCTAAAGTCGGGTTCTTAGAAAGAATCCCTCTATCTTGCTGTCTGGAGGCTCAAACACTATATCTCAAACACTGAATGTATTAGCCAGTTTCCCATCCATCCCATTTTATATGTTTCAGTTTATTTCACCTTCCTCCAGTATTGGTACTAACCAAGGCTGAGAATCTTTAGTAAAGTTGGAAAGTAATATCTCTGCTGTTAAAACTTTTGAACAAATATGTCTTCACTCTACTTGTATGTATGTTCCAATAAATATTAATATTTCTTTGTCTATTCCCTCTGGTGGGCAATAATCAAACTGTGTAGGATGGTTGTCTGGGTTTATCAGGCTACGGAAGAAACAAAGAGGTATTGACAGGATTATTCTTTAGTTTATTCTTGTTTTTATACTAAATCTAGATGTCTATAGTTCTAGTTCCGCAGGGCTTGCAAAACCACCCTCTTTCAGCTCGCTTTCAAGATAGAAGCCGGCTAAACTGACTTCTAGCCATCTAACCATCTTATATATGACTGTGAATTGTAGCACCTTAATTATTAATTATTAACATATAACAGCTGTTTTATCTAATTTTATCCTAACTTATAATGGTAATTTAATTATATTTTAATTTGTCTTATTGTATTGTATTGATTGTATTTTATTGAAATCATGGTTGTTCCATGTCTGTGAGCCGCCCTGAGCCTACCTTTGGCGGGGGAGGGCGGGATACAAAAATAAATTTACCTTACCTTACCTAAATGGTATTTTGTTTTATAATGTAAGTGTATTGTCTCCTACTTGTTATTATCTGGATTCTTATGAACAAATGTCTAATAAAGGTTTCAGTCAGTCAGTATTAGCCAGTTTTTCCTGAAACCCAGGCTCTGAGGCCTATGAAGCCTCCCAAGAGAGGATTCCTTTATTAAACTGGGAAAAGGAACAATAGTTACTCCATATGTATGCACATATGGAAAACTCACTTTCAGTGGTCGTTTTCGCACTCACCTTAATCAGCAGTGACGACCCTCTTCACCGCGCAGGATCTGCGCGGATTTCGCACTAATTGCCGCGGAGCACCCAGAAGAGCCAGAAAGTCCCGGCGCTTTTGCAGCGCAAACGGAAACTGGTTTTTGGCGGTTCCCATTTGCGCCGCAAAAGCGCCGGGACTTTCCGGCTCTTCTGGGTGCTCCGCGGCAATTAGTGTGAAATCCGCGCAGATCCTGCGCGGTGAAGGTCGTCGCTGCTGATTAAGGTGAGTGCGAAAACGACCAGTGCGTCAGACCACTGGAAGAATTTAGGTGTATGAATGTTTGCCTGGTGGCAAGTTACTTGGGGGATAGAGAGGGGGGTGGGGTTCCTTACAAGTGAGTTCAGGTTATCCCACCAACTCCCCAGCCTCTTGGAGCAGAGGTCCATCAGTGGCTATTAGCCACAGCATATTGTTGGAACTGTCTGGGGCAGTGAAGCTCTGTATTCTTGGTGCTTGAGGGAAGGGGCTGAATTTGACTGAGAGTCTGGAGGCTATGATGGGATGGCTACAGAAGAGCATGTTGAAGCTGTATTCAGCAAAGATGGAGGTTCTGTGGCTGGGGGAGCCTGGACTGGGATCAGAGTGCAGGCTCCTGATACTTGATGGGGCACCACTGATGTTGGCACCATCTGTCAAGAGTTTGGCATGAGTCTGGATACCTCTCTTTCAGTGGAGGCCCAGGTCATGCATATTGCCAAATTGACATTTTTTTCATCTTTGCCAAGTTCTGTCACTGCCTCCTTTCCTGTCATGCCCTGACCTAGCCACAGTAATCCATGTTATAGTCACCTCCGGATTAGACTACTGTAACTCACTCTATGCTGGCCTGCCCTTAAGACTGACCAGGAAACTCCAGCAGGTTCAGAACTTGGCAGCACAAGTCCTGACAGAAATGCCACAGATGACACATATACAACCAGTACTGCACCAGCTACCTTGGCTCTCAGTGGAATACCAAGTCAGGTACAAGGTTTTGATTCTGACCTTTAAGGCCTGCAGGGGTTTGGGACCAGCATATCTGCGGGACCATCTCCTCTGGTATGTCCCTGGAAGAGTGCTGTGCTCTACTGACAGCAACTTGGTGGTGATCCCTGGCCCTAGGGAGGTGATCCCTGGCCCTGGAGAGCCAGTTTGGTGTAGTGGTTAAGTGTGCAGACTCTTATCTGGGAGAACCGGGTTTGATTCCCCACTCCTCCACTTGCACCTGCTAGCATGGCCTTGGGTCAGCCATAGCCCTGGCAGAGATTGTCCTTGAAAGGGCAGCTGCTGTGAGAGCCCTCTCCAGCCCCACCCACCTCACAGGGTGTCTGTTGTGGGGGAGGGAGATAAAGGAGATTGTGAGCCGCTCTGAGTCTCTTCGGAGTGGAGGGCGGGATATAAATCCAATATCTTCTTCTTCTGTCCTCAACCAGAGTCGGGGTCTTTTCGGTCCTGGCCCCGACCTGGTGGGACTCTCTGCCAAATGACATCAGGGCCCTGTGGGACCTCATGCAATTCCACAGGGCTTGTAAGACAGAGATGTTCTACCAGGCCTTTGGCTGAGGGCAGCAACTGTTTACCTTCAGCTAGCACCTTTTCCTCCTTTCTCCCTTTCCCCCCAGACACTTTGTAAGTTTTCTCCCCCCCCCCTCCCCAGTATGACACCTGGTAGTCCAGAATGTGTACAAAATAACTCATAGGATGCAATCTGGGATTTTTCTGAAAAGTTTTGATGTTAATTTGTGTTGTTTTTAGACTGCATATTGTTTTTAAAATATATTTTGTACATCACTCAGAGCCTGGCTTGCTAGACTGGGGCAATTAATTAAATCTAATTAACACCACCACCACCACCACCACCAACAACAACAAAAGCTTTTGTCCAGAAGGCTCCTCTGATGGTGAATTTAATGTGGCCTGTGATCTCCTGTCATTTGAGAAGTGGGTGTTCAAAAGCTATGTGCAATGCACCATCAGAGTAACTTCACAGGCAGAAACTCATACACATACTTAGGTGTAGTTGCGTGAAAGCAGCCACACTCACTGTGGCATGAGTAAAGAGCATTTTGGATTCATGCTTTACTTCTCTGACCAGAATTTTTTTAGTGGAGGGGCCCAGGAGAGAAATTTTAAGGTGGTAGGGCCTGGCAGGAGCCTGCATCTGGTGGCAGGAAGCTCCGCAACCTCCGCTGCTGCCCTCCCCCTACCCCAAGTGGACTCTCACTGCTTGGGGCATGGAAGGGGGCCTCAGCTATTTTTTCGCTACAGCCTAGCCCCAGAAGCTCCCGGGGAGACATTTAACTGTTGCCTGGGGCACTGGCAGCAGCTGATCACAGCTCCCCTGTTTCAGGCAAAAGCAGTTTCTCATTGCCTGGCAGGGCGGTGAGCCAGCAGGAAGAGGAAAAGCGAAGAGGCACTGAGTGAGCAGGTGAGTGGAGAGGGGAGAGAGATAGCTTTTCGGGGCCCTGCAGGAAGAGGAGGAGGAGAAAGAAGGCACTTCAGATCAAGACCACCACCCCCCGGGCCAGTGCACCCTATGATGGAGCCATCAGGAGCCTCCTGCTGCTCCCTCTCCCTGCCCAAGCCAGCCATCCTGGGCCCCAGCAGCACAACCTACGCAGCCCCGCACCATTGGCAGCTGCTATGACGCCAGCCTGAGGGAAGTGGTGATGGCAGTGATCCTTACCAGGCCGCCCAGCCTCATCAGCCAGGCCCGGCAGTGGCAGCACCTGCTGGGGGGCGGGGTGGATGGGAGGGAAGGGAGGAAGGAGACGCTCTCTGTCAGGCAGCCCTGCACTTGTTGGGGGTGGGGGAGAGGAATTTGGCATGTTCCCCTGCCCTCAACAGGGATAGCACTGCTGCTTCTACTGCCACTGCTGCTCCTCTCGGGTGGGCCTGGCAGCAGCAGCACCTGTGGAGCGGGCAGGGGACAGGAGAAAAGGTATGAGGGAAGGGAAGGAGACCCCCTTGCTCACCTGCCAGCTCTCCTTCCTTGCACCCTGATCCAGCATGCTCCCTGGCCCCCATGCTTGACGGGCTCTGATTGGAGAGGCCCTAAGGGTCGAGGGGGTTGATTGAAGGGGCTCGGCCCTCCTGGTTATGGGCCTGATTCAGACTAGCAATTTGGGGCTTCTTCTGCTATCAAATCTTTCCAGACAGAAATATAGGAATTTTATATTGGAATAACTTCTTGCCATCCCCTGTCTAGTATTTTTTTGGGTCATTGTGGCTTAACTAATTAATTTGTTTTTTCAGTATTTTAGACTCTCAAAGCACAAAGGAAATGGAAAACATTGCTTCTGTTTTTACTCCAGCAATAAATACATTTTCCTTTGATCTGTGCCATAAAACAAAACAACAGAACAGATTACCTTGACCCAACATACAAGGATAAAGTACCATGCAGGCTATAGGGCAGAGGTTCTTCTAAGTTTCATCTCAAGCAAAGGAGAATGGAGTTGTAGGTGGCTATTCCTGGCTGAGCCTTGAAGCTTTGAAAAAGTCTGCTGTCAGGATGAGCATTATATGGAGGATGGAGATATGTTTGTGTAGGAGAAACGGAAAGAGCACGCGCGCACACACACGCAGAGAAAACAGAGCAGCAGTAAATGAAATGAAGCTTCAAACAAACTTGTATTTAGGAGAGGTTGCAGGCCTCAGCCTCCTGACCAGGAGCTGGCCTGGGACCACAGGAAGGAGGACACCAGCTGCCTAGAGAAGATTGTTGAAAGCCATCCCCAGAACAGAGGAAGAGGGGCAGGCCACACTGCCACAGGAGGTGGTGGCGGTTAAGGGAGTTAGATAAAAATATGGAGCAGAGGTCCATCAGTGGCTATTAGCCACAGTGTGTATATATATATATATATATATATGTGTGTGTGTGTGTGTGTGTATAATTTTTTTGGCCACTATGTGACACAGAATGTTGGACTGGATGGGCCATTGGCCTGATCCAACATGGCTTCTCTTATGTTCTTATGACAAGCCAGTGGGAAAGGTGTGGTTGGGCAAGACTGGCTGGCCATGGTGTTGACGAAGGCATCCATTAGGATTGATAAGGGCCTGGGGGCAAAAGGAGGGGGCAGGCAGGAGGCTAGAGGCAGGGCTGGCTAACAAACTAGGGAATTGCCTACGGTGCCAGCCTTCTGAGGGTGCCATATTGGATGCCCCCATGTGACTTGGTGAAGTTATCAATGCAGTGGGGGGCATCAGAAGTTAGCCTTGGCTAGGGTGACAGATGGTCTAGGGCCAGCTCTGGCTAGGGGCAGGTCTGAATGGTAGAAAAGGGCCTTCAAGATTGTTCAGGTGGAGCCTGAGGTGGATAGAGCAGACTGGAGGGAGGTTCAGAAGGTCTACAAGGAGAAAAGAGTAAGGAGAATTCTCTACCTTGGTTTGGGAATGAAAAAGAGCATGACTTGTGAGCAAAGCTGGAATAAAGAGGTGTTGATCATTCCTTGAGTGTCAGCAGAGCTCTTTGGGAGAAGGTAGGCAGTATGGAGTCACAGCTGCCCCCTGGTCTGCTGTGTGCCCCTATCCTGCAAATAGTGTGGGTTGCTTTGACCATGCCCACAAAATATCTCTCTGTTCTTCCTTTTCCTAGGAATGCGTTTGGAGAAGTAAACTACTACGCAAAATCTGGAAGAGCAGGGCTTCCCCCCCCCACCCCGGGGGAACATGGGGGAATGGAGTTCTGGAATCTCTTTGTGGAAACACAATACTCAAAAATGTTTAAAAGTTCATGAGAGACACCCATGTGTTTCTCCTTTATTTTGCTCTTGGGAATTCCAGCACTACTTTTTCCAGGAAAAAAGCCCTGAGAGGTAACAGGATGTCAAAAATTGGCAAGCTGTGACTTGGTGCAAATTTGTTTATGAGAAGCTGATGTCAAAACTAGAAGGTGACCAAACTGCCTGTTCTTACCTAAGATTTGGAGCCATAATAACTTATTAGGCATTCTTGTGCACAAGTGATGCCAGCATTTCAGAAACATCTGTTCCCTTTTTGCCCTTGGAATACTTTCCCACCTTTGGTCTTTATCATTCTCCCCCCACCCCCTTCTGCTGTATGCTTTGTGGCATCTTCTTTCGAGTAACAACATGCTGTGATCTCCCCTCTTATCGTCTGAGCCAAAGGTTCCTTGTTTGTATCTATATTTGTAGAGCAGTAGAAGGAGTAAAAACAGGATTAAATAGAACTGGAACTGATATTCAGACAAATGATCTGAAATCATGTGTGTCTGAAGGGAGAGAGAATTTTACTCTGCAGTATTTTCTCATTCCTGCTTTCTTTTCTGTGGTTTTGGTTATCAAAGCAGGTGTTTAGATGCCCGTGATTCTGATTATCCCCCCAAGCAGAATGTGTAACATAGAGTTTGTAATATAAAACCATAGAATGTGTATTCATTTTGTGTTTCTAGATAGCAGCTCAGGAACTGTTGCATGGTAAGTAAAATAGGAGAAAAGGAATACAATTTCTAGGAAAACTTTTTTTGGCCAGTCTCTACAAAAGAGAGGAATGGACTAAAGGCTGCCCAAGTGTCCTTTAATTTAGAAGCCCTTTGCCATACATCCATATGTATGGGGGATTATTAATATTATTTTTATTTATTTAAATCATGCCAGGACTGCAAAAGAGGCAGGGGGTGCACAATATGTACACATAAGTCTTTTTTAGAATTACCTTAAAATTCTATGACTGACAAACTGGCTCACAATATACTGTAATCTCACTGAAGCACCTGGAATTTAGTAAAATAATCCATGCTGCTTAGCAGAAGGAAAAGTCCCTGTTTTAAAAAATGGTCATCGATATATTTAGGCTTGGATTCAGAAAATGGAGCAACTTTGAGGGGATTATTATGAAATGTATATGAAAGGCTACACTCTGGATTCTAAATGTTTCCAGTTCTAGGCTCCTGTTTCTCTGCCCAAGACAATCATTACATTGAGCTGCCTTAGTCTTTTGTGCCTATCTAGGGTTTCCAGGTCTCCTGCTGCCCTCCCCACAGGCTCACTGTCACTCAGCAGATTAGTGCGGGGAAATAATGCAATAATGGCCATCATGTTGACAGAGTGACGTCATTTGGGAGGTTGGCTTTTACCCAAGAAATGACATCTCAATGGGATGGTGCACCTTGCTTTGTGCTCCTCCCCCAGGTGCCAGACAGTAGCTGGCAAACTAGCTTGTCCTTATCACCATGCTGCTGTTTGAAAGTCCAAGAACGTTCCATTTTGTTTTTCCGGATCTGAATGCACTGAATGGTATTGCTTTCCCCCTTTCCCCCTACAAAATGCTTAGAGATGCTTCCTGGGTACTTTTATGCTTCATCTTCTGAAAATATTCTAAATGATCAAATCAAAAGAAATGTTTGGTATCATTTTGACTGCTCAGTCAACTGAAGTCCATTTTATAATCCTTACAGTCAGTCAATGATTATGGCCAGGTCAGATCTACTCAAGTTTTATGAATACTGACCCAATAATCTTACATTTACTATCTGTCCATATATTTGTTAAAGAGTTTTGTGTATTTTTGCAATGGTAGTTAGACAAACGGAGGTCACTTTAAACATTCTGGCTCCTTCATTAGCTGCACAGGGGCAAGAAACCCACATGTTATTTTTCTACAGTTGTAAACATCACTTTTCTTCATTAACTACTAAAAGGAAAATATGGGGTTGTCTTACAGTGCCATCCTAAGCAATTACATACATCTGAGCCCACCTGGATGGCCCAGACTAGCCTGATCCTGTCAGATTTTAGAAGCTAAGCAGAGTTGGCCCTGGTTAGTATCTGGGTGGGAGACAACAGAGAGAGGTAGCTAAAATAATTTGGAATTGTATGCCTGTTTGAACAAAAGATTTCTATTTAAAATAACCATCTCAAAATAATTCAAGAGATTCCTTTCTCTATAAAAACCAGTATGTGCAATGAGAATAGCATGGAAGTCACAGGATATGGAAGTATGATTATTATAGTTAGCCTGCATAATAGTACATGAGCAGAAGATGTGGCCTGCATAGCAGCATGTGAGCAGAGCCTGTTGGATCAGACCAGTTTCTCTGTTAGTTTTTTGCCTTGACAATCTATGGCCTTGCCATAAGTTAGCTGCAACTTGATGGCACTTTACACACAAAAAAAGAAAACCACACATGTCCACTGACTTCAGCGGGCATAAGGGTATAACTTTGTAGTTTCTAATTATCTGCATAACATTTTCCATTTGTACTTTTCAATTATTACTGTTTAGCTACATGATGGGTATACACCATGATTATATACATATAATACATATACACATGTTGTTAATCAGGTCACAACCTTCTGCTCATGTACTAATATGCTGGCTATCAGAATCATACTTCCATATCTGTGACTTCCATGCTATTCTCATTGCACATACTGGTTTTTATAGGGGCAGAAATCTTTTAAATTATTTTGAGATGGTTACTTTAAATAAAAATCTTTTGTTCAAGCAGGCATACAATTCCAAATTATTTTAGTTAATTACTTAGGGTTGCCAAGTCCAATTTAAGAAATATCTGGGGACTTTGGGGGTGGAGCCAGGAGACTTTGGGGGTGGAGCCAGGAGACTTTGGGGGTGGAGCCAGGAGACATTAGGGGTGGAGTCAAGATCAAGGCTGTGACAAGCATAATTGAACTCCAAAGGGAGTTCTGGCCATCACATTTAAAGGGACGGCATACCTTTTCAATGCCCTTGTTCCATAGGAAATAATGAAGGATACGGGCACCTTCTTTTGGGGCTCATAGAATTGGACCCCCTGGTCCAATCTTTTTGAAACTTGGGGGGGGGTATTTTGGGGAGAGGCACTAGATGCTATACTGAAAATTTGGTGCCTCTACCTCAAAAAACAGCCCCCCCCCAGAGCCCCAGATACCCGCGGATCAATTCTCTATTATTTTCTATGGGAATAAATCTCCCTAAGGAATAAGAGTTCTCAGCAGACATTTCCCTCCCCTCCCCTTGCTTTCTGACGACCCTGAAGCAGGGGGAGGGCCTCCAAACCAGGGGATCCCGTTCCCCCACCTGGGGATTGGCAACCCTAGTTTTGAAGCAAATAATATTTGCATGTCTGAGTTTTCAAAGCATGCTGAAGCATTAACTGAAGGGATGGGGCGGGGAACGTGTTTTTAAAGTCACAGAGGCTATTGCTGTGTGCTCAATATATGTTTATACCACTCCTTCCCTTCAAATGTAGGCCCGGAAATGTGGACATATTTTGGCAGAAAAGGAACAAAACTATTATATTCCTATCACCTTTAAAATAAAAATGGCCATGTTTCATAGATCTGAGACAATTCAGAGTCAGTGAGAACTGTACTCTAAGGCAGCTTCATATGTCCCCGCTTTTCTTTGCCTCTCCTCTTGCGTCAGCGCCAAGAGGTAGGTGGAGCCCGCGCCCCCCTCCAGATCCGGGCTTTACCAGTGCTTCCCGTCCTCCTCCTCCTCTGCCGCCGCCTCCTCCTCCCGCCTGGCCGCTCGGTGGTGGGCTTCCAAGTGGGAGGGAGACGAGGCTCCGTGCTGCTGCCGCTGCTGCCACCACTGGGGCTGCTGCCTCTTCCTTCGCTGGGGCCTGGTGGGACGGAGGGAGAGGAGACCTGCCGTCGCTCTCCTCAGGCAGCCTGTAGCTCAGGCTGCGGCGGCGGCGGGCGGCAGCTGCGCCTGTGCCGGCGGTGCTGGTGTTGCTGCGGCGGCGGGCGACAGCTGCACCTGTGCCGGCGGCGCTGGTGTTGCTGCGGCGGCGGGCGGCAGCTGCGCCTGTGCCTGGGCCGGCAGCGCTGGTGTTGCTGCGGCGGCGCAGCACCAAAATTGGCGCCGTTTCCCCCCTCCTGCTATTGGATTTTTTGAGAGCGGGGGAAGAAGCGGCAAACTCGGGGGTCCGCCGCCAGGGCGGGGGAGTTGGGAAGCCTATAATTACTCTCTGTAAGTAATTTTGAATTCATCATCCTCTGCATGCATAAGGTAATAAGCTAATTCCAGAAATCACAGTTCTTTCTCTGACACTCTTCTTCACCTAACTAAACTGCTCCTAAGGTGGCCTGTAGTCCCCAGTACAACCAGCAGTACAGAGCTTAGCAAGGCCCAAACAACCAAACAACAGGAGGTCTGACACCAGTATTATACTCTTCTGATGCCTTCAACTGCTCTCAGCGTTCTGTGGTTCACTGGAGATTTGTTGGTGGTGCCAAGGGAGACTGGATTTGGGGGGAAGAGAGGGGAGTTCAGTGGGGATCTGATGTCACTTTAAGATTTGTTTCTCTATGGTATACCTTAGAGTCCACTCTCTGAAGCTGGTATTTCCTCTAGGGGTACTGTAGTCTGGAGATCAGGACTCCAGGCCCCACCACAAAGCTGGTAATCCTGGGTTTATGGAATATGTTCAGTGTTTATCAGCTAGATTGGGAGGGGTGCCTCTAATGCAGGTGGAGTGGGCAATGTCTTGGACAAATAGAAATGGCTGGATATGATATGATTTTCTTATGACAGCCCTCTTTGGTAGCAATGCTCACCACATTAACATGTGGAATTCACTGCCACAGGAGGTGGTGGCGGCCACAAGCATAGCCACCTTCAAGAGGGGTTTAGATAAAAATATGGAGCAGAGGTCCATCAGTGGCTATTAGCCACAGTGTGTGTGTGTGTGTGTGTGTGTGTATATAATTTTTTTTGGCCACTGTGTGACAGAGTGTTGGACTGGATGGGCCATTGGCCTGATCCAACATGGCTTCTCTTATGTTCTTATGTTCACCACAGACATATGCAGATATAAGACCGCTTACGGAAGAATATTATTGGATGCATGCATCGGTGTTGACTGTGAGTAGGTCTGTGAGGGCCAAACTAAACATGAGGGCCTAATCTTGACTGAGCCTGCAGTGTGGCAGGCTGAGACATTTTTGTTCCCCCCAGGCTTTTTCAAGCGTCAAAATGGATGCATCCCCCTGCTTCTGTCTCAGCTCCTGAAGAGGTGTATGTGTGTGGAGGGAGAGCAAGAGATACATGGGGGAAGAACAAGAGCACCTCAGCCTGTCACACTGTGGGCCTGACCAGGATTGGGGCCATGTGGCATTTTTAAATCACTTGAAAATAGTAGCAGTATCCATGGGTTTGATCCATGGATGCTGCCCTGTCTAGTTTGGTTCTGGGTTGTTAATTATTAGAGTCAGCATCATCTGCTTCACTGCTGGATGTAACTACTGATGAAAATGAAAGCATAAGTGACAGCTACAAACTTTGGTATTCATGCTGCATTGTTTTCTGTGACAAACCAAGTTACAGAAACCAAATAATGTGCTACAAAATGTCTTAAAAGTTTACTGTAAAAAAAGATGAAATGATTATTCTTACATAATTTCCTCCAACTTTCTAGTGATATATTGAGGCTGTATGTTGCACTGTGCAAATCAAAATGGCATCTATTGTCCTAATTTTTGAGAATGTGCTGGTTTGCATCAGCCTTCATGGCATCTGAAAATGATCCCATTAAAGGAGGTCTAGAAATGTCTGTTTTTGATGATTTAAGCCTCACTGACTTTAATGAAAGATAGTATTAGCTTTCATTACCAAGCTAATCAATCCAAGTTCAGCTCTTGATTAAGTTAATGAATATATAAACTAGTTGAATTTAGAGAACTGGGACCATCACCATTGCCTTTTATTGTCTTGTTATAATTCTTGTTGCCTTCTTTTCTAGAAAAGTGAAATGAGTAATTCTCATACCTTTAGTTTCAAAGAAATGCAAGATGTCTAAAGTCAGGTTACTAATAAAATCTATTTCTGAATGTACATATGCACACGTAGCATGTTGACATTTTTGTTTAAGGTTTCTGGGAATGTAAAACTTAGACAATGTCTAAGAATAAGCATTTGTTAAATTCCAAAATGCCAATGTGCTTTAATTTCATGAAGAGTTGTCTTCTAATTTAGTGTGTTTATTTGGATTGTTATGCTATCAAACCCATGTAGCTCCACTCTATACGACCTCCAATATGGATTTCAAGTCCCAATTTATTTTAAAAGTAGTCTCATTACAGCTGCATGTTTTTAATGACTACTGTAGATTGATCGAGTGCTGCTGAGTAGGTGAGAGCAAAAAATATGAGATGGAAATCCCTGGTTAAAATCTCAGCTCAGCTGCAAACTCATTACGTAGCCATAGATATGCCACTGTCATTTGGTTCCCTATAGATATTATGGAAAATAATCAATTATACTGGGTTGCTTTTACAGAAGTATTGTAAGGATTACTGAGATAATGTATGTGAAGGACTTTGGGGGCTATTATTTATAGAATGCTATTTCCCAAAGAATTATTACCACAGTTGTAAACTATTTTAAAAGTATGTTGTTGTTAAAACTTGGGGTGCATAAACTTCAAGGAGATCTTTGTGTGTTGTGTGTTTTGATGCTATGTAGAGGTTATTAAAGTTAGAGATTTAATGACCAAAAGATAAGGTACTCTTCTTAGGCATCTAAAAAGCAATTTATTAGCGCTTTCTAGGCTTCCCAATCCCCAGGTCCCAGTGGGGGATTCCCTGGTTTTACAGGCTTTCCCCCGCCCCTAGCCAGCTGGCCGGCGGGGGAAGCTCCTCCGCCACAGCCACCCTGTACCTCTAGATCTTGGGCAGGACCTGCAAACAGGTCCAATTTTAAAATGTGTGTGTGCCTTTAAATTGGAGCAGGAAGTACTTCATGAGGAAGGGTTAGCAACAGCAGACCTCGTGAGAGTGCAGCCTCTCTGTTTGTTTTGCTTTCCTTTTGGACAAGTGAGTGTGCGTATGTAAAAGAGCAGTGTAGCCCCTGTACTTTCCAGACCTCGTTGTGGAGGCACCAGAGACTCCTGCTTTGTTCTACTGCTTCAGACCAACACGGCTGCCCTCTTGCACCAGAGTCAGTTAAGCGTGTGTGTGAATGAGAGAGAGAAAATGGGGGGAGGGGAGGGAACTCTATTATTCCCTATGGACACATTCTCATAGGAAATAATGGAGAATTGATCCACAGGTATCTGGGGCTCTGGGGGGGGGCTGTTTTTTGAGGTTGAGGCACCAGATTTGCAGCATAGCATCCAAATACCCCCCAAGTTTCAAAAAGATTGGACCAGGGGGTCCAATTCTATGAGCCCCAAAAGAAGGTGCCTCTATCCTTCATTATTTCCTATGGAGGGAAGGGATTTAAAAGATGTGTGGTCCATTTAAATGTGATGGCCAGAACTCTCTTGAAGTTCAATTATGCTTGAACTTGCTCCTGATTCCGCCCCCAAAGTCTCCTGGCTCCACCCCCAAAGTCCCCAGATATTTCTTGAATTGGACTTGGCAACCCTAGCGCTTTCACACACGCTGAATAATGCACTTCAAATCCTCTTTCAGTACACTTTACAGCTGGATTTTATGATATGAAACAGCAAAATCCAGTTGCAAATGATTGCTAAAGTGCTTGGTTGAAAGTGCATGATTCAGCAGGTGTGAAAGTGACATATATAGCATGCAGTAGAGAGCAATTGCCCCACCTTACTTGGACAGAGGAAAAAAATTATCATACCATAGTGAAATAAAACAGGCCTGTATGGAAAACAACAGTATGGAGTGTTGAAACTAGTACAAGTTTTGATTTTAGTTGCTGTCTTTTGGTGAAAAATAATTCTCTATTTACCATAGTTATGTGAAAAGATAAATACGCTCTTAGAATAACACAGGCTTTTTTTGTGGGGATGGACCAATTAGATCCTAAGTTACAGACTTAGTCATTGACAGAACTGAGAAAAGAAACTGGATCCCAGTCTCAATATTTACCATTTGGCTACATGATGAATGTGTCCTGTGGTTGTTTCTGTTTATTTTTTTGCAGACTAGCCCCCTTTAATCTGGTCTTTTGGTTAGGAGTAGACCTGGAGGAAAACTTTGAGCTTGCACCCTGAATTCTGTTGGGCTCCAAGAAAGAACTTTCAGAGTGCAAGAAAACACATAAATAGCTTGTTTTGCAATTGTGTGTCTAGGTCAGAGTCTAGGGATTCTGGTATCACTGGGGTTCCCATCTCTGGATTGGGAAATACCTGAAGATTTTTATGGGTAGAGCCTGAGAGGAGTGGAGTTTAGGAAGAGGATGGACTTCAATGGGGTATAATGACATAGAATCTTCCTTATGAATGGCCATTTTCTCAAGTGAACTGACCTTTGCCACCTGGAGATCTGTTGTAATAGCAGATCTTCAGCCACTACTTGGGGGGGGTACAATCCAAAAAGCAGGAGAAAGTTGTGCAGAGGAATGCAATACTATAGAAAATGCAACTCGATATAACAAAATACACTATGCCAATATCAGTTATAATTATAACTTCATGTAGTATCATCATATCAAATCCATATACATCAACTCTTTAGAAAAATCTTAGAGAAATGCAAATAAATCCTTGAAGCCCTGTCTAACAAGCTGTCAATTCCTTGCTTGTTTCGCTTGGAACTTTATCAAAGTTGGGACCCTAAATAATATCAAAAATATCCTTCAAGAAACAATCTTATTATACAATTGTTGTAATTAACCATCAATACAAATGATCATACTAACAAGGAAAAATCAATTAATATACCAGTACTTCTCAACAATTCATTCAGGACACACAGCTTTCACTCACTATAATCAATTTCCAAACCAGAAGCATAAAGCCTTTTAAAACACAGATTGCATGCAGGTGTCAAAAAATTTAAAGCACATAGCCTTAGTGGAACCACAACATCTGAAATACCTTGCAACGTCCAATTGGTAATTTTAATTCATACATCTGTGTGTCTGACACAAAATGTAGTAATGTATCCTATGTTTACATGAAGCATGTAAAATCCAGCACTAGATTAAACCCACAGAGAATGACAATATTCAATTTAAAGATCCATCTGGACTCTTCCCTTAATAGAGTTTTCTGGATATCATCAACAGACCCTGTAGACTGATATTTGTACAACACAAAGTATTTAAAAGTCATAATTATGTTGTTTTTCTTTGAAATGGGACACCAAAGGCGCTTCTGTTACATCATTACGTATTCTACCATGCACTACATGTCTGGGGTACATGCCAGGATATTGGAACATCATAGTAGAATATGCAGTGGTGTGGCAGAAGTCTCTTAAGCCCTCCCCAAATGGGACACTAAATTTGTATTTGATCTAAGGACTACTCTGAGAAGGAACAGCTAAATTGAAAGATTTTGTCCAACAGGAATCTCTTCAATAGAGGAGGATTTTTCCTCAGCTTTTTGGCATTCTGGTTTGAAATAAATTGACTTATTTGCATTTCTATAAGATTTTTTTCTGAAGAGTTGATGCATATGGATATGACATGATGATACTAAATGAAATTATTTATAGTCATAATTGATATTGGCATAGCGTATTTCATTATATAAAATTGTGTTTTCTGTAGTGTTGCACTACTTGGCTACTCTAGGTGTTAGGCACACCCTGTCAGATTGTGCCAGTATGCTCCGTCTTGGACTTATTCCCAACAAGGGGGATCTAGAAGTTCTTTGTAAATATAGGATTAACTAGCAATTTACCTCTTGATTCTTTCCTAAGCGTTCTGCCTTATTTCTACTTATCTATTGTTTTGTCCCAAGAATTTGTGCTCTCAGGATTTTTTAATTTAGTTATTAAAGTTCTTTTACACTTTTATACTTGTACTTTACTTACACTGGTTTAGTAAAGATGACTCTGAAAGAATCTCATCCACCTTTTGGTTTGCTTTGCTGAGGGAGCCAGTGTTGATCGACAGCTCAGGACAATACCGGCAAGGAAATATAGAAATGGAAGGGAAGGGAAAGCAGCCCACACACTTCTGTTTCTTTCTCATAAAATGGGACAGGTTCAAAACAATTCATTTTGCTGGTGGCAGATCTTACTGAAAACTCCTAAAAAAGGGACTCTTTTTTTTTTAAAAAATTAAGTTTTAAAAACACCAGACCTCCTTTGTTTTTGACCCTTGTGGAGTGCAAGGCTGAACCCTTTGGGGTAGAGGGAGGGAGGCTGGGGATGCTGAAAACCAAGGAGGGTTTGTGACAGTAATGACTTAAATAATATAACCATCACATGGGGAAATGTATGAGTTCCATAGAGAACCCCAACCAGTAGTTCCTATGCCTGAACTGTTGTATAGATGTCATCTGTAATGTCAGTGGTAATGTTTTAAATGCCACAGTTTTAAACTTGTTTTAGAATAACAATGGTGTGGTCCCTTTAGAACTTTCCTGCTGTGTTCATATCCTTCCATTCTGTGGTTTCCATCTTTCTTGCACACTCTGCAGTAATACCACTCTCCCCTAATTGTTCCAAGTTCTAGACTAACATAGTTTATCATTGTTTTAAATGTTCTCATCACCCATGTTTTGCTAGCATAAAAATGTATCATGAAAGGATAAAACATCTGGATAGTGGTATTTGGCAATGGAAGTCCCTACCCATATGCTTACAACGGTGATAATTTTATCATTGGGACCTGCAGTATTGTGAAGTCTTCCCTTCCATTCTTTTTGTAATGTACTGAGTTGTGAGACGGTTTGAAGGCAACATGCTTTATTCAGTGGTACATTACAAGAGAGGGAACACGCGGGTCGGGTCCCGCTTATATACATTCCCCGGAACTGCCCCCCAATCTGACCAGTTCAATCCCGACCAGTCAAACTTCCCGCCACAGACCTTGATGGGCGGGGTGTCTAGCGAGCTACATCTGGGGACCCGTGGGTCGCCTCTGTAGTGATCGCCATGCGGTACATCAGCTTATGTTTCAAGACATAACATTTTTTTGCTTAAGGTACCTAGTTACAGATAGTGAGAGCAAAGGGACATGTGATAGGCCTTTATTTTCAACTTTTCAACATTTGAGAGCTTGATATTGCAGCTTGTGGTTCCCCAGAGAGTGGGTTTTTTTACAAGTTCTAAGCTGTGATTCTACAAAACTCTTCATGTTCATTCCCAAAGACTCATTAACTTTTAAGACTGGGTATGTGCTAAGTTAACATGTTCAGTATTCCTGAATATCAATAATGCTCAGTTGCTAGAGTGGAAACGGTATCTAAATATTAATAGGACTTGCTTGTGCAAGAATGTTTTGAGGAACAGAGTCTGCTTTGGAAGGGGAGGAGCTGACCTGGCAGGAACCATTATAATTCACAAGCCTATACAATTAGCTGTGTTAAAGGCACATTTTTTTTTTCAGTCAAAGCTACTGTAAATGATACGAGTTTGTGAGTGTGGAGAAGAGAAAGGGGCCAATAGAATCTTGGTGCGGACAGAACATTTTAATATAGATGTTCTTTATGTCATATTGAAATTGCTTTTTCAAAGTGCTCTGAATTGCGGAAATGTTCCATCTTTGAAATAAAACACCCAGATGTATCTTTTTGTTTGGTTCTTAAAGGGTAGCTTTTTATGCTTTGCACCGAAGCCTGTAGATTATAATGACAGACTCCTTTAGTCACAGTACAGTATTGGCAATTTCAGTTTCTAACTGTGGTATTCGCCTCATGTCCTGTTGTGCTTATACCTGGGATGCTGTAGAAACGGCAGCATAAATCTTTTGACTTGGCAACAGAAATTCCATCCAATTATCTTACTGACTGGTCTTTATTACACTTCATCTACTTTTCTGATTTCATTTCAGATCTGCTGGCATCTGTTCTGCAAGTGACAATGGCAAGCATATATCTTTATAGATATACAGATAAAGGCATATGCATGCATAATGAATATGCAGACCAGTATGATCAGAATCACTTATTATTGAACAGGAAGTGGACTACTATTGCTCTTTCCCCTTTATGACATCAGCTCTCAAAGTGCCTAAAATAAATGGGGAACAGTACAATACATTAATGCACATTCCTGCAATCATTCACAAGTGAATGGATTGACTTGACAAGCTCAATATTAAAAGCAATCTCTCTCAGAGTTCAGAAAGGTAAGCGGTGAAGAATCTTACAAGAATTTAACAATTGTCAGAAAAGAGGCATTAACTTTCAGCAACAGAGGTCAAATTTCCCAATATTGGAGATTTCATGGGAGCTGCAACTCAGGTTACGTGGGTGGAGAGGAGAGAGAAAAAATCCTCAACATGCTAGGTAACACTTGTCTTTTGCCTTTCTGGAAATACTTCTCTTTCCTCAAATATAACTTCTCTTGAGGCACATCACAAGATTGTTCAAGAGGCTTTAGCTACATACAAGTGCCCTTCTCAGAGGAATGAGAACCACTGTCAGCCTTGCTACAGATATAATAGTTGCTGAAGTTTTCAAGTAGGTGTGTTGCTTCTGTTTACATTTCCAGTTCACAGAATCAGCATTGCTGTCAGATGGCCATCCAGCCTCTGTTGAAAAATCTCCAAGGAAGGAGAGCCCCGCCCCCGAGGAAGCCTGTTCCACTGAGGCTCTGTCAGGAAGTTCTTCCTAATGTTTACTCAGAACTCTTGATTTAATTTCAATCCATTGATTCTGGTCTGACTTTCTGGGGCAACAGAAAACAATTCTGCACCATCCTCTAGATGACAGCCCTTTAAGTGCTTGAAGATGGCATTCATATCAGCACTCAGTCATCTCCTCTCCAGCCTAAACATACCCAGCTCCTTCAGACTTTCCTCATAGGACATGGTCTCCAGACCCCTCACGATCTCTATTGTCCTCCAGCTTGTCTATATCCTTCTTAAATTGTGATACCCAGAACTGAACACAATACTCTAGGTGAGGTCTAACCAGAGCAGAGTAAAGCGATACCATCACTTCATGTGATCTGGACACTATACTTCTGTTGATACAGCCCAAAATTGAATTTGCCTTTTTAGCCATCACATCACACTACTGACTCATGTTCAATGTATGGTCCACTAAGACCTCTAGCTCCTTTTTACACATACTACTGCCAAAACAAGAGCCCCGCGGCGCAGAATGGTAAAGCTGCAGTACTGCAGTCAGAGCCCTCTGCTCAGGACCTGAGTTCGATTCCAGCGAAAGCTGGTTCAGGTAGCCGGCTTGAGGTTCACTCAGCCTTCCATCCTTCTGAAGTCGGTAAAATGAGTACCCAGCTTGCTGGGCAGAAAATGTAGATCAGGAGTGGCCAATGGTAGCTCTCCAGATGTTTTTTGCCTACAGCTCCCATCAGCCCCAGGCATTGGCCATGCTGGCTGGGGCTGATGGGAGTTGTAGGAAAAAAACATCTGGAGAGCTACCGTTGGCCACCCCTGGTGGAGATGACTGGGGAAGGCAATGGCAAACCTCCCCATAAAAAGTCTGCCATGAAAACATCGTGATGTGACGTCACCCCAGAGTCGAAAATGACTGGTGCTTGCACAGGGGACTATCTTTTTTTTTTTTTTACTGCCAAGACAAGTTTTCCTCATCCTATAAAGATGCATTTATTTTTCCTTCCTGAATACAGAACTTTATATTTTCTCAAAAAGTAAACCATGGTCCAAAAATCCAAACCTTTCCTGATGACACCATCTACATAGCCAGTCAGGTTTTTTTTTTTTTTGCAGTATTCATCTTTCCCTTTGTAAGCCATGGCCTTCGACAGGATGAACTGACAAAACTACAACCTATGCTTCCAGCTCCTTCACCTTCTGACCCAGAGCCACATTGCTGGGCAATGTCATTTGTTCCCACATGAACAAGAAAGGATAATAATTCATGGACTTGACAAGTTTTCCTACCCTTTCTATCACATCGTGGATGTGCAACCAGTAGAAAGCATACTTCTCAAGATGACAAGTCCAGTCAGTACACTTTGGGCTCTTTACCTCTGAGTAAGGAATCCCCAGTTACCAGCATACTTCTTCCTATACTGGGGAGCAGAAGCTTGAGTCTTCTCATCCACAAGAAACTTCCTTCAAGCTTTGTGGAGGCTGGGGAACCTTGTCCCAGTGGTTCAGAATCATCAGTATCTATGGGGAAATTCTGGAACCGATTGCTTATCAGCAGAGGCTCAGAATGTCTCCTTATTTTTCTGCTCCTGTGGGTTTCATTTTTCCACATGCCCTCCCTCCTGTGCTAAGTTCCCCTCAGTTCACTGAGATACCTTTTCCTCTTCCTCCTCTTGTCTTCTTAAGAGTACTTTGTGCGTTCTATCCATGAAATCCTCACCTTCCCTTATACACCGTAGTGTGGAAAAGTGTACCCCATCCTCATACCTTCTCCTCCAACTTACACTTGCTGCAAGTGCAATCTCTCTTATTCTTAGGTAAGAATACAAACATCCCACAGACTTTACATATCATTGCCCTAGCTCCTTCACCAGCCGTGCTGCTACAATCCATTTCAAAATTGGTTCTGTTTATCTTGACTTCCCTGAAAACTCCACTGCCAAACTGCCTCTTGAGACTACTTATGAGGAGCTACTCACTTTCCTACAGAGCCCCCCAGGCTAAGAGCCACAGGGCAAGAGCCTCTGGCAAAGAGGAGCCTTGCAATTTAAAGGCTCAGAGGCTCCACCTCTGACTCAACAGCTAGAGCAACAGTAGAGGGCAGGGCCAGCAACTACCCCCAGGCAAACAGGCCATTCTTTCTCAGCAGCAAACCAAACAAAAGACACACAGAAGCAATTAGAAAGCCCTCCAGCAGGCTCCAAGCACTCACACAGCAACCCTCACACAGTTCTCTCACACAGCAGCCTCAGTTAATGCTCCCCAGCAGGTTTAGGGAAAGCAATGTGGGAAAGATATTGGAAATGTATTAAGGAGAGTGAAATATTTCAGTAACAGGCAGCTTATTGGGAAGGGTTATGTGAGATGCTTTCTTATTTTACTGGCCAATCCCATCTTTCAATGGAGACAACGAGTCTGGCAAGTAGTGGTGGCCCACCTGCTAGGCAAATTAGGCATTTGATTAGGGCACAGGCCTTGGGGGGCACGAAATTGGACCTTCCCCATCTCCCGGGTGATTAATATCACCTGGGAGGAGAGCTGCTCGCCACCTGCTGCCCGCCTCTGAAGCACCGTTACCACCCTTGTCACTTGCACCCTTCTGCCCCCCCCCCTCCCGTGGGCTGCGGGCAAAGCTGGAGGAGGGTGGGAAGAGTGGCTGTGTGACTGCCTGGCAAGACTCTGAGCACTCCAAAGATCTGCATGCCATCTGGCTGCTGGCACTCTGCTTCCAGAAGTTTCAGAAGGGTGGTGGAGTGACAGTACCTGGATGGCCATCAGCTTCTGTGGTGCTCAGAGGCTTGCTAGACTGTCACGTGGCAACTGCACATGCCCTCCCCACCCTTCTCCTCCATGCACACCCTCGGGGGTAGAAGGTGCAGGTGGCAGGGCAGTGAAGCCACCATGGAGGAGGGGGGAGGGGGATGGTGCAGTGGGACTTTGCCTTGGGCACCGCATGCCCTAGGGCTGCCCCTGCTGGCAAGGGCAGAACACCAAAAGCAAACCCATAGCAAAAATATACTATGAGAGAAAGAAAGGAATGGTTAGGTTTTTGCTCATCTTGAGATTTGTTGACAGTAGACAAAAGCAAAACATAACTGGTACATGGTAACTGATGCTTTAAGAAGACTTCTGAAAATCTGCACATGAAGATATGTAAGAAGCGGGCTTATTTATTGGGAACATTTTAACACAGACTTTTCTAATAATCTGTTTTGATACAGGTTTTTCTAATAGTAAAGTAATGATATTAAAATACGGGGATGTGCCCCTTTTATTGTCATCGTGAAATCTTTCACTAAAATCATTATTGTGGCTAATGTTCTTGAACTCTTTTGGAACTTCCCCTCCCCCCACCTGCACACACAAAAACAGCCATCAGTGTTAACGATAACCCTTTTAGTAAATTTTGTTCATACGGTTGAGGAAGAGGACAGGGAGTGATTAAAATGTGGAATTTGCTTCCAGAGGATGTAGAGGTGGCCACAGGAATAAACAGCTTTAAAAAGGAATTAGATAGATTCACGGAGGATGAGTCTATCAGTCGCTACTAACAATGGTGACTGAGGGGAACCTCCACATTCAGAGGCACTAATCCCAGATCCAGGAAGCAACATCAGGGGGAAGGCCTTGGAATTGGTTGGCCACTGTGTGAGACAAGATGGTGGACTAGATAGACCATTAGTCTGATCCAGCAAGGATCTTATGTTCTTATGAGTGGGGAGAGCCCATGTGTGAAACTGGGATTTTGAATGAAAACTGTATGGCCGCAAAATTCGATAGCATCCCTAAATAGTGTCTTCATTGAATTACCAGATTTATTAAGAGTAGAATCGACCCATCCTTCAAAAATCACAGTAGACAATGTACAAAATGTTTTTAAAACCTCAAGGCGGCTTTTCTATACAGATATGCGTTTTCAGAGAAACTACATGAGTACAGGTTAGGATCACAAATTTTTGATCAATTGGCCCCCACATTAATATAAATCATTTTGTGTCAGTAGAAAGGTCCTTATGCCAAAGGAAATCACTTAGTAGTGCTTTCATGATCTAACTTTTGTTTGGAAGTCCAAGACTGTATGCAAGGGAACTCCAAAGCAGACAGAAACTTTGCATTTTACATAAACATTGCCATTTAATGGCAGGCCACTGTAATACCCTTCAGAGTCTAAAATTACCTAACTATGCCCCTGAACATAAGAAGAGCCCTGCTGGATCAGATGTGGTCCATCTAGGCCAGCATCCTGTCTCACACAGTGGGTAATCAGTTCTCTGGATGGCCAATAACAGGGCATAGAGGCTGAGGCCTTCCCTTAATATTGCCTCCTGGCTTTGGGATTCAGAGGCTTAATTCAACTGAACGTGGAGGTCCCCTCAGTCACCATGGCTAGTAGCCATTGGTAGACTTATCTTCTATGAATCTATCTAATCTCCTTTTAAAGCTCTTTATTCCTGTGGCCATCACTATATCTTCTGGCAGCAAATTCCACATTTTAATCACTTTGTAAAGTAGTGTTTCCTTTTCTCTGTCCTAAATCTACTGCCCATCAGTTTCATTGGATGCCCTCAGCTTCTAGTATTTAGGGGAAATGAGAAAAATTTTCTTGGTCAACTCTCTCCATTCCATGCATAGTTTTCTAAATCTCTATCAAGTCTCCCATTAGTCGTCTCTTTCCTCATAGGCAAGATGCTCCAACCCTGTGATCATCTTGGTTGCCTTCCTCTGTACTTTTTCCAGCCCTGACATGTCCTTTTTGAGATATAGTGACCAGAACTGTACACAGTATTCCAAATGAGGCTGTATCATAGACCTATACAGGGCCATTACAATACTGCAGGGGTGGCCAACGGTAGCTCTCCAGATGTTTTTTGCCTACAACTCCCATCAGCCTCAGCCAGCATGGCCAATGGCTGGGGCTGATGGGAGTTGTAGGCAAAAAAACATCTGGAGATCTACCATTGGCCACTCCTGCATATTGGCCTTTTTATTCTCGGTCCCTTTCCTAATGATCCATATCATAAAGAGTTTGCCTTTTTCACTGCTGCAGCAAACCAGGTTAACACTTTCATTGGACTAACCACTACAACCCCAAGATCATTTACCATCTCAGTTGCAGCATGTTTCAGACCCTGTTAGCCTACACTCAAAGTTGGGATTTGGCAAAGTTGGCATAACCTTACACTTACCAACACTGAACTTCATTTGCCACATTGTCATCCACTCACCCAGTTTGTGGAGGTCCTCTTGGAGCTCTTCACAGTCAGCCTTGGTTTTCACAACCCTGAATAATTTTGTGTCATCTGCAAACTTGGTCACTACATTATTCACCTCTAGTTCCAGATCATTTATGAACAAATTAAATAATACTGGCCTCAGTACTGATCCTTGTGGGACCCCATTGCATACTTCCCTCGCTGTGGGAGCTGTCCATTGATTTCTACTCTGTTTCCTGTCATTTAACCAGTTTCAAATCAATAAGATTTAAATGGGGCACATAGCGAAGACTAATTGGGGACGTGATAGAGATTTATAAAACTATGCATGGAATGGAGAGAGTAGACCAAGAAATTTTTTCTCCTTTTCTCTAAATACTAGAAGTTGAGGGCATCCAAGCCATTACCAGGCATTTGGTTGAGGCAGTGGGTGTCCTATCCCATTGGCTGACCCTATGCTGCGATACATCTCTGCTGAAATACTGATTTTATACTATCTGATGTTTGAGACTTTCAGTATATTATGATGTGCCCAACTGAGCCACCAAATTGTACTGTTTACTTTTATTGGTTTAATTGTTGTTTTACTTTTTTTAGAATGTTGTTATCTGCCCTGAGCCCATCTGGGAAAGGGTGGAATATAAATCATCTAAAATAAATACAGTATTTTTTGCACCATAAGACTCACTTTTCCCCCCCCAAAAAGTGGAGGGAAAAGTGTATGCGTCTTAAGGAGTGAATACTGCAAAAAATTCACACAAATGCCTCTAAATTCACACAAACGGCTCTAAAAACTAGGTGCGTCTTATGCTCAGGTGCGTCTTATGAAGCGAAAAATACGGTAAATAAGAGAACCTGTCCTTTAATTCCATGACTGCTGAGTTTACTCAGGAGTCTTTGGTAAGGTACCTTGTCAAAAGCCTTTTGAAAGTCTAGGTATAATTTAAGAGATGAATAACATAAATCTTATTTCTGAATTTCACTCCACCTTATCTCTTTCATGACAACATATACTCATCATCATTATCCCTATCTTTCTAAACACCCATCGTTTCTGACCAGGGTTTCCCCTAGGGTTGCAAGGCATAAACCTGTAACCCCTGGGAGACTTTTGGGGGAAGGCATAGGTAGAAGCATGTAGCTGATGTCTTGTCCAGCTAAAACTTGGAAGAGATGTTACCAGGGCTGTAGCCAGGATTTCAAGTTTGGTGGGGCACATAGCCAAGATTTTTTGTTTGGGGGCCAGGGGATTGCCAATAATGCCACCCCCCACCAACCATCCAACACCGTGCTGCACTCCAAAGAACTCCCCACAGCATCCACAGGGTAGGGACTTTGAAGGCCACCCCCAGCACTAGGCAAAGCACACTGCAGCGGCACAGCCTCCTGTATGCTGGACCCAGAGTCCACCCCACTTGCTGGAGCCTGGCACCTACTGGAGAGGGTCTCATCCTCCGGGGGGCAGGGAGAGGACAGGAGACAGCAGCAACTAGGTAGAAGTCCCAGGCTCTGGGTCCCAACCCTGCCACACCTCCACCCAGCCCACCTGCTGCTCTCTGGGCTAGCAAGGGGGTCATTTTCCAAACGGGGGGAGAATAGGAGAGAGCCATGGGCAGGTAGGAAGCCCAGGCCCTGAGCCCGCACCCTGTCACCCGCTCCTCCTGGCCCACCTGCTGCCCTTTGGGCTGTTGAGGAGCTAGTCCTCTGGGGAGAGGGTAGGACAAGAGAGAGCCGAGGCCAGGAAGGAAGCCCAGGCTCCAGGGCCTTCACTCACTGGTGGACTGTGGCTTGACGTGCCCAGGGCAGGAAGGAGAGGGCCTCTCAGATGCAGAAGTTGGGGGTAGGAAGTGATGGGGCCAGGATCCTGGCCTTGGTGTTTAAGTGGTGGGGCCAGAACCCTGTGGCTCCCACCATGGCTATGGGTCTGGATGTCACTGATACGCTTGGATTTTGATTAACTGCATGTATCAGAGACCCAGTCTGATTCCTCCTGGGTTATTTATCCTGGTTCCCTGCTTGGAATCCCTTAAAAAGTCCCTAGACTGTGAGTCCTCAAGGTTGGATACACACAAGAAAATCAGACCTTGTTATAATGTATAAAGGTTTATTAAATCATTAAAAGAATTCACTATGCAGTACAATCTCTATAGCTTAGTAAAAAGAAAACAAAGAAGGTAACCTTTCTATTTAATACATTGAACAACTGGTGCTTGCAGAGGAGACTACTTTTGCCTTTTTATTAGATGGCAAATCTTGCAGCATAAAATCCAAGCAGCAGCATAGAGTCATTCTATACATTAGTCCATCACAATGAAGCATAACATACAAAGGATATTAGCATGGTATTAGCATAACTCTCTCTGTGCTCTTATAACTTTCTATCCTGTGGCATCAGGTGGGCTCTTGGGTCCAATAAGAAATCTTTTTATCAGAGACTTTCCAGAGGATGTTGGCAACTGCTCCTAATTCTCCCCTTCCATTCAGTTATACAAGTGAGCATGGGTTCTCACAATTGGTTCTAATTGCTAGATTCCTGACTCCAAGCTTGACAGTGAAAATGATGATCATTGAAGGCTCAGATCATGCGATCAAGCAGACTAGGTTTTAACCCTTGAGTAAAATTGTGGTGTTTTGCCTCACAGTAGGGTAAAACAATAGAGATCAGCAAAATCCTAGAGCATGGGTGATGTTACTTCTTCATTTTACCCAGAAGCAATGTTGACAAAAGAGCCCCGTGGTGCAGAGTGGTAAAGCTGCAGTACTGCAGTCAGGGCCCTCTGTTCACAACCTGAGTTCAATCCCAGCAGAACCTGGTTCAGGTAGCCGGCTCCAGGTTGGCTCAGCCTTCCATCCTTCCGAGGTCGGTAAAATGAGTACCCAGCTTGCTTGGGGGGAAAGTGTAGATGACTGGGGAAGGCAATGGCAAACCACCCCATAAAAAAGTCTGCCATGAAACTCTGTGAAAGCAACGTCACCCCAGAGTTAGAAATGACTGGTGCTTGCACAGGGGACTACCTTTACCTTTTTAATGTTGACAATGTCCTCACCATTTTCTCCAGGTGCTCATTTGAGCACCAATCATTTGAGAGCCAGTTTGGTGTAGTGGTTAAATGCACAGACTCTTATCTGGGAGAACTAGGTTTGATTCCCCACTCCTCCACTTGCACCTACTGGAATGGCCTTGGGTCAGCCATAGCTTTCACAGGAGTTGTCCTGGAAAGGGCAGCTGCTGTTAGAGCTCTCTCAGCCCCATCTACTTCACAGGGTGACTGTTGTGCGGGGGGAGGGGGGAGGTAAAGAAGATTGTGACCTTTCTGAGACTCTGAGATTCAGAGTATAGGGCAGGATATAAATTCAGTATTTTATTTTTATTTATTAGATTTATATCCCGCCCTCTCCCGACAGGCTCAGGGCAGCCAACAACAGTTTAAAAACATTAGCAATTTACAACATATTAAAATTAGATATACAAAAGCATTTCCATACATATTAAAAAATCTGAGATGGCAAGCTCCTGATTTCCATTATATTAATTCAGTGAGATTGTCGATGCTGAAGGTAATAGCCACCTCCCCCTAACCATTAAAGGCGAGTTTGAAAAGTTCGGTTTTACAGGCCCTGTGGAACTGTGGCAAGTCCCACAGGGCCCTGATGTTTTCGGGGAGAGCATTCCACAAAGTGGGGGCTATTACAGAGAACGCTCTGGCTCTAGTGCTGGTCAATCGAGCTTTTTTCGGTCCAGGGATCTTGAAGAAATTTTGAGACCCTGAACTTAGTGCTCTCTGGGTATATATGGGGAAAGGCGGTCCCGAAGGTAGACAGGTCCCAGGCCATATAGGGCTTTAAAGGTTATAACCAGCACCTTGAAGCGAATCCAGAACACCACAGGCAACTAATGTAACGCTTTCAGCACAGGCTGAATGTGCTCCCATACAGGTAGCTCCATTAACAACCTGGCTGCTGCATTTTGCACCAGTTGCAGCCTCTGAAGTTGAGTCAAGGGCAGCCCCATGTAGAGGGCATTACAGTAGTCGTCGTCTTCTTCTTCAATAGGGAACAAATGTGCTTTGGCCAGGTATGGCCACTGAAAGCAGGCAAATGGCACCAGATCCCTGTATCTACCATTTTGCACAACAAAGCAAACAATACTGCCATTGTTGTCTGCAGATGACTTAGAAACAACATTCTACATTTGAGCACATAACAGCCTCTCCTAACTGAGATGGAGAGTAAATCAAGGCCATACTACATTCAGGCCTAACACTAGGCAGCAGTCTCATCTAGGTGAAACACTGGAGGCAATGAACAGCATGTTGTACCAGTCTTATCAGATTTTGCAGTAAAAATCTGAAAGAAGCTGTCATGCCTTGTCCTTCCCATTTTAGTTTTTTAATATTTCTCTCCTCACCCACAGTCCACTGCTAGCTCAGGCTATATACCATAGCTGCCTATAAAGACAAATGATTTAATGTGGCAGCAGAGGTGAAGGAAGAGCTGTGTAAACCGACAGAGCTAGGCTGATGTATAAAAACAACTCCATGGCTCATAAACTCAGGCTTATTATTAGCAGGTTGAGTTAGATCACAAGGTGTCAGATGGTGAGTTTGAGAGTCATTACACTTAATTCCTCTTTCCTTTCTACACAGGGAAAAAATGCATTGATAGCAAGTTTCGTTGTGCTATATTTAAAAAAGAAATGTGCTTTGAAAAGTATTAATGCATTAGCTAGAAAGAATGATTCGCTCCAACAAGGGTCGTGCAGCAAAATATTAAAATAACATAAATCGATACATTTTCTATTTCCAGATATGTTGTAGCTGAAAAAATATCAGTGTTCTTGGTTTCCTGGGTTCCAGGTCTGGGTTCTGATATTTTCTGGCTCCATTATTTTCTATGGAGCATCATTTCAGTGATTTTAAATATACTGGCACCAACATTGCAGGGGAGCTGCTGGTATCTATTCTTTAAATAACCTCCAAATTTCAGGTCAATTGAACCAAGGGTTCCAATTCTGTGGGCTCTTGAACAAGGTGCATCCCGCTGTTCTCCATTGTTCGTTATGGAGGGAAAAAACCCTTGAAAAATGTAAACCCGAGAATCTTTCTTCTCCATAGGAAGAAGATTGGATTTACACCCAACCCTTCACTCAGAGTGACTTACAGTCTCCTTTCCCTTTCCTTCGCCACAATAGACACCCTGTGAGGTAGGTGGGGCTTAGAGAGTTCTTTTGAGAACTGTTCTTGAGAGAATAGCTCTGTGAGAACTTGTGACTGACCCAGGGTCACACCAGCAGCTGCATTGGGTGGAGCGGGGAATTATACTCATTTCTCCCAGATTAGATTCTGCACTCTTAACCACTACACAAAACTGGCTAAACCCAACTAACATAAAACCAAAGAATTTGAACCTATGTAACATCTGAATATCTGAAACTGGGGAGCATGGTTTTGATTGCTGGCCAAACAGAAGCCATTATCTGCTGCTCCCTAAACTCTTGCTCTTAAATTAAGTAGCTAGCACCTCCTCTGCTACTTGGTCTAGAGAAAGAATTATTCAGGGCTATTTTTGGGCAGGAGCACACAGGAGCGGAACTCCACCTAGGCTAGCCAGGACTCCAGCTGGCATGCTGGGGAAGGCATGGGGAGACATCTTTAAATGCCTCCCCAATGGCTGCAGCCTTCCCCAGCATGTCTGTTGTGACAGGCGTGCTGGGAAAAGCATGAGGGAGCTCCTGCTGGGCTTTTTCTACAAAAAAAAGGCCCTGATTATGATGCTGGAGTTTCATATAAGAGATTAAAAACTTGAAATTCTGTGGGTTTTCACCAAATGCTGAAGCAACAACTGATCTTTCTATTTTTGTGGCATCTTGGTTGGCCAGTTTGCTAAAACTAGAGGAGGGAGTGACGCCTCTTATTCTGCGAGCTTATTGCACTGGTAAAACAACAAACACTTCTAAGGTCTCCTTTTCTAACAGAGATATAGTGGTGGAGTTTGCAGATTATTGGACTAGGAGGAAAATTTTGATGGAAGCACATCAGCAGAATAGCTTGGATTTTCAGGGAAGCAAAATACTTGTTATTCCAAGACCTCCCCTCAGAAATGCTCAAGATTCAAAGTTGATTCAAAATCAACTGTATTATCAGATCAAAACAAGAAGATAGAAGACTTCAAGAATTTAAGAACTTGGGAAACTAACTGTTGCTTGTTTTAAACCACAATTAATGAACATTTTGAGAAGTGGGGGGGGAGAACATAGTTTAAATATAGGACCATATATGATGTGTTCGATTTTGAAAAATAGAACAGTTAACAGCCGCCCTGAGCCACCTTGGTGGGAAGGGCGGGATATAAATCATAAATAAATAAATAAATAAAATAAAAATTTAGTACTCATAAAAAAACAAAAAGACATAAGTTATTTAGATACCTTTAGAGGAGAAGTAATAATTTAAATATTATTTGAAGTTTCATTATATATATAATTTAATCAGTTGTATGAGGTTCTTCAATAAAAAACCTTGAATGCTAAAAAAAGAAAAACAGAAAATTTAAAACTATGTAAAAACCTAAGAATCTAAAGAATCTGGACCTTTGTAAAATGCAAGCCTCTTAATGTAAACTGCAAGAATCCACTCCCCTACTAACCAAACACAAGCCAACTCCGGCAAAGAATGAACTTTGAAGAAGTGAAACAAACACTGGAAACTAGCAGAGTCTTACGTAAAGCAGCCTGTCAGGCTTACACCAGGCCCCAGGAGATACTGAAACACTGAGGGGTTGTGGGGGGGGACAGATCTGGGAGGCTGCAATTGCTGGATCATGATATTCTCAGTATTTTTTGATATCCCACCCCAAACTCAATTCTTCCTGAAAAATATTGATAACATAATTTTTGGATAAATATTTGGCTTTGTTATGTCTGAGATGGTTTGGTTGGAAGAGAAGATATATAACCAAACTTGTCATCTTTTTTCTGGAGTGACTTGTGTACCTTTGAATAGATGTGTGACAGACAGAAACAAGTGTGGCTTTTAAGTAGGGTGATGACGTGAAGCATCACCTGTTGAATTTCTGTTTGTCACAGTTGCTAAACCACATGGAAGGCTTGTCAGAAGAAAACACAGACATGTATGATTCATATGTGGTATATAAACTGGCTTGTTTGCAGACTCTGTGGTTTGTTAAAGCAAGGACTTTTAAGCTTGTATTTTGTTGCTTTTCAATAAGTTTGGGTGATGTGTTGCAGTTTTGACATGGCTTCATAAAATAAATCTAATAAGCCTCTAACCTTGTCTGAACATGGAAAGGAAAAGCTTGACTGATTTATGGGGGGAAAGCCTTAAGCTGTGGGTGACATTAGCAGTGAAAATGTCAAGCTCAGTAGTATGTAGTAGGTAAGCATGCTGTAATTTCACAACAATCTTATGGAACAATAACCAAGGCTTGTGCATTTCTTCTGAAGGGCAGGTCTGCATGCTGTGTTCTTCATGTGAAGACCTTTTGAAAGAGCCTTGTCTTGATGGGATAGCTTACTGTTGTGACTTACAAGGTCAGACACCACATTGTACTTATTCACCGCATGGATTGTCCACTACATGTTTCTGGTGGAGACTAGCAGTAGTATAGAGGTATTCTGTATAATGATGAAATATGACCTGGACGCTGGCTCTGTACGCTACAGGGGAGCTGTGTCCAGGGAAGGGAGGGATTGTAACATTGTCATGATCCTAGGTCTAGTGTGGCCTATAGGCTCCAGGGAAGTCTGTATTGGAGAACATAAGAGAGGCCATGTTGGATCAGGCCAATGGCCCATCCAGTCCAACACTCTGTGTCACACAGTGGCCAAAAAAACCCAGGTGCTTTCAGGAGGTCCATCAGTGGGGCCAGGACACTAGAAGCCCTCCCATTGTGTCCTCTAAGCACCAAGAATACAGAGCATCACTGCCCCAGACAGAGAGTTCCAACAAAACCGGTGGAGGCTATTGAACAACCACCGGCAATTGCCCGCCTCCCATTCCCTCGGATGAAATCACAAAGGTGGGGGAGAGCCTATTTGAGCTCAGCACGGGAGAGTTGACCAATCAGGGAGGGGCAGGCCAGCTGGCCGCTGCCATCCCTGATAATTCTGATCCAGCATGAGCTCCAAATAAGTTGGATCTACATGCCGGGCTGAGGAGCAAGGACCATGTGGCGAGGAACTTCAATGGAGGGCCTGCTTGGGCAGGCCAGGGTAGGAAGACTTGCAGTGGGAGTAGGATTCCCAGTGAGTTCTACAGCAGGTGGGCAGCTATGGGGAGTTGGGAGGCTAGCAGCAGCAGCGGGTGGCGATGTTTTGAGAGAAGGAGAACCACACAATTTCCCTCACACTCCTGCCCAGCTTTCGGTGCATCGGGTAGCTCGGCATCTCTGCTTCCCTCAGCTTCCCCACCCCCTCTTTTTACACCCATTGACTCAGCCTTCCATCCTTCCAAGGTGGAACAGGTGGTTCAATTCCGTTCATTTCTGCAGGAATGAAGCAGTGGTTAAAGTGTTGGACTGGGGTCCAGGAAACACAGATTCTACCCCTCACTCAGCCATGGAGGCTTTTTGGGAGACCTTGGCTAGTTGTGCCCCCTGCAGGGTCGTGGTTTCCTTAGAGTAGAGAAGAAAGGGTAAGCTGCTCTGGATCTCTGTTGGGGAGAAAAAGGGGATATAAATTAATAGTTTCCCAATCTCAGTATCAGTCATCTAGGCCTAATACAAGTTGGACCAATTTTGAGGTCAAAGGGAGTCATTTATTATTCAGATTTACCCTGATACATGCTTTCAATGGAATAGACGGGGGTGGGGGAGGGAATTCTGATCCTGAGCTTGGATTAGCGTCTATTTAGCATACAGAAGGTTCCAAGTATGTTCCTTTGGCATTTCCAGGGAAGGCCCAGCTAATAGGTGACGGGACCAATCTTTAACTGAAAACCCAGGGAGCTACTCCCTGTCAAAGTGGGTGGTGCTGCACTTGATGGGCTGAGACAAAGATGCAGTATAGAGTAACTTCAGGTGTGTGTGTGTCTGCCCTCTGCTGAAGGATTTACATTGCTTTTCAAGGTATACGGCTAATGCATTTTCCTTTCTTTTGCTCCAACACTGTTATACCAACCAGGAAAGCTACACAGAGGTCAGGGGGTTGAGATGGTAACCAAGTGGTACCACCATCCATTTCATCCTCAGAGGATGAGGGTGACCCCTCCCTTCCAGGAGGTGGTGGACAGGATCAAAGCACTGGAGAGGGCCATGGCCAAGGACTGGAAGCATGGTAATGATGGCACATTGGGTGCAGCCATGCTGTCCACGCAGGACGGATCACCAGTACGTAAGTAGGGGTTGCAGGCCCTTTTGGCTAATGGGCCATGTGGGTAGCCAGGATGACTGGCAGAGTACCCACTCCTTGGCACTGGAATAGCTTCAGTAGCTGCTGGACATGTATCTCATCCCTCGGAGACCAAATTGGTCAGGGAGGCCACACAGGTGGTTGGATGGCTAGTGAGGGGTAACTTTGGTACCCACTCCTTGGTACTGGATTAGCTTGCCTGGAAGGTAGACGATGGGTAACTTACCCACTCCTTGGAATTGGAGTAGCCTTGACGGCTGCAGGGCGGGGGTCTAGTCCCCCTGAGGTCTGGCATTGGGCCATGAGGACCCTGGAATGTGGTGTTGGAGGACATAAATGGTGCTGGCTCATGGTGTATTTTGTTACAGGATCCAGCAAAAGCTGTGACTGTGGTGTCAAGCTGTGCATCAGAGATTGAATTCCTGTTGAATGGCTGGAGGATAACAGGGAAGTGCTTTAGAGGCAGCCATTATGTTTTATGATTGTCAGTTGGCAGGAGCACCTCCCCAGGCTGTGGTTGTGCATTTAGGCGGTGATGGTCTGGGCACTAGGTTGGCAGTCTCCACCCCGAGATCAAGGCCTTGGCACTGCATCTTTTCCTCGAGGGCAATGGAGTTGCTGGGTCGGTCGATTGCTTGCTTATCTGATCTGCAGGGTGGTCTGTGACCTGAAATTTCATGGTTGGCGGGAGGGGAGTTAAGCCAAGGCTAACCCCCTCTGTGGTGGGAAAAGCACGGGTTGAAGGGATTTCAAGCTGGCGAGCACCCTGAGATATCAGCGATGGGGGTGGTGGTCCTCAATTGGGCTGCCTAGAGGCTTCACAGTTCGGGTGGCCTGGTTGGGGGCCTCTTTGGGGTCAGAGGAGCATATGACCGGCCTTAAAGCTTCACAGTCATGGGTTGGGGGTATGCTCTCCCATCCCCTCTATGCACTGACGTGTGGGCAGTGACAGGTAAGGTCTGGAAGCTTCCGGACCCTGCCTTGAGCCGGGTTGATTTTGCCCTGTTAGGAAGCTTGCTTTGCAAGCTCAATGCAACCCTTGCTTTAAGATGTATGTAATGGTGCAGATCAGCTTATGTGTAAATAAAATTCCCAGTTTAACCCATAACTTGTGTAGTGTTTCATTCGAGGGGTAGGTGGGCAATACTCTATGGCTAATAGTCACTGATGGACCTCCACTCCATATGTTTATCCAATCCCTCTTGAAGCTGTCTATGCTTGCAGCCGCCACCACCTCCTGTACAATGAATTCCATGTGTTAATTACCCTTTGGGTAAAGAAGTACTTCCTTTTATCAGTTCTAACCTGACTGCCCAGCAATTTCATTGAGAGCCCAAAAGTTCTCATATTGCGAGAAAGGAATAAAGTACTTATTTCTCTACCTTCTCTATCTCATGCATAATTGTGTAATAATTTCACCCCTTGGTTGACGTTTCTCCAAGCTAAAGAGCCCCAAGCGTTTAAACCTTTCTTCATAGGGAAAGTGTTCCAATCCTTTAATCATTCTAGTTGTCCTTTTCTGCACTTTTTCCAGTGCTATAATATCTTTTTTGAGGTGCGGTGACCAGAATTGTACACAGTATACCAAATGAGACCTCACCATCGATTTACACAGGGGCATTATGATACTGGTGGATTTGTTTTCAATTCCCTTCCTAATAATTCCCAGCATGGTATTGGCCTTTTTAATTGCAGTCGCACACTATCTCAACATTTTCAGTGAGTTATCTGCCACAACCCCAAGATCTCTCTCTTGGTCAGTCTCCTCCAGTTCACACCCCATCAACTTGTATTTAGCTAGGATTTTTGGCCCCAATGTGCATTACTTTCCACATGGTCACGTTAAACCTCATTTGCCGTGCAGATGCCCACTCACCCAGCCTCAACAGATCCCTTTGGAGTGCCTCACAAGTCTCTCTGGTTCTCACCACCCTGAACAATTTAATGTAATCTGCAAACTTAGCCACTTCACTGCTTACTCCCAACTCAGAATCATTAATGAACAAGTTACAGTTATCGTAAAAAGGTAAAGGTAATCTGCTGTGTAAGCACCAGCTGTTTCTGACTCTGGGATGACGTTGCTTTCACAACGTTTTCATGGCAGACTTTTTAATGGGGTGGTTTGCCATTGCCTTCCCCAGTCATTTATACTTTACCCCCAGCAAGCTGGGTACTCATTTTACCGACTTCAGAAGGATGAAAGCTGAGTCAACCATGAGCTGTCTACCTGAATCCAGCTTCTGCCAGGATTGAACTCAGGTTGTGGAGCTTGGACTGCAGTACTGCAGCTTTACTACTCTGTGCCATGGGGCTCTTATAGTTATAGTACTACCAAGATCTTAATAATATTTAAATTTAACATATAAATGTGTTACTTTCACCAGAAAGCACCTGGGACATCCGTCACTTCAAATGTGTAGCCTAGTTTGAAATAATTGTGAAAGGTCAATCCTACCATAAAAAAGAGACTTCAAAGAATGGGAATGGAAGAAACTTTTCATGACTAATGAGAACAAATTAAATTAAATAGTAGTCTTTCCAAAATTTCCTCTTTTCTATCAGCCCAGGTGGACTAAGAGAAGAGACAGAAAATGCATCTTTGTCCAATTCTCGTATACACTACAGCTCCAGACCTGTGCAGCTATTATTCCGCATAGGTCCTTCAACCCTTGGAATTAACTTTCCTAGGGGGAACATGGCAGAGATCTGCTCCTTTGATAAAAATCTGCACCTATCAGCTCCTTTCAGCAGAGAGATCACTGGATCCAGACCAATAAGAAAGCTTCAAGACTTCAAGCATAGTAGTTCTGTCCAATGTTCCCTCTAAGCTGCAGAGTCTTGTGAGCAAAAGTTCTACTTTGTGAGCTACTAGCATTAAAGTTGTGAGCTACTGCATAAATTAGTGTGCTCTGGGGCCATTTTTCCTGAGCTAAGACAAAATGTGTGCGCTGAAGGCTAAAAATCTGCGAGCTAGCTCATGCTAACTCAGCTTAGAGGGAACATTGGTTCTGTCAGATTTACCGTTTCACACCTGGTGTTAAGAAAAAAAGCCAGTACACCTCCACCAGTGGTGTTCTTCACTTGTGTTGCATTGTCAAATATACCAATAAACAGAGACTTTTCTTGTTATTTTTAGTCTGTGCAGCAGATTGGTCATTTTATTCTGTTTGTACATTCTACTTTTAATTGACTTGCCATTTCTACTTTGCAAAGCTTATCTTTGCTATCTTAATTGCTACATGCAGTCTTGCAAGGAACTTTTGTAAATTGGCTTGTTTGGTCTAGCAGCTCTGCTCTGGAAAGATTATTTTAAGTGCCAATAATATTTTGTTGGGTATCTTTCAGAATAATACATGTTTTTACAGCATCTCAGATGAATCTGGATTGGTTTGGATTAATGTTATGGTTGGTGGATGTTATGTGTAGAACAGAACATTTCGTATGTGAAGATACCTTACACTGTGGCATATCATTGGTTCATCTAGTTTGGTACTGTCTGCTTTGATGAGCAGGACCTCATAAAGGCGCTGGGAAGATGAAGAGATCTCTCTCAACACCTGCTACCTCAGGTGTTTTAACTGGAGATGCCAGGGATGGAACCTAGGGCATTCAACTTATAAAACACATGCTGTACCACTGAGTTACAACACTCTCCACAGAGCATTCCCTTTCTGTCCAACTCATAAAGATATGTTAGGTATAAGCAAAGGGGGGGGGGGGGTTGTGGCGATACTGATACAAATTGTTGTAATGTTTCGTATGAATACTGGGACTTTAAAACAAATAAACATGACAATCACTATGTATAAGGAAAGTTGTGTACCACAATGCTTATAACTCCAATTACTCATTATTGTTATGCAGTTAAATTAATTAAATGGCATAGGGGGTAAATGGAAACACATTTCAAGTCTAAGAGACTGTGATTATAAACAATGAAATGTCAAGAAACCTAGTTTTTCCTGATAATGAAGTCTGTGATAATTAGTTCAAGAGAAAGAATATTAACCCAAATAAGGGAACATTCATTCCTACAGACCAAAGATGGGTCCCAGTGAGAGAATTTCCATGATTTTTTGTTGGAGAAGGATCAGCTTGACTGGAATTGAGATGTAGCAGAGCCCTCTCTAGTGTGCTACTTAAATATGTGGGTTTTCCATTATGTGAAACGAAGTGTGTCTGTTCACCCTGACTAAACTGAGCTTGTAAGGGATAAAAGAATCACTTGCTCACATGCCATATCCTATCTTATGTGGGGAAGCAAACAGAAAGGAGAGAGCAATTCCCTTCTCTTGCTTGGCTCAGAATATGCAATGTAACCACTAAAAAAGTAGTAGAATAACATAAATGGAGGGAGGACGAATGATGATGGTTGGCACCGAATGAAATATGCTACTCCCATCCAGCTCTGCATAAGCAGTAAAAGAAGACATAAAGAAGTTTTCAGTGGTTCAGTGTGAGGCAAGGCTCATAATATAAAAACAAACCATCAAATTTTAGAGGCAGCTAAAATAAAGGCTGCAATACCATGGAAAGAGAGAACAGATAGATTCATGGGAACATCTTTAATGTGAGGGATTTCTTTTTCTCCTTGTGCGTATAACAAAAACCTCAAGCTTATTTTCAACACAAGTATCCCAATTAATTTTGTTAGAGCGGTGATTCTGAACCATGTTTATTTCTTTGTTAAAGGTGAGACCATTAGATTTAGGATCATTTCATCTCTCTCCCTTTCAGTCTGTCAAGCATCGGTATTTCCCAATAATGAGTCTTTTGTTATTGAATCAAAAGTTGCTTTATTGTAGAAACTCCTTGGTTTTCCAAGGACAGAATCCTTGGAAGTAATGACATATACAGACTTACATAGTTACTTTATAGGATAGCTTCAAAGGGTACCATACAGATGCAATTTGAGTCACGGGTTCAAAGGTTACTACATAGTATCTCTTTTATTACTAATGAATGTAGGCTATTAAAAACATCTCTCTTTCTCTGAGAGCAGATAAGACATGTCTGTGTGAATCTGGGGGAGAGGCACATCACACTGTTACCAGCCAGGCTAACCTAAACATCTTTGGGCCAGATGGATTTATTACTTGCCCTTAGGTTGTAAAAGAGGGGGAAGCAGGAGAGGTTGGTGTTCTGCTCTTTGTCTTAGGGACCATCATGGCACACAGAAATATGCATGCTTGACATACTGCCCCCCTTAAGACCCTCTTCGGGGTTTGGAAGGATGTTTGGCATAGAATTTTTTAATCAGTTCTGGTGCTTTCACATGTGAGCTTTCAACCCACTCATCGTGTGCTACAGAGAAATGTTTCCATCTAATCAGAAAGTACAATACACTCCACTTTAGTTTTGCATCTAGAATTTCTTTTACTTCATGATGATTCTGATCCCCAACTGGAATAGGTTCTGGAACTGGCGGTCGAGGGTGCCAAGACGTAGCTCCAGGGTCCCTCTGGAGTAAACTGCAATGAAAGATGGGGTGTATCTTACTAAACAGTTTAGGTAATTCAAGTTCTACTGTCACTTTATTGATCACGCATTTAATACAGAACGGTCCCAAGAACTTGTAGGCCAGTTTCTTAGCAGGTTGCATAATGGCAAGTTCTTGGTTGACAGAAACACTGTATCTCCCACTTTGAAATCCCAAGTGGGTGCATGACTTTTATCATAATGTTTTTTATAAGTCTCTCTTGCCATTTCCAGGTTCTGTTGTATATTTTTCCACACTTTCCCCAATTTTCCCCACCACTGTTCAAAAGATGACGGTATCTCTGGCATTACTCCCCCAGGCAATAGAGGGAAGGGTTTCCCCTCATAACCATTCACTACCAAAAAAGAAGTCTTTATGGAACTATGCATACTGTTATTGTATTTGTACTCAGCAAACGGGAGGAGGTCTGCCCATTTCGACTGTTGATAATTCACAAAACACCTTAAATATTGTTCTAGTAAGGCATTCACTCTCTCAGTCTGTCTCTCCGTCCGGGAATGGTACGCGGAGCTCAGTCCCTGTTCAATTCCAGTTAGTTTACAAAACTCCCACCAGAAGTTGGCAACGAACTGCATGCCCCGGTCACTAGTTAGTTTGTCCGGGAACAAGTGTAATTTCACCATGTGTTGGAAAAATAGCTGCACCAATTTTTTTGCAGTGGCTATTTGTGTACAAGGAATAAAGTGAGCTTATTTAGAAAAGGTGTCCACTACTACCAGGATTATGGTTTTTCCATGTGAAGCGGGCAGTTCTACAATAAAATCCATTGAGACAACTGACCATGGTCTGGTGGCCATTTCCAAAGGTTGTAACAACCCGGAGGGTTTCCCTCCCCTTCTTTTAGCCATTATACATATTGGGCAAGAGGCAACATAGTTTGAAATATCTTTCTTCATGAATGGCCACCAAAATTGTCTATTCACTAGGTGCAGGGTTTTGACATACCCAAAGTGCCCAGAGAGTTTGCTGTCATGACAAAACTGGAGTACTTCTTTCCGGAGGCTTTCTGACACATACAGTTTACCGTCTTTGTACCAGAATCCCCCTTCACCCTTTTTTACAGCTTCGGGTATGGCCTCTCCTTCTTTCTCTACCTCAGTGATCAGTCTCTCTCCCCCCCCCCCCCATTTTTCTTTCACCTTCTTGCGCTTTGCTTTCAAGCGCGTAGTCACGATTCCCCCCAACTGATTGGGAGAGATGATAGAATCGATCACCTCCTCTTTCTGGCTGAAAAAGAAGATTTTCAAGGCAAGCAAAAGACTATTGATGGGAGGAGAAGATGGAAAAAGATCCACCCCTCTGACTCTTCCTGCAAGTATTTTAGCTGAATACATACCACTGTGAATTGGTATATTTGTTGTTCTTCCTGTTCACTTACAAAGTACACAGGATTTTAGCTTCGAACAGTTCTGAACAGTAATATATACTGGTATGTTTTTATACTGAAGTTAAATATGAAGAGATTTGTACTCTTCATGCTTTCAAAATTGTACTGTACTGATAGATTCACATAAAAAGGAGTAACTATGAAGAAGTATTTGATAATAGTACATTTGTTTAGGAGTTCAAAGGTATGAATGGACAAAGATATAGGAGCAACAGCTGTTTCTCTCTATGTGAAATCAATGTGAAATTAAGGGTATAACAACTTTGCCTTAAATGGAAAATGTCAACTTATTTTGTACGCAAGATAACTGGCTAATACGTGTTAGCAAAATGGGCACATTGGATTGGATGCTGCTAATAATTTCCACTGATGGATGGGGGAGTGATTTTTGCCAATTACCCCTTCTGTGTAGGCTTTTTGCCAATTACCCCTTCTGTGTAGGCTTCTTATCTCATGCTGTTCCTGGTGCCCATCTACCACAAGCAGCAATGGGGAGGAACATTTGGGGCTATAGGAAGAATGGGAGGCAGATTTTCAGTGCGATCTAGCCATTTGCTTTTTTGATCTGGGAGATGGCAACCAGTACAGTTAGCCTCTCAAAAGTTTTGCTCATAAATTGTAAAAATTAAATATGAACAGGTATTCTTTATTTGATTCCTTTCTGACTATTTCTGCAATTACTTTTTCAAGCATTTCCTTCTCTCTGTAAATAAAATCAGGGAATAGGAAACTATACAATGAAGTCCATGCTTTGACATCCATACTTGCATAGGAAGACAGTCTTCTCCTCTGTCTTCCAGACTTGCAGGTTAAGCACAGTGGCACTACTTTCCATGTTGAGTTCTGAGTGATTCAGATATCACTCTTGCCATGATTAGAACAACTCACCATCACATTTCAAATCTCCCTTTCCCATGATCCATGCTTGTGTAGAAACTGGCAACATGACAGTCCTGCCTCATACAGTGAAATGTTTTCAGTAATAGAGCTGGAAATCATTTGGGAAGTTTTCCCAATAGGGATGCTGATTTTGTGTGGTGAAATAAAATTCTGGACTGGCTCTCTTCTGTATGGTGGGATGCTGCTCTGTATGATGACTGTGTGGTAAGCTTTTATGGTCCATCTAGTTCAGTACTTTTTGCTCTGACTGGCGTTGGCTGTCTAAGGTCTTAAGACAGAGCTCATTACCAGTTCTGCTGCTTAGTACCTTTTAATTGGAGATGGCAGGGATTTAACCTGGAATCGTCTGCATGCAAAGCATCATGGCCTCTGAACTATGGCTGTTCACCTGGTGGTTAAAAATATATGCAAAATTTCATGACTTTGAATGTTGTTTTTCAGGGGCCACACTAATCTTCTGTATCATTCCAAAGTATTTATGTGCTGCCCAAGCAAGCATGAACAATATACTTTTAAACTGCTGCTTTGTAGCTCCCCATGGTTTCTCAGTTTTAATTATGCAAAAGTTCCCACAGTTTTAATAGCCAAAAGGAGATGACATAGTCTTCTGCTGCAGCTGGCAGCCATCCATCTATTGGAAATCAAATGCATTTTGATCTCTTTCTCAGTGATAAGTTTTTAAAAACGTAAGCCTGTTTTCCATTCCTGCTCTTGTTTTTCCTGAAGCCAGCATATATCCTGTATGTGAGGATGGAATATTTTGCTTTTGGTGCTGTGTCAAGGTCTTGTGGAAGTATTGTATTGCAAATAAAATCCATTGGATCACATTTTACCTGATTGTTTGAATTCCCTAGATAGGCACAATTCCTGCTGATTTTGAATTTTTAGAAGTTGTTTCAGAATTAGGTATATAAGGAAACTGGCTCATAGCTGGGGGGGGGGTGTTGCTTTCTAAGATAATCAGTAATGCTAATATCCTGTAATCCAGGGGTGGTCAACAGTAGCTCTCCAGATGTTTTTTGCCTACAACTCTCATCAGCCCCAGCCAGCATGGCCAATGGCTGGGGCTGAGGGGAGTTGTAGGCAAAAAACATCTGGAGGGCTACCAATGGCCACCCCTGCATACTTATCTGCAAAGTGTAAGTTTCTGTGCATTCTGATTGAAGCTATTAATTCTAAAGAAGACATTGAACAGTTGAAGTTATAAGATAAAGAAGGGTATGACATTCTTGTCTGCTTTCCTTCCCCAGAGGCAAGATTTTCTCTCCATTTTTCTTTCTCTTTACTGACTGCATCACCCTAGTAATGTGTTTTCTTCTTTGCTGAAGAACTCTGGCTTGTCCCACCCTGTCACCATATGATATTTGGGCTGTTGGCTCAGGAAGGATCTGAGGGAAGGATTGAGAGCCTGCTTTAACTTAGACAACTTAAATTGCACTTGAAGCATTTTGAACTTCAAGAATAACAAATATTTTTTATTTAACAGAGAGGGAAAATGTCAGGTGAAATCAGGGACTGAAATTTCTTAAGTAAAACCAGTACATGCATAGACTTTAGTTCTTATGTTTCAAACTAAGAGTTACTTAAGCTGTTCAGTTACTAACATCTTTATATTGAGAAGCTTTTGTTCCACTGTTTTCCCAAAACACTCCAGTATAGTTTCTTTGAGTATTTTCTGACTCTTTTGGTTTCCAGAAGGCTGGTACACACTTTCCAGTATCCAAACCCCTTTTCTTGAAACACCAGTGCTTGTCTTGAGTGTTTAACTGACTCATAAGGTCCCTAAAGGCAGTTTCTAAGCACATCAGACTATGGATCTCTGCACTCTGTAGAGCTATCACCCTATTTAGACTGGGCAGGGAAATTCCTTATCTCTAGAAATCTATCCCCCTTCCTTGACCCGAATGGGAATCTTCACCTACTTCTCAAACTTTCTTGCCAACTTTCCCCCTAGTTCTCATGTTTGTGTCAAACCGCTCTCAGCTACGGCTGAAACCAGACTCAGCTTCATCAAGACAGAAATATGACTGTCTCCTCAACATACATTACTGTCTTTTCTTAAGTCTTTCTCTGCTCAGCTGATGCTAACCAATCAGGTTGCTTGGAGTAGCCTGTCACTCAAGGCTTTCTGTTTCTGTGAAGAATTAACCCTTCACAGCCCTTTACTCTATTTGTATAGAACTTCAGACTTGCAGTTCATCACAGTGCAGTTCATTACAGAGAGCATCAGGGATTTTGTTGTTGTTATTAAGTCACAGCTGACTTATGGTGACCCTATGGAGTTTTCAATACAAGAGACTAACAGAGGTGGTTTGCCATTGCTTGTCTCTGCATGGTGTCTTTGGACTTTCTTGGTAGTTTCCTATCCAAGCATTAATTAGGGCCAACTCTGCTTAACTTGCAAGCTCTGATTACGCTGGGCTAGCCTGGGCTATCCAGACCGGGAAGGAGTTGTTACAGATACATAATTTACGTTTTTGTTATTTTGATCTTGAGTGTCCAGAATAAGGCGAAAATACTTATATAGAGCGGAGAGCACATGATAGTCATGGATATCACTCTGTTCCCTGAGATAGGAGATGAAAAGGAGGGTAGAGCTGCATTCAGATGCCCCACAGTACCGCAGTTAAAGAAAAAGGAACACAAACCTTGTGTGTTCTCCTTGCTCCCCTTCCCTTTTTGAAGCAAGAAGTCTAGCAAAGTTCTGACACTGGTAACTCATTTCCTATCAGTGCAAACCTGAAAGTTACCAAACTTAGTTTTCTCCTTGTTAACCAGTATCTTAAACACTAGGATTTAGTCTAGGGTTAGAATTCCAGCTACTTGACCCCAAACTAAGCATAGTTAAACTATACGCTTGCATTCCTGAGTTAAGGTAACAGGAGACAGTGTTTAAGCACAGTTTTAGCTCACGAAGGAGGCATGCACCTGAGTGGAAGCAAATGGACTTTTTTCTTTAATCATGGTTATGTATGTCATTTGAATGCAGCCTGGATGTCTTGTCTTAACATGAAGAAATCTATTGATCAGTGACCCTGGGCAGCAAGTCCAGAATATTTCTTGAAACACTAGATCATAACTTTTAGCTTATTCTATGCCATTGGGAAGAAAATTTTAGCAATATTTCTTGACTATGTTGGTCTGTATGGCTGAACTGAAAGAGTCTGTGATCCTAACTGCTCACACAACAAATTCTTTCTTTCAGCGGCCTAGGCTTTGAGGGCATGTGGAAGAGCTTACAGTGTACAAAGGGAGGCCTCAGTAGGCTTCCCAATCCCCAGGTCCCAGTGGGGGATTCTCTGGTTTTACAGGCTTCCCTCTGCCCCCAGCCAGCTGGCTGGCAGGGGAAGCTCCTCCCCCACAGCCACCCTGTACCTCAAGATCTTGGTGAGGACCTGCAAACAGGTCCAGTTTTAAAATGTGTGTGTGCCTTTAAATTGGAGCAGGAAGTACTTCATGGGGAAGGGTTAGAACAGCAGACCTCGTGAGAGTGCAGCCCCTCTGTTTGTTTTGCTTTCCTTTTGGACAAGTGAGTGTGTGTGTAAAAGAGCAGCGTAGTCCCTGTACGTTGTGGAGGCACCGGAGACTCCTGCTTTGTTCTACTGCTTCAGACCAACACGGCTGCCCACTTGCACCAGAGACAGTTAAGCGTGTGTGTGAGTGAGAGAGAGAAAACGGGGGTAGGGGAGGGAACTCTATTATTCCCTATGGAGACTTATTCTCATAGGAAATAATGGAGAATTGATCTGCGGGTATCTGGGGCTCTGGAGGGGCTATTTTTTGAGGTTGAGGCACCAGATTTGTGATATAGAATCCAGTACCTCTCTCCAAAATACCCCCCAAGTTTCAAAAAGATTGGACCAGAGGGTCCAATTCTATGAGCTCTAAAAGAAGGTGCCCCTATCCTTCATTATTTCCTATGGAGGGAAGGGATTTAAAAGATGTGTGGTCCCTTTAAATGTGATGGCCAGAACTCCCTTGAAGTTCAATTATGCTTGTCACACCCTTGCTCCTGGCTCTGCCCCCAATGTCTCCTGGCTCCACCCCCAAAGTCCCCAGATATTTCTTGAATTGAACTTGGCAACCCTAGGCCTCAGAGGTTATAAAAGTGGAACATAAAGAGATGAGGGATGTGGTGGTGGGAAAAGGATGGGCCTGGAGGCTCAACACCTGCTTGGCAGGAAGAGAGACTCAAACCATTTCTGGAATATGTGGAAGAAAGAATTATCTATCATTTGGATTACTACAATGTTAGAACAACTGTGATGGAGTCACAGTGACACTTCCTGTGCCCAGCCTAGGCTTCCCAATCCCCAGGTCCTAGCGGGGGATCACCCAGTTTTACAGGCTTCCCCCAGCCAGTTGGCCGGCGGGGGGAAGCCCTGTCCCCACGATCACCATGTACCTCTAGAAATCAGGCAGGTTTAGAAACCTGTAGATAGGTCCATTTTAAAAATGTGTGCCTTTAAAGTTGAGCAGGAAACAGGAAGCGCTTCATGGGGAAGGGTCAGCAGCAGTTTCATCAGAGCACAGACCCTCTGTTTGTCTTGCTTTCATTTTCAGAGCAAGTAAAGTTGTGGAGGAACCAGACCCAGTAAGTGTGTGTGAGAGAGATAGAGGGAGGGAGGGAGGGGGCAGGGGTTTCCCCCATTTGGAGGCCCTCCCCCGCTTTAGAAAGCAGGGGGGGAGGGAAATATCTACTGGGCACTCTATTATTCCGCATAGGGAATAATGGGAAATTGATCCACGGGTTTCTGGGGCTCTGGGGGGGATGTTCTTTGTGGTAGAGGCAGCAAATTTGCAGTATAGCATCTGATGCCTTTCCTCAAAGCATCCTCCAAGTTTCAAAAGGATTGGACCAGGGGGGCCAATTCTATGAGCCTCCAAAGAAGGTGCCCCTACCTTCAGTATTTCTAATGGAGGGAAGGCATTGAAAAAGGTGTGCAGTCCCTTTCAATGTGATGGCCAGAACTCCCTTTGGAGTTCAATTGTACTTGTTCCAACCTTGCTCATGACTCTGCCCTCAATGTCTCCTGGCCCTACCCCAAAGTCTCCTGGCTCCACCCCCAAGGTCCCCAGATATTTCTTGAATTGGACTTGGCAACCCTAGCACAGCCTCTGTGGAATGAACACATACGGTCTATTAGATAGGAGAGAGTTAAGACCACAAATAGGGAGGGGAACATTGTATGCTGACTGAGAGGTTCTTTTGAAAGCTGGGTGGATTTTTAAAAATACATAATATTTTTATGACAATATTTTATTGTTATTAATGTGTTGCTTTTCTCCCCAATGGCGATCCAAAATATCTAACAAGACACAATGCAATGTCAATAAATAGGAGAAGAAAAGTTTTTGCATTAGGGCAGGTATACTCTCTATATGTCTATCAGCAGATCTTCCAGCCAGCTGCAGGCTATGGCCCTGCAGCTAAGAGCCCTGTGACTTTCCCCCTTTGTCTTACAGGCTTCTGTTTCAAGGCCAGTTTAGGCTTTAAAAGACTACCTGCAAGAAAGGGGCAAGGCATATACTCAGTTTTGGGGTGTTACAACATTTGGCTGTGCTCCAAATCTTTTTCTTCCTGAGGGCCAAACAAGATGAGTTATTGTGAGCTCCACAACTAAATGGTCACAGTATTTTAAAAATTCAAATAAAAGCTATACTGGGACCTGATTAAGGTCAGGGTTGTGTGGAAGGGAGTGGGGGGGGGAGTCCTCCCCCCTATGCAACTGAATTTTCTTCCTCCATGCTGCTGTTATTCCTCAGAGAAAACAAAGCAAAACAAACAAAGTGTTGGGCAATCTTCCCCACCCCCCGGGGATTAGTAAGTGTTTGGGGTGGGATGTGTTTCAGTCCTTGAAACCACATGTGCAGGGAGATTGAACCCTGTCTTCCCTCCCATACAACCCCACCTGGCTTTTGAGTAAGCATTGTTAAAATGCTGGAAGGAACCCGTTATGGATCTCCCATTGTCTGACCTGTACTGACCCCAATCCTTCCTCATGCTTCTGTTTAGAATGACATGATTCCTGCATGGAATGAATAGCATGTTAAATCCAAAACTGTCTATAATAATAGTAACCCTTAGCATTTATATAGGGTTTACAGCATTCAAAGCACTTCTGTACATTATCTCATCATCCTTTTCTTTCAGAGGAGCTTATCTACAGAAGTAAAACCCAAGCGGCTATTAAAGTTTTAATGTTGTCGGGAAGCTCCACATTATAGTTGTCTCTTGCATCTCCTACTGCTCTTTACAATGGGTTTCCATATGGCTTTTCTGAGTCTCAGCATTTTGAAGCAGGGAAGGATGCCCTTGCCTAGCTCCCAATACATGCTAATGGAGTCTAAGTATGGTAATGTAATCCTTCTAAGTGGCTACTTAAAATTGCCTCAGCTTTGTGCTTTTTCTTAAAATAGCTTAGAACGTAAAATGCCTTTGTACATCTTTTAAAAAATAAAGTGCTTTGTGTTGCCATTAAGTGATGGTGTCTCATGACAGGTGATGGGGTAACGACAGCTATAAAAGCTGGCTTTGCAGATGAAGACAGTGAAACAGTCTGGATGACTGGCCCGTTTACACCAGCAGCAGATTTCACTTCATGAGCCTGTGTGGTCCATTCTGCCTAGCTTCTCATCCTGGCACATCACCCATGTATTGACAGATGGAATGCAGGCTGAAGATGTGTGGAGGAGCCCTCAGGGTCAACGAAGGGTTAGACTGTGTGTTGCTGATGTCACCCATCAAATATCACACAGAGTGCATTCTGAACTCCTGTGAATGTCACATGCAGCTAACCCAGAGGAGAGCAATTCCATCCCTTTCTGGTAGCTGAGGCATGTGTTCCTCCCTTAGGAGAGAATGCTTGCTGTGCATCCCCCAACAGAGAACATATGCTCCTGAATCTTTCCAGTCAGTCGCAACTGTTTCCCCTCATACTTTTTAACTTTGGTGCAAGTTCCCCCACTTGTGGTGGGGCCCTTTTCTTTTTTTCTTTCAGCCCTTCTTATGGCTGTTGTTGCCACTTGTCCTTTTGGTCATCAAGTGAGTTCAACCTGGTTTATCTACTGAGGCCTATACTGAGGTATCTATTCACAGTCTTGTGGCAGCTGAGAGGAGCTTGTTGAATGATATTAAAATATGAAAAACTTTGGTGAGTTGGTGTTTTTCTTTCATTTCATTTTCTCCAAGTGAATAGTCACAATGGACTGTCCCTAAAGGTTTTGTTTCCTATCTGAGGAAGTGACCATACACAAAAAAGTCCACACCCTCAATAAAACTTGGTTGGTCTTAAAGGTGCCATTGGACTTTAGCTTTGTTCTGTTGCTTTAGACCAACACAGCTACCCACTTGTCCCAAAAGGTATTAAGAGGGGAATTAAACAGCAAACAATTCCCTCCCCTCCTGTGAACTTTGGATCAAAAGCACATCAGCTTGGTTCTCTTTTTGTAAGTATTCGAGTCCTGTTGGTTTTAATGTGAGTTAGCTGTGTGTACATCTCTCCTAGGTGTATGTGCTTGGAACACAATGCACTCCTCAGCTCCTGGCTGTTACAAACCCTTATCTTCCATTTCCATATTGATGTTATGGAAAGAAAAGCTGCTGTAAAAACAAATCCATTCCCTTCCGTAAAGAGCTTTTTCTCTCTTCACTGCATCTCTCCCTTGTGTCCCCTTCTTTATAAAGAGAGAACAACAGCAATTGATACTGTATTTCAGCCTACTACAAGGTAAGAATAGATTGATTCTGTGTGAAAGAGGCACCACCACCTATCTATCTGCTGGTTTGGAAGATTTGTTGAATCAGACACTGAATATTCTAGATACCTTATACCATTTCTTTCTATGAGACCATGACTCCTGAATTATGGAAATTTTGAAGGAATGAGACACCTATTGTAATGTTCTTCAGTTTTTCAATGAATTATAAATGCATAGAATGAAAGATGGGAGCTAAATGCTTTTTTGTTCCAGTTTACAGAAGGCGATTCCACTGACACTCAAAATAATAGGGCTAACTTCAGTTTAAGAATTTTAGATCCTTGTTTTAGACTTGGAATTTTTATCTCACTATAACTATTAATGGTTTTAGAAAAAAAGCTGGGACTCATCAGCCACTACAGGCAATAAATAGCTTAGCATAACTAGTGAGTGATCTCTATATTTCTCTTGATTAGTGTTTTACATAATTACATTTCTGTCCCATACTTCCTGGATTTCATGGCCCCGTGACCCTGCTGTATGTTTCATACTCCCTAAATAAAACAGCAGCGTAATGGAAGATAAACTCCAGGCTTCTGAAGAAAGGGGCTCTAGTCCATGAAAACTGATGCTAGAATGATGTGCCATTAATCTTTAAGGTGCTGCAAGACCCTTGTTTAGTTTTCTTGTGACAAACTAACACAGCACCCCTCTGGAATCATTTAGACCTTGAACTGTGCCCAAAATTTCATTTCCTTTGCATTTTTGACTCAATGTATGGCTTCAGAAGGAAATGCATCTTTATTTCAGGTTTGTGAGAGAAGGAATCTTTATGCAGTTTCTTGAAATTCTGGTGCCTGTGTTGGGACTAAATTGGCAGCAGCATCCTCTTTTTTTATACTTTAGTACTCTGTTGGCTTAGAGTTTTTGTCATGTTGTTTTTCAGTTCTCCCTCCCACCTTGCGTCCCCCATTCTTTCACGATTGCAGACATTGTAAGGACCTGAGCTGCTTAATGTTTTGCCTCTTCTGCTGCCACAGCTGCAGTAGCTGCTGGCTTGGTTCCTGCTTCTACTACTGCTGGCTTCTTGACTTCAATTTCCATAAACTCTATTGGCTGCTCAGCATTGGCCAGTCATATCCAGCACATAGCATATATAATATTGTGATGCTCTGATGTGTAAAGTTGCAGCAGTGATCAAGGGCTGAATACCTTTACCAACATTTTTGATAAAAGGAGTCAAAACGAGAACAAAAGAGATCTGGCTTGTGGAGGCAACACAAATGAAAATAAGTTTTACAGCTTGTATTGAAACAGCTTTACACAGAATGCAGATCTGGATCCTGCCCCCCCCCCCCTGCAATATTCTTTTATCATTTTCATGAATATGAATTTAGTCTGAATATGTCAGTATTTTGCGCATGTAATGGCATCACAGTACAATCCAGTGCTATAGTTGGATGGGTTCTGGTATTCCAGTGTTGCTGGCCGCCGGCAGCGATCGGTGACAGCCTTTCCAATTACAGCCTTTCTCTCATGTTCGCACACTTGTGACAAGGTTAGTAGATTCATTCTCCTCCCCCACTCCACCCCAGCAGCATGCCACAGCATTTCTGAATCTGCCCGTTCTCTGACAGCACTCATTCGTTTTCCTAACATTAAGGCTCACTCCCTGATTATAGCTGTCAGTTATCACAAGTACCAAGTATTTACAAAGGAGTTTCAACAAAGAAAAATATTTGCTTTGGTGCCCTTATTGCAGTCTCTCAGGAGCACAGAAATCATGTTAGTCATACAGTTCCAAAGGAAGACACAAATTCATATGCAGGCCTGATTCCTCCTCTTGAGTTCATATAATAAAAGAACAATGTAATCTGACCCTATTGCTTCTTCTCAGGAGCAAATTACATATGATTCTTGAAGAGCTGTGAGCTATAGAGACAATTTCCTCCCCCCCCCCACTTTCATGTATCACTCTGAAAAATCCTCATCGTCTTTGAGTCCACTGTATTTGTTGTTATAGAGATTCATCTATAACAATAGTCATCTGGAGCTCTTTTCCATAAAAGAAATAGCTCTTCGAGTGTGGCTTTACAAGGAATCACAGGATATTTAACAAGGAGGTACAACTGGATGCTGACTGTGGAGGCAGGGTGCACATAGATGCCAACTTTGTACCCAAGATCACTCTTGCTCAGGACTCTGACCCTTCATTCTTGCTAGCCCAGATTTTACTTTGCTCTGCCTGCTGTAAACTCTTGAAGGATTGGCTACATCAGGGGTGTATGGCCCAATATGCAAAGGAGTTCCTACTACAAAAAAAAACCCTGCTTGGGGGAGGGGGCAACAGTGGGAGGGCTTCTGGTGTCCTGGTGGATCTCCTGGTGGCAACTGGGGGGGGGGGGTTGGCCACTATGTGACAGTGTTGAACTGGATGGGCCACTGGCCTAATTCATCATGGCTTCTCTTATGTTCTAACCCACTCCCCTTCCCCAGCATTCACTTATCTTGTGGATGCTGCAGCTAGGGCTGTGGCACACTGATAGTAGTTGGTCTGGGCAGATGGTTGACTGACTGGCCAGTCAGTCGGTGGGTGGGAGGGTAGGCAGCTTTATGGGCAGGTCTCTTCAAGTTTCTTTCTGATCCCTTATGTCTTGGATGCTGTTTCATCAGTGGCCAAGATGCACCCTCTGCAATGTAGTCCCTAAGGGACCTGATGTCTTAGTACAAAAGAAATGTCCACTGGTGTTACATGCTTAGATTTAAACTTGGTAGTTACAGAGACTAGTCTTGCCTGACTGTGCACTTCTACAGATCTTGAGTAGTATCAATATCACTGTAGGAATGAACACTGTTCCCTGAATAGAAATATTCTTTAATAACAGTCCCTTTTTGCTTTTGACATGCAGAACTGTCTGTCTGTCTCAGATCTTTTAACTTTGGATTGATTGCGACCTTCTTGGTACATCTAGCAGCTTTTAGAATGATTAGCATGGGGAAGATACTGGAGGCATTTTCTCCTCCAGGAACCTGAAACCGGTAGCTATTTTTAGACATATCAAACAAATTATAGATTACAACATTCTTTCTTCTGGAGGAAGACCCCTTTCAGGGCAACTTGCCAACTTGTGGGTCTGACATTGTACTTGGCTATAGATGTGATTTCTTTTGCATATGGCTAGCTCCAAAGTTACACACCAGTTAGAACCATTCAATTTCGGCAGTTTTTGTCAGGGCAAGGGTTAACTTTCTCTGCATATTACTTTATTCTCCTGTCCTCATTTAAGTGGGACCTCGTTAAGCCCCCCATTTGCACATACTTTGAGGGACATGATTGCCATCACTTCCTTGGTGGCTCCCCTCACTCATTCCAGACTTGTTCACATTAACTAAAATTAAGTATAGGTACTTTGACTTCAAAGTTTGCAGCCATGCAAATAAATTTCTGAATTGATTAGAGACATTTACACATACTTGAAAGCAGCAGTTATTATATAAGAATATTTCTTTTACTGCCTTCCCTGTTTGGCTTGAATTTATCACCAAGAATATGTACAGAAAAAAATGTTGCAAAATCTGAATAATCTGTGCATGAAAGAAATGCTATCCCACTATTTGTGGAATAGAGACCTGGCTTGCTAAGTATCAATTTGTAACATCAATTGGATGTTAAGGCTGACCTAACTGAAGGCAATGAGCTTCAGAAAGATGGGTGTTTTCACATAATTGGCTGAGTGTTCTTCTGTTAGTTGTATGACAGGATGAGCATGCAAAACCTGTGTTGCAAATGACTTACGACATTTTGGATGTGTGATTCCCTGTAATAAACATTTGCTTCTAAGGAGGAAGCTAACACTATATATCTATGTGGGAATATGTAGCTATGGGAAGTTGCCAGCATGTTCTGCATAGACAAAAGCTGCATCTCCAATAGACTGAAAGCCCAGTAACAGTATAAGAAAGTTTGACTCTGTATATTTCTCACATAAAATAAGCATTTGTTTCTAGGATCAGTATACTTGACTGATTCCCGTGTCTTTGTATAGTGCCCAGTAGTTGATATCCGAGCCCTGTGGGAACTACTTAGTATCAGCTGTTCCTATGTATCTGGGGTAAATATTAAATTAGTCGCCTTCATGCGTGTGTCTTATGGAATCAGAACCCCCTTCTCCTAGCATAGTGGCAATTCAATGGTAATCTAACAGCAAACTTGCTGGCCTTACAGAGATGACAAGAGTAGCATTATGAGAGTCAACTTGGGGTCTATATACTCAGGGGACTCCTAGGAATGTAGGAGAAATTACTTTTTTTTGAGGGGGGGGACTCTTTAAAAACCAGCTTGAAGATTTTTAAAATGCTCCAGAAGGGATGGAATGTTGAGAGCAGCTGAGCATCAGTAAAAAAGGAGTGGGAAGAAGAAATCAATTTTGTCGGAATGCTGAGGGGGAGATTGGGAGGAATGAGATTTCCAAATTATTCCCCCTCCTGCAGTTCCTCATACACCCCTAACTTGTGGCTAGAAACTGCCTAAGGGCACTCATGCCTGTTTCCGTGATGACTGGACTTGGTGAGGCAGACTCTTAGATGAGGAATACTCAAAGTTGCTGCACACACTGTGTAAGTGTTACAGTTACTCTGTAGAGCAAATGTAGCATATCGTCAGAATCCCTGCTGAAATGGTATTTAAGAGCACAATAGGCTGGATTCAGTGTGTGGCCTCTCCCCTTCCATTCTCCATCCTAACCTTCTGTAATCACTGGGGGAAATGGGATATGTATAGAACAGTGACTCTGTCAGCTGCCTCTGTTGCCAGCATGATTTTTAGTTGCCCAAATCTTGACTGAACAAAGCGTGGTGATATTGGAATGGTCCGCTATCACTGCAGGAGTGTGTGATCCAGACAGAACAGCACAACCATTGATGTGGTTTTTCTGCCTCCATCTCCATGAGGTTTGGAGAGGCATCAGCCCAGGATCTGCTGTTTCTCTTTTAAGAACACTCGGCCATTCATATGGCTTCCTGCTGTGAGAAAGTGCCAGTGGTGAGGATGTAGAGAGACTGAGTGGGGAAAACCATCATGTGGATTCTGCAACCTATTTTATTGTTTATTCTTCCTCAGTACATAGCTGGGGAAGCGGTAGATTCTAAGATCTCCAATTTTTTTAAAAAAAGAATTGAGGCACAGAGAGGCTGTTTCCGCAATCCTTTCTCAGTGTGTACTTTTCTGTGAGGAGCTTTTCTCAGAGTTTTGGAGGAAGCCTGGGTTTCAAAGTTTTGTGTTGTCTCCCATGTTTGCTAACAAATTTAAAATTGATAACTTCATTTGGGGGACCAAAAATAATAAATGCACCACCAACACAATAGGCAAGGCTTCTGCTCCATGAGAAAAATAGTCTGCCCAGTATCAAAAGATCAAATCAGTAGAGAAGTGCACCTTTTGTTCCACTACACTGAGAAGGTAATAAAACTAAACTTTAAAAAATAATTGAGACTGTTCCTTCTGTATCTGTATGCTGGGAAGGTTAACAAGTAGGCTGGGGTTTTTTTCACGGAAAGCTTTTGTGTATTTCAGAGAACAAAAGACATTCAGACTATGATAATGGATGTGTTTAGTATCTGAAGAAAGAGATGGGTGAGTTAGAACTACCACAGCTGATAGGTGGTATAGTCTTTTCATTGTGCTATTGCTGGCATGATAAGTGTAATCTTTTCTATATTATTCTCTTTTCCCAGGAGTTCCCTCATGATGAAAATTGTTTTCCTTTTCTTACTTTAGACAAAGCTGTGAAGGAAGAGATGTGGATTATTGCTAAAATGCGTGCTACATTCTAGATATTAATTGTGCCTTGTTAACCATTGATGTAACACAATAGTTTTTTTCCTAGTTTGTCCTGTGAATAACAACCTCTTTTTCTGACTTCAACTTTGGAATATTTGAGGGCTATATCAGAGGCCAAATTAAACTGAAATTGATTTGAAAAAAGTCCCTGACAAGATGGTGGGGGCATGGGTTCTTGACTCTTATTCCAGGAATAGGTCACCATACAAACAACAGCAAGGTTGTTCATTGACCTGGGAATGATTAATATAATAAGCAAGGAGGAGCTGTAGAAAGGAGTAAGAGTCCAGTAGCACTTTAAAGACTTAACAAAATTTGTGGTAGGGTATGAGCTTTCATGAGTCACTGCTAATGTCTTCAGATGCAGCTAGAATGTGAGTCCATCCATCCAATATATTGGAAAATGGAATGATGTCAAATGGCAATAGCAGGAGTGATTGGATTAGGCATAATATGCAGAAAGCTAGTAGGCATGCTGAAATCAATCTTGGTAGTGAGATAGAAAACCTAGGTCTTGATTCAGATTTGTATGGATACACCCTGAGAACTGTGACCACCAGGCACTTTCTGCCTCCTGCCAAAGGTACATAAGCCTGGCAACCCTGGATGTCCCATTTTCTCAAGCATAGGTACCATCACTGTAGGAGTATCAGGATATATGGAGTCTATCCTGAGACCATATGTTATTAATATCCCCAGCTATGTCTGTGATACCACAGACTTCCTGAGGAAATGGCAAACCATTGACCATCTTCCAGAAAACAGCATTCTAGCCACCACGAATATTTCAACATCCCCCATCAGGATGAACTATAAGCCATTAGAAACATCATCCCTGACAACACCATAGCAGATCTTGCCACTGAACTTTGCATGTTTGTTTTCACCTAACTATTTCAGGTTTGGTGAGAACTTGTACCTCCAAATCAGTGGCACAGCCATGGGCACCCACATGGCTCCACAATATGCTGAGATTTTCAAGGCAGATCTAGAACAGCGTTTTCTGAACTGCTACCCATTGGCATCTCTCCTTTACTTGTGATTCACTGATGACCAATGCTCCCTCTAAGCTGTGGAGTCTTGTGAGCAAATATTCTATTTCATGAGCTACTGGCATTAAAGTTGTGAGTGAGTGATTTGGCTACTGCATAAATAAGTTTGCTCTGGAGCCATCCTTCCTGAACTAAGACAAAAATGTGTGATCTGGAGACTAAAAAACTGTGAGCTAGCTCACACTAACTCAGCTTAGAGGAAACAATGCTGATGACATTTTTATTATCTGGACCCATTGCAAAGAAACCTTTGAGAGATTTCACCAGGCTTTCAACAACTTTCACCCCACCATCAATCGAATTGCGAATTACTCTGCACCTGAAATAAACTTCCTGGACATCACAGTATGGATACATGAAGGACATATAAGTACCATATTATACTGGAAACCAACAGATTGGCAAACATATCTACATGCTTCCAGTTACCACTCCAACCACATCATTGTGTATAGCCAAGCCATACACTATAGTCACATCTGCTCCAACCCCTCAGACAGAGATGTGCACTTGAAGGATCTGCAACAGCAATTTTTGCAACTAGAATATCCTCCTGATATGGTGAGAAAGATTATTTGAAAGGCCAGAATATTACCCAGGGGCTAGGGGTGGGTGTTTGGTATAAACTGAACTGAATAAATACCCCAAAAATACCATATCAGTATTTTTTCAGGTATTTATTGAGCTGAATCAGATACTCTAATCTGATTCAGCTACTGAGCCTGAATAAAAGCCAATCTTAGCCGGCTTTTATTTGGGAGCATTCAGCTTTACTAAACCCAACTGCATTTAAACCTGTTTGGTTTAAATGCCTGGCAGCCAGTTCAGCCCAACAGTGGGGCATGTGCACCTGTCTGCTCTCAGCCTGAAATGTCTGGCAGCCATCTGAGTGGTCCATTTTGCTTCCCCCACTTGGAAATGGGGAGATGTAAAACCGACCACTCAAATGCCTTCCTTCCATTTCACTTTGACAGCTGGGTACGTGCACCCATCCGCTGTCAACCTGAAATGCCAGGAAGCCATTTTAGTCCTTTTTGTTCCTCCTACTCTGGAGGGGGAGAGTGAAAGAGAGGCTGAAATCCTTTTAAATAGGAAGAAGACTTCAAACCCTTCAGTTTTGCTCTGCCTGTTTCTGGAGTGGAGGAGAGCAAAACCGAGGGGCTGATGATTCCTGCCATTTAAAAGGATCAGCAAAGCAGATCTGCCTGTGTGGTGATCCTTTTAAATGAAAGGAAGACTTCAGCAACCTCAGTTTCACTCTTCCCCACTCTGGAGGGGGGGGGGGGGGAGGAGCAAAATGGAAGAGTTTAATGCCTCCCTCCAACTTAAAAGGATCAGCTGACAGGCAGACTCACTGTGCTGGTCCTTTTAAATGGAAGGAAGCCATTAACATCCCTCCCCCTATTTCGCTCTCTCCTTTTCAAAGGTGGGGGAAGCCAAACAAAGAGGCTTAATGGAATTTAAAGCCTTCCCCTCCCTCCCTGAGGCATGCTGCCACTGCAGTGCAACTCTGGGAAGGAGTTTAAATACCTTTGCTCTCTGAATCACTCCACAGTGGTGGCATGTTTCGGCAAGGAAAGGGAAGGTATTTAAAGAGGCAGCTTGGGGAGAAAAGGGAGGGTATGTAGCCAAATAATTTTGGTAATATCAATTTGTGTGAATTTTGGTAATATCAATACCATTTTTGTGCACACCTCTACCGAAGACAGCTTGCTACAAGACAGACCAAAGAAAATAATAACAGAATACCACTGGCCATCACCTACAACTCATAACTCAATCCAATTCAATGCATTATTAATGACAATCCATGCTGGATAGTGACACTTCTCTCACATAGGCAGTGGGAGACTGACCTTTTCTTGCGTACGGACAGCCTGCTAACCTAAAACAACTTCACACCTGTAATGATAAACTACTTAACAGTAATGTGGACTCTGGCACTAAGCTTGCAAGAAACCAATATGCCAACTTTGCTCTCCTATAGATCCTAGCAACACCATTACTGGACCCAGCAACATCAGCCATACCATCTCAGGTTCCTACTCCTGCTCATCCTCTAATGTGATTTATGCCATATGTCAGCAATGCCCTTCCACCCTCTACACTGGACAAACAGGCCAGTCCCTTCAACAAAGAATTAATGGACATAAGTCTGACATCAGAAACCACAACCTTCAAAAACTAGTGGGGGAACATTTTAACCAGGACTTTCAATCGCTGACCTAAAAGTAGCAGTTCACTTACAGAGGGAGATTAGAAAGAGAGACATCTGAATTACAACTGATAACAAAGCTCAAGACAATGCACCCATCTGGACTGAATCAAGATCTAGATTTCCTGTCTATTAACTCCCAGATATTGGAGTCTGTGAGAGTGACTCCCCCAAATTCATTGAATTTTGAATCCATGTCTCCACTCCACCTTTACTTTCTCTAGAAAGTGGACTACAACTCATTCTTGTACTTTTATATCACCAAGCACAACACATGTACAGTTGCCATGTTATCAGTGAGTGCTATGAAGAGTTGCTCCAAGCAACCAGTAAGTTTAGGCTGGAGTAACCCTGAAGATGATCACACTGTAAGTAATTTTACGAAGTACTTTGTTACTGTGTTTTAAATGCAGCTGTCTCTGGTTCTTAGGAACATTACATAGGAGTCACAACAGGAGCCTAAATCCAATAATTAGTTCCCCCAAGCACTTCCCAATTTAACCATCAGGATTCTCGTATTGAATCCAGGAGCATAATCATCAGAATGAACTTGGGAGGGGGTGATAGGCCCTAATTTTGAGTAGGGATTTATTTGAACAGCTCTATTTGTGTCTATCAGCCCCAAGTTCCAAGCCTCCAGTTTAGAAAATTCCCAATGATTAGCTCCTTTCCTGTTTCTGTTAATGAAGAACTAATTTCTTCCTAGGTGTGTTTTTCTTGGTGTTGTATGCTTCTGAAATTCATGGACACAAGGTCCTGAAGTAAAATAAAGCCAGCAGAGGTAGTTAGGGTTACCAACTCTGGGCTGGACAATATTTGGAGATTTAGGAGGGTGAAGCCTGGCGAGGGTGGGTTTTGGGAAGGAGAGGGACTTCAGCAGGATATAATGCCATCAGTCCACCCTCCAAAGCAGCCATTTTCTCCAGGGGAACTGATCTCTGTTGCCTGGATATTAGTTGTAATTCCAGGACCAGTCCTCGCCTGGAGGTTGGCAAGCCTAGATGGTGCACACATCATTTCCCTCTCTGTCTGAAAAGCAAGTGGGTGAGGACATTCTGCACATTAAAACTGCCTAAGGGGAAATGACTGTAACCCCACCTTATTCACCCTTGCTCCCCGTTCAGACTCTCAGCCAGCTAAATATGCTTTGGTTTTTTAAAAGGTCAATTTGAGCCAAAGAGAACACATCTAGCACATTGTAACATTAGGCATGGGGGAGAAAGCTGCCTCATTTATGCATTGTGGTTTTCCCTCTACACACAAGCACATTCTGAGAATTACACATAACTGCGTTGCTCTGCAGATGAGCAGCAGGTACTTGTAATAAAATCTTACTTAGGCTTGCTTGTTGAGAAATCACAGGGTTGTTTTTGAGGATAAAATGGAGAAAGGGAGAATGTTGCATTCTCATTGGGGAGAAAAGTGGGACATAAATGAAATAAATAAATAAGAATTAGCAGTGGGACCTAAATCTGTTTGTATCCTGAGCTGTATTCCACAAAAAAGTAGGCCTTGCTGTATTCATTTACTACTGCTCATTTTCATTTTGAGTTGACTGTACTGCTAAGCAGACATGCTACCTTCTGCAGAGTAGTCTGCTCTGAGAACATGCAGGAATTATTTATTGCAGTTTGTAAAAACGAGAGCTATTTTTGAGCAGGAATGCACAGGAACGCAGTTTCGGCTGGCTTTGTGTCAGTGGGTGTGGCCTAATATGCAAATGAGTTCCTGCTGGGCGTTTTCTACAGAAAAGCCCCGCACGCACAATGTCAGGGTGTGTGGCCTCATATGCAAATGAGTTCCTGCTGGGCGTTTTCTACAAAAATATCCCTGAGCCTAATCTACTTTGAAACTTCAGGGCAGCCCATGGCATCACAACCAGCAAATGGATGCCTTTCCCAAAGCTTTGCAGTGGAATTGGCACTGAAGACAAAAGGATTGGGAGGTAATACATAGCTTGTATAGATTTGCTTGGTCTGGGCAGTAAGCCAGCAGATATATTGCATCAAAGAAAAACATTGCATCAAAGGTGGTTTTGAAAACACAGAAGAAAAACAGATTAGACAAGCTGTGTGAGAAAGGTACACCCCCCCCCCCCCCCAATTTGGCCGTGAAGCCAAGGCATTTCTTGTGTGCAGCAATTCATAGTTAGATCGATGGCGCGGTGCCAATCTTACCCATTTGCAGGGTGGCAACTTTAGAAGGTTTATTACATTTTCATTTGTTTTGGCTTTTCTTGGTGATTTCTAGTGTAAAAAAAATGAAATCAGTGGGGGTCATTTGTTTTGTTTTTTTCATGTCTTTTAAAATCAGTGTACAACCCTACTTCCCAATTACCCAAAGCTGCACAGTTCAGCTAGACAAGGATACACCTCTAACGCAAACTGGGAGGACCAGAGGGCTAGACAAAGTCATTCTTTCTGACCTGCTTTTTGGCCTAAAAGGCCTACAAAATGGTTTACAATGACAACCATTAAATAACAATTTAAAATTCATTTTAAGGAAACAGCCACAGAATAAATCCGCAAAAATGAAGTATCTGTAGTGGGACTATCAACACTATAAAAAAACAAGTCCAGCATTGTAAAGGAAATTGAGCAACTCAACAGTAACAAATGTGTTACAAGCCAAAACTGCACAAAACACAAATGAGTTAATTTAACTGCAATGCAGAGAGAGCTAATAACACTAAACATGTGATGACTAGATTGTTGACAATTTGTAACCTACACTGCAATCCTAAATAGAGTTTCACCCTTCTAAGACTGGTGACTTCAGTGAACTTGGAAGTATATAACTTTGATTAGGAGTGCGCTGCAAATATCTCAGAAGCAACTTTTGCAGCTTGAGCAATCTGTGTCAATAGGCAACCTATGAAATGTTCAGGTTAGCCATGCATGCACTTCTCGAGTATTGAAGAAAAACTGTTGTTGTAGAAGAATTGGAAGTTATGTATCATCCTCCTTAATTTGAAGCTATTGGAGGACCATGAGAGGAGGGAGACTGCAGACAAAATGAAGACGAAGATGAGATTCCTTGTCTCTCACTACAGGCTTTTTGTGGCTAAGATAAATGCCACATGTCATGTAGCCCTTTAGGGCTCTTCTCTTTCAATTTGCTTTGGGAGTCTTATTTATCCTCCCAAGTTCAAACTTGTAGTTGAAGTCATCAGCAGGTATTTGTTACATAGCACTATTTGAGGCTGAAGGCATGAACGGATGTGTCATTCCTGATAGCCTTGCTTCTTAATCAATTTAAGGAAACTCAAAGCTACTCTGAAAGTCATGTGTCTCAAAAGAAACTTTCAGTCAGTTTTATCAGTTGTTGGCTCAGCAGCATCACACAAACCATGGTTAAGTTGGATGAACTGTGGTTCAATGTGATGTCTGAAATATCAGCCTGGAAGTAGGGCTTATGGCTTACGTTAACTATGGTTTGGCAAGATATATTAATTGAGAAACTATACTTGTAGCCAGTGGTCCACAATTGGAAACCATAGCATCTAAATACTGGGGGGCTGAGAAGACAGAAAAAGAAAGCAGTCAGTTCTGAATCATGATTTGCATGAAAATTTCGAAGCCCAAGTAGTGATTTGGGTGCTATACTTTGCTTAGTACAAACCATGTTTTGGCATGTGGCCTTAATGAAGCCTTTGGAAGAATTCAGATCTAATGTGTCATTCAAGTTTAGTCCAGAGAAGGGCAACTAGAATGATTAAAGGGCTGGAGCACTTTCCCTATGAAGAAAGGTTGAAACGCTTGGGACTCTTTAGCTTGGAGAAACGTTGACTGCGGGGTGACATGATAGAGGTTTACAAGATAATGCATGGGATGGAGAAAGTAGAGAAAGAAGTACTTTTCTCCCTTTCTCACAATACAAGAACTCGTGGGCATTCGATGAAATTGCTGAGCAGACAGGTTAAAACGGATAAAAGGAAGTACTTCTTCACCCAAAGGGTGATTAACATGTGGAATTCACTGCCACAGGAGGTGGTGGCGGCCACAAGTATAGCCACCTTCAAGAGGGGTTTAGATAAAAATATGGAGCACAGGTCCATGATGGTTATGTAGTCTATAAAAGGTAAATTGTGAACAGTTGTTATTTGGATGAGGGGGGCACAGAGAAAGGGGATTTAATCATTCAGCCACCCCAACCCCTGGCATGTAGGCATAATTTATTTTTCACAGACTGATGGCAACCCCTGGTCTTCAAGAAAAGTAGAGTACAAACAGACAGGACAAAGACACCCAGTGAGATTAGTTTCTTTGCAGGATATTTGAAGATGGATCTCCCATGTCAAAGCTCAACACTCCAACCACTGCACTAGATTGCGTCTGTTGTTTTTTGTGTTGTCCCTTGTTAATTTCATCATCAGGTCCCCATAGCTTAATTCCATCTCCTGTGCTTCATCTCTCTCTAGGCCTCTTCTCCGAGGCTTCCTAATTTATTTATAAGTTGCAGTTCATAATATTCTACATTCAAAACTATTCAACAGCCTTTGCTAAATCCTTGTTCTAACATTAAAATGGTCACTGTTCACAAATTTGCTCAGTTAATGGAACTGGCATATATAAAATGTAAATTATATCTTGGAATTTAACTGATAATTTGCACAGCTTTATCTAGGAATCAGCATGGATGAAAGGAAAAACCTTCAATAAACAAAGCACTGTAAATTTCTTAATATAAAATATTGTAATCCTTAAAACGAGATAGTTCAAAATGGTAAATAAACTCTGGTTTGAACAGAATCTCCCAACTGGAACAAAATGGAACCATTAAAATGTTTTCTGTAGCATGCCAATATTTCAACTACTTTGAGGCCCTGATTAAAACAGAGCCAGGTCTACTGATGCTATAATATTAATAGCCATGGCAGCTTCTGTGAAAATGGCTGTTAAATGGGGAGTAAAAATGCTTTCTACACTGCCAAAAGTGTAATAAAAATGGAACTGTCAAGTATATAATGTTGTTGGCCGAAATGATTGTGCCTTTACAGTTTTCCAATGCATTGGGTTTATTTGATGTACGAGATATGAGTGTTGTAAGAGGTTAATATGGAGCCTTGACTGGGGAGATTTAAAAAGTGGTAGAGCGCAAGATGGAAAGTTTTTACTTATTCCATCAAAAGGATATTTCTTGGTCATCTGTTACGCCTGAAACCTACCCTATGGTTTCAGTAATTTTTATATAGGAAGGACCCTATGACATGTGTGGGAAATACAACATGACTGTCCATCTCATCTACGTAGAATTATCGGCTATATCAGTTGGCAGCTGACCAATACATAATCAAAGTGTTTTACCACAAAAATGTAAAACTGATGCTATCCCCACCCTTTTAATGGAATTTTAGCCTATCCATCTCTGATAAGCTCTGAGCACATAACAAAATAACTGGAAAATGCATAAAAGCAAAAGCTAAACCATGCATCTCTTAAATGCAGGGTTGTAATTATAATGATTTTCAGGCTTCCTAGCACTGGTATATATCCTGCAAGGTAATTAAGGACAATTCATAAAGTATATGATGTGTACAAGAGGCAGGCAAAGGGCTAGCCAAGATGTGAGAAAGGAATGAAGTATTATTGATTAAAATGGGCAGAGAGAGGGTGTTGAACTAAAGATCTTTAAAAATGTGACATACTTTATGGGTGGTCCCCAAACCTTTTCTCATCCATTCTTAAATGAATTAAATTGGTTGATTGTTAACCAAGTTGATTGTCTGTGGTTTAAAGCAAAAATCTGTAATTTTCCCTCTTAAAATAAAATCAGAGATTGCTCAGTTAAAGAGTAAACGTTTCTTGTATAATCATTAAGCCTGCAAGACTACAGACAGCTAGCATTTAGAAGAAAGAAAATAAAGCAAACAATTGCAAGTAAGAAAGAGCTTAGCAGCCGAAAGCTGTCATGTTTTATTGGTTTGTATGCCTGCCTGATAAAGCAGTCTTCTGGGCATTCAAAAACACCCCTCCCATTTCTTTTTGATTTTCAGGTTGTTCCAGATTATTTATCAATTGAATTATAAGTGTCCTAGTAAGGAAGATGCATTGCACAGCTCACACACGCAAGCCAAAAAGCTTTGTTTTTAAGTACGCTGCTCAAAATGTAATTAAAAAAAGTCAGCTGAAGTAAAGGTGATTTGTTTTGTTTTTGCTCAGTGCTACAGTGCAATCCCATTAAGTAAAGTTAAAACAAGAAACATCTGTATTACAGTCTAGGCAGAGAGAGAGAGAGCGCACACACAGCAACCCTCTTGTTCCAGCCAGTTTATCTACTAAGAAATCCTGCTGGGAATTTACACATTAATAGAGGAGGATGTAGGAGACTACATCTTTCAATAGTGACTATCGTATGATTTATTTATTCTCTTTGGTGGAGGCTGCTGCCACTGCCATTTTAACTACCCAAACTACAGACAGAAATAAATTTACACTTCACACCAGCTACAGATGAGGGGTTCTCAGGAGGGAGGATTAAGGCAGGATCTCTGTGATTTACACCTCAGAGAACGCTGAATAGAAGTGATTCATTTACAAGCAGGTGGTTCACCAACCTGCCCTGCAGGAGGAGGAGAAAAAGCCAGGTAGAACATTAGAGGCTCTTTAAAAATTGTGATGTGAACTTTATGAGGTAACTTTGACACAAGGCACAAAGCAGTCTGGGAATATGGGGGAGGGGTAGATCTGCCACCCAGAGGTTTATGTGTGATAGAGGATAAACCAAGCTAAGAAATAAGTAGGGGTGGAATTCTAGCAGGAGCTCCTTTGGATATTAGGCCACACACCCTTGATGTAGCCAATCCTCCAAGAGCTGCCTTGTAAGAGCTTGCTGATATAATGGAGTGGACCAAGCAAACTATTGAGCAGAGGAGGACCAGTTAAGATGTTGGTTGGTCTTAAAGGTGCAAGTTGACTCCTACTTTGTTCTACTGCTTCAGACCAACATGGCTGCCCACTTGATCTATATACAGACTAACTATTAGGTATGCCAGTCCCTGGGGTGGGTGGGGGATCCTTCCTGGCCCTATGGGTGTTGTGCATGCTTATTCCCCCAGCTGCAAATTTGCGGTTTGGGGCAAGCATGCACAATGCCCACTATCTCAGAGCAGAGAGCTGCTCAGTCTCACCTTCCAAGCCTGGATTTCAGGTCTGGAAGGCAGCAGTATGTGGTGCCTGCTTTCCTCCCAACCATTTCAGTGGAAAGTCCCTTGAAAATGGTTGGGGAAAGCAAGGAGGCATGCACATGTAAAGTTGCATACCCAACATGATGGCACCATTCTGTGTGGTGTCATCACATTGAGGACAGCCTGCCCCCTCCCAGAATGCCCCCCCCCCCAAATTCCCCTGCTGGGGAGGAGTTGGGAACTGGCAACCCTATCTATGTGTGAGGCTCTCTCTAGGATACATTTGAATTGTGTGCAAAAGGATATCACAAAATAACCGGGCAACATCTGACATTTTAGCAGGGCCTTCTGCAGATGCTGTCCTGCAAATGAGCAAAATCAATGATTGCCTGTATATGTGCATCTTCTGTAGTGGCCCCAGCCTTATGGTATGGACTGCTTGATGAGTTTAGGAAGACTCCCACTCTGCTGCCTTTTCACAATCTACTCACAACTGAAATATTCCAGAGAGCTTTTTTTTTTTTAAAACACAGGTAATAAGACTGCAGTGTAATTAAATGGTTCAGAAGCTTGCTTTGGTAAAGGGTTGAAACTGTAGGCTATACTACTGTGTACTGTTTGTTGCTGTAAGTATGCTCCTAGTATGTAATTCATTCATGTTTAACATGTCATGTTTAATCCGGGTGGGTAGCCATGTTGGTCTGAAGCAACAGAATTAAGTTAGAGTCCAGTGGCACTTTTAAGACCAACAAAGTTTTATTCAAGGTATGAGTTTGCACATGGGAGCTTATATCTTAACTAAAACTTTCTTGGTCTTAAAGGTGCAACTGGACTCTAACCTTATGTCATGTTGAAGCGTTGATGCTTTGTTTCAGTTGTTTCAGATTTCTGCAATCCAAATCCTGTTGTGTTGTTTCCTGGATGTCTCATTCTTTTGATTGTATTGATTTATATTGTGTAATCCAAAGGCAGATTATAAATACTGTAAATAAATAAAAATAAATATCCTGCTTCAAATCTGTTCTTCTTGCTTCCCTTGCCCTTCTTTCCTGTATTCATGAAAACTGATGGCAACTACTCTTAAAGGTTCTTGTGCAAAGCAAGTTCATCTAGAAATAAATAACATTTTGTTCAATGAGTTGTATTCTCATTAAGTATATTTAGATGATTACACCAATTTAGGTATAAAATCCCAAGAGTGAGTATCATCTAGTAGCCAGTGTTCCAAACTGTATCATTGCTATTTAAACATGGTCATGTATGAAGTTATTTCTGTAATAATAACTACAAAAAAATCCCAACTTTTTTTAGTTACTGTGCAGTCAGATGGTTTCATATTGATGTTAGTAGAAGTATGAGTACTCCCCCTTTCCCTTCCCAAATTCTCTTAATTCCCTTGGAGGAAGCCATTATAATCAAGACTGCTTAAATCTATAGGTGATCTATACAAATGCACTTTGCATAGCCCATTTATAAACATCCAAAGAAAAGAAAGAACAGATCACAGTGTTGCTCCTCCTGAACCAGTGCAGTCAAACATGGAAGCACAGATACAGTTTTAGCAGCCAGTCCTATGGTCCTGCGACACTAGCAGTCACTAGGCCTAACATGGCTATGGTCCTATCCATACTCAGCTGCTTAGTCATAAACACACAAATGCTGTTAGAAATGAAAGCTAATGTAACATCAACGGCCACACTAGGGCTGGCAAGCCCCCGGTCCGGGCAGCGAATCCTCCACCCGGGAGGTTCCCAACCCACTGGCCCACATTGGGCCGGTGTGGGGAACCTCCCCCTACATCGCTGGTGCAATGATGTCACCCAAAAGTGACATCATCAAAATGGCGGCACACATGCGGGGCCTCTCCAGGTGTTTCTGGGAAAACTCTATGGCACAATAGATACCATAGAGTTTTTACCTCCCAAATGGCTAGAGCTTCCAGGGGAAACCATAGAGTTTTCCCAGAAATGCCTAGAGAAGCCCTGCACGGGCACCACCATTTTGATGATGTCACTTCTGGGTGATGTCATTGCAAAGTGCATGCGCTCTATGGAAAGCTGGGGCCTTGGCAACCCTATGCCACACCCAGCCCATGTCCAGGGCCATAGCCAGGATTTCAAATGTGGTGGGGGCCCATAGCAATGATTGTTGTTTGGGGGGGCAGGGGGCCACCAATAACCCCTTCCCCGCAGCAGAAAACATACCTACGCCGTACTGCCGCCCACCCTCTGAAGAGGTTCTTGTTTTCTGGAGAGTCAACTGCTGCACCCTGACCTGGACAGCAGTCATGATGTCACTACAAAGGCCTCCTTAGGCTGGTGGTCTGGAGGAGTGCTCCTAATACCTCTATGCCATAGACTTCTCTATATAATACCCTCACAGAAAGTGTTCTTAAAAAGAAATGCAAGACATTTGCCTTGTTGCTTATGGGAGATAAGAATGGACCAGAGGCCACTACAACAGCAAGGTCACAGTTGCAATGCAGTGAGCTGCCAGGCAGGGTCGGCCCTTGACTGTCTGACACCCTGGGCAAGGCTAACTTCTGGCACCCCCCTTGCACTGATAATGTCCCTGAGTCACATGGGGGGGGTGCCCAATTTGGCACTTCCCCGAAGATTGGCACCCTAGGCAATTGCCTAGTTTGCCTAGTGGTAGGGCCAGCTCTGCTGCCAGGTAGTTCAGTGAGAAAGAACTAGAACATGGGAAATAAGAGATGTTAACTTTGCAGTCCCAAGTGGTGGCTGTGGAAATTGTTGTCAGGTCACAACCAACTTTTGGCAACCCTGTAGGGTTTTCAAAGCAAGAGATGAACATAGGTGGGTTGTCATCATCTGCCTGTGCATAGCAATCCTGGACTTCCTCAGTTATTTCCCATCCAAATACTAACCAGGGTTGACCCTGTTTAGCTTCTGCAATCTGGTGAGATAGGGTTAACCTGGGTCATCCCACGTGTTCAGTAGTGAAACTGAAGCTGCTATTGTGCAGCTATGTCTGGACTCATGTAGCAGAATACTTTAAAGGCACCTAGGGACATGAGAGAGATCTATTTGTACTTCCACTGTGTGTGTCAAGTCACTTCCAATTTTGGCAACCCTATGAATTAGTGACCTTCAAAATATGCTGTTGTTAATAGCCTTGCTCAGGTCTTGCAAACTGAGGGCACGACTTTTTTTATTGAATTAATCCCTCTCACGTTGGGTCTTCCTCTTTTTCTGCTGCCTTCAACTTTTCCTAGCATTATTGCCTTTTCCATTGTGTCTTGTTTTTTCGTAATGTACTTCCATTATTGACTTTTAATGTTGAATCTGTGAAGGAGATGGTGGGCTCTCCTTTCTTGGAGGTTTTTAAACAGAGGCTAGATGGCCGCCTGACAGCAATTCTGATCCTGTGGATTTAAGATATGGTATTTGTGAAATTCCCTGCATTACGCAGGGGGTTGGATTAGATGACCCTGGGGGTCCCTTCCAATTCTATGATTTTATGATTCTATGAAGGATTTCATTGTTCTTCCGCTCCCCACAGTTTCCATTTGTTTGTCTATAGTTCTAGGGACATGAGTACAATAAGGTTACCACATGCCTTGATAAAGAAGCTGTGTTCTGTCCTGGAGCTTGTATACTCACAGTGCTCTGCATGATTTTCTGTAGACACAACATTACATTGGCATGAATGTATAAGCTACTTTGGAGCATGCATACCTGCACTTTCATCTCCTTGAGCCCACTGTGCTTTCAACAGCCAGTTAAAGTGGAAATGTTATGCTTATATGGATATTGGCATATTGATTTACTCCACTGGCATGAAGGGATTCATTAGCAAACCTATTGTAGATGCAATTCAAGGACAAAATTGCTCTTTAGAAACCAGGGAAGAGATCTTATCATTTTAGGGGCCACCATTTAAACAAGTAGAGCTGTTACCTTCTCCTAATGAAATGGGCATAAAGCAATTATTTTCCAGCCCAGTTACATGCTATCGAACTTATTTCTCAGTTGTGATATAACATGTTTCAGTAGCCCGAATGTTTCCTTGTTCAAGTTCTTTCTACAATTTATCTCTGTAAATATTGCACAGCCTAAACAAAAAAAAAATCAGCTGCAGAAGACTTGGCATTTCTTGAGCCCTTCTGGGTATTAATTATTTCAGTTTGTGTGTCTATGTTTACTGTTTACAGAAGAGTAAGGTAGCTAGCAGTCCACAAATCTTCACTATCAATGAAGGTCAGACCAAATTCATGTTTTCCAACCAGTAACATCAAAGACCAGATTCCACTCTTCCTTCTGAGTTGGTTGGATGTCACACTGAGCTTCAGAGAAAGGGCATGTGATAGTTTTGCTACTTTATGATCATATCTCAAGCTTGGTATGACTGTGGAGATGAGGCCCCATCTTTCTCCTGTGTTATTCTTGCTGGATTAAAAGATGTAGTCACTTCAGATAACTTTGCAAGCACATTTGTGGGCCTCTGGAAGTGCAGAATGGATTGAAGCACTTTATAGATGTAAGATATATAATTTTTGAATGTATGCCCATTAAAAAGCTCCTTGCACACAAAGAACTATCCCAGCCCTTCCTCTGCTGCGCTGATTGCAAGGGTGTGGGTTTTTGTTTTTAGTGTGGGAGAACATTAAAGATGTGCTCTCCCACTCAGCCTGAAATGCAGCAGTTCATTCTTCCCTTCTACCACTTCATTCTTATATACTCGAAGCATGTCCCTATTTCATGGCACCTGTCCTTCTAAATCACTGTCCCTATTTTTGCATTTTGGGCATGCCTTGTTAAAATGTTGTTAGTATGAGAGGCTGTTGTTCTCCTTCTTTAGGGTTTAGCTCCCTCCCTCAGAGTTTCTAGCAGTTTTCTGAGTGCAAGAACAGTTGCATCTCTAGTGTATGTGTATGTAAATAGTTGCATGTGAATCTAAAACTGTCACTCAATGCACACCCAGATGTTTCACACATTGCCCCTGCTGAGGTACATTCTGAATTGCTGATAGCCTACTTTAGGCCAGTTTTTAAAAAATTGGATTTTAAAACAAAAGGAGAAACCCCATTTTGACTTTTAAATCATTGCAGGGTTGGCTTCTACACTGCAAAGTAAAACTGTAAATGATGAAGTTCTCCTGTTTATAACTTTGGTTGTAGAAACAGTAAGTAAAGTAAAGCTTCTACATTGTGAACTAATACGGCTGTAGGTTTCTGATAACATGTAGCAGTCAGTGTTCCCTCTAAGCTGAGTTAGCGTGAGCTAGCTCACGAATTTTTAGCCTCCAGTTCACGCATTTTTGTCTTAGCTCAGGAAGGATGACCCCAGAGCACACTAATTTATGCAGTAGCTCACAACTATAATACCAGTAACTCACAACTTTAATGCAAATAGCTCACAAAGTAGAATTTTTGCTCACAAGACTCTGCAGCTTAGAGGGAACATTGGTAGCAATATATAATAATGGAGAGGTGGACTTGGGCGGTAATTGTTGTTATAAAAAATAAGGGTTTAACATAGGCTTGCCAATCCCCAGGTTCCAGCGGGGGTTCTCCCACTTTCCCAGGCTCCTTCCCACTCCCAGTCAGCAGGCCAACAAGGAGAAGCCCCACCCCCACAGCCATCATGTGCCTTTCTACCTCCGGAAGCTTCAGACTCCACTTGGAAAGGCTTCCTCTTGGGATGGTGTGTCTGTGTCTTTAAGGCTGCATGGGGGTGGGGGGAGAAGGCAGAACAATATGGCCACTCCCAGTGACTGTGAAAGCAGCCCAGACCCTCCATTGGTTGCATAATCTTTTCAGAGATTGTTTGCATTGGAAAGGTAAACTTGAACCTTTGGTTGCTCTGTGTTACTTTGAAGTTGGAAGTTCAGCAGCTCATGAGTAGAGATGCCGATCCCTAGGTGGGAGCAGGCCCTCCCCTGCTTCAGAGCAATCAGAATGGGGGGGGGGAGGAAATGTCTGCTGGGCACTTCATTATTCCCTATGGAGATCGATCCCCATAGGGTATAATAGAGAATTGATCTGGGGGTATCTGGTGCTCTGGAGGGGCTGTTTTTTGAGGTAGAAGCATAGCATCTGACAACTCTCCTCAAAATGCTCTCCAAGTTTCGAAAAGATTGGACTAGGGAGTTCAGTTTTATGAGTCCCAAAAGAAGGTGTCCCATCCTTCATTATTTCTAATGTAGGCAAAGCATTTAAAAGGTGTGCAGTTCCCTTAAACGTGATGGCCAGAACTCCCTTTGGAGTTCAATTGTTCTTGTCATAACTTTGCTTATGGCTCCACCCCCAATGTCTCCTGGCTCCACCCGCAAAGCTCCTGTATATTTCTTGAATTGAACTTGGCAACCCTAGTTTAACAAGCATGTCCCTAGTTTCTTCTGTGAAATATTGGAGAGTATGCATGTTGCTGTGTGAAAGTTGGTAATTTTGCAAAATGATCCAGCTGGAGAGGGGGCTAAAACAGAGACAAACTGTAACTACCTTGCAGCTACTTGGTGATTTTGTGACCCAAAGCAAGATTCCCTACCTTAAATTGTGGCGAATGTTGACTTAGAAGCATTGGGGTAAAAAATTGATCCTTGCAATCTTTGCCATTTGCATGGTTGTGGTGTAGATCTGTTGTGATGTGCAAGAAAGGAGGAAAGCCATTTCCTGGATGCATGGGAAAACAAATGTATTGAAATTCAACAACAATTTCATGTTATACACTCTAAGAAAAACGCTGAGAGAAGTAGCCTTGTCTACGAGACTCTGTGAATTTCAGCAGAATTTTTAAAATGCCTCTCATATGACCACTGCAGAACTCAGTGCCTTTTGTGCAGCAGAAACCATGAGGCTTTGCTGTGAGATTTAGATCCATTCTGCTGCATGGAATATGTGTTTCTGCTGATAAGAATTCATTATGTGGTCCTTTCAGGAACTACAATGCATTCTAGGGAGATAGTTTTGTTTCACAGCCTCTGCAGTTTTGGGGGAGTGCCTGTTACAGGGATTGCAGCACCCTATTGAGGAGATACTGAATTATCCATGTGTCTATTCATTGCAAATCACTGTGTCTCTGTGTGTCCCTCCCCCCAGTCACTGTTATTTTTGCAATGCAACTTCCTTTTTAAATCTATTGTTTTAAAATCTGTACCTTCTTTTATACATGGATGTGTCTACTGTGTTCATCTGACCTTTCTCTAGATAATTAATGGCCACCAATTCTATCATGATGTGTTTGCTTCCCAACTCTGTTTTTTTTTTAAAAAAAATCTGTTATGAAAGTGTGCCCATTATTAGGACATCCCACAGCTTTTGGGATTCTGTTCCGGCTCTTCCAATCCATCATCATTTTGTTGTGTGATAATTTTTGGCTATTCCAAACAGAATGTCTTCTGGCTTACAATTCTTTGAGTACAGCTGCTGCAACTTAATGTTGTATGCTGTACTTACAAAATAAGTGTTACTTGTCCTTTTCACATTCTTTCTTTCCCCACCTTGTACACCAGCAGAAAAAAAATGTGAGTATCTAAATGAACCATACATGCATATATAAGATACAGTATCTCATTAAGAAATTGTAGCGCAGAACATGTGTACAGCAAAAAGGAATAGATTTCATTGGCATTTTAAACATTTTTCATCAGCATGGATGAAATACTTGACTTCTGACTGCTTGCAACAATGCCAGGGTGTAAGCTTACTTCTTTCTGTTAGCAACTGTGTAGTTTAAAAGTGACAATAAATGCCAGAGAACTGTAGATCGCTAAAAACACGCCCTTAACTAGCTTGGGATGATTTTATCTTTAGAAGTCTTTATAGAACAGAGAGGCTGCGGCTGGTCAAGAGTAAAAATAGTTCTGAGTTTTCAATGGCTGCATTCCTGGCTGGAGCCTGAAACCATGAATCAGGACTCAGCACTCAGACTGCACAAGGCTGAGCAAGAGAGCTGGGCTACCAAAGACAGGAGGGGAACGGCTGGCTGCAATGAGTCTGCCCACAGCATCGCTAATCCTTTGGGATGGACCTGTCTTGCTTGTGCAGCCCCAGCGAGGTACTGTGTTTATGGTGTTGTCTGATCGCTGTCTAGTAATATAACACTATAAAAATAATGATCTGAACTTTTGTTTGTTTGTCTTGATCCCATTCCACTTACATGTGGGCACTATGGCTGCCCTTGTTAAAAACTGCCAAGGCTCTTGAACACTGTGCATTGGTTGAAGTAAAGATGAGTCTTCGGACTTCCCAAAGAATGTCTTTATTTGCCAGTGTCCCCAGTTCTTATGAAAACTTTTTCCACCTGTCCGATCCCTTTTCTTATTGAGAATCTAGCCTCTGTGACTGGAATTTCTAGGGCTTCCAAACCGTCGTCATGCTGTTGGGAGTGTGATAAAATTAACACTGCTGCCAAGATGGTTTGAAGCCAAGGAGGTTGCTGAAGATGGGTGGCTCAGTCTGGATTGCAGGGGTATTTATGGGTACTTTAAGAATTAGGTTTTAAATAATGAGAAATACTCCATGCCTAAGTATATGATGGAAGATAATTGGTTAGATAGGAGCATTGATAAAAATTGTTTACAGTTCAATTTTATGTTCAGGTACAAAGTTTAAGGTTATGAATGGGCTTAGACTTGACTAATTCTGTAGTGGAATGAGGCACTGTGACAGAAAACACCTTGTAAAGGTATTGTATTGGTAACGTTGATTCTGTAATTTCCGATTTACACAGTTCTGATAAGACTTCGTTTTGAGGTTGTTTTAGAAAGATGTTGGCAAATTGGAAAGGATTTGAAAAGGTAATAAAAGGATTTGGAAAAGAGTTTAGATAATGTTAACAGCCAAAAAAGAAATGATTATACAAAGCAAGTCATGAAAGAATAAGGGAAAGTTTTGCTGAATGAAAAGTTGATTAAACCATGCCCAACTTTTAAAGGAAAATTGGAAGAAGCAGGAGCACTGCTGTTCAGTATCCACTTGAGGGGTGAACAAAAACTGTTGGTGTAAATTATGGAAAATTAGACATAGGCTGATCATTAGGGTTGGGGGGACCACTCCACAGAAGATCTACTGTGTTAAAGGTGAACCCTTTGTGTAGAAACTGGGCCTTCATGTGCTCAGCAGGTCACCTGTTAGGCTTGGGAGGCCTTAAAAGCAAGATAGCCATCATTCATACCTGAGCAAATAATTGTTACTCTGCTGGGCTGGCAGGAATAGCCCATCTCTTCCTTGGTTTTTTGACAGGGGCTGCAAGGCTAAATGTGAGTTCAGATGTTACAGACCTCATGTATAGGCAACTGAAAAATACTTCTGTGGCAGCACTTCCATATTAGCAGAGTGATATATGTTTGCTTCTCACCTTATGATTTAATTAGTGCAGTCCTGTCAGGCATCACCCTGCTGATGCTAGCCGACACCAGACCTAAATGGAAAGCTCATGTAGAATTATTTCTTTGTCCTGGTTACATGCCACACAGTTTTGACACTATGGCTATGAACCAAACCAGAAGCACACAGCCCTCACCCTTAGTATTCCTCAGTTTGCCCCATCCTTTGTCATAAAGGGACCAGCTGTCACCAGCTTGCCAGGATCATTACCAATCTGCACCTTTTCAGTGTAAGGTAACCTGATCTTCTATGTAGGGCTACAACTCTGACTTCCTTGCGGTTGGGTAAGGACCTCCTCAGACTTCATACTGCCATTGTATTTGGGATATGCTATCTGCGTTACCTGTAATGCTCTTGTTATGATCTTCAACTGTCTTACAGATGAGTAAGGGACTGGTGCAGGATAATCTCATGGCTCCCTGGAGGTTGATGGGATTTATTTCAAGCATGCATGGCTTCAGTCCTTGAAACAAAAAGTTCACATGGACATTTCTTACTGGTAGCAAGTGTCAGGGCTGGTGCATGGGAGTCAGCGAACTAGGCAATTGCCTAGGGTGCCAGCTCCCAGCAGGGGTGGGGGGCGGGTGCCCCTTTCCCGCTTGTGCCATCCCTGAGCCTCTGATTGGGCTCTGAGGGGATGGAGGAGTCCAAAAAAAATGGCGCTTCTCGGTGCCCCCTGAACTCAGAGAGCTCCATGGAAGGGAAGTGCTGCATGTTCTTTCTGGGTGCTGAGGGGTTGGAGGAGCTCCCCTGGCCCCTCAGAGCAGTGGCTGGACTTGATCTTGGGGTGCCTGGGCCAATAGGCTGGGCAGCTGCATGCTCCATTCCTCCCCTTTGTCATTGGGCCTGCATCTGTCCTGCCGCTGCCAGCCTCTCTGATGATGGCCAAAGGCTTTGCTGTGCCATGGCTCGTCTTCCTCTATGCTGCCCCAGTGCCGGAGATGCATTTCTCCTTCAGCAAAGAGGACACCAAGTGGCTCTACCAGCTGCTAGCCAAAGTGGTCAGGTCTGTGAAGGTTCGGCTCAGTGGGCAGGGGAATAGAGCAACCTGGCAACCATTGGAGGCCCCCAACTACCTGGCATGATGATGTCACTGGTGTGCGCGTGCTTTTTTTCTGGGGAGGGGGTGCACATTGGGGTTCTGCCTCAGGTGAGATAAATAGCCAATATTCCTTATTTGAGTATGTCAATATAAAACATTATTCTGGTACACTATTATAAAAGAGAAATACATTGGAATACTGTGGATGTATAGCTATACTCAGTGAGCATACTCAGTGAGTGGCTATTTATCTCATTACATATACTTAACCTATTTTCATTTTATGTATTCTTGTTTTCTAATGGCAGACTTGAATGATGTTTATAATGTATAGATTGATGTTGATAAGTAAATTAGGTGGGCTACAACTAGGAAATACATGTCCTTTTGTGATTTACCGAGGGCGTTTTCGCACTCACCTTCAGCCGGCGCGACCCCCCTCTTCACCGCGCAGGATCTGCGTGGATTTCGCACTAAATGCTGCGGAGCAGCCTTTTGCACCGGAAACTCCCGGCGCAAAAGCCGCTCAAACGTAAACCGCCAAAAAGCAGTTTCCATTTGCGCGGCTTTTGCAACGGGAGTTTCCGGCTCTTCCGGCTGCTCCGCGGCATTTAGTGCGAAATCCGCGCAGATCCTGCGCGGTGAAGAGGGGGGTCGCGCCGGCTGAACGTGAGTGCGAAAACTCCCCTAGATTTGCAGAAACACCAACTGGCAGGAAACTTTATTACCTTTTATGGCTATTCAGACCAAATGGCCAAGCCACAGTTTCACCATGCAATCACAGCCAGTTTGCCCTCTTAATCAACACACTGCATGTATTTCAGCCCACAATACCTGATCCCCTCGTCTGATGAAGTGTGCTTAGAGAGCACACGAAAGCTTACGTTCTGAATAAAACTTGGTTGGTCTTAAAGGTGCACTTGACTCCTGCTTTGCTAATGATATTTTCATAGCGTTCTTCATTTAGGGTTAGGAATCTTACAGTGCATTACCAAGAGAAGATCAAGAATCCTGCATACAGCAGTTCTTTCGAAGGGTGTGTATTATGATGATGATGTGTTTTTCCATTCCCTGTTTCACTATCCAGGCTCCTGCAATACTATATACTTCATGACAAGCTAAGCTTGGGCAAGAATACCATTTCCAAACTTTTTCTTACCATTATCCAAAATAAAAAGGCACACAGAATATTTTTTTTGTGATTGTTTATTTACAGTTTGTACTGTACAATAAGTACTGATAGCATTTTGCAGAACCAAATCCTAAGGGAAAGTGTTTTGATCAGACACATTGTTAAGGCCAGGAATACTGCTCAGCTTGTCCTCTCTCCTTGTAGCTTATAGTGCTCTGAAAAGTTTGCTCGGTTTTCCATTACACTATGGCTGATTTTGTTGTTGTTACCATCTATCATAACTGTAACAAGAGATATTCTGGATAATATAGCAAAGAATAGGGGGAGGTATTTGTGAATTTCCTGCATTGTGCAGGCATTGGACTAGATGACCCTGGAGGTACCTTCCAACTCTATGATTCTATAATTCTAATATTCCTCATGCAAGTCTGATAGTATTATTATCAGCACTACATTGTTAAAATAAAAAGATGCTAAAATTTCTAACTAAAGCATTATTTTACTAGTTAGTGGGGTGGGGCTTACAAACAGACAAGCATATTCTAGGACAGGGGTGTCAAATGACCAGCCCATAGGCCAGAATCAGCCCCCTGGGGCTCTTTTCTCCCCCCTCCCCCCTTCTGTCCTCACCGTTTGAAGCTCCAAGGCTGACAAAGTATGCTGCTCTTTCAGTTCCCTGCCTTTTCTGCCTTGTCTTTACAGGCTGCAGCACAGACAAAACTGCAAGGAATATGTGGAACAGACTCTTCATCAAAGCTATGGGGAGAATATGGAGTGGATTTTTCATTAAGGTCTCTGTCCAGATAGATAGGGCCCAGGGACCTTGATGGAAGATCCATGCCATGTTTTCCTTGCAGCTTTGTCTGTGCTACAATGTGTTTCAAGCTCTTATATAGACAGCTGAAGCTTAGGCTTCCTGGAGTTGTGTCCTTACAAATAAAGGGTTGATGCTCTGAACCAGCTTGCTCAATGGACCTGACCTAATGAGTACTCTAACCTGGGAACCTACTGGAGAGCAGTTACCAATCTGAGTAGACTTGGGGGGCGGGGGAGAAGCTTGCAATGCCATTTCATTTTTTCCCCCATGCTCAGAGCATTTTATATGTTTAGTTTAAAAATTGCATTGCCAAATCTCACTATTCCCCCCTTTCACTTTAAACAAAATCTTGCAAGAGTTTTAATCAAGTTTGTATTTTAAGTTAAAAATAATATCTTTAATTGTGTTTGTCTGTGTCCATTATAAAGTTTATATCTCCGCTACCTCACAATACATTTTCTTGCACACATGGAGTTCCATGAAGTCCCATTTTGTGTCACATCTGGCCCTACTAACAAATGAGTTCAATAGTGTTCTAGGACACTGAGTTCTAGGACACTGATATAAATAGGGCATTTAATTCTGTGCTTTGCGTCCAATGAGTATAAAGGTAACACTTAAGAAAATCTTTAGAATATATATTGCCATTATGTTCAAATAGTTAGGTTATAAATAAGAAGATATTATCTCTACATGTGGTGGACTTTGTTCAGTTGAAATATTTTGTAAAGAAATAATCATCTTGACAATTAGATACATACTTCAATTAGAGATAGCTTGGGAACCTGCTAAGCATCTTATTAGGTTGTTTTAAAGATTTTAGATAAATACAATAATATGGAAGCAAATATTTTGGTTCCTGTTAAAATGCTGATTATTTGTAACTAGTGAAGCCCTATCATTCCATCTTTTCATGAACAAACCTGAGATTTTGTGAATGTGGTTAAACTTATTAATTATATTAAATTGCATGAAGGATAATAAAAACTGGATAACTTTGATTCAAACTGGAATAGATTATTATTTGAAATTTAAGAAAAAATAGTTTCTTTAAGTTATGTTCAGGAATGGGCACAAACTAGGAAAATGTCCTCAAAAGAAAGCAGTACTGTTAAAGTATACCTTATTCCTAAGAGGCCTCTCTGCTTATTCCATGAAAGGAGAAATATTGTGATGAGAAGTTCAGGAGGTTTGTGTTCTGATAAAGATGTTACCCTTTACAGACTGCATTAGCGGCTATTAGAAACAGCATATGTGTTTAGGCATGACTCAAAGTTATCAGTTGAAGCAAGTGGTTCTTGAGAAAGATTAGTTGAAACAAAGGGACAACTGGCCATCCATAGGATGACATAGGAGTTCAAGGGATTGCCTTGTGGTGGTTCTCTTCCTTTCTCCATGGTCAGAGACGGAGAGTGGTGCTTGGCAAGCAGATCTCTTGAATGTGGTGTGCCATAGGGAACATTTCTCTCACCAATAGGGTTGCCAAGTCCAAGTCAAGAAATATCTGGGGACTTTGAGGGTGGAGCAAGGAGACATCAAGGTGGAGCCAGGAGCAAGGTTGCGGCAAGCACGATTGAACTCCAAAGGGAGTTCTGGTCATCACATTTAAAGGGAACGCACACCTTTTAATGCCTTCCCTCCACTGGAAATAACAAAGGATAGGGGTACCTTCTTTGGGGGCTCATAGAATTGGGCCCCCTGGTCCAATCCTTCTGAAACTTGGCGAGTGTTTTGAGGAGAGGCTCCAGATGCCATGCTGCAAGTTTGGTGCCTCTACTTCAAAAAACAGCCCCCCAGAGCCCCAGATACCCACAGATCAATTATCCATTATTCCCTATGGAAATTCATCTCCATGGGGAATAATGGAATGCCCAGAAGAAGTTTCCCTCTCTCCCTCCCCCCCACTTTCTGATGAGCCTGAAGCGGGGTGATGGCCTCCAAACCAGGGGATCCCCTGCTCCCACCTGGGGATTGGCAACCCTACTCACCTATGATGTTTAATATCTACATGCGCCCCCTTGCCCAGTTAGCCTGGGGGTTTGGGCTGCATTGTCACCAGAATGTGGATGACACCCAGCTCTATCTGTTGATGAATGGCCACCCAGACTCCACCTCTGACCTTCTGGCTAGGGCATTGGGGGCTGTGGCTGGGTGTCTGCAGCAGAGCTGGCTAAAGCTTAATCCAGCAAAGATGGCGGTCCTACACCTGAGCCAGAGTGGAGTGGAATTGTGGATCAGGCTCCCAGACCTGGACAGCACAGCACTTGTGCCAGCCCAGAAGGTGGAGCTTGGAGATGATCCTGCATACTTCACTCTCTGTGGAGACCCAGGTAACCACAGTGGCCGAGTTAGCCTTTTATTATTTCTGGCAGATCAGGCAGCTGGCATCCTACCCCTCCCGTCAGGACTTAGGTACAGTGACACATGCAATGGTCACTTCCAGACTGGATTACAGTAATTTGCTCTATGTGGGCTTGCCCTTGAGGCTGATCTGGAAACTCCAGCTGATGCAAAATGTGGTGGCACACCTACAGACTGCATTGCCTCTGCAGGCATGCATTTGACCCGCACTATGCCATTTGTATTTAGAGTTGGGAGTGAGCAGTGAAGTGGCCAAGTTTGTGGATGACACTAAATTGTTCAGGGTGGTTAGAACCAGAGAGGATTGTGAGGCACTCCAAAGGGATCTGTTGAGGCTGAGTGAGTGGGCGTCAACGTGGCAGATGCGGTTCAATGTGGCCAAGTGCAAAGTAATGCACATTGGGGCCAAGAATCCCAGCTACAAATACAAGTTGATGGGGTGTGAACTGGCAGAGACTGACCAAGAGAGAGATCTTGGGGTTGTGGTAGATAACTCACTGAAAATGTCAAGACAGTGTGCGTTTGCAATAAAAAAGGCCAACGCCATGCTGGGAATTATTAGGAAGGGATTTGAAAACAAATCAGCCAGTATCATAATGCCCCTGTATAAATCGATGGTGCGGTCTCATTTGGAGTACTGTGTGCAGTTCTGGTCGCCGCACCTCAAAAAGGATATTATAGCATTAGAGAAAGTCCAGAAAAGGGCAACTAGAATGATTAAAGGGCTGGAACACTTTCCCTTTGAAGAAAGGTTGGAATGCTTGGGACTCTTTAGCTTGGAGAAATGTCGATTGTGGGGTGACATGATAGAGGTTTACAAGATAATGCATGGAATGGAGAAAGAGAAAGAAGTACTTTTCTCCCTTTCTCACAATGCTCACTCGTGGGCATTCGATGAAGTTGCTGAGCAGACAGGTTAAAATGGATAAAAGGAAGTACTTCTTCACCCAAAGGGTGATTAACATGTGGAATTCACTGCCACAGGAGGTAGTGGCGGCCACAAGCATAGCCACCTTCAAGAGGGGTTTAGATAAAAATATGGAGCAGAGGCCCATCAGTGGCTATTAGCCACAGTGTGTGTGTGTGTGTGTGTATAATTTTTTTTGGCCACTATGTGACACAGAGTGTTGGACTGGATGGGCCATTGGCCTGATCTATGTTATGGCTTCTCTTATGTTCTTATGTATTGACTACCTATTGAGTAGTGGGTTCGCTTCAAGGTTTTGGTATTGACCTTCAAAGCCTTGCGTGGCCTGGGACTAGGCTTCCCAATCCCCAGGTCCCAGAGGGGGATCCCCCGGTTTTACAGGCTTCCCCCCTCCCCCAGCCAGCTGGCCAGCGGGGGAAGCCCCACCCCCACAGCCATCATGCACCACCATGAACAATTCTCATAGGGAATGATGGGGAATTGATCCACGGGTATCAGGGGCTCTGGGGGGGCTGTTTTTTGAGATAGAGGCACCAAATTTTCAGTACAGCATCCAGTACCTCTCCCCAAAATACCTCCCAAGTTTCAAAAAGATTGGACCAGGGGGTCCAATTCTATGAGCCCCCCAAAAAGGTGCCCCTATCCTTCATTATTTCCTATGGAAGGAAGGAATTTAAAAAGATGTGCAGTCCCTTTAAATGTGGTGGCCAGAACTCCCTTGAAGTTCAATTATGCTTGTCACACCCTTGCTCTTGGCTCCGCCCCAATGTCTCCTGGCTCCACCCCCAAAGTCTTCTGGCTCCACCCCCAAAGTCCCCAGATATTTCTTGAATTGGACTTGGCAACCCTACCTGGGACTGATATATCTGAGGGACTGCCTCTCCCCATATGTGCCTCAAAGGGCTTTACACACAGTAAATCAATACCTGCTGGTTGTCCCTGGCCTAAGGAACATCCACCTAGCCTTAGCCCGCCTCGCCAGGGAGGGCAGGATATAAGTGGAACAAAATAAAAATAAATAAAATAAATAGGGCCTTTTCTGTCCTGGCCCCAGCATGGTGGAACATGCTTCTGTTAGAGGTCAGGGCCCTGCCAGATCTGTTACCGTTCTCCAGGGCCTGCAAAACAGAGCTGTTCCACCAGGCCTTTGAATGAAGCCGTGGGTGTCCAAATTAAATAAGCCTCCCTTGCTGAAGCATTTGGATGGCCCAGTTAAAGTTTGATGACATCCTTTTGATTTACTGGTTCCAGCTTTGAAACTATTAATTTCAATTAATTTTGTCTCCTGCTCTGAAATCAGATGGTTTTAATTGTTTTATTATTGATTTTAATTGTGTTTTGATCTTGTAATCTGCCCTGAGCCTGTTCATGGGGTAGTGTGGAATAAAAATCCTAAATAAATTAATAAAAATCTGCATTATCCTAAAGTGTTGGATGATGATCTCAAAGATTCAGATTTTAATTTCCACTGGCCATGGAAACTTGCTGGGTGATCTTGGGCCAGTCACACACTCCTAGCATAACCTACTGTGACAGGTTAGGTTCTGTCTCTTCCTAAGAGCACCTAATAGGAACGGAAGAGTTGTTAGTTCAACTGGAGTCAGCAGCAGGGTTGCCAGGTCTGTTTTGGAAAATACCTGGAGACTTTGGGGGTGGATCCAGGAGAGGGCAGGGTTTGGGGAGGGGCAGGGCCTCAGCATTGTACAATGTCAGAGTCCACCCTTCAAAGTTGCCATTATCTCCAGGGGAACTGATCTCAGTCAGCTGGAGATCAGTTGTAAAAGCAGATTCCAGGCCCCACCTGGAGGTTGGCAACCCTGAGAGTCAATGCTGACTGAGGGGAAAAGCAGTAAAATATAAAACAGCGACCCTGTTCACACAGCATGTTGAGTCCGTGTTAAACTGGCCCGGTTCTGTTCCGAATATCTTTATTTCGGATATTATCAATCAGACTGCCGTACTGCAGTTCAAAACACTTCGTGGTGAAACCGTCTTCTGCCATCCACACGATGGCACCATGCAGCTCTTTTTTTCTCCACTATTATGCACATGCGCGCATTATGTGCATGCACATGGGTTAAAGCATTATGTGGTTATGCGGTTATGCACATATCGCTAAGCAATAAAAAAAATGTTGACCATAAACCGGATGTCTGAGGCTCCTTTTGCTCCAGGACAGTCTTCAGACATCCGGAAGTTGGTTGAGAACTATCCAGACGGGGAAACTATGGGTGCGGTCATACGTACCATTAGTGACGACACAGCTCCGTCTGGCTGATGGATTAAATGTGTTCGTTCAGACATCCACATCTGGCAATCGAGCGTCATCCGGGGTCATCCAGGCTTGCTATGCCTGAATGGCGCATTAATTTGACAGCACAGAAAGTCCGGCCCTTTTTCAAAACAGTGGCACAAGATCGTTTTTTTGTTGTTTGGACAGCTCACGCGTGATACTGCCTCCCACCTTTAAAAAAAAAAAAAAAAAAAGCCCCAGCAGACATGCGCATTGCCAGATCATCCGGGAATCTGAGGTGACACTTCTGCTTCTCCAATCAACACAGGATCGGAAGGGGGGGGGGAATGTTATCCCACTATTCAGAACAGGAAAAAAATCTTTTTTTTTTTTCAATGTGGAGGCTTTCAAGATATCATTGTCACTGCCAATTTCTAGGAAAGTAATTCCTGGCAGTTCCTTGGTTTGGATCGGCAACATTAATTCCGAAAACTTTCCCCCTTCCCCCCCTGCCTCTGAAGCAATGTTTGATTTCCCAGCTCCAAACAGTTGGGCGCATGTTCAATGGACCCCCCCCCCCAGAAATCACCATCTGATTACGCATGCTCCAAGAAAAGAGCGTGATAGTATTGGATGTCTGATCGCGCAACAACAGAATGAATCACATTCTTGGATGCCCTGCATTGAATCAATATTCAGCGGTTCAGATTTGAGCGCTACACACCACTTTTAATGGTACGTGTGACCACACCCTATTAGGTGAAACCGGAGAACTCAAAAAACACTGCAAAGGACCAGGTAACAAAATACTCTGGTTCCAAGAAGGATTGGGAGGGGAGGCTACTACGAGTTAATACTGGGAGTCAGATGTTGCTGTCTGATCAGCCACTTTTAATCCAGTATGAAACAGCACCGACAACTGATTATTCTGTGCGTCTGAACAGCCCCAGCAAGTGGCAGAGGAAGCAGGCTGGGAAAAAGTCAGCTTGTAACAAAGAATCCCAAATGTCTGAATATGGTTCAAAAGTTCTAGTGTGGAGAAATTTTATATCCATCCACCTGATTCACTACAGTGTTGCATGTATGCGGTAAAAAAAAGTTAACTCTGTGTTTGTTTAACTCTGCAGGCTGGATGCCTATGGTCTCAGGAAAAGAATCTCTCTCTATCTCTCTCACTCTCTCTCTCACACGCACACACACAGAGAGATTAATCTATAGATACGAATATTTATTAGGAAAAACTGTGACAACTTGTGACTGAAGTAGTAGTTGAATCCCAATCCAAAATAGCTCTGTTCAGTATCTAAGTAAGGGATGATGGTTGAAGGGAATTGGGTTACCCTGTCTGGTGATTTCTCTGAAATGAGTGTATATAAAATGTGTGTGTATGTGGACCTTGTGTATAAAAGGGTCAGGGATCTCTATGTATTTTAGAAGAGGCAAGATGGGTGCCTGACCTACCCATAATCTAGAGGTTGTGGAGGGTGGTAGGTGTGAGTGTGTGAAAAGGGGTCACTTTACAGAGTTGTGAAGTTGTTGTGAGGATAAAAAAGGGGAGAAAAGAATGATGTAAACCACTTTGGTTCCCCCTGGAGTGAAAGGATATAAATGAATTATATAAATACATTCTTTGGAGGTTGGCTGTGCAGCCAAAGCTTCTTCCTGAAGTACCTCCAGTAGTGTTGTGTTTCCCTTCTCCTACACTGCAATGCCCAACAGTATTGTTTCAAGGAGAAAGAAAAATAGCATGGCTTTCTCCATCATAGCAAAGATCTCTTTCTCAATCAGCATACACAATCCTGATCAATAATGTGCTGACTGGATAGTCTGTGGTTATCTCATTTGGATGACCTGAGAGAGCACTAATATGCTGAGGAGAGAAGGCAGTTTGGGCACACATTGATTTTTCATACAGAAAATCCCTTACTTAGGTGCCTAAATAGGCACCATACTCATGCTGGAATGTTGCATTTGGTGATATTTAATGAGCTCTGCTTGCTTTTGGCACTCATAGAATAAGAAATAGCAGAATGTGAGACATGGCAAAAAAAAAAAAAGGAGGCAAGGGTGTTTGGGGGGCTGTTTTAAGAGATGTCTTTGCGTTAATCTCAGAGCTCTTTTCATGACAATGTCATCTAAATTACTGTCGTTATCTTTAAAAAAGAAACTACAGAAGTACATTCCCTCAGTGCTTTTCACTTTGTTCTTGAAAAGCCCCATATACCTTGTCATCATTGATTTCACCTCCAAGGAGCCATTTCAGATGATATTTTCTCTTAACATACAAAGTGTTGTTGACCTTATCTTTGTTACTAATCTGAAACCATCAAGTGCGGCAGGTCTTTCCCATGTGGGGGAGGGAAGAATGGTCTTGTGTCCAGAACTACATTATAAGGGTCAGTTTGTATGGTATATTTAGCAGCTGATGGTGGTGGTAATCCTTTTATGGAACCAATTTCTAAGGGAAAGGCCTACCTGTGGTGATTTTAGAAAATGAAAATTTGAGAGCTAAGAATTACTTCAAGGGGTTGACCCAGCGGTGCTCAACATGGCAAAAACAGAACATATAATGAGGGTATGAAGTTCCAACCTAAGATCAGCATAGGGGTAGTACATAAACACCTAGTTTCTTTAAATGAAACTAAGTCCTCAGGGCCAGATGAATTGCATCCCATGGTTCTAAAAGAGCTTGCGGATGTAATTTCTGAGCCTCTGGCTATTGTTTTTGAGAATCTTGGAGAACAGGAGAGGTGCAGGAAGATTGGAGGTGGGCAAATGTTGTCCCCATCTTCAAGAAGGGGAAAAAAGATGATCCGGGTAACTACCGACCCATCAGCTTGACGTCTATACCTGAAAAAGTTTTAGAACAAATCATCAAACAGTTGGTCCTGGAACTTTTAGAAAGAATGGATGTAATTACTAAGAGCTAGCATGCTTTTCTCAAGAACAAGTCATGTCAGACTAACCTGATCTCTTTTTTTGAGAAAGTGACTACCTTGCTGGATCAGGGGAATGCTGTAGACATTGTTTATCTTTATTTCAATAAGGCTTTGGATAAAGTTCCACATACTATCCTTGTTGACAAGTTGGTAAAATGTGATTTGGTTACTGTTACCGTTAGGTGGATCTGTAACTGGTCGACAGATCGCACCCAAAGAGTGCTTGTGAATGGCTCCTCATCCTCTTGGAGAGGCATGACAAGTGGAGTGCCTCAAGGATCTGTCCTGGGACCTGTATTGTTCAACATCTTTATCAATGATTTGGATGATGGAATAGAGGGAATACTTATTAAATTTGCAGATGATACTAAATTGGGAGGGGTTGCAAACACAGAAGAAGACAGAAATAGGATACAGGATGACCTTGACAGGCTGGAAAACTGGGCTAAAATCAATACAATGAATTTTAACTGGGATAAATGTAAAGTTCTGCATTTAGGTAGGAAAAATCCAATGCATGGTTATAGGATGGGGGAGACTTGTCTTAGCAGTAGTGCGAAAAGGATCTAGGGGGTCTTAGTGGATCATACACTGAACATGAGTCAACAGTGTGATGCGGTGGCTAAAAAGGCAAATGCAATTTTGGGCTGTATCAACAGAAGCATAGTGTCCAGATCACGTGATGTGATGGTATCGCTTTACTCTGCTCTGGTAAGACCTCACCTGGAGTATTGAGTTCAGTTTTGGGTACCATATTTTAAGAAGGATATAGGCAAGCTGGAATGGGTCCAGAAGAGGGCGACAAAGATGGTGAGGGGTCTGGAGACCAAGTCCTATGAGGAAAGGTTGAAGGAGCTGGGGATGTTTAACCTGGAGAGGAGGCGGCTGAGAGGTGATATGATCACCATCTTCAAGTACCTGAAGGGCTGTCATCTAGAGGATGGTGTGGAATTGTTTTCTGTGGCCCTGGAAGGTAGGACCAGAACCAATGGGTTGAAATTAAATCAAAAGAGTTTCCGGCTCAACATTAGGAAGAACTTCCTGACAGAGTGATTCCTCAGTGGAACAGGCTTCCTCAGGAGGTGGTGGGTTCTCCTTCCTTGGAGGTTTTTAAACAGAGGCTGCATGGCCATCTGACAGTAATGAAGATTTATGTGAATTTAGGGGGAAGTGTTTGTGAGTTTCCTGCATTGTGCAGGGGTTTGGACTGGATGACCCTAGAGATCCCTTCCAACTCTATGATTCTATGATTTGACCTCGAGTCAGCTCCTTTGTCCCTAGTTTTTAATTTTATTTTATTTTTTAAATCCTGTATCAAAATAGTATTAAGTGTTTACAACAAGAAAATATTACAATACAGAGTATATATAATACAATAATAAATATTATAATAAATATAATAATATAATACAATTTATAAATATTATAATAAACTAGTATGATTAAATTGAAACTGTTACCAATATGAATAACTAAAGATGTATAATATCCTAAAATAGGGTTGCTAATCCCTAGGTGGGGGCAGGGGATCCCCCAGTTTGGAGGTCCTCTCCCCACTTCAGGGTCATCAGAAAACAGGGGTGGGGAGGGAAATGTCTGCTGGGCACTCAATTATTCCCTATGGAGACTGATTCCCTTAGGATATAATGGAGAATTGATCTGCAGGTATCTGGGTCTCGTAGGGCTGTTTTTTGTGATAGAGGCACCAAAATTGCAGCATAGCATCCAGTGCCTCTCCCCAAAATACCTTCCAAGTTTCAAAAGGATTGGACAAGGGGGTCCAGTTCTATGAGTCCCCAAAGAAGGTGCCCCTATCCTTCATTATTTCCATGGAGGGAAGGCATTTAAAAGTTGTGCAGTCCCTTTAAATGTGATGGCCAGAATTCCCTTGGGAGTTCATTTAGTCATAACCTTGCTCCTGGCTCCACCCCAAAGTCTCCTGGCTCCACCCCCAAAGCCCCCAGATATTTCTTGAATTGGACTTAACAACCCTACCCTAAAATTAGCAATTCTAAATTTAAATCTAAATCTAGGTTTAGATTCCTAGTTTGTTTTGGATTTGATCTTTTTATAATATGCTCTGTTTTGTATTGTTTTTATGATGCTGTTTTGATAGCCTCTAGAAGGCCAAAAAAGTATATATAAGAATTCAAAGGGTCACCTGAAAGAGTAAAGGTTGTTGTCTTGCATGAGGAAGTGATCACCTGATCAACATCATGGATAGTGAATTCCCCAAAAGATGGATTCTGGGCAAGAACATCAGTAATATCTCCACACTTTGGTATAACATTATTTGTAACACTGCAATCAGTAACAGTAGTCACACATAGGCCTGGGTAGTTTAATGGCTCATGCTTCGTAGTCTGTGTAAACAATGTTATATATGAGCAAAGTTTAGCCATACAGCAGATGAACTTCCATGAACAAGTCCCACATTGGGTATTTAGAAATGCAGCAATACAGTTATGTTATACACATGCATGGAGATTTCATTGATGTTATTTCTAGGAAACCAGTCTGAGTCAGGAGAGAGGAGACAGGAAGAACAGCTATTGAGCATAGCCTTGGATAGTATGGTATAGTAGCAATACTGCATTAGGCAATGCGGTTAACTCCTCAGAGGCCTGTAGCTTGAAATATTTCATTTAAGCAAGAAAAAAACTGAAGGCTCATGCATATGCAGTAAGACAGGTCTGTCTATTGATAGATGTGTGCTGCAAGTCTCTGCTGGCAGATGAGGTACTATACAGCAGAGAGCACGTCTGTGAGCTGTGTATTGTCTCCTTCAGTTTGAACATATGTTAGTGTGATGTGTAACCATCTCCCATTCTAAGTAGCAGCTCGGGGAGGGAGGGGGATGTGCAGGCTTGTCTATTTCCAGCTAGCAGTTTCACTACAGAGTGTAAGGCTCGCTCAATTATGGATCATGAGCTAAGAAATCTGTCACATGAGATGTGTATGTGCTGATTGCATTTTTCCTGCTTATGGGACTTCGGCATAGTTAATTGCTGAGGCTGTCTTATCCTGGCAATGGATAGTTTTTTGAGAAGAGCAAAATGTTCATTCTCATCATGGGTAGCTTTATCTGCTCGAAGGTGAGTTAATGGAATATTAAGAAGTAGAAGATGAGCTTACCTCGAGAGTGAATAATGAGAGTGGAATAGTGACAAAAATCTCTTGCGTTTCTGAAGTTGTAAGCACAGCTGAAAGTTAATGCTACTTTGAGAAAAGTTCACTCGGGAATCTATCTAACAGGGATGCTTAGTAATCATTTTAGCTTCAATTATATAAAGCCACATAAAGTATTTGCTTGGAAATCCTAGTATCGTAAATACGGATGGCAGGTAGTAAAATAAATTGTCTCGTAAAGTGATGCTACAAGGCAAGGAAATGAAACACAAAGTCCTGCAGTTTGTGACCAAGGTGTGAGAGAGGCAAAAGTAGCCATCTCTTCCAAATTGCTTTCCTTTCTTCACTTGCTACCTTTGTTAGGGTCATCTTGGTTTGGTATGGGGAAACTATGTGTGTGTTGGCAGGCAAGCTGGCAGATGGGTCAGGATAATAATCTGGGCCCGCCTACTAACTTTGCTATGCACGCATCATAATATTGTTTTGTGATGCATCAGTATCTTACCTCAGGATGTGACTAATTTAGCTATGGCTTTCATCCTGCCCTTCAGTTATCCTTTCCTACGGTTGCTGGAAAGCCTGGCCTGCTTGTGGCAAAAAGTAGGGGGAAACTATGTTGCCAAGGCACAACCAACTTATGGCAACCTCAACAATGAGGTTTCAAGATAAGAGATGAGCAGAGGTAGTTTGCCATTGCCTTCCTCCATATAGCGACCCTGGTTTTTCCTTGGTGGCCTTCCATGCAAGTCCTGACTGTGGCCAACCCTGCTTAGCTCCCAAACTCAAGCCACACAGGATTATTCATGCTTCTGGCAAACAAAAAGTAATTGATTTTTCTCCAGGGATGGTTAAGAAGTAACTTCCGGGGCCACTTTTTAAAAGTTCTGTTGTTGTTCAGTATATATACCATTAGCATTTCCATAAATAATAATAATAATAACTTTTTATTTGTATCCCGCCCTCCCCGCAAGCAGGCTCAGGATGGCTCACAACATGTAAATACAGTATACAATAAAACCATGTGCAATCAATTATAAATTCATATACAATTTCAGTTATAAAATCATCCTTAAAATCATTAAAAATTACATTAGACTTAAGATTATGGTGCTATAATTAAGATCTTTCATAAAATCCAGTGATTAAAACATAAAACATAGAACATATCCAGCAGGACTTTCTTGGCTCGGTATTATGTGAAGGCTGTTTTAAAGAGGTGGGTCTTACAGGCCCTGCGGAATTGATCTAAGCATCGCAGGGCCCGTACCTCCTCCGGGAGTTGGTTCCACAGTAGGGGGGCCACTATAGAGAAGGCCCGATCCCGGGTGGACTTCAATCTGGCCTCCCTTGGCCCAGGGATATTCAGCTGGTTCTTTCCAGCTGACCTCAGCGCTCTCTGGGGTTCATGCGGGGAGAGACAGTCCCTCAAGTAGACAGGTCCTCGGCCATATAGGGCTTTAAAGGTAATAACCAGCACCTTGTAACGAACTCGGTACGCCACCGGCAGCCAGTGCAGTCCGCGCAGCCCCGGCTGTATGTGCTCCCATCTTGGGAGCCCCAACAGCAGCCTAGCCGCTGCGTTCTGTACCAGCTGCAGCCGCCGAGTTCAGCACAGGGGCAGCCCCATGTAGAGGGCGTTACAGTAGTCCAGTCTCGTGGTGACCGTAGCATGGATCATCGTTGCTAGGTCCTGGCGCCCAAGGAAGGGGACCAACTGCTTCGCCCGTCGAAGATGAAAAAACGCGGACTTGGCAGTGGTCGCTATCTGTGCCTCCATTGACAATGAAGGCTCCAGAAGAACCCCCAAGCTCCTGACTCTATGGGCCGCTTTCAGCGGTACACCGTCAAAAGCCGGAAGGGGGATTTCCCCCCCCCCCCCCGGGCACCACGGCCCAAGCAAAGGAACCCTTGTGTACTACTTCCTTTAAAGGTCTCATGACCAGTGTCCCCTCTAAGCTGAGTTAGTGTGAGCTAGCTCACAGATTTTTAGCCTCCGGTTCACACAGTTTTGTCAGCTCAGGAAGGATGTCCCCAGAGCACACTAATTTGTACAGGAACTCACAACTTTAATGGCAGTAGCTGCCCTTGTAGGGCAGGAGGATCCAATTGACCCTGAGGAGGGATGGACTTCCCAAGGTGGATTATAAATACTCAAGATGCAAGGAAGAATCTCTCTTTATGGCTTCTGACCAGGGAGCCACATGCCTTGCAAGACTAAGCTTTTACCTAGGGACTCCATCTTGTTCATGTGGCAAAGGACAACAGCAAGAAGACTTAACCATGAGAATTAAGGTAATGCACAACTTTGAACTACACACTTTCAAGTAAAGCTAACCTGTTTTATATAAATATCATTTAGGAAGTACCTAGTGTAGGGAAAGAAGTCCATGTGTTTTCCACTTTATTTTGTTCCTTTGCTCAGCCTAAAAATCTTGAACAAAATATGTGTAAGCCTTTTATTCATTTGTTAAACTCCCTTATGTTTATAAATGCTCAAAGCCTGATCTGGAAAAACACCAGCTGAGGAGTGGCAATGGGGAGGGGCAGCAGAGAAGCTTGCCATCTCTGGAGCTTGAATTTGTAAAGCTGCAATAGGCCCACGAGCAAGTCTGCTTTCTTCTCCCTCTCTCTTGCTTCCTTCTGCTTCACAGCTTGCTTTGCCAGGCTTGCTCAATCTCACAGGAGCTACCAAGCAAAGCCTTTATTTTCTCCATTGGCTGAGGCTCCTTTCTTGGGGAGGAAGGGGGGGATAGGAGAGCTTGCTTTGACAGGCTCTCAGTTGCACAGCAGAGCTACTGAGTCAAGCCTCTTTTCCTTCTATTGGTTGAGGCTCCACCCCTCTCATCCCCTGGGGAGGAAGAGAAAGAGCTACAGCTTCCTTTGCCCAGTTCCTTCAATCACATGGGAGAGATACAAAATATTTGTGTTTGTCTGTATTCTTTATAAAGTCTATAGCTCCACTACCTGGTATTACATTTTATGACAACCATGGCCCTGTCTGACAAGGTCTCAATTATGTCAGATCCAGCCCTTATAACAAAGGAGTTCTACACCCCTGGCCTGGAGCATCCCAGACTAGTGTTCATTGAGCTGCTGCTTAAAGGTTGCCAGTGAGAGGGAGTTCACCACCTCTGTTGGTAGCTGATTCCACTGTAGAACAGCTCTTACTGTAAAAAAGTTGTTCCTAATATCCAGTCAATACCTTCCCACCCTTAATTTAAACCCATTGTTATGAGTCCTCTCCTCTGCTGCCAACAGGAACAGCTTCCTTCCCTCCTCTAAGTGACAGGCCTTTAATACTTATGGAAAGCAACCATGTTCTTCCTCAACCTCCTTTTCTCCACACTGAACATTCCAAAGTCCCTTAACCTTTCCTCATAGGGCTAGACATATGTCTCTGCCTGGTAGAAGATACTCAGAGGCGTTCGTGGCAGTGGGTGGATACCAGCTTGTTTTTGGCACCCCTGGGCAGCAACGGGGCAGGGGTCACATCACCAGGCAGAGACCTGAGATGGCTGCAGGCAGGGCTTTTTTTGTAGCAAGAACTCCTTTGCACATTAGGCCACACACCCCTGATGTAGCCAATCCTCCAAGAGCTTACAATAGGCCCTGTAATAAGAGCCCTGTAAGCTTTTGGAGGATTGGCTACATCAGAGGTGTGTGGCCTAATATGCAAAAGAAAAAAAGCTACAAAAAAAGCTCTGGCTGAAGGTTTTCTCTGACCTCCCAAGGGCCAACAAGAAAGAACAGGAGTGGCTTACAAGTCAGTTCCTTTGCATTCCCCATTTTGTCAATGTGTGCAGTGCTTCTTCTCTAGTTAATGAAACACAGAACACGTTTTGGTTCACAGCCCGCCTACAAAACTCCTCTGTTCGTAATTCCAATGACAACTTCTACATGGATCCTAAGTGGCTTACAACATAGATCTTCTCACAAAAAGCCAATGAGGTAGGCTCATTTGAGGAAGTGTGACTGGCCAAATGGCCCGGTGAGCTACCATGACTGAGTGGCGATGTGAACCGGGATCTTCCATTTCCCAGTTTGTCACTCTAACCATTGTGCTACACTACTTGTTTTTAATAAACTTTTTGTAACTAGAGGAAACAGGAAATTACTCAGACTTTAAAAAAAAGTTATTTGCAATATAGTACATTTCTATTTTAAAACAAATTACTCAAATTAGGTTTTATGCTAAACCAAACAAGCAAATCCTTCTGCCTTCAACTTGTCTCATTCCTGAGATGAGATTTCTGTGGGATTGTTTCATTAGTCTTGTTGAAGTGTAAAACTCAGTCTGAAAATAGTCTTAACAGATGGGAAGAGAAATGCAGAAGTCTAGTTATACTACATCTCTGTGTCTGTTATTCAGACAGATGCCCTTTTTGTTCACCTTGTACATCTGTAGCCTTAGCAGCAGGTGCTACTTCCAGACAGCTGAACAATGAGGACTACTTCTTGTGTTTAAAGGAAGGGGGAGGAAGAGAGGACATCCTGACTGGGGTGGTGGTGGTGGTGGGGAGATGAACCTTTCAACTCTGCTTGGTTAAGAAAAAAATATGAGTAGAGAGGTTTCTTCCATGCAGCTCATATCAATTTTATGTGAGCTTCCTTGTTCTGAAAGATAAGAACACAAGTTCTCTGTAAATAGGAACCACTGAATAAAATTAATAGCGTAGTAGGTGAGAAATGAATAATTTTTTGTGCACCATTTTTAGAGGCTGGTGACTTGCATACTATTATCAACAACCCTTCGGATCTGAGTCCTTTCTATCATCAGGCTTGGTGGCCTTTGCGGAGTCAAACCACTTGGGACCAATGTTCCCTCTAAGCTACGGAGTCTTGTGAGCAAAAATTCTTCTTTGTGAGCTATTGGCATTAAAGTTGTGAACTGCTGCATAAATTAGTGTGCTCTGGGGTCATCCTTCCTGAGTGAAGACAAAAATGTGTGAGCTGGAGGCTAAAAATCTGTGAATTAGCTAACTCAGCTTAGAGGGAACACTGCATGGGACCCACTTGTATGGGGAACAGTTGTGCTTTCAGTTCTTAGAAACATGCTGTTGGCATAAATTGTTCTTCAGTGAGTATTGATCATAGAGCCAAGATTTGACATGTGAATAGCATGTTCTTTGTTTTAAGACACTTGATTTTATCAAATGAAGTACAGTGGGAGGGGCAAATGCATCAGTTTAATACCCCCTAGGTAGGTTGGTGCTGTTCCCTAGCGTAGAAGAGAGCTGGTAAAAAGCATTATACCTTGGGTGTGGCAGATTGTAGATAATGGTATTGGATGAGGCTGCACAGGCCATCACCTTCTCACTCTGCAGTATAGCACTCTGTCCCACATGGTTGTTAGTGTGAGTCCCATGACCTAAGAGATTCAGTTTTTGAATTCTAGATTGCAGACATAAATTCTTCTGAAGAAAATGGCTGCTTCGGAGGGTGATCTGTCTGGCCTTATATTTTGCTGAGGTCCCTCCCCTCCCCTCCCTCCCTCTCCACGCTCAACGTCCAACCTAGAGGTGGCAGATCTAGCCTTTGGAGGTGGAATATATCACACATTATTTAGAGTGTACGCTGGCTGGTCTGTGGTCCTGTGGCACAGAGGCATCAGTGGAAGCCAGAGGAGGTCTCACCTACTGGGCTCAAGGCAGCAGCTGCTCCAGGACAGGGTGGGGCACCTTTGCAGGACAGCAGTAGCAGTCTGATGGGCCCAGCAGGAGTGGGGGTGCACCACCTTCTAGAGCTCCCACCAGGCAGCAGCTGAGCATAGCAGCAGGATCCGCAAAGTGGCTCACAAGATAAAAACATCACAACATTAAAAAAAAAAACCTCCAGAAAATCATTATACAAAACAACAAAACTCCAATAAAATTAGGCTACATAAATAACATCATACATTCAACAGCTGAGATGAGATATCATGAGATGGAGATTTTTGTGATCCAGGAAAGAGAAATAATGTTTTCATTTAGTTGGTTGTCCTACTAAAGGCTATTTCATATGTTAATGATTAAGAATATATAAACTTACAAAGGATAATATCCCTCTACGCTAGTTATCTTTCCCCTCTGTTCTGTCCCATTCTCCCCACCCCTCTACACACACACACACACACACACACACACACATTGGCCAGCAGAAAGATTCTTTTTTCTAAATAGGGAGGTTACATTCTTTGCTGTCTTGGCTAATAACCCTTGATACATTTCTCCTCTATATTTTTATTAGCCTGCTAAGCTAGTGGCTATCATATCTATGCAATGGGTTCCATAAATTGGTTATGCAAAGTGTGATGAAAAACTCCCTTTTGGTGTCCAGAACCTTCTGGAAGTCTGCCCTAAAGTCCTAATATTCTGAGTGAGAAAGAGATAATAATTTATTTCTGTGCTCTACACGTGCAGTACTCTAGTAGTGCCTGGGGAGACCTTGTTTTGTGCCCCTTCTTTTGTGTACATATCCCACAGATGGGGAGAAGGGATCATAGCCAAATTGCACAAAGTACATACTTTGCATATATAAGGTTTTTATCCCTGACATCTTTAGGATAATAATAAGAAAAAAAAACTACTTGTCACTCTGGAGAGCCATTGCCATTCAGAATAAGCAATAACCAGCTATATAACCAATGATATAAGGCACCCTGGTATAAGGCAGCTGTATGGCCCAGGAACCGCTAGACTCCAGGTATCAGTTTATATTCCCCAGGGGGTGGGGAGCTACTCTCTGAAGCCAAATAAATCTCTTTGTGGGCTAGTAGGTAAGGAAAATACTGAACATGAATGATGGACGGTTATATAAAACTTTTCAAAATTCTTCCCGAAGGAATTGTTTTCAAGTTCCTTTTTTCCTTTTAGAACCTTTCCAGGAAGCAGCAAGTCAGTCTCATCTAGTTCAACATAAAGATTTAAAACTCCAGAGTGTATTACTATCCTATAAAGGATAAAGATTACTGAAATAGCTTTGTGAGTTTAGCAATGAAGCAGACTTTTAATATTTGATGAATTCTGTGAGAACTACCGTTATGGACTTTTCACTTTATAGCTAACTGGTTAACCCTGAGACATACACACATACACACTAATCAACTCTAGAGGTTTTTTCCCCCCCAAGTATGGGAGAGGAAGGTCTCTGTGAGCGAGAAGTACTTGATTTTTTATATAGATGGGCAAAAAGCTCTTTGTGATGGTGTGGAAAGGATGCTGGACTTGCATGAGAAAAGCGGGATATAAATAAAGCAAACAAACAAATAGTGACCAAGCCAAGAGCAAAGCATTGTAGTAATCAATAGTGGTAAGAGGAAAAGGAATAAATTTTTGTGATTTTAGGGATGCCAGTTCCCAGATGGAAAAAGCAGATCCTCCAATTTCACAGGCTCCTGTCACGACTAGTCACCTGGTGGGAAAACTCCACTCCCAAGCCCCACAAGAGTGACCACCAATGGCCACCCCTCTCCCTCCCCTCTTGCCAGCTTTAAAGAGCCCTTCAGCTGATCAGCAGGAGCATATGGCCTGCCCATCACCCAGAGGGTCCTTTAAATCTTGCAGGAGAGTGGGAAAGGGGCAGCTTCCAGCTGCATGCCTGAACTCCAAGCGGTGAATTCACCACTGGAATTCAGGTGCATGTGGCTTCCTGCTTTCTTGTAAAAGGCATTTAAAAGGTCACTTTAAATGCTGTTTAAAAGAAGAGTGGTGGCGCACCTTAACTCCAGCAGTAAATTCACCACTTGGAGTTCAGGTGTGTGTGGCCCCCATTTCTTGCAACAGCATTCAGAGGTTTCATTAAATACTGTTTGCAAGAAGCATGGGAGGGATGCCTTTATTCCAGTGATGAATTTGCCAGTTGAAGTTCAGGTGTGTGGGGTGCCAGTCCCCAATGTGATGATGTCATAATGTTGGAGACTTCCCTGCCCCCTCCACAAACACTTCCCAAAGTCCCCTGCCAGGACTGAGGCAGGACCTGGCAACCCTATTGAAGGTGCAATCCAATAAAATAGGAGAAATGACAAGATATAAATGCAAGTCCTGGGCTATGGTTTGAAGGCCACTGATGCATAGGGCTGCCAAGCTGCCGTCCAGGTGGGAATCTCCCGCCCAGGAGGTTCTCAACCCGCTGGCCCACATTGGGTCGGTGGAGGGCACCTTCCCCTGTGTCGCTGGTGTGATGATGTCACCTGGAAGTGATATCATCAAAATAGCGGCACCTGTGCATGGCCGCTCTAGGTGTTTCTGGAAAAACTCTATGGTTTTCCTGGACACTCTAGCCATTTTTTGGGGGGTAAAACTCTATGGTACAATAGGTATCATAGAGTTTTAACCTCCCAATTGGCTAGAGCGTCCCCGTACGGGCGCTGCCATTTCGATGACATCACTTCCAGATGACGTCATTTCGTCATGCGGGCATCACGCACGCAAATGTCCCCCGCCGGGGGATGAAGAGAACTTGGCAACCCTACTGATGCAGCCACTTTGCAGGCCTGGATCTGGTCAGGGCCTGGATGGAAGATCTCCTGGAAATCTTAAGCAAGCTGTTTTGAATGCCATCATGGAAGAAAGGTGGACTAGAAATAAAATAAATAAATGTTTATTTATTTGAAATATTTATAAGCTGTCCAGTGCCCAAGGAAGCTTACACAATGTTAACAGTCTAGTACCTAAGAATGTAAAGTCAGCTATAAAAATGGTTTGTATATGTAAATAAACAGTTTATATATGTAAATAAAATGTAAGACTTGGGCTTGTCAAAAACAAATTTTGTAAATTTTTTAAAAAATTATCCAATCCTCAGTAGTTATTTCATATCCAAGCTTTAGCTTTAACTTTCTAATTCTACAGGAATTGGAGGCAACAGTGACTGGTCTTTTAAGGCTGTAAGCTGAGCCTGCCTGCAGTGGCATAAAAGTGGCAGCTCTGATGGGAATTAAATCTGATATTTAAATGGCATGTTTGAGGAAGAATCCAAAGTGTTGACATGAGAAATGATATTGCAAAGGGATTTCAGAGGAGAAGGGGGAGGGGAGGCAGCCATTAAAATGCCAATCTTCCCTTAGCCACTTGAAATTGCAGCTTAAATTTTGTATCATTTCAAAGCTCTTTTATGACTTGGAGCTGAAGCTGTGTTTTCTCTCTGGTTGTGGAGAATATTGCCGTTTAAAGAAATGTCAGCATTTTTGAGCAACTGGAAATTGAGTTGCTCACAAAGTATATAGAGCTGGAGATGGTGAAGGCTGCATGCAGTACAAATGCAGACTGGAGGGGAAATGTTTTTCTTTCCTTTTAAAAAAAAGTTCTCTCTTCAGTCTTGTCTTTGGTTAACATTTTGAAGTGACTTGTTGAATTGCAGTTTCTTGGAGGCAGACTTTCTACACAAGCTCCAGCAAACTTTTTTGGCCAATCTATCCTTCTCCTCTAGAAAGCATTATCATTTTCTGAATGTGACAAAAATGACTCAAGTATTTTCAGCTAATTTCACCCCTGAATAATTTGAGCAATTTGGGCTGAAGCTTCTTCTGAAGTGACACCTGTAGATCACAAGCTACATGCCTTATATGAGAGTGCATCGTTGAACACAATGGTGCAAAGTAGCCTAAAAACCTAGTATTTGTTTGACTGCTTTATCAGTCAGGCTTTATATGTGTTAAATCAAAGGAATGTTAAGGTTAAACATTCTGCACTATAAGTAACTTTTTTACCTGGATTCTTGATCATATCATGTACTTCGATGTTTTTATCATGTTGTATAATATTTGAAACTTTTTCTGAAGTCTAACTCAAAATCTTCAGCTTTTTGAAAAAGTGTATTTATGTCATTTTGAATAAAAGACCAACACATCTGCATGCATCTTTACAATAATTATTGACAAATTTCTGTCAGGAGTGCTTACATTAGTGTTTACATAGTTGCTGAGCTGCATCAAAGAACATTTTCCATGTCTGAGGACCCAAGTGATGAGTGAATACCACTGGTGATCATTCATGGCACATAAGCTTAAAATCAAAAGGCTTCCTTTATACTGTTCCAGTAAACCTTTGGTATGATTCTTTCAAACACTGCACCCTTACCATTGGTTTTTCATGGCTGGTTAGTATTTTGGGTATACCTAGTAAAAACTCCAAAAATTTACATTTTATAATAAAATGATTTTCCGTGTAATACTTAATATTCTTCTTCAGAGGAACTTAGCCCATTTTGTACTTACGTCAACTGTGTGAGATAGATTAGCCCAACAGACAGTTAAAACCACCCAATGACTTTCTTGGCAAAGGTAGAGTTCGACCATGGGCTTCTCACATGTTTATCCTGGGGTCTAGTCACTACACCACATTGTCAGAAAGCAACAAATGAACAGTCAAGATAAAACCTGAGTACCACTTCATGGTGCTTAGCACACACATCCTGTCCTTCTGAATGTATGGTCACCATTGGAGATCAGTGGTCTACCAGTCTTACTTTGGCTTAATTTAGCTAGGGTTTAGCCCTAGAGAATGTGAAGTAGGATAATAATTTGCATGGGTTTCTTAATGTTCTTTTTTTTTTTGTCAAGAATGATCTCTAAGACCATGCTGGTATGAAATAAAGGAATATCATAAGAGAGATGAAAGCTGAAGGAAAGGTGTGGTTCACGTAGTGGAATACTGGCTAATCTATGGCAGATCATTTAGCCCCTGCTGGATGCTGGGATTCTTGGAAAATGCTCCTCCCTTCTGTTTTTTGTGTTTCTTAGGGAAAAGTATACTAAGGCTGATTACAGACCGGCACTTTGGGTTGACTCAGAGACGCCTTTGAAGTCGACCCAAAAAAACCAGACACACAGCAACATCTGCCGGCTGCCCCCGTCCTGCACTTACCCCGTCTTGAGAGATGCTCCAACTGGGGCGGCTCTGAGGTGGTGGCTGTCCGTCTGGAAGCCCAGAGAGCGCCTTACAAGTGCCCGGGGAGCCACGAGCGGGATGCGGGAGATTTCTGCATGCTCCCTGGCTGCCCAAGGCCCGCCCCTTCCTCTGGCGTCCTCCGGAAGCGCCGGGGCGCTCTTCTTCTTGGCGGCTTTCTTCAGGGTGGCTGCAAGCCGCCCCGAACTGGTCGTCTATTATCAGCCTACGAGAGCAATGCTAAGCAGGTCTACTCAGCTTCCTACTATGGTCTACTTAATGGAGCTTACTCCCAGGCAAGTATTTTTAGTATTATACTGTTAGTGTTGGAGTTAGTGACTCAGGGTGTTTTTACACTGACAGTTTGTGGCTCTCTATCACCGCATTGGAAACTCACCTTTTACATTACCTAACATTCTCACAACTGTTTTGCAGTGTTGCTGCTCGAAACATCTACATTTGTTTTGGTGAGATGGTCTAATCTGGGCCTTATAAAATACTTAGTACTCTTTAGATTAGGTTTCTCTCTCCCCTTTCAACTGAAATATTAATGTAAACTGGGTCTATTTGAGTAATAGTAAGTTTACATTTTTTTACAATATACTTCTTGGGAGATTTATCTACTGCACTCAGTATCATGCTTCTATGACTGGGCAAATTCTGCTATATTAACTAGATATCCGAATGGTTAGTTACCTGGACTAAATTAGATATGCCTTCCAAGTTCTAAAAGAGCTCCATTGGCTGCTTATTTTCCAGGCCCAATTCAAGGCTCTGTTTATTACCTTCAAAGGCCTGAACTGCTTGGGCCAGTATACTTAAAGGTCCACCTTCTCTCATAAACACTTGTCTGTTAGTTATGATCTTCCTTAGAGAGTCTTCTCTGTGTGCCTTCAGCTTCAATATGGTGATGCCCTGACTCTGGAATTCCCTCCTAGCAGAGGTTCATCTAGCAGATGATCTGTATCATGTTGGCCTAGAGCAGATTATTTTCTCCTTCTTCATTCAGCTTGCCAACTCTCCTTCCAGTTGCCAGAATGACATAGCAAAAGCGAGATAACACATCTTTAGCTAAAAACAGTTTGGTCTGTCATTAAATGGGGAAATTAGGAACCATGTGCTTCACTAATCTCATACCAGTTCTTCCTTTTCCTTGTTTTCTAGCAGACACAAAGCAAATACTGTAGAGGTACTGTCATAAATTTGTCCTGGATTCTGGCATCCCTGACAGGGATTATAGAGGACTTGTTTGAGCTCAGTAAGTTACAGGGCCTGGCAAACCCATCCTTATTCAAACTGCCACATCTGTGACTTATTGGACCCCAATAAGCCCTCTGTTATCCCTGTTGAGATGCCAGACTCTAGCAAAGGTATGATAGAAGTAACAGTACAATATTTGTGTAGTCTCCTCTGCAAAAATAGAATACGAAGGAAGAAGTAAAAGAAGAACTGTTTTCAGATGAGCTATTGGAGCCCATTTAGTCACAATGTTTGACAGCTTAGATAAAACTGGGTTTTCAGACCTTATGATTTATTACTTTCCAACAAGACCTCTCTTTTCCCTGGGAGGGATTCCAGAACTTGAACCTGGAGCATTGATGGTCTCAGGCAGGGACAGATTCATGAAGCTGCCTTGTCGTGGACTCAGGCAATTGTTCTATCAAGGTAATTGCCTACAATGACTAGCAACAAACTTCCCTTGTTCTCATGGGGAAGTCTTTCACATCACCCTATACTGAAGATGCTGGTGACTGAATCTGGGATCTTTTGCCTGCAAAACAGAAGTTCTACCACTGAGCTATTGTTTCCCCCTGCCTTCCTTAGCCTAATGGACATTTGTGCTGAGATTTTCAGAGTCACTTTCAGTTGCAAAATGGAACAGACCTATGCAACCCTGGCTTTTTCAACAGACCAGCAGTATCCTCCAACCTGGCCAGGCCTTTGTATTAATATTGGGATTCTTCAACATAGCAGGATATTTTGTTTGCTACTTCCAGGCCTAGATTGAGTTACCAGAGGCCAGGGCCACAGCCTAGCCAATTACACAGGTATCCTGGCATTGTCCTCCTTACTTTATGCTTTCCCTTCACACTTCTGAGGGCCTTTTCTCTTGGCTCCTGAGAAGCATCAGGGCTTTTTTTGAGCAGGAATGCACAAGAACGCAGTTCTGGCTGGCTTGGCATCAGGCGGTGTGGCCTAACATGTAAATGAGTTCCTGCTGGGCTTTTTCTATAAAGAAAGCCCTGGATAAGCTGTTGTATTTTGACTTACCCATCCGTGCCAAACTCTTACTCTAAAGATGAATGGCCTATTTGTCTGCCCTCTGTCTGTTGCTTAATGCTTTCTTCCACCAATAATACAATGAAAGTCTATCTTGCCTCTTTTACTCCTCCTGAGCAGCAGACTAACACATTAAGGGCAGCTTTTCTTGTATGAGTTGCCTTCTACAAATGGTTGCATTAGAAGGCTGCCTGCAGCTATAAAACAATACTGACTTTGCCTACGATTTGTTTCCACTGGCATACATATTCCTGCTTATTATGATACCTTTAAGAACTTTGTCACAACAGGTATATATCATGACACAAGGGCCATGGTTGCACTGAAACTGTCTTCCTTGGCAGTGGCAGCAGCATCCCACTAGGAATTTTTAGCAATCTAAATATTGTATGCATTACATAGCTGTATCTATATATCTAATTCCCAACATGACTCCTCTGTGCAGATATCTAAATCTGCAGATTGGGGGCACATGGAGGGAAAAGCGAACTTTCATCAAATTTGGGGCATTCCCCAAGTTTGCGCAAAAATCTCAAAACTTAAAAAAATACATTGGGTGATTTAAATCTCACCCCCCAGTAACAACTGCTGTCTGCATATGCACAGACAACTCACTATTGAGGACCAGGCTGCAGGAGTGGGAATGCTAGGAGCTGCTCTAGGCCCAAAACAGCTACTTGAGGTTCTGTGCATGTGTGTTAGAGACAGAGAGATGGGAGACTTGGCTTTGAGTGTCCTGCGGAAACAGCGATTTGAGGGAGGTGCATGTGTGTGGGGGGGGTCTGGGCTTTGAATCTCTGGGGGAAACAGAGTGTGTTGGCGGACGGGGGTGGGGGGGAGCCCTGGCTTTGAAACTCCATCAGGAAGCTGGTAGAAGGTTCAGCCTCTATTTTTCACATGGAGGAACCATTGGACTCCATCTGAGTGTAAAGCATTCAGTAGTTTGAAAGGTATGCTTCCTCTGACACCCCCACCCCCAATTAGTGAATTCATAGGGGAAGGGAGCACCTACAGGGTTTTCAAGCCAGATATAAGCCCCAGCCGGGACTTGGACATGGTGCATTTGGCTCAGCCCCCCCCCCGCCCCCCCTTCCCTTCATGAACCAACAGGCTAGCTATATACTTGATCGGTGGATTAAGGAGAAAATTCTGTATATGAAAGATATTTCTGAGACCATCACCTTTATATAATAGGCTTTGCAGTAATTCTTTGAGCACTGATACATCCCATAGCTTGCCTTCTATGTGGATTTTTCCCTTGACTGCTATGCCTTCTCCTTCTCTTTTTAACCTGCTAGATTTCCAGCTTTCTTTTCTATTTTGTAGTAGTTGTAGTAGATTTAGGTGGGGGTGGGGGGAGTATTTACCCTTTCCTAGCTTGCTTACTTTCTCTTTATTATATGAAATGGCAGGGCCAGAAGAAACAAGCCCCAACCCATTATGCAACATTTTGTTGCGGGTTCCATCTTGTATGTTTATATATAACAGCGAATTAAAAAACCTGTGCATGGATATTAACAAATGTGTCAGTGAAGCTGGCACACACCATAACAGTATTGCCACTGCCAGCCACTGATAGGAACAGCAAGTAGGGAAACACCGCAGTAGAAACACTGGAAGGTCTTTGCACCTTTAAGACCAAAGTTGCACCTTTAAGGCACATGTCTTCAAACGAGGGGATGATCCCTTCTGAAGAAGTGTGCTTTTAGCACATGAAAGCTTATGTACTGAATAAAATGTTGTTGTTCTTAAAGGTGCCACTTGACTCCTGCTTTGTTCAACTGCTTCAGACCAACACAGCTGCCCACTTGGATCTATCTAGGGAGACTTGAGTTAATGTTGAACGTGGCTAATCCAAGCTGTCCAGGATTCTGTTCAACAAAAGCAATAACATTAGAAATCTTCTGAGTACACCACAAAAGAATTGCTACACCTGTTCAGCCCTTGTGAATGAATAAATAGCTTATTGTTATTGCCTAAAGGGAACATTTTCCTCCATGCAGTCATAATTAAAAGAAGCCCATAATCAAATGGCAGATGATACTAGTGCAGGTTGGCTGAAATGTCACATCCAAGGCTCCCAAATGGTGTATCACTTAATGCTGCCAGCCTCCATCTGTATTTGTGAAGCCTTTTGTATCATCTTCCTATGCCTTGAATCAAGGAAGTGCTTCATGAGCATGGAACTGAAAAGAAAAGAACAGCAACTGAAAAATAAGGAGCCTGTGGCAAATTTGCTGAAGGTGCAACAAGTAGCACAGACTTTTTGGATATCAAGTAATGATATCTTATTTCTGTTGTCATGTTAATAGTAAGCCCCAAATCTGCAGATCAGAGATAAACTTTCTCTGAAATATCACAAGGATTGACTCTGTGAAACTTACAAGAGATTTCCATGGTTAACTCTTTTTCAGTAATTTAGTTTTCATTTGTCTTTGAATTCTTTGTCAGAAAATCATGACAGTCATTGTGCTTCTGAAAAGTGATTGTCTCTTCAAGTGGAAAGTTCAAAGGATGGAAATAACCAGTATGCGTGATTTCTGAAATGCTTTCACACAGCTTTACAAGTAGTAGAAAGGCTTTAGGTCCATTGGACCTAAAGGTATGAGAACAAGAGAGCCAGATTAATAAGGAAGGAGATTGAAATATATGTGCCACCTTTTGAAACTCAGTTTGATTGCCACTTCTTCAGTTATGTGGTATTGAGAGGAGACAATTTTCAGAGAAAGAGGTGGTTAAATGGGAGTATTAAACACTCGTGTCTGTCATCCAAGGAGCCTATGGCAAATTTGCTGAAGGTACAACAAGGAGCCCAAAACTTTGACATCTAGTAATGATCTTACTGATTTTGTTGTATTGGTAATAATAACCCCTATATCCTGCAGATCAGAGAGTAACTTTCTCTGAAATATCACAAGGAGAGTTCCAACTTTTTGTATGAAGGAAAGGATTTTTGCCTTTGCCACACATAACTAGTATAGACCTTCTGAGGTCATGTTCTTTGACACTTTCAGATGCACCTTCTTTATCAATGTAATCTCTCATTGTACCCGTTTATTTGCTAGGTCTCCCAGATCCTGCTCAGAAGATTTTACAGCTGCACCACACACACACCGTACAACTGGTTAGGCCATCTTTGACTTGACAATGGGACAGCTCTGTATCTGAGGACCAGTGTTCCATGTTGATTCAGGGGCTTTCTAAGAAGAGGATATTCGTTTGCTTCCCCTAAATCTTTTTCATAAAAGGCAAATGATACATAAATGTCCTACAATGCATAGATTCACTTGTGTGAAGGTGCCAATTTCCCCCTCTTATTTTCTTGTCAAAAGCAAATGCTTTCCTAGTGTGATGCTTATGGCCACTGATTATAGATCCTAAGGGATGGAATGGTGAAGGTCAAGTTAATTTTCCTAAGCAAACAAGGTTTGGTGTGAGTTTCCAGGGCAACCAGTGCTACCCCACCATACTGCTCAGAAAATAGTTTGAAATATAAATAAATTAAAAGATCACAAAAAACAATTCATGGAAATGTCAAATAAAGACTGAACAGGTTCAACAAGCAAATATCCCAAGAATTACTGAGTGCTGCACACAGGTGAAATCAATTGATGCAAGAATTCACAAACATTGCTATAGAAAGTTCCCAAAATTTCCTGGAGTCTTTCCACAGGTAACTATGACAAAGCAAAGACGAATCCCTTGACAGGGTTCCCATTCATATCAGATGCAGAAGCTGAAGAAGAATCACATTGCTAAATCAATTAAAACTGTGGTTATATGAGGCTGTTCTAAGCGCTCTGTGGAAAATATCTGGAGTCTGTTCAATCATTATAGAGTGCACAAGTTGGATCTCAGATCCCACCCTATGTAACAGTCAGACCACGTTATGGATTCTTCCCAATTTCCATGTGGGCTGTTTAAAAAATTATAAGTACTGTGTAAACAAGTAATGGGCTGTTAATGTCTCACAGAACTAGAGAGCCTTGAGGGACAGTCTGCTCAGACAAATTTTATTAGTTAATGTGAGTTGAGCAGAAAAAGACTTCAAAACAGAATGCTGAGGAGAATTCAGTCTGAGTTTAGTCCTGACTGAGAAGAGTTGACTGCTGTCGGGATTTATGTTTAGTCCTGAGAACAGTTTAACACAGATGGAGAAGGCTGACAGGAGTGGGTAGATCAGTGAAGACTTTATTTGGGCCAGAAAAAGGGATAGATCTACTGAAAGAAGAAATTCCCTACCCAGTTAAAAAAGGGAGATAGCTCAAAGAGTGGAGTGATCCCTGGTCTGGTGTGTTTCAAGACTGCCTTCTGAAACCTAAAGAGTCAATAAAACTTAAGGAAGTGAACTGGTGTGTTTAGTGAAGAAATTTGGGAACTGATAACTGGAAACCAAAAAAAAGATAGTTAAGCTCAAGAAATTATACTGGAGTGTTCAGGAAACACTGAAACAAAAGCCTCTCCTCTTAAAAATTCTAAGACCATGTGAAAAGCTTAAGAATCAATTGCTTGAAACATATGAACTGTATTCTGCACCTATACTGATTTGCCTCAGAATTCATTATTAATTTACCTCAGACATTTCCCCCCTAATTTCACCTGACCTTTCTCCCTCTTTGTTAAATAAAATATTTCGTTATTTTTGAACTTTAAGAGACCTCTTGTGTGCCATTTCAGTAGTTTAGGGGGTGATCTTGTTCCTTCCCTCAGGTTCCTGGGCTAAAACAGAAGCCAAATAGCATACTGTGACAGGATGTGACAGCCACAGATCTTCAGAGAAGAAGGAGCTAGATAAAAAGGGTTTCTCTGTCAGAAAGGGAAAGAAAAATGGAGAGAAAATTCTGCCTCTGAAGGTGGGAAGTGGGGGAGGTCATCATAGCTGTTTTTTTGGACCAGGACCATGGTGCATGCAGAAAAGCTTCCTCCTATGCCATTTTCCCAGCCTGAAACCTGGGGTACATGTGTATTTCCCCAACAGGCCAAATAGCACCCCTGAACTGTTTCAGGTTGGGAAAATGGCATGAGGCGAAGACTGAAAGTCCTTCTCCACATGTACTTTGGTCTTGATCCAAATTGGGCCCATTGCACACAGGAACTGCAGGTACACATCTGGCTGGTACATAGTGTGTGGGGACCCTAGACTTAACTTGTGTACTTTGTAATGTGTGAATTGGCCCTTAAGTTTCTCCATTATTTGCTCCTGAATAGTCAGTACAGTTAAGAAATTATAAATGGGGCTATGATAATTGGCTGTGAGTATAAAGGAAAGGCAGAGACAAAAGAGGACTAAATTTCCTTTTCTTTTATCCCTTTACCTTGCACCTATCATACAGCATAATGCTTAGTACATTGTTTTGGGCCAAGCTAGCAGAAGGTATTGAAAGGTTGTTGCAGGATCAAAGAGCCAGGGAACCTGGCTTAGGTTGTGGGTGCAGGTGGTCTACTTAATAACTGTAGTACAATAAAGTTAAATGAACATCTACAGCATATTTGCAGTACTCCTAAAAGGGTGTGTGTGTGTGTGAAGTGATGCCAAGCTGCTTCCAACTTAGAGCAACCCTATGAATTAATTACCTCCAACATGCCCTATCATTAACAGCTTTCTTCAGGTTTGCAAAACTGAGGGCCATAGCTTCTTTATTGAGTCAATCCATCTCATGCCCTTTCTTCCTGTTTTTCTGCTGCCTTCAACTTTTTCTAGCATTACTGTCCTTTCCAGTGATTCATTATCTTGTCATGTGATCTACAATACCCTCACTTTGGTCATTTTAGCTTCTAGAGAGAGTTTAGGCTTAATCTAGATTTAATCTAGAACCTATTTGTCTTTTGAGTGGCCCATGGTATCTGTAAAATTCTCCTTCAGCATCACATTTCACATGAATCAACTTTCTTCCTGTCAGCTTTTCCCATTGTTCAACTTTTCACACCGACACTAATGGGAAATACTGTGCTATGAATTATCTTGATCTTGGTCACCAGCAGCACATTCTTACACTTAAGAATCTTTTCTAGCTCTGGCATAGCTGCCATTCTCAGTCTCAATCTCCTTCTGATTTATGATTTGCCGTCTCCCTTTTGGTTGATGATAAAGCCAAGGAGTAGAAAATCTTGAACAATTTCAATTTCTTTGGCAACCTGAAAGTTGTGTAATTCCCCAATAGTCATTACTTTTGTTATTTTTTAATCCATAACAGTGTTTTTTTAATTATTATATAGGTTATATAGGTCAATATTTAATTATTATATAGGTCATAGGTTATATAGGTCATATGAATATCGACATAGCAGCTCTCAGTGAGGTCCGTTTCCCTGAGGAAGGTAGTCTTCAAGAACACGGTGCTGGCTATACCCTCTACTGGTCAGGTAAGTCAAAGGCTGAGAGCCGCCTTTCTGGCGTTGGCTTCATGGTCAGGAACTCCATTGCCTCCAAACTCGAAAACCTGCCAACAGGTCACTCAGATCGCATCATGTCCATGCGCCTCCCACTTCAAAACAAGCAGCATGCAACACTCTTCAGTGTGTATGCCCCAACCCTTCAAGCAGATCCTGCAGAAAAGAACAAGTTCTATGCTGATCTACACAACCTCGTACGGAAGACCCCTACAGAGGACAAGGTGATCGTCCTTGGCGACTTCAATGCCAGAGTAGGTAAAGACTCGGAAGCCTGGAAAGGAGTACTTGGCAAACACGGCATTGGCAACTGCAATGACAACGGGCGCCTCCTGCTAGAATTCTGCATGGAGCACCAGCTCACCATCACCAACACTATCTTCCAGCAGAAGAACAGTCTGAAGACAACCTGGATGCACCCACGGTCCAAGCACTGGCACCTTATCGACTACATTCTGGTGCGTCAGAGAGACCTTTGAGATGTCTTACACACCCGAGTAATGCCCAGTGCAGAATGTCATACGGATCATCGTCTTGTACACTGCAATCTCCGTCTTCACTTTAAACCCACACCCAGGAGAGGAGGTATCCCTCGGAGGAAGTTTCAGGTTGGCAGTCTCCAGTCAGCTGAAGTTAAAGCTGCCTTCCAGGCAAAACTCCAATCAAGAATTGAGGACCCCAGTTGCTCCACAGACCCTTCTCCAGAAGCACTCTGGGAACACCTAAAAACTACCGTCCTGCAGATCTCTGAAGAAGTCCTCGGATTCTCCACAAGGAAGAACAAGGACTGGTTTGATGAGAACAATCAAGAGATCAAAGATTTACTGGCGAAAAAGAGATCTGCCTACCAAGCACATCTTGCTCAGCCCTCCTGTCCTGGGAAAAAAGCAACCTTTCGCGCTGCATGTAGCAACCTCCAGCACAAGCTTCGAGACATTCAGAACGATTGGTGGACCAAGCTTGCAGAGAGAACCCAGCTGTGTGCAGACACTGGTGATTTAAGAGGGTTCTACGAAGCCCTGAAGGCAGTATATGGTCCATCATATCAGGCTCAGAGTCCCTTGCGTAGTGCAGACGGCCAAGTGCTCCTCACAGACAAGGCATCCATACTGAACCGGTGGTCAGAGTATTTTCAGGTTCTCTTCAGTGCCAACTGCGTAGTTCAAGATTCAGCAATCCACCTCACCCCACTTCAACCAGTGAAAACAGAGTTGGATGAGATCCCCAACCCAGAAGAGACTGTTAAAGCCATCAAGCAACTGAAAAGTGGCAAGGCAGCAGGAGTTGATGGAATTCCACCAGAGATCTGGAAGCATGGGGGTACAGTACTACATAGCTCACTTCACAAAGTACTTGTCACCTGCTGGGAACAAGGCAAATTACCACAGGACTTTCGCGATGCAATCATCATCACCCTATACAAGAACAAAGGGGAAAAGTCAGACTGCTCCAACTACCGGGGGATAACCCTGCTCTCCATCGCAGGCAAAATCCTTGCCAGAATACTCCTGAACAGACTGGTGCGCACCATTGCAGAAGAACTCCTCCCAGAGAGCCAGTGAGGCTTCAGAGCTAACAGGAGCACCACCGACATGGTATTTGTTCTCAGGCAGCTCCAAGAGAAATGCAGGGAACAGAACAAGGCTCTGTATGTGACTTTTGTCGACCTTACCAAAGCCTTCGATACCGTTAGCAGGAAAGGCCTGTGGCAAATCTTGGAACGTTTAGGATGTCCCCCAAGGTTCCTCAGCATGATCATCCAGCTACACGAAGACCAGCAAGGCCAAGTCAGACACTGCAACGACCTCTCGGAGCCCTTCCCAACAGGCACAGGTGTAAAGCAAGGCTGCGTTCTCGCGCCAACTCTCTTTACGATCTTCTTTAGCATGATGCTTCAAAGAGCCGCAGTAGATCTAGATGATGACGATGGTGTCTACATCCGCTATCGCACCGACGGCAGCCTGAGGCGACTAAAGGCCCACTCCAAGACAATGGAAAAACTCATCCGAGAGCTACTGTTTGCTGATGATGCTGCACTCGTCTCCCACTCAGTATCAGCTCTGCAGCATATGACGTCCTGCTTTGCAGAGGCTGCCAAGCTATTCGGCCTAGAAGTTAGTCTGAAGAAGACAGAAGTTCTCCACCAGCCTGCACCCCAGGAAGATTATCACCCTCCCTGCATCACTGTGGGTGAATCAGTTCTGAAGACAGTCCAGCAGTTCAGCTACCTGGGGTGCATCATCTCCTCAGATGCCAAGATCGACAAGGAGATTGACAACAGGCTGGCAAAGGCAAACCGTGCATTTGGCCGACTGCACAAAAGAGTGTGGAGCAACAAGCATCTGAAAAAAGGCACAAAGATCAATGTTTACAAAGCGGTTGTGATGACAACCCTCATCTACGGCTCCGAATCGTGGGTTTTATACCGTCATCACCTGCGACTCCTCGAGCGCTTTCATCAGTGCTGCCTTCGCACCATCCTCAACATCCACTGGAGTGACTTTGTGACCAACACTGAAGTCCTCAAGCGGGCGGAGGTTACCAGTATCGAGGCACTGCTGCTGAAGACGCAGCTGCGCTGGGCAGGGCATATTTCTAGGATGGAAAACCACCGCCTTCCCAAGATTGCCCTGTATGGCGAACTCTCCACCGGCCATCGAAATAGAGGGGCACCAAAGAAGAGGTACAAGGACTCCTTGAAGAAATCCCTTGGCACCTGTCGCATCAACCATCACCAGTGGTCTGACCTAGCCTCAGATCGCAAAGCATGGAGACACACCATCCACCAGGCTGTCTCTTCCTTTGAGAACGCATGCATAGCTGGTCTTGAGGACAAAAGGAGACTGAGGAAGAATCGCACTGCTACAGCACCAACCCTAAATCAGACTTTTCCCTGCAGCCACTGTGGCCGGATCTGCCTGTCCCGCATTGGTCTTGTCAGCCACCAGCGAGCCTGCAGCAGACGTGGACTATTGCACCCTTCTTAAATATTCGTTCGCGAAGCCAAGCCAAGAGAGATAGGTAATGGGATACAGAAAAAGGTGGGTTATTGAAATCAGAAAAGCATGAATCATCAACAGTTATTACATTTTGTCTTTGTTGAGGCCATAATTCTTTTGTCTTTGTTGAGGCTGCCCTGAGCCTGCCTCGGCGGGGAGGGTGGGATATAAATAAATAAAATAAAATATAAATAAAATAAAATAAAATAAAATATAAATAAAAATTTATTATTATTATTATTATAATTCTGATATTTGGTACAAATCATAAAAGTGTATCTTTTCCATTTAATTTCTCAACAATAATTTCTCAGAGTGTCAGTATTCTTTTTTTAAAAAAAGAACAAAACAAAAGACATACCCAAGCATGACAAATTCTAAACAAATTAAAATAAGAATTTCAAAGTAACATATGATTCTTTTTTCTTAAAATGTACTCTACACATTGCTTACTTGGTATTATTAGACAGATATAGAGATGTATAACATACATGCATAACTATTAATGTAAAATGTTTTTAACAAACAGTTTTCTCCCTCTCTATATATTTATTCCTGGACGTGCCTTTTTTATCAGCTAATTCAGGCTAGTAATCAGTTATTAACCTTGACCATAACATGCTTTCCATTTCTGCTGAAATTCTTCAGTTGGTCTTTTATATACTAGGTGTGTTAATTTTGCCCTTACAGCATATGGCAGCTAATTCACCACACAAGTCTTTTTTTGTTGGACAATCTTCTGTCTTCCAAATAGATGCAAACTATGTTCTTGCTGCTGCCAACATGTGTCTAACTTAAGTAATTATTGTGATGTTTTTTCAACATTATCTGGAATCATTCCCAATAAAATTTTATCTGGGTTCAATGAGAATTTTAAGAATTTCTAAATCTCTGCATGAATTTCAGCGCAGTATTTCTGTGGGGTTTTTTGCAAGAGCACCACATATGGTAAAATGTTCCTTCTACTTCCTTACATTTCCAGCAAATTCCTTTATAATTCTTGTCCATTTTGTGGGTATCCGTTGGAGTAAAATACCATCAGAAGGAAATCTTGTACCAATTTAAGGCCTGACAAGCTGTGCATTTAATACCTTTTGTCCATAGATTTTCCCAGTGTGAAAGGGGTATTTCTTTGTCAACATTCTGCAACCATTTTATCATGGGTATTTTAATTTGTTCCATCTCCGTTTCATATTGGAGTAATAGCAGATGGTCTTTATATTGTGTAATTATTTTTTCAAACTCAAATCAGATTCTTTCTGTAAAAAGATCTTAAGAAAGATCCAGAGATTGCTTGAAGGTAAACTAGCCATTGTATCTTCTTTCCTTCTTCTTGAATCTTTTGCCAAGATTTGATTTCACCTTTGGCATTTATCATACCTTTGTATGTTAAGAAATCATTATTTCTTCTCTCATGTTTATTATAATATGCATATAATGGTGACAGGAGATATTATGGGGCTGATCCTTTTTTCTTGATGACCCCCAAGTCTGAAGTAAGCTGTTTTTGATTATGTGGTTTTTGTCTTGTCTTTTATTTTTCAAAGTTGATTTTTCAGTCCAAAGAGAATAATGCAGTCCATTCTCTAGCTCTGCTACTTCTGATTTCATTAATCTGTCATTTGGATTGCCTGCTTGATGGGAACTGCCAGTCCTCCTCTTCCCCCCCCCCTTGCAACACTTGGTTAATTGTTGTTTTTTTACCACTACTTTTGTCATCTTGATGTTCGGCAGTAATTCTGCTTTGACACTTCCTGCTTTAACTTGCATCAGTAGTCATTTCACTGCTTCACTCTTTTGTGCCAGTAATGTGGTATTATTGGCACATCTCCAGTTGTTAACATTCCACCAATTTTCACTCCACTTTTATCTAAATCTAATCCAGTTTTCCTTATGATATATTCTTCCTATAGATTGAAGAGATAGGGAAATAAAATACAAACTTGTCTGATACCTTTGCCAGTTCAAAACCATTCTGTTTCTTCACATTCTGTCCTAACAATAGTGGGAAGGAGCCTGGGAAAGCGGGAGAACCCCCGCTGGGACCTGGGGATTGGCAAGCCTATCGTATGGGGAGATTTAAAATTTAAATTTTAAAGGGCTGTTATTTTCTATTACAGGCCTCTCTGAGGCTGGAAGCCAAGTCTGCTGTCATAGAAAATAATTGTGCTTTAATATTTGCGGGGATCAGAACATCCAACTAACAGCTAACAGAAAAAGCCTGGGTCTGTGGGCCTTATAGGAGGTGTAACTGGCCTCTGAAGGCCATGTCTACCTCCCCATTCTCATAAAATTTAAAAGTGAAAGGAAGGACCAAAATAGCTTGGACTTACCATAGGTCACCATTGACTCTGCTGGAGGCTCTGGGGCCTGCTTGCTTTCTTCTGGTTGAAGTCCCTGCTACCAGCATAGGAGGTGGCAGAGCCTGCTCCACCCAGCCAGAAAATAGCATATGGACTAGAAACTTTTCCAGGGGCACTAATTTAATTAACAGGGCTAATTAAATTAGCTCCATTCTTTTAATTAAGACAGCTGGGGAGAGACAGAAAGAGGACTGTTCAAAGAGAATTATCAATCTATCGCCAGTTTTTTTTAAAAAAAACTAAAAATTGGGCTGATACAAGAGTGATTTTAAAAAAAAAATAATTCCAACCTGGATGTCAATTTCACCTTGGAAAGAAAAGGATCCACCTTAAAAACAGCCAAAACAGGATCGGGAGGCCATCTACCTTATGAGCAAGTCCATCTTAAGCTGGGGAGACGGAGACAGAGGTGGCAGCAGCCTAAAGGTGAGGGCAGGGAAGAGCCAGTTGCCTTTAAAGATGTGCCTCTCTGGCAAAGCACCTGGACCCACTTTATGCTTCCTGGCAGGGGAGGAGCTTCCTGGTGGCTGCTGGTGTCCTGTGACTTGTGGCACATGACAGGTCACATGACACCAGCAGGGAGCTCATCTACTTCAAAAGGTCAGCTCCCTGGTCTGGTGTGTGGACGTGCCACTCTTCTTCTTCGTGGGGTGAGGGGGTTTGTAATAGGGGCACAACCTACTGTACCCCCATTGGATATGGTTTTAGCCCCTCCCCCCCTTTAGCAGCTTATGGTTGGAGCTGGCTTATTTTTACTCCCTGCCTATTCATGTGCCTCTTTAAAACAGTAACACTCCTGAAAATCTGGGAGAAAATTAATAGCTGAGCACCTGGAAGCTCCATTGAATTGAATGAGAGGGGGTGTTTAGGGTTGTTTGTTTCAAATATTCTCAAACTGCCCCCAAAGAGCTAATTTCAGGTTTAATTTCAGTTTGGGGATAATTGTATTGGAGTGAGTGACTCAGCTGCCTGGATATTGGGGGGCACTACATCACTTCAAGTGTGTATAGGAGTTATCCCTGTGAATGGGATGCCTCTCTCTGTCTCAACCTGGAAGCTGACCTCTGACCCCTCATCTCTCTTTACTTTGTCCCTTCACTCACTTTACATGGCCTTCCATGGAGACACATGTCTCTGCAGATGTCTGTTGTAGAGACAATGCCCTCATACTCCCACGCACATGATGTCAAACAAGCTGGCTGTTTGTGACAGCAAAAGTGCTTTTTAGATTAGGCTTCTCTCTCTTCTTTTGACTGCAACCTGAATGTGAACTGGATCTACTTGAATAAAAGTAAGTTTACCTTTTTTTCAATACACTTCTTGGGAGATTTATTTACTTCGTATCATGCTTCCATGACTGGACAAAACTCTTCTGTATTAACTCAATATTGCAATAATCTGAACACACACATAAATTAAAGGAGTCAAGTTGCACCTTTAAGACCAACCAATTTTTATTTAGGTTCTAAATAAAAATTGGTTGGTCTTAAAGGTGCACTTGACTCCTGCTTTGTTCAACTGCTTCAGACCAACACGGCTGCCTGCTTGGATCTATAAACGAAAGGAATTTCTGACTTTGAATAAGCTCTATGTTTGCATGAGCTCTGAGATTCTGTCTGCTAAGCAGGAGATAAGGTTTTGCTTGTATTCACTGGCAGGCATGATAGGCGGCCTTTTGTGCATAGAAGAGAGACCAGTGCTTGGTATACAAATGCTGTTCTGAGCTAATTGGAGGAAGGATGAGGTAAAAATTTGGTGGTAGGGGCTTGTAAACAGGGTTGCAGACAGTTAGAGCATAAGTGTCAAGGAACAGTTCACCTGCTGATATGTAGTTCATGCACCTGGCCTGCAGACTGGCAAAAAGAATAAGGCTTAAGGTACCCTCAACCCATCCTGAAATAGCACAGAGATAGTAATTCACTCCATTTCTGTGAAAGAGAGTATTTCTGAGATCTTTCAGACTCCTCAGTTTACTTCTCAAGCCACATTCCTCTCTCTTCACAACAGAAGTAAGATTCCGTTTTTACTTCCCTCTCCCCCATGGGCTTTTGGAAATACGCCCTTTCAGTGCCTTTAAGCTATCTTTTTACTCTCTTTAAATTTGTCTCAAATTAAGAATTTAGGCTTTTCCTTGCTACTAAAAAAGAGCCCCGTGGCGCAGAGAATTAAAACTGCAGTACTCCAGTCCTAAGCTCTGCTCACGACCTGAGTTCGATCCCTGATGGAAGCTGGGTTTTCAGGTAGCCAACTCGAGGCTGACTCAGCCTTCCATTCTTCCGAGGTCGGTAAAATGAGTACCCAGCTTGCTAGGGGGAAAGTGTAGATGACTGGGGAAGGCAATGGCAAACCACCCTGTAAAAAGTCTGCTGTGAAAACGTGAAAGCAACGTCACCCCAGAGTCGGAAACAACTGGTGCTTGCACAGGGGACCTTTCCTTTCCTTTTCCTTTCCTTGCTACTAATGCCAAGGCTGGGTTCAGGTAGTTGGATTCAGGTAGCCGGCTCAAGGTTGGCTCAGCCTTCCATCCTTCCGAGGTCGGTAAAATGAGTACCCAGCTTGCTGGGGGTAAAGTGTAGATGACTGGGGAAGGCAATGGCAAATCACCCCATAAAAAGTCTGCCGTGAAAACATTGCAATGTGATGTCACCCCAGAGTCAGAAACGACTGGTGCTTGCACAGGGGACTATCTTTACCTTTTTCAAAAAATGCCAAATTACCCTGTGTATAAATAAGCCTTTGTGAAGTTTGTCTGTTGTCACAATTAGAAATTGGAAATAATGTAGAATTAACAGATTCATAAAAATAAATGGAAGTATTGTATTGCATAAATAAATATTATGTTGTATTTTTATATATAATGAAAATATTTTAGATGTATCCACAAGGATAACAGTCCAGTTGCGGGAAGAGAGAGGCATTAGCAGAGTTGAAAGATTTGTGGAGGGCAATCTATTGTTTCTTAATGTTTAAGGTCTTGCCTTGTTCATTTGAAAGGAGAAAAAGATTGCTTAAGAGGGCAAAGAAAGAGGAGGTGAATATTCGCAATTCATATTCAGCTGACTCATAGTGGTGGAGCTTTCTGAAGTTGCACCAGATTCCTTTCTCACATGAGCAGGACTGCCAAGGATGGAACATAAGAGAAACCATGTTGGATCAGTCCAACACTGTGTCACACAGTGGCCAAAAAACCCCAGATGCTATCAGGAGGTCCATCAGGGGGGCCAGGACACTAGAAGCCCTCCCATTTTCAAGACTGAGGGCACAAAATCCCCCCCCCCTCGCTACCCAACTCAGCTTGATGGCCCAGTGAAAAAAGAATCATCTTGCATTTTAGTGCACTTCCACACTGCAACCATGAGGTGCACAGGCAAGGAAAAACAGAGCAAAGAGAAAAAAGCTCTGACTTCCTGTTTGCCACCACTTTTAGAAGCAATTTTAATTTTAGAAAGTTTTCTGTGGCTGTAAACTTTTAAAATTACAAGTCTGAGAAAAACATTTTTCTGTCACACACAGTTATATTCCTTCAGTTTATATACTACCATCTCACCATCACGTAGTTTAACTGTTTTTTTTAGATGTTAAGTTAAATTATATGAAATTGTTTTTGTCCATTTTGCTGTTGTATTGTACCCCATCTTGAGCCCACTTGCAGGGGAGGGCAGTATTAAAATCACACGAGCAAGCAAACAAACAAATAAGTTACCGTATGTGTTATTCCTGAGCTCATCAACCAACCTGGTATTTGTTCATTCCTCTGTCCTCTTCTTTTCTTTTCAGCCTTATTCCTTCTGATATCTACCCTGGCTTGGGAATTAAAACATAATAATAGAACAGAAAAACTCTGGGTTAAGTAGGGTTGCCAAGTCCAATTCAAGAAATATCTGGGGACTTTGGGGATGGAGCCAGGAGAGTTTGGGGGTGGAGCCAGGAGATATTAGGGGTGGAGCCAAGATCAAGGCTGTGACAAGCATAATTGAACTCCAAAGAGAGTTCTGGCCATCATATTTAAAGGGACGGCACACCTTTCAATTCCTTCCTTCCATAGGAAATAATGAAGTATAGGGGCACCTTCTTTTGGGGCTCATAGAATTGGACCCCCTGATCCAATCTTTTTGAAACTTGGGGGGTATTTTGGGAAGAGGCACTAGATGCTATACTGAAATTTTGGTGCCTCTGCCCCCCAAAACAGCCCCCCCCAGAGCCCCAGATACCCATGGATCAATTCTCCATGATTTTCTATGGGAATAAATCTCCATAGGGAATAATAGAGTTCCCAGCAGACATTTCCCTCCCCTCCCCCCGCTTTCTGACAACCCTGAAGCGGGGGGAGGGTCTCCAAACCGGGGGATCCCCTGCCCCCACCTGGGGATTGGCAATCCTAGGGTCAAGTTATGATTTCCCAAGAATCTATCAAAGTGGTGAAAGAGTGATCTTCACATCTTTAAGCTTTACATGCATTGTGATCTGTATTAATCAATATTCAAGGTTATAATATGGAATGCCTTCGTTTCAGTTTATGTAACTGTCCAGTGTCAGTGCAGAGTCCTAAATCTGCGAGGCTCCTACCAGCAAGCCTAGGCTCTCCCACAGGACCCCTAAGTGGTAAGGTGAGGCCAGGACTCACCTGGGTGGGATAGAGTTCCTGGGACAGGTGGTGGAGCCTGCAGCTGCAACACCAGGCCTGGAGTGGCTGTAGGTGTCTCTTGAGGAAAGGAGCCTGGTGACATCATCAGCTGGCACCGCCAAGGCAGTGCTGGCTTGGAAGAGGCCCCAGGAGACTGTCTACAGGACTGCCCGATCACAGGATGAAGCCTGACAAAAGCCTTCCCTACCAGGGCATGGGTCATCATTAGGACAAATAGGGAGAGGGCTAGGGAAGTGTGGGGTTGGAGCAGGAGACAGGGATTGTAGTGGTCTTGGGTCCTGGAGGTCAATATTCAGTTTTAACAATCCTATGCCTGAGGAAATGATTGAAACAGGAAGTTCTGTCTTAATTCATGGGATTAATGGAAATGGACTACCTACTGTGCATTTTGAATTTCAAGTTTGGACATCATTATTGAACTTTTACATCAAGTGTTGCTTGATATGTATACCTGTTTTGCCTGAGTATATTAAATTTGTAATATTTTTGTGATAAATTGTATTTCGTAGTAATTTCAAGTCATAATAGCCTTTTTTAGGTTGGTTTGTCTGAATGTCCAGAATTACAACTGATCTCCAGATGGCAGATCAGCTCCCTTTGAGGTGGAGGGGGGGGGGTGAATGCCTTCACTTGGGTGGGTGGGAAGACAGCAAGCGTGGGGGGACACTTGCCCAGAGCCTCATTTTAGAGCCTGTTATATTTTTCTCTACAACGGGCCTTATTCTTAGTATAGTAATAAACCCAATAAAATGTTAAAATGTTTTTTAAAACTCATAGTCAAGGAACACAGAAAACTGAGGATAAGCCTGACTGAGTAAAATGGGACTTTCTGGGGATACCCACTTAGGATTGCCCCCAAAAGATCTGTACTCTTTGATCTACTAGGAATCTAATACTTTCATCCTAATCAGGAGCATGGATTCAGCCACTCTGAAAATTATTTCCAAAGTTATTTCTGTTGTCCAATCTGTATCGATCCACTCAGGGATTTTCTTGTAGAAGAAGCCCAGCAGGAACTCATTTGTATATTAGGCCACACACCCCTGACATCACGGTTGTTTCACACAGGGCTTTTTTTGTAGAAAAAGCACAGCAGGAACTCATTTGTGTGTTAGGCCGCACCCCTTGATTCCAAGCCAGGTGGAACTGTATTCCTGTATGTTCCTGCTTAAAAAAAAGCCCTGGAGCCACTATGAAAATTCCTGGGTAATTCCTGTTGCTCAGTCTGTCCTTGCTCTCATGCTTTTTTCGCCCATCTTTAAGGAGGCAGCATCAGAAGGGGATGAGATATGGTGGAATGGAATGATAAGAGAGAGCTGGAACTAGTCGAATTTCAGCATCTAGGGGCTAGAATCACTTTCTAAAGTTAGTGTAAGGTGCAGAAAGACAACATAATCTGGAGACTTAGCTCACCTGCCTCCTCTCCCTTGGTGATGAAACCAACTTCTCACATCTTCATAATTTTCTTTTATTTATTTATTTATTTATTTATTTATTTAAGATTTATATCCCGCCCTTCCCACAAGTGGCTCAGGGCGGCTTCCAATAGTAGATCCATCAAAATTACACATATAAAGGGATCCATATTTAAAACAGATAAAACAGATAAAACAGATAAAACCCTAGTTATTAATACACATAAATAGAGGACTTACAACACTGCCGCAAGGCAGACCAAATTCTATTGAATTGGAAATAGGCTGTGAGGCTTTTGCGAAATTTTTTGTGGATAAAATCGCGTCACTCCGCCCCGACTCCTCTGCCAATTTTGAGACAGTTAGTGAACCCGAGACTCCGAGCCTGTCTTCGGATTATACGCTGGATGACTTCGACCCCCTCAGCCTGGAGGAAGTTGACAGGATACTCTTAGCTGCTCGCCCAACTACCTGTAAATTGGACCCATGCCCTTCCTGGCTTATTAAATCTTGCCAGGGTGACCTTAGATATCCTATACGGGATATCATAAATAGATCCCTGAGGGAAGGGCACTTTCCAACGCCACTCAAAGAGGCCGTGGTCCGTCCCCTCTTAAAGAAACCATCTTTAGATCCGGCCCAATTGGCAAACTATCGGCCGGTTTCAAATTTGCCCTTTTTGGGCAAACTTATCGAGAGGGCAGTGGCGAAGCAGCTGCAGACTTTCCTGGAGGATGCTTCCATCCTTGACCCATTTCAGTCCGGCTTTCGCCCGGGACATGGGACGGAGACGGTGCTGGTCGCCCTAATGGATGACCTTCAACGGCATCTGGATCGGGGCGGCTCGGCGGTGCTGATGTTGTTGGACCTGTCGGCGGCGTTCGACACGGTCGACCATCGGCTACTGAAGGGTCGCCTCGCCGACGCAGGGATTCAGGGGTTGGCTTTACAATGGCTTTCCTCTTTCCTTGAAGGTCGGGGACAAAGGGTCGCAGTTGGGGGGGAGCTGTCCCGGAGGTGCACACTTGACTGTGGTGTGCCTCAAGGGGCGGTTCTCTCCCCGATGTTATTTAACATCTATATGCGACCTCTTGCCCAGATTGCCCGAAGGTACGGGCTAGGGTGTCATCAGTATGCTGATGACACCCAGCTCTATCTATTGATGGATGGCCAGCCGACCTGCGTCCCGGAAAATCTAGACCGGGCACTATATGCCGTGGCTGAATGGCTCAGACTGAGCGGGCTGAAGCTTAATCCTGCGAAGACAGAGGTCCTTTGCTTGGGTCGCCGTGGTCCGGAAGGGGGAATCCCCCTACCAGCCTTTGACGGTGCGCCGCTGATAGCGGCGGACAGGGTCAGGAGCCTGGGGGTGCTGTTGGAGCCTTCCCTAAAGATGGAGGCTCAGATAGCAGCCGCTGCCAAGTCCGCGTTTTTTCATCTTAGGCGGGCAAGGCAGCTGGCCCCCTTTTTGGAGCGCGACGACCTAGCAACAGTGATCCACGCTACGGTCACCTCGAGGTTAGACTACTGTAATGCCCTCTACATGGGGCTGCCCCTGTCCCGAACTCGGAAATTGCAGCTGGTGCAGAATGCCGCGGCCCGGCTGTTATTAGGTCTCCCAAAGCGGGAACACATTCAGCCGGGTCTTCGGACCCTGCACTGGCTTCCAGTAATATACCGAGTCCGGTACAAGGTGCTGGTTATCACCTTTAAAGCCCTATATGGCTTGGGACCTGTCTACCTGAAGGACCGTCTTTCCCCGCACGTTCCCCAGAGAGTACTGAGGTCGGGAACACAAAATCTCCTTACTATCCCTGGGCCGAAGGAAGCCCGGTTGAAGTCCACCAGAGAAAGGGCTTTCTCTGTTATGGCCCCTACATGGTGGAATCAGCTGCCGGAAGAGGTGAGGGCCCTGCGGGACCTTGTTCAGTTCCGCAGGGCCTGTAAGACGACCCTCTTCCGGCTAGCCTATACTTAGCTTGAGAATTTTACTGTAACTTGCTGGATTCTTTTTATATATAGCTGAAATATAGCTTTCCTCCACTAAGCGTCCTGTGAGTTTGCATTTTGCTGTTTTTGCTGGTTAGGAATACTTTTACAGTCTTTTTGTACTGTTTGTAGTACTGAGAGAGATTGATGTCAATTCCATGGTGCTTATTAGAATAATAGAATCATAGAGATGGAAGGGACTTCCAGGATCATCAGGTCCAACCCCCTGTACAAGACAGGAAATTCACAAATACCACTCCCCACACATTCCCAGTGACATCTGCTTTATGCTCAGAAGATGGCAAACATTTAATAAATAACAATTATTATTCCGTTCACATTAACAGGAAGTTGAGTGATTTGTTTTGTTATGGTATTTGTTTGGGATCAGGGCCAGTGGGGGGAACCTAAATGGAATTTTTATCTGAAGGTCCACTGTGGCTCTCAGTTGCCTTGCATGCAAGAGCCTGGGCACAGTTTTCAGAGGCCTATTTTCAGGGCAGCTGAAATGATGGCCAAACTCTCATGTAGTCTCATGCAAGTTCAGAAAGTCCTGTTCATGGCTGCTTTTTAAAGATGCCTGGAAAGAGGAGGATTAAGAGCTCTGGCTCCTGAGTGAATGCAGCAGCAGAGGCATTGAGGAGGGTGAGGCTAGGATTGGCAACTCTGGGTTGGGAAACACCTGGAGATATTGGTTAGTGGAACATCTGGAGGGTGGGTTTGGGGGAGGGGAGGGATTAGGCTTGCCAGTCCCCAGGTCCCAGCAGGGGTTCTCTCAATTTTGTCCCACCCCAACAGCCACCATGTGCCTTTAAATCTCAGCAGGTTTAGAAGGAGCTTGCAAAGAACTGCCTGTGTTCTGGAAGATGTGTGTGCCTTTAAATCTCAGCAGGACAGAGCCACGTGGCTCTTTCCAGTGAGTATGTGAGAGAGGAAGCTAGCACAATCCCTCTGTTTCTTTGGCATTTGTTTCAGAGGTCATTTATACAGACAATGAAGAGTTAATCAGAACCCAATTATTTGCATGGATACTAAAAAGTTAACCAAAACCTACACTGTTCTGTTCAGTACTTTCATTTTCCTGTGTTAATCTGAAGAAATTGGTTGAAATACAGCAGACTGCTACATCCAGCAACTCCCATGAGTATATTGCCCCAGTGAGTTCATAAAAACATGGGCTTGCAAACTGTTCATTTTGGCTGCCTTGTGAGTGTGTGTTCACTTTCATTTAGTGGAAGTGCAGCTGCTTGGGGAACCCTTTGAAGGTAGAAAAGGGGAGGAGGAGGAAGAAGAAGAAATGAAGACTGTATTCAAGGGAACTGCAGTGCTATAGTTTTATTTATTCATTCATTCATTCATTCTAGGGAATAGAAAAGTGTCCAGGCTCCACTCCCACAGTCTCCCAGTTCCACCCCCAACATTTCCAGTTATTCTGGGTTGGACCTGGCAACCCTAGGAAGGACTTCAGCAGGGTGTAATGCAATGGAGTCCACTCTCCAAAGCAGCCATTTTCTCCAGGGGAACACATTTTGGTCATCTGGAGATCCATTGTAATAGTGGAAGGTCTCCAGGTGCTGCCTGAAGGTTGACAACCTTAGGTGAGGCAAAGGGAGGTGCTGATGGAGGGTATGTGCAGGATGGAGGACTGGCAGTGGGCATATGGGACAGGAGGTTGCTACCCCTCAAAATTCCTTGCTTCAGTAGGCTTCTTTGCAGACTGTCCCAACAACTGATATTGACTACTTATACCCCATCATCAAATGCGCAAAAAACCTGACAGTTTGCTGCTAACATATTATTATGTATGAGGGGTCATCTTTCTCCACATGAACCTGGGCATCAACCTTGGTTCTCTCAGCAATGCCTACTTGCCGCACCATCTGTTAATTCTGCATCAGCCCATTTGCAGCTCCATCAGTGGTAGTATGGTATACCTCCTCTCTAGAAAGATCTTCTGTAGGAGCTGACAGGAAAATATGTTGACTTGTGAGGCTGTGTTATTCAGGAGAGCTTTTCATTACTAAGCCTGCTTATGCTTGCTATACATTTTTCAGTTGCTGATGTTTTAAATTTTATGTATTTTATGGGTTTCCTGTGGCTTTACATTTTATGACTTTAGTGTGTTTTCTTGAAAAAAAGCCACCTTTGGACTGCAGAGCATTTGCCCTCAGGAAAAACAAAATAGAACTGTGTTTAAACACTCATAATTCTGTAGCACTGATGGCAGCCACCCTTGTAGCTGACTTTTTATTGCCTGAACCCACTGTCAACAAATGAACCCTTTGGTTTGAATCCTGCCTTTGAAAAATACATGACATTGGATTGAGATTTTCACCCTTTGCTAATCAGTAAGTACAAGTCATAGATGAGATTGATGACTCCTTGACATTTTGTGTTGGCTCTCCTTCCTGTGGAAGACATTTTGTGATTGTGCCTACCACCCTGTGTCAGATTCCAAAAGTGCTCACAGGGTCCAAAATGTTGGGTACCCCTGGCTTAACAAGTGGTTATGGAGCATGGGTGTTTGTGTTCCGTTTCAATAACCCCAAATCAAAGGTGGCTTTTACCTTCGTTGGATGTTGGGTTAGTTTGTATGTTGCTGTTGTTAGTTACAGTCAACAAATGGGAAAGGGATAAATTGATAGTTGGTGAGAAGTGAGATGGTTGGGTAGAGACGGTTTTAAAAACATGGTAGTATAAGAGGATATTAAATGCTTGAACTTTTAAAAAAGCCTGTTGAAAGTAGTACACAACGTGGCATTATGTGAGATATCTTCTGAGGCCCAAATGGTTCCAATCAGTTTTACATATGGCAGAAGAACAAGGCAGGCCTGCATGGGGCATGGCCCTCAGGGATGTAGGCTGGGTTATCCTCCTAGTACATGGAGTGGGAGACTCCACCAGGGGTTAACAGGATGAGATGGCTGACCTAACATGCATGTGGTAGGGTGGGAATGCCCCTAGGAATGAGGAGATTGGGGTGGGTCTGAGGGAGCTCAGGCTGCTGGGGAGGGGCCAGCTGCTGGGGTGGGCATTAAAGGTCATGATGCAGCACTTGTGGGGGTGCCTGGCAGAGTAAGTAGGAATTGCCACTCTATGGCGGAGGCTTGGTAGAAATAACCACAGCCCCACAGTGCTAATAAATGTGCTAGTATGAACCCAAGTTATGCACTGCTTTAATTGCGATAGAGTCCTGGCCCTTCTCAGCCTGCTGTAGCTGTCCAGGTGATCTGAGAGATACCAAACCCCTCAATGCACAAGTAAGAAAGGCCTTGCTCAAGATGTGAAAACTGGCCAGAGGTGTTAAGCTATAGTGCTTTTATTGGGAGATGTCCAGATTTGTTCATAAACTACCTTGACTTGAAGATACAGAAATCACTTGGAAATGTTGACAGTTGCAATTTATTTCTAATCTAGCTGTGGATTTAATTCGTTAGTAAATATAGGATACATTCTTCCAATAAAGTAAACATTCCTGAGAAGGAATTCATATGAGTGTTTGTTATGAGGCTTATGTAAGTGCTTGCACTTGATGCAACTGTGGGTTCTACAATACTTATCTTTCAAGGAACTTTGGAGTTCAGCTCTATCATCTGCCATTATTTGCATAACACATTACCAGAGGATGATAATACTGACCTACCTTAAAGGGTTAGTGCAAGAATTACCACATGAAGTGAAAAATGGTGTGGTTCCTTCCTGATGCAAGGTATTTTTAACAGAGCATGGCCTTATTGAAGTTTATTCATCCCTATTACTAAAGCATCACTAAGAAGCCAGAATATAGTTTTGTATTTTTATAAATAAGCAGTCTAGACATATTGGCAGCTCTGCAGGGCCTATACACCTGCGTGTAGTAAATATCCTTTGTGAGAATTTCATGTAACTTGTGGCCACCTGTACACTCTTAACTGGCTCCTTGTGAACTATAGTTCTTGTATTGTTTTCCTATATAAATAATATTTGTGGTCTTGTATGATTTGTGCTGTCATATGTGATTTGTGAATATGGCTTGACACACAGTAGAGGGAACAAAATGTTTCTGAAAGCCAGCTATTGATTTATAAGTATCAGAAGCACAAAAATGCTGAGGGACGCAATTTAGTGGCCTCTCTGTCATGCATACTCATCCTGCCATAACATCTACTAATCTGCTTTGCATCTGTGTTATAATTCACTGTACCCTTGTGTTGAATAAGTGCTCTGACTCGTTAGAATGTGAAAGCCTTGTTAGTGAATACTATATTACTTGGCCACAATGTGCTTCCCTGTAAACTGCATCCAGCTCACTAAAGGGTTTCCACTGGAATTATTGCTTCATAGATGTTTTATCACAGCTGTGTGGACCAGGGAAAGGCCTTAATCAGAACGATATGATTTGCAGACTTCGCTTTGCGTAAGGAAGAGCACCTCAGCTTCTCCTTGTTTAGGAATGCAAGCTTACCTGAGACCACTTGAGCTCCTCTCCTGTCATTGAGTTGGAAATGGTGATCCATTTCTGTAAGGATTGTGGATCCTCCGTGGTTTTCTCTCCCTGTATTCAGGGCCAGTGTGCACGCTAGGCAACCTTAGGCCATCGCCTAGGGCGGTAGCCCTCAGGGATACCAAATTGGGCACTCTGGAATTAGGGTCCCTTGAGAGCCAGTTTGGTGTAGTGGTTAAGTGTGTGGACTCTTATTTGGGAGAACCGGGTTTGATTCCCCACTCCTCCACTTGCACCTGCTGGAATGGCCTTGGGTCAGCCATAGCTCTGGCAGAGGTTGTCTTTGAAAGGGCAGCTGCTGGGAGAGCCCTCTCCAGCCCCACCCACCTCACAGGGTGTCTGTTGTGGGGGAGGAAGGTAAAGGAGATTGTGAGCCTCTCTGAGACTCTTCGGAGTGGAGGGCGGGATATAAATCCAATATCTTCTTCGTGTGGGTGGGGTAGGGCCAGCGCAGTGTCACCTGTCCAGCCATGTTGGAGCACACTTAGTGCATGGCCAGCTGCTCCACCTGCCCAGCCCCATTAAGCTCCCTTGCCAGCAGCGGGGGTGGGACGGGGCCAGTGCAGCACTGCCCACCCAGCCCTGCTGGAGTGCACCAAGCATATGGCTGGCCACTCTGCCTGCCCGGCCCTATTTGGCTCCCTTGCTGGCAGTGGGGGTGGGAAGGGACCAGCTCAGCACAGCACTGCCAACCCACCCACGCTGGAGCACAGCGAGTGCACGACAAGCTGCTCCAGCTGCCCAGCCCCCTTGCCGGTGCAGTGGCAGTAGCAGAAGCAGCCGGGGGAGGAGGCACCAGGAGCCACCACCTGGGGTGGGGGTGGTAAACAAGAGAAGCTACACTTCCGTCTATGACATCTAAATTATATTCTTACAGAAATAAATACAAATTACAACCAATTGAAAATGTATATATATCTTAAATTCTATTAGAGCATCGCAAAAGTATATATTTCACAGAAGACAGAACGTATAAGAGGGAAGGGGGGAAATTTGCATAACAGTTCAAAGGTAAGTTTGTATATTCTTTCTTATTTCTAGGTTGACTGTCCTCTCCTCCCATGTCGTGAAGTTAAAGATGGACTTCAGGACGCAAGGCAATTAGCGGACTTCAGTCCAAGAGACTCTTTGATGTGCAGTGATTTTTTTCTAAATCCATGACCCGGATGGGGGTGCCACCTGATGCTGCCACCACTCTGGATTTAGAATTTTCATTGCTCTCTTTAGTCCAATTGGGGTCCTAGAAATCAGCACTGCATCATCCGCATAGAGCAGGAGCGGGATATGCCTATCTGCAATCTTTGGAGCATCCAATCCCTTGCTTTGGCCAAGAAAATAGGCATATAGACCAGGCAGAGTAACAAAGAACAACAAAAAGGTTTATTTTAAACAGGAAAATCAATAAAGGGGAAGTGAAAGATAAGGTGCTTTAAAACTATAGTAACGTGGGTGAGGGAAAATAAATATAAAGTCCCTAACGCGACTAAACTTGTTCCTAGTCTGTTAGGCCCAGGCCTGCTCACTCCCTCAGAGTGAGGGTCTTCCTCCTAAGCAGCAGCTCTCCTTCCTGCTTGGCCTCTCAGGAGGAAAGAACAGCATCTGTCTCCTGAGAGAGCTTTAAAACAGTTTTCCTCAGAGCCTAGTTGTACACTGATTGGCTGAAACCAACACCAAGCATTCTGGGGATTGTAGGCTGAAACCAACACCGAGCAGTCTGGGGATTGTAGGCTGTCTCTTCCTACTATGACACAGGCTTCACAAGCTCCCTAGGCCCACTAAGAACAGAACAGAACAGATCATGACAATGCTGAACAGGCCTTTCCGGAATGTTTAGACCTCATTTTCACCGACAGGATTTTTCCAAAGCTCATACATGACAAGGCACTTCCAACCGATCCAACACTTCACTTTCTTACACTTCCCAACAAGTTTCCATTGTAAGAAAGTGAAGTGTTGGATCAGTTGGAAGTGCCTTGTCATGTACTGAAGCTTTGAAAAAACCCTGCGGGTGAAAATGAGGTCCAAACGTTCTGGAAAGACCTGTTCAGCGTACATAGAAGATTCCGAAAAAATCACTGCACATCAAAGAGCCTCTTGGACTGAAGTTCACTAATTGCCTTGCGTCCTGAAGTCCGTCTTTAACTTCACTATGCAGGAGGAGAGGACAGTCAACCTAGAAACAAGAAAGAATATATGAATTTACCTGTTGAACTGTTATGCAAATCTGTGCACTGATTGCCGCCTTCCCACTTATATGTTCTGTCTTCTGTGAAATATATACTTTTGTGATGATCTAATAGGATTTAAGATATATATTTTTTCAATTGGTTGTAATTTGTATTTATTTCTTGAAGAGTATTATTTAGACATCATACATGGAAGTGTTGCTTCTCGTGTTTACCACCTCCATCCGTGAGTCTCATTGTGGTTCCCATATCACGGGGGGGGGGAGTAGAGGAGCCCCAGCCTGGTTTTGCCCATGGGTGGGAGGAAGCAAGGGCACAGCCCAGCAGGCAGGTAGGTCAGGAAGTCAGGGCTGTGGGCTGGTGTGGGGGCTGTCAGTGGAGGGGGAAGCCAGTGGGGTGAGGGGGCCTTGCCTAGGGCACTAAAATCCTGGTGCTGGCTCAGCCTGCATTGTAGTCTTTTCTGCCCTTGAGAATCAGTGGGATCCTTATAGACTGTTAGAGGCAGTGGGGTGCAGTAAGGAAGAGGAAGGGGTGAGAACTTCACATGTCTTCTGTCAAAGGAGCACCACAGACAGAAAATGCAGCTGCACCAACAAGATGGATTATTTGCAGGCTCTCCTTCTTCACTGTAGTCCACTGACCTGCACAGCTTTACTCTGCATGAGCATCATAACCCTGAGGATCAGTTTTCCCAGGGTTGGCAATGGCTGCTGTAGGGAGAGGAAAGCCAGAAAGACTAGATGACCCTGGAGGTCCCAACTCTATGTTTCTATGATCAGTGACCATCAGCAGCTTCCACATTGCTGGATGACCTCATTGGGTCCAACTCCCATGGCAGCTGGCCATTATCTTCTACTTACAATGTCTTGGAAATGTCCGGAACCTGTGTTCAGACTTTTTGTTTTGCTTTGTTTCTTTTGTCTTGCTCTGTCCTAAATTTTCACCTGCTCTCACACTGTTTGCCCTTCATTTTCCAGAGATATCATCCAGGTCTCTGGACCTATAGGCATGTCCTTTTACTTATGCATGAAAAACATCACTGGCCTTTTGACATGATTTAAGAGACTTAAGAGATCCTCAGACTTTATTCTTGTTGACTGATTCTAGATCTTTCAGTTTGTCTTTGCTCTTTAGTCTAATTCCTTTAGAAACCCTAAAGTAAAATCCCTCCTACAAGCAAGGGGTTAATTCTTACCTTGTGTTGTGTATACACGGGTGCTAAATTGGGAGCCTCACAACAAGAAAGCTAGTGGCAACTCAGGAGGGAAATATGGGCTGATGTTAGGGCGTGGCTTGACATAGTGTAAGGGAAAGTTGAATGAAGGAATGGCCAGATGCCCCCAATCTGCTGGGGCTGCGGCATTCTATTCCAGCTGAGGCTCCTTATCCTCTCCTGGCACATCATTGCTGTTATCATTCTGGCCAGAGTCTCCCCTGCACACAAGATTAGTTTTTGAGCACTGTTAATGCTGAAGTCTTTCCAGCCATTTGCTTCTCTGCATCTGCAGTGTTTCACTTCTACTGGCAATTTAACTTCTGAATGCATGCGCAGCAGGGGGCGGGGGGACTGCCATATACTGCTTTGAAGAATGTGTTCCCTGGTGGACCATTGCACTTTTGTGGTAAAATTTCAGATCAGTTCAAAGGGAATGCCTAAACATGGGAAAGATGGAGCATGAGGGACTCAGTTCCTTCTAACAGAAAAATCAATTTTCATGGCACCCACCGATTTGAAATTGAATGAAATGGATCTCTGAGTGCTCATGTAGTTAGGCAATTGTTCCTAGAACAGTGAGAGCATCCCTTGGGTTTTAGAGCAATGAGAGCTATTCAGTATTCAATCAAGGGGCAAGTACACAGCTAGAGGTTCAGCAAGGAGTTTAGCCACAACTTCTTATTACAGGAGCCTGTATAACTGCAAGGTAAACCATACTTGATCACAGACTCAAACCTTATGCCTGTTTCTTCACTTAGCATCCAAGGCCCCTCTAATCTAAACAATCTGTAGAGATTAATGGAAATGTAAAAGAATTTTAATTAGATGTGAAATTTCTTGAGTAGACAGGCTTCCTCGGGATGTGGTGGGCTCTCCTACCTTGGAGGTTTTTAAACAGAGGCTAGATGGCCATCTGACAGCAATGAAGATCCTGTGAATTTAGGGGGAGGTATTTGTGAGTTTTCTGCATTGCGCAGGGGTTTGGACTAGATGACTCTGGAGGTCCCTTACAACTCTATGATTCTAAGCCTCATATGTAGTCATTTAAAATTTCTGGAAGTTTGGTGAGAGCCATAAGGTTTAATTCATCATATATGGTATGGCTGAAGTCTACTTTATGATTACAGGAGAATAAACCCTATTGAATTTGGTTCGATTTTGTTCTGAAAAACTCTGTAAAAAAAAAGTAGTCCAGCTGCCAGAAGTAGGTCCAGCTCCTAGTAACTAAAAACAAAAACCACATTTATTTCTGTTGCTTACTTCAAGTGTATTCTGACTCAGGTCAGTAAATCATATATACATGAAAATACTAGCTTAAGTTTCTATAATAAAAGTGAGTTGTGAAAGCTCCATAGTTTTTGATTTTGAACTTTCGCTTTCACTACGTATGAGTCATGAAAATGAATGTTTGCATTTTAACATTGTAGTTTGCTCCTTGAATGTGCATGCGTGTTTTCAAATGCTGATCAGTGTTTCGCTTACTCCAGAGAAGAAGGAATCCAAGAGTATGGTTGTCAGCCTCCAGGTGGTGGCTGAACCTCCACGTGGGATATAGAGGTCTCCCACTGGCACTCTCATACTCCACCCCATCTCCCCCTTTATTCCTCCACATACTTCTACCCAGGGGGCTGGTGGGTACTGAAATTCTTCCATCATCTGGATATTATATTGTTTTAGTGCTGATGTTTTTAGTATTTTAGGAGAGCCAGATTGGTGTAGTGGTTAAGTGTGCGGACTCTTATCTGGGAGAACCGGGTTTGATTCCCCACTCCTCCACTTGCACTTGCTGGAATGGCCTTGGGTCAGCCATAGCTCTGGCAGAGGTTGTCCTTGAAAGGGCAGCTGCTGTGAGAGCCCTCTCCAGCCCCACCCACCTCACAGGGTGTCTGTTGTGGGGGAGGAAGGTAAAGGAGATTGTGAGCCGCTCTGAGACTCTTCGGAGTGGAGGGCGGGATAGAAATCCAATATCTTCTTCTAATGTTGTTCTAATTTATTACCTATTGTATGTATCTTTGACATAAGCTGCCTGAGACAGGGAAGGGCAGCCAATAAATTGAACCTAAATAAATAAATAAATATTACAACCAATACTCCCTCTAAGCTGTGAGCAAAAATTCAACTTTGTGAGCTATTGGCATTAAAGTTGTGAGCTACTGCATAAATTAGTTTGCTCTAGGGCCATTTTTCCTGATCTAAGACAACAGTGTGTGAGCTGGAGGCCAAAAAACTGGAAGCTAAAAGGTAAAAGGTAAAGGTAGTCCCCTGTGCAAGCACCAGTCGTTTCCGACTCTGGGGTGACGTTGCTTTCACAATGTTTTCACGGCAGATTTTTTACGGGGTGGTTTGCCATTGCCTTCCCCAGTCATCTACACTTTCCCCCCAGCAAGCTGGATACTCATTTTACTGACCTGGGAAGGAAGGAAGGCTGAGTCAACCTCGAGCCGGCTACCTGAACCAGCTTTCGCTGGGATTGAACTCAGGTCAGCAGAGGGCTCTGACTGCAGTACTGCAGCTTTACCGCTCTGTGCCACGGGGCTAGCTCAGACTAACTCAGTTTAGAGGGAATAATGATTACAACTCATCTTCAGATGACTCAGATGAATTCACCTGGAGAAAATGGCTGCTTTGGAAGGTGGACTCTATGGCATTATACCCCACTGAAACCCTTCCCTTCCCCATACTCCACCCTCCTCAGGCTCCAGCCCCCAAATCTCCAGGAATTTCCCAACCCTAATACAGAGTGTCCTCCTTTGCATGTTTGTGGTTGCCTTAGGGGCAGAACCTAGTCAATCAAGGGTCACAAAACTATAAGGTGCCCAGCAGAAGGAGGAAGGGGGCAGTTTACATTTCCTCCTATGCAAAACCTAGGTGGGGTTTTTATCTCGCTGTATCTTCATGAAGCTCAGGACAGCACACATGCTTCTCCCCTCCTTCATTTAATTCTCACAACAATTTTGTTTAGTAGGTAAGGCTGAGAGACAGAAGGCAACTGGTTCAAGGTCACCCGATAAACTTCATGACTGAATAGGGATTTGCCCCTCGGCCTCCCAGCTCCTAGTTCACCACTTTAACCATCACATCACTGGATGTCAAATATTTTAAATGGGGACCGAGAGAGAATAGTTTGCCTAAGGCATTCATTTTAAAGCACACCACAATCTCCGCTAAACTTCATAATGTACTGAAAACATGAACACTAAAATTCAGTGATGTTAAGATATCAGTTGGGTTTAAATATAATGAAAGTATTATTTAGAGACAAGTACTTTTGGGGTAAACAAGGTAAAAGTATAAATTAATGCGGAAGCATCTATGAAATACTAAGGTAACAAATATGATACTGGGATTCCTTTATGCCTGTGTTCATTAAATTTTAAATATTAATTTTTTTTAAAAAATCTACAAAATGATTTCCAAGTTGATGTAAAACAGATGTGACCCTTCTACGCTGCTTATAAAATAATATGCTTTCAGACTGTGCTTTCTCATGGATTGGAATAGTAACTGGAATATCCATCTGGAAGTCAGGGTACGAGAATGTCCAGTCAAGGGCATCTACTAGCACAGAGGCCTAGCTCTGTGATCTCTGTCCCTCTCATGGTAGTTGTCTGCACTGATTGCTTTTTGTTTTACCTGCACAGGGAGTGTCTGTGTCCCCGTATGGTTTGTAGAGGCTAGGTGTGCCAATTCAATATGTCCAATACTCAAAAATGATACATATGAAAATACCTGAGTCTCAAAATGAAAATCATACATGTCATATCAGTTTTCTAAAAAAAAAATTGGTCATATGGCTTGTTCCTCTGTTGTGCCATTTCCCCTATGTTATGAGAATTTGGGATTTGGGTCCTAAAAAATTGTATTCTTATGCTTTATATATTATGAATGTATCAGACCAACTTTAAATGAACCAAACTCCCAAAATGCTTTTCAGCTCTCTGACCTCTCAAAAGTTGTGTGTAATTCTCTGTTCCCAGGAAAAGATAAGGTATGACATCTAAGGCTAATAAAACAGTAACATCGAGGCATCCCTTGAAATGCAAGAATTTAAAGTATTTATGTTACCAAATGGCCTGAACCTGTAAACATGTAAATAACTGAAGGTATGGAAAAAAGTGGTTTGTCAGGATGGACCTGTTGTTACCAAAGCAAGCAATGGCCAGCAGAATTTACACATGTAACAGGGCCTCCAGAGCCTTTGATGTTCAACCTGTATAAGCTGTGCTTTTCAGAGAATCAGGACCGCTTGGTCAGATCAGCAGAGAGGGTTACTCTATCTCCTGCTGTCTGGCCACGGTCCGAGAATTCTCATGTGTGTGTTTGTGTGTGTGTGTGGGGGGGGGATTTCTGTTACTTTGTTTCTTACTTTATTGCTAGTATAGCTTTGATAGAAGGGCTACTGTATAAGTGTTTTGTTGAATCGGCAGGGTACCAGAGGGCTGCCTAACCCAAAATCCTGTCCTGTGTTATAGGTTAACTATTTCCATAATAAAATTTAAGTTTACATTGTTGCATGAGTTTAGTATTGCTTGTTTCACTTTTACCTAATCTTAGTATAAAAGCACCAGTGTGACTGCCTGAGCCTGGGCAAGGCGCCATATTAGAGACAAAGGACCGAGACCAAGACTGGCGGAGGGTTGCCAACGTTGGAGACTCCGCCCACACCCTACATATAATTTCCTACACATAATGTTACAAACCAGATAATATTTTCCAAAGTAATAGCAATTCCAGTAATTAATAAACAGAGGTCACAACTTATTTTTATACTTAATTAATTTCCCCTTTCCCATGATGCCCCCACTGCCCAACACAGATGAGGCATCCACAGTTTCATACAATTTTGCTAAAGAAATTTAGGCATCAACAAGAAGATTTAAGATAAAGTTTTCCCCAAAGAGAATCAATTAAGATGTTTCAGTGTAACTGCTAAAGAAAGCAGTGTTAGCCATGAAAAGTATGTGTTATCTTTCCATGGTGTCTTTGTATCCTAAATACTAGCTGCAGTACATGCAGATCTTTCATCAACAACATCCGAAGTTACTAAGAGATGCTTCTTGTTTGTGGGGCTGGCCTCCATCCAAAAGCTTCACGCTGCCTCAAGGGAAACCTTTTGTGCATACAGTCATCTCCTAGATGTTTCCTGATTATGTTTAAGCAGGTTTCCTCACCTCTGCACTGAAAGATTAAGGTTATCTCAGAAACAAAACAGATGCTAATTTTTCATCTTTACAGTTAGTGAATATTTAGAAAATTAAACAAGTTTTTAATGAATTTCACCCAAGCTTGCATCATATGCAAGGCAAAAACACCATCTTTGAGGAAGAGAGAAAGGGGAGTGAGAAAGTTCTGCTGGGAGCAGGGCAAGCTAAAATATGAAAGATTTTGAAAACACATTCATAACTCATGCTCAGGGGTTTTGTAGAAAAATAGGTGGTGGAGCTCATTAACATAACTCATTAGCATATTCCCCCCATCCAAAAGCAACCCAATGCAAGAAAGAAGAGCCCCGGGTGAGCAAGGCCTGCTTGGACTGGTTAGAGATCCAGCCAGCCCAAGCAGGCCTCACTCGCCTGCAGCATTCCTGGACCACCCCCTCCCCCATCAAAAGGTCAGAAGAAGAAGAAGACTGCAGATTTATACCTCACCCTTTTCTCTGAATCAGAGTCTCAGAGCTGCTTACAATCTCCTTTATCTTCTTCCCCCACAACAGACACCGTGTGAGGTGGGTGCGGCTGAAAGAGCTCTCACAGCAGCTGCCCTTTCAAGGACAACCTCTATGAGAGCTATGACTGACCCAAGGCCATTCCAGCAGGTGCAAGTGGAAGAGTGGGGAATCAAATCCAGTTCTCCCAGATAAGAGTCCGCACACTTAACCACTACACCAAACTGTCTCTCAAGCCAGCAAGCCACCACCTGCCCAAAATCACATAAGAAGTGGAGAAAGGGTGGTACAGGCTTCTTCGGGGGTTAATGAGGGCTGCTGGGGGTGTGGCAAAGCCCCTGGTGGTTGGCTGTTCTCCTAATCCAGGGATTGTTATGCAGCTGCACCTACTATTCAATGGACAAGGTAGGTGGGGAGGAGGAGGGGGAACCCTCAGAAAGGTTCAGGAGCTGTGCTCCCTCGCACCACCTCTTTCTCCTTGCAAGGGAAGCCGAGCTCAGAGGAGAAGAAGGCGCCCCACTCAGCTGCTCTTGCCTGAAGGCGAGAGCATCTGGATGGGGACGGGCACACTCTTTTCCTCCGTTTTGTGTTGTTAATGGCATCTGTAAGTCTGATTTTATCATTATACCTGCTAATGTACCCCAACATCTTGATTTTCCCCCTTAGACCTGTAGCAATCTCTCCCTCACTTTCTTCAAGACTTTCCACCCCATAAACCCCAGTGTTACCTGCACTGATGTAATACAGATTTACCCCAAGTAACTACTTTGTTCTCCCAGGGTGAGAGAAATGTCATCATCTATATGTATGAAACTGCTGGTTGCATGTTTTTGTATGTGATGTAATTTGTGCACTCTGGACTTTTTTTTCTGGAGAAAGAGGTGCCAGAACTCTCAAGAGGCAAATGAAGAAGAAACAAATGGGTGCCCTTCATGAACTTTTAAACATTTTTTGAGAATTTTGTTTCTGCCAAGAAGTTCCGGAACTCTGTTCTGCTGCATCCCCCCCCCCCCCCGAAAAAAAGGCTTGTAGGTATTGCAAGATCTCTTCAGTATGTATGTGCATTCCCCCACCCATCATGACAATACTTATGTTTTTAATCAAACAAGACTGCAAAATTAATCGTCCAAAGAATGCAATCTTAGCATCAAGCATATGGGTACGTGTTGAAGGCAATCCAAAAGATTTCTTATTGCTTGTGCACACATTAGCTTCTTGTATTTACCCTGGAGTAAGTTAGGTTTACCTTGGAGCAGTCACCATCTGTCCCACCATTAAAAGAGCAGCTTCTTGGTCTGCTACTGAACGCAACTGGCTTGGAGGCAGGCTTTCAGCTACATGGAGTTGACCGTAGTAGTACAGCAGTCAAGAGCACAAGTGTAACAAGCCCTAAGAAATACAGAGAGTGCTCTGAACTGATTAGCTGTGCTCCTGCGGACGCTCATGCTGTTTCCAATTATTTCCTGTGTATCAAACTGATTCATTATGAGACTTGTGCTGCCAGAAACCTAAAGACCCTTATTGTCCTTGGGAAAGACTTTGCCAATTGGAATAGGCTGTTCGTATCATCTCAAATCAGGGCAAGTTTATATTGGAATACAAATGCAAAATAATCAATGTTCAGGGTGACTGTCAACATATAATTGCTCTTATAGTTAAACCATAAAACAGTATAATTAAGGCTGTTAGTTGTTACAAGGGCAATTAACAGTAAAGCTGACCTTCCACTTTGGAAAGCATGTTGCTGGCACCAGTTAATACAGTTTCTATGTGGCTGGGTGCAATTCTCATGTGGCAATTTGCCCTTTTGAGGATAGTTATACTACTTTGCTAATAGTGTAATGTCAGGTTTCTTTCAGCATATTTTTTATTTCTGCTGTGGCAACAGTCAGGCTTCCAGTGTAATCAAGACACTAAACACCGTTGTTGGGTCTCCACAAGGTGCTTCAACTGAGAAACTTTTTGCCCTGAAGGATTTGCAGTTCAAATATACTGAACAGACAATGGTGAAGTGACTTGCAAAAGCCACATTGCATTCTATCTGTTGAACTGGGAACAGATATAGGGTTGACAGACTCCATGTGGGGCCTGGAGATCACCTGCTTTTACAACTAATCTCTAGCCAGCAGAGATCAACTCTCCTGGAGAAAATGGCTGCTTTGGAGAGTGGACTCTCTGGTGTTGTACCATGCTGAGGCCCCTCCCCATTCCAAACCCCGCCCTCTCTTGGATCCACCCCTAAGTCTCCAGGTATTTCCCAACATAGACCTGGCAACTCTAGAAGATGAACACTTGATTTTTATACCTTATTTTTCTCAACCCTAAGGAGTCTCAAAGTGGCTTACAATCTCCTTATCTACAGCAGGCATCTTGTGAAGTACATGGGGCTGAGAAGACTCTGAGAGAAATGTGGCTGACCAATGTCACCCAGCAGGCTTCCTGTGGAAGAGTGGGGAATTAACCCTGGTTCTCCAGAATAGATTCTGCTGCTTTTAACCACTATACCCACTCTGACTCTCCAGTGTGGATAGAGGCTAAACAAACTGACTTTCAGTTTCCTGTCTGTCACTGCCATGTGCAAACTTGGCAGCTTTCCTCCCAATAACATCATTTATCTCAGTGGCTTGGGAAATATCCAAAACAGTGGGATGAAAGTTTAAGGGTAAATAGGATTCCTGATTAGGTAGAATTTCATTGACCATGAAAGGTGGTGGCAGCAGACAGTGAAGGAGGATGAATGAATCAGAAGACTTTGATGATCCAGCAAAAATGGCTTTGGATGTTCTGTGATACCTGGCTGGCTGTGGGGAATTCATCAGCATCGTTCCAGCAAATTGTTAGCTGCAGCAGCAGTCCTTAAATTCCTTATCTTGTCAGAGTCTAGTGCACAGTATGCAACTGCACACAAATGGATATAGGAGAGCCTGATTCAACAGCATGTACATAGTTTTGCAGTTTGTGCAAATCATTGCCACATAGCTTAGATAGGCCCATAGCTAGAAAATTTTAGGGGAGGCATGGGGCCAAAAATGACATCACAACTGATGTTGCAATTAAAAAATAAAAATAAAATAAAAACCCAGGCCGCTGGCTGCAAGATAAACGATAGGGGGGGTTCTGTGTTTCACAGAGCAAAATCAAGAATATTTTCCTACTGACAAGCTCTTACCTGCCCACCAGCCCCCCCTTTCCGGATCCCCAATTTTCCCGAGGAGGGAGAGGCAAAGGCAGCATCCAGAGGCGGGCCTCTGCCCAGCACAACCCTGAGCGCTTTCAGGGAAGGGAAGGGAGCCAGGGCAGTCAGGAAACTTTGCATGGGGCCGCAAGAGGCTCCTGTCAGCCAGCCAGCTGAGGAGGGAGAGACAAGGGCAGCAGAGCCCAGCATCCAGAGATGTGCCTCTGCCCAGTGCGATCCTGAGTGCTTGCAGGGAAGGAAAGGGAGCCAGGGCGATCAGGAAACTTTGCTCAGGGACCACAAGAAGAGCAAGAAAAGGAAGCACCAGGGTGAAAAGGGAATGTGTACAAACATCTACCCCTCACTGTTTTCACTACCCTTGCTGGGGCAGTCAGTGATGGACTCCCTTCCCTTGTGCCCCCTGCCTCCCTGGCGCGATCAGAGGAGTGTGCTGAGGCTGGGCCCTACCGGCTTCGATGCAGCCGGTGTGGCATCTAATCCTTTGAAGTGTGTGCGAAGGAAGGTTTTGCTCCCCCTCACTTCTGGTTCCAGGAAGGAGGGGGGAGAAGCCTTCTCCCGCGCATGCTTCAAAGGATTAGATGGCACGCCGGCCACATTGATGGGGGGGGGGTGACAGAATGCAGCGCTGCATTGCAGTGCTGCAGGGGGAGTGCAGCGACGGGGCGGTGGCAGGGGGGTGGCGGGCAGGGAGTCTGTTTAGGGCACCACGGACCCTAGAGCCGGCACTGGGGACCATACATATGGGAAAGGGCATTTGATTGAAATGGTCTGCCTCCTGGGCCCCCTGTATCTACAGGCCTGAGTTTACACTAAACTAAATGCCTTCCACTTATTCTCTGGTAGTCATCAATGCTAATTGTAGTCCCTTTTCTACAGCTGGAAAAGTGGGTAGGGTGTACTGAGGTGAATCAGGAAAACCTTTCAGGCTTTATTTCCTCCCTGGCTTCCTGTAATCTTCTTGTAACCTTGTTCCAGAGTGCTCTTGGCTGTGAACTGGGGACTAATTCTGTGCTGCTGCTGTTCATGTGGTAGAACTTTGATATGGCTGCCACCTAGTTTAGGGAAGTTGCAGAGTTGTGTTTCAGTCCCCCTCAACCCATGCCCATCAAGTTATGACTGAAGGAAAATAAATCTATAAAGAAAATTCCTGACACAGTTAATGTTTTGGTATAGCGTGCAGCGAAGACCATAATAAAGCTGGCCTTGTCAGTATCCATCTAGTACCCTCACTGTACAGGAATAAATAGTAAGCTTAAATGCTGTGGGGTTTTTTGTTTAATGCACTGACCATGTACTGTACATGGATTGGAAGCTGAAGATAACAGTGATAGGCAACCTCTGGAACACTTTGGCTTGCCTTTGGGAAAGAAGAGCCTGAATTTGGATATGACTGTTGGAGGAGGTATAGTTCACAGGCTAGCTGTGAACTGCTTGAGACTCCTTGACATCCATTGTGTTAAATACTGAGAGCCAGACAACTCTCATCTCAACACAACTCTTTTATTAGCAAGAACAGTCATAAAGAGACCCAGGCAACACAGCTAACTATATACAGTGTGCAAAGTTTAAAACACACCCTCTTGACAGGTGCCAGCTAATCCCATTTTGCTCTCCAGGATCCTTCATTCGCAACTCCTGGAGAAATGCCTCATGTCCCAATTGGCCATTTCTGAGACAACAGCCAATTGGAATGTAGGCATCAGAATCCTGGGGAGTAATGGATGCCTGCCTCAAGCTCAAACAACAGTAACACATACACCCTTAATACATAACACATTGTGCTAGAAAAAATGAGCTGCTGCTTTGAGCCTGGACCAAGAACACATCCTGCTAGGCCACTGTGCAAAGTGCAAGAAAAATACTTTTGTCTGCAGTAATAGCGCAAATTGCAGGAATCAACGCTTAGCATAATGAAACAAAACGTTCCTAAAGGGTGGGAAGGAGGTGATCTGCAGTTAGCTTGCTGTTAACGTTTTACAAAGAAAATACAGAGGATGCATTTGTGTGTTCATAAACCAAAATAAATTGGGCTTTTAAAAAAAAATGTAGTACTGTTTACAACCACAGATGCAACATACAAGCAGAAGTGTTTGATTGTAATTGATTCCTGTCATTGGTCTACTGATGCATTGCTGCTTTTTGGTGGCATGGAATCAATAAACCCATTACTAGAAAGAACTGCCACTAATTGCTTTGCGTGTGTACCTGCATGCATGGTGAATAGCACTTCTTCAATGAGAGACGGCAGCCTCGGAGAATGTGTGACTCCATGCTGTATTTTATGCATTAGAAATAATCCATTGTGTTTCAGCTTCCGTACTTAAGAATGAACATTCAAATACTTTGGGGAAGGGATGGTGGCTCAGTGGTAGAGAATCTGCTTGGGAAGCAGAAGGTCCCAGGTTCAATCCCTGGCATCTCCAAAAAAGGGTCCAGGCAAATAGGTGTGAAAAACCTCAGCTTGAGACCCTGGAGAGCCGCTGCCAGTCTGAGAAGACAATACTGACTTTGATGGACAGAGGGTCTGATTCAGTATAAGGCAGCTTCATATGTTCATATGTACTTAAGAAAATTGTCAGTTAACAATAATGAGCAAGACCACAAGTTGTTTAGGAAATAAAATTGGACAATACTGGCCTGAGTTCCTGGAAGGAAAGTATAATATAGTAGGTTTGATGCAATGAAGAGGTGAAGAGGTAGTGAATATCAGCTCTTTATTAGATACAGCATTAGGTAGGCTGCACTTCATGACTGCTTGGATCCAACTATATACATCTCAGGGTTCCTGCACAAGCACGTTATTCGGTCATTCAAACCAGCAGGGGCTGTGCTCGCTTCGGCAGCACATATACTAAAACCAGCCGGGGGCTCGTGATTGGTGCAGGGCAGCAGGGATTTGGATCTAGTAGTTGTGAATTTCCTACTTCATTTTCTTTAAGAAGGCTATCCCCCTTCATTATGGATTTATATATTTCCCTCTATATTTCTGAATTGAATAAACCCCTGGGAATTCAGAGAACCTGACAAACAGATTGTTACCTTGTTATGCTATAATAATATTCAGTTGCTTTAAAGAAAAAAACCCTTTAAAAGCCCCTAGTGGTGCAGGATGGAAGGGGATGGCTGTTGACAGAGGACTGGGACAAGAAAATGCAAGGAAACCTACCATGTTGAGGCCCCGTTGCTGCTTTACTTTATCTGCAACCTTGGCAGCAACAGGGAGGCCACAAAAGCTAATTCCTGTGTGGAAATCACCATGCTCTGTCAGTATTCTTCCATAGTAACATTACCTGTATGGACAGACAGTGGTAGATTTAGTACAGTCTTTATCTTCCTTACTAGTATATACCAGGGGTGGCCAAACTGTGGCTCGGGAGCCACATGCAGCTCTTCCAAACATATTGTGTGGCTCTTATGTGGCCAGGTTGGAGAAGGCATTTGTCTCTTTAAATCACTTCTCCAAGCCAAGCCAACTGGAAGCTTGGAGAATGCATTTAAAGTTAAAGTTGCTTTCTTTTCACCTCTGTCTCCCTACCCTTCCCCAGCTATTTGCTTTCCTCCCTTCCTCTCTTTCTTCCTATTTTGTGGCTCTCAGACATCTGATGTTCATGTCTTGTGGCTCTCAGACATCTGACATTTATTCTATGTGGCTCTTACGTGATGCAAGTTTGGCCACCCCTGGTATATACAACGTTGTTACATGTGTGTGGAGCACAAGACCTGGAGGATAGGGTTGCCAGGTCCACTTACCTGGCTGGTGGAAGGCTCTTGATGCACTTCTGGAAGGCTGGAAGTGACATCACACAACTTTCTATAAAACCAGAAGTGCTGTTCCTGATGTGATAATGTCTGGTCTTTGGGCAAAATTCTATGGTAAATTTGCCTCCAAACCATAGAGCTTTTGCCTAGAAACCAAAGCATCACCCCAATGTCTCTATCATGATGATGTCACTTGCAGGTCACATTTGGAATAGCACTTCTGGTTTTATTGGAAGTCGCCCAAAAATGTCAGTGTCAAGCACTCTGATTTAATAAAAGGCAAAATGGTTGGAGTCTGGTCAATGAAGGACCCCAGGTATCATTCAGCTACAGCCCCCTTCTTCTCACATGCATATGGCCATCTGGCAAAGGATGTTTTCTTGAAAGAGGCGTCTCGCTTTGTTTTAGTGCCTATACTCTCCCTAAGAATCCCAGGCCAGGCTCGGTCTTAACTTGATCACAGGCTGGTGTTAGAAAGCTATGCCTAGGTAGAGACAAATTACTGCTTTGCCCTTTGATTTTACTCACTTTAATGTAGCGGCCCCAGCCTTGATCAAGCAATTCTACGCAAAGTTTCCTAAAAAACCTCGGGGGAGGGCCTAAGGGGGGCAGTATGTCAAGCACTCTTATTTAATAAAAGGGAAAATGGTTGGAGTCTGGTCAATGAAGGGCCCCAAGTATCATTCAGCTACAGCCCCCTTCTTCTCACATGCATATGGCCATCTGGCAAAGGATGTTTACTTGAAAGAGGCGTCTCGCTTTGTTTTAGTGCCTATACTTTCCCTAAGAATCCCAGGCTATGCTCGTCTTATCTTGTTCACAGGCTGGTGTTAGAAAGCTATGGCTAGGTAGAGACAAATTACTGCTTTGCCCTTTGAACCCTGAATTCCAAACTTGTCTGTTTGTATCTATATAGCTGAATGTAACCGTACTATTTTTAGTCTTCTCAAAGATCTTGTCGTATCTGCAACATGGAAGTTTCAATAAAGACATTACTTTGATTAAGAAACAAAGAAGTCTATTCTTGAACTACCTGTGCTTGGCATTTTGAGGAGACTCCCTTTTTTGTGGGATTACAACCGAATTTGGAAACTCTGTACTCTATGGCTGACAGAGGTCCAGACAACAGGGAAGATCCACAGACTCTGGCACTCTGGCAGGCGGGGACCCAGACCCAGGAGCAAGACCAGGCCTCCTCCATGGCACATCCTAGACGCATGGAGGCAAGTTGGGAGAGGCTCCCCGCTACACGTGTAGCGGCTATTCATTACTCCGAAAGATTGGGGTCTGCACTGATTCACCATCCTGATGGACGAGAGGCTGGAGAGCTGAGAAGCGATCCTGGAGCTCCCCCCCCCCCAAGACCATGGTTGGAAGAGGGGAACCCAGGAACCTCAGAGGCGAGCGGAGGTGATGGCCGGGAGGATCGCAGCACGGCCCTGATCCCTGAGGAGGAGGGAGAAGATCAAGATCCTGACCTGAGGGACTTCTTCCAACTCATAAGGTTCCAAATGATGGAAATTGTCCAATATCTGAGAGATGAGATGCGGGCAAACAGTGATTTCATGATCCGGGAAATGAGAACCAGGATTGATCAGGCACTACATCGCTCGGCCTCATCCAGGGGGCAGCCAGTGCCGCAGCAGCCACAACCCCCAGTTCAACCGCCCCAGCAACTGCCGGCTCCACCTCAGCTGCCTCAACTGCCTGCACCGCAGCCAGACTGGTGGATTTCGGGAGAGGTCGGGAGCTGGCAGCCACCTTCGATGGGGACCCAGAAGAGGTAGAATATTTTACCATACAAGCTAACAGCTTTATGCATTACTGGGGCCACACATTCCCAGATGAGTTCAGCAGAGTGGATTATCTTGGATCAAAGCTGGAAGGGGTGGCCTAGAGATGGTACGTGAGCCTCTAGGGGACCCAAAGTCCTGAGCTCGATATGATGACAGTGTTCCTGAGGGCCATACTGATTCAGTATATAGACCCGTTCCAAGAGACCCGAGCATTAACTGCCCTACGTGACATGGAGCAAGGGTCCAGGTCGGGGAGAGAGTACACCAGCAATTTTTGCGCCAACACCACAAAAGTGAGAGGGTGGCACGAGCAGATGAAGATCGAGCAATTCCAAAGGGGTCTGGATGCAAGCGTACTGGAGCAAGCCCTCCAACAGGCCCAACCAACCACCCTTGTTGGGTGGATACAACTGGCTGGTGAAGTAGAAACCATAATGAAGAGAATGGCTCTCCAACGACAGCAGCAGAAGGGTAAGACGGGACGTGAGTCTCAGTCTGGGGCTAAACCAGAGGCCAGGAAAACCGCAGCAGGGTCTGGGGGATCCCAAACTCCGGGGCCAAGGAAGTGCTTTTGGTGTGGGGATCCAAACCATCTGGCCTTAAACTGCCCGGAGAGACCTTGAGGCCCCACCCCTTACTCCAAAGCCCAGCGCTCTCAAAATGAAGAGCCAGCCAAGGGGAATGTCGCCCTCCCAAGCCCGAGTGAAGAGGGGATCATCATTATCACCGATTCAGGAGAGGAAAGCTGGGAGGAATAGCTGGTGGGAAACGAGAGTGACCTGCACTGAGCGGCGCCGAGCCGCAGGTCCTGGAGCTAATGGCACCGCTACAGGTGAGGATAACGGGGACTTTATTTTTTATTCCTTTGACTTTATAGTAGAATTACCACCCTCACAGGGAAAAACCGTAATTCTTGTAATAGTGGACACTTTTTCAAAACAAGTGCATTTCATCTCTTGTTCAAAACTCCCCACCGCCGAAAAGCTAGCGCATTTATTCTTTCAACACATGGTCCGATTACACTTGTTCCCAGAGAAGATAATTAGTGACAGGGAGGTGCAGTTCGTTGCCAACTTCTGGCGGGAGTTTTGCAAACTGACAGGCATTGAACAGGGATTGAGTTCTGCCTACCACCCTCAGACTGACAGACAGACGGAACGCACCAATGTGGTGCTAGAGCAATACTTGAGGTGTTTCATTAATCATCAACAATCCATTGGGTGGAATTACTCCCCTTCACGGAGTATGGATATAATAACAGTGTGCACAGGTCCACCAAGACCACCCCCTTTTTAGTGGTGAATGGCTATGAAGGGAAACCTTTCCCTATGCTACAGGAAGGGGAAAGGCTGAGTAGCCCCTCTACGTTTGAACAATAGTGGGGTGACTTGGGGAAAGCTTGGAGAACCATACAGGAAAACCTGGACACAGCAAAAGAGACTTACAAAAACCATTATGACAAATCCCACTCTCCTGCCTGGGACTTCAAAGTGGGGGATACCGTATTCTTGTCAATCAAAAACTTACCAATCACCCAAACTTCAAAGAAGCTGACATATAAGTTCATTGGTCCATTCCGGATCAAACGGATTATAAACAAAGTGATTGTAGAGTTAGGGTTACCTAAAATGTTCAGTAAGATTCAACCTATTTTTCATAGCAGTTTACTCAAGAGAGACCCTGGGTCAACGCATTGGCACCCTCGACAACCAGCCCCGGACCTAATCCCAGTAGGGAACCAGAATCATCACGAAGTGGAGGAGATTCTCAATGCTAAATTGAAACAGGGGGTGTTGCATTTTCTAATCCACAGGAAATATTTCCTGAAGTCCCATGATGAATGGGTTTCTCACTTTAATGTAGAGGCCTCAGCCTTGATCAAGCAATTCTACGCGAAGTTTCCTAAAAAACTCTGGGAGAGGGCCTGGGGGGGGGCAGTATGTCAAGCACTCTGATTTAATAAAAGGGAAAATGGTTGGAGTCTGGTCAATGAAGGGCCCCAAGTATCATTCAGCTACAGCCCCCTTCTTCTCACATGCATATGGCCATCTGGCAAAGGATGTTTTCTTGAAAGAGGCGTCTCGCTTTGTTTTAGTGCCTATACTCTCCCTAAGAATCCCAGGCCGGGCTCGGTCTTAACTTGATCACAGGCTGGTGTTAGAAAGCTATGCCTAGGTAGAGACAAATTACTGCTTTGCCCTTTGATTTTTAATTTTAATAATTTTTTTATTGATTTTAACTACAAAGAAAAGAAGCATGAGCATAGATACAGTATAGAGGGGGAAGGGTAGATACAAAATGGGAAAGACAGAAACATACAAATACAAACATACAAATATATCAGTTACAGTTCTACCTCCAGATGAAATACCCAGTACTTTTTACCCACAAGTATAATATTCTCTCCATATATTTTACCATCTTTATCTTTCATTATATCTTTTTTACTAAACTATTACTTAAACTATAAGTCTAAACAATTCTCATATAAAAGTATAAAAAATCAGAGCAGTCTCAACAGAAAGCTGTCTGACTAAACTAAACCATATTGGAAGCACAGTCTAACTTGTTAATTTTGCATTATCAATGATAGAGTAAACATATGAAATATTGTGAAGGCGCAAACAGACTTGTTAATTTAATAATATTATCCTAGAATAAACATATGGAGCCCATATCCTTATCCTTAACAGGCTAAGAATAAAATATGATAATTTATTTGTCTCAGTATGAACAATTTCTCCAAACAAACATACTAAGAGCAGATCTGCTGGATAAAAAATAATTGTATTGTCTGCCCTCTTAACCATTGATCCAAATTAACTGTATATTTATCTAACATTTTAACAAAACCTTTCCATCCTTAGAATCTCCCTTGACCTTTTAAAATCACATATTAGTTCTTATTAACAAGTCCATATTTAATTACCCACGGATGAAACCACAACTCAGAAACCCTTCTTTTTTACATCTTGATTTTTACTACTTAGGTCAACCATATTAAAAATACAAACGCGCTTATTAGTTTGACAATATCTTCATTACAGTGAGCATAAGAAACACATATATTTAGTTATGAAATGCAAACCAAATTGAAAGGTAATTATGTTATCTACCTTCTTAAATATATAGCCCAGAAATCCCACCTAGCCTTTTAAGTTAATATATAAGTTCTTACTGTGAATTCCATATCCAGCTACCTTCAAAGTCTGCCAATTTGCAAGTTAATTACGTTATCTGTCTTCTTAAAATTTAAAAACTTTTAATTCCTTTAGCTTTTATATCCATATTGCTCCAGAAAAAACAACTTAATATAACCCAGACATCACACTTTGCCTTTTAAAATCACGTCAGTTCTTATTGAGAGTTCCATATCCACCTATCCACAAAGAGAGAGAGAGTTCAAAAATCCTTCCTGAAAAATTTCCACATCTTGATTTGTTGGCTGAGATGCACCTTCTCTCTTCTCAATGCAGTCATCCCTCTCGGTAACAGAGGAAAGAATTCTACGCCATTTATTCCTCTCAGCAGAACTTTACTCAATCTCGATTTCTGGTTTTGTTTTTTAACTGCGCCATTCTTTTGTTCATTTCGCAGCGGATCACTTTTTCCTTCTAATTCCACAGACATCACCAGAATCTCTTTAGCACTCTGCTCATATAGATTTGAGATTTCACTAGTTTTCAACATAAAAGCTCCTATTTGCTTTCTAATCAACTCCGTTAATGAACCAAGATCCTGTTTCAGAGAAGTAATACTCCATAGTATATCTTTTTTGTAAAACATTTTGCTTGGCAGTGCCATTTTTCTCTGACAGCAAACTCAGTCTTTTAATCCAAGTAAAAAAGTAGCTTAAAGATCCAGTTAGTCTGTCATTCCAAATCTCCTCTAGCTGTGATTTTAAATGTTATCATTTCAGTTGCAGTCGGACGACAGGGACAAATCTCTCTAAAATATATCTCGTTTATGTTCAGACCATATTGCAACCAAATAATAGTCTCTTTAACATATATTCAATTATAACCCATGTCGTGTATTCAGTCCAATTCAAATTGTTACCAATACTTAAAGTTGCTCTTTAACTTTTCGAGGCCTCATTCACAGGAAAAGTAGGCGTGCAGTCGACCTCTTTCCCTTCCTTTGAGCTGCCCGCTTGTTGTTATGTAAAACGACCCATTAGTTAGTGTTATTGAAAGCACACTTACTTGCCAAGTAGAATTGCCATGCTTGAGGTAGAGAAGTGATACATCAAAAGCTTATTGAAAGGAGCAAAAGAAAGCAGTTTGGCGATCACCTTTTTCTGCTGCGTCAGCTATCATGGTGGCGGAGCCTCGGGACATGCAAGAAGGACAGGAGCAGCCACCGCCGTGCCCCTAACTTCCCGCAAATGTCCCGTGCCAAAGGAAAACCCCTCCAGGGTCTTCCTATGGGGAGACATGTCTGTGGCCCCCCCTCCAGCCGCCTGATTCGAAGGTGCCGCAGGAGGACGATCTATGGACACCCCTGAGCTCAAGACGACGTATCCCGGAAGCCCCTGCTTTGCCCTTTGAACCCTGAATTCCAAACGTGTCTGTTTGTATAGCTGAATGTAACCATACTATTTTTAGTCTTTTCAAAGATCCTGTCGTATCTGCAACATGGAAGTTTCAATGGAGACATTACTTTGATTAAGAAACAAAGAAGTCTATTCTTGAACTACCTGTGCTAGACAGTCAGTCGGGGGCAGGATTTCCTCCTGCCAGCCAGCTGACCAGAGGCAAGCAAGAGCCCACCAAAGCGGGGAATCCCATGCCCCCAACAGAGGACTGGGAATCCTACTGGAGGAAGCTGGACCGGCCCTTCCACTAGGCAAACTAGGCAATCGCCTAGGGTGCCAGCCTTCTGGGTACACCAAATTGGGTGCCCCCATGTGACTCAATGATGCTATCAGTGCAGGGGGGGAGGGGTTACAAGAAGTTAGCCTTGCCTAGGGTGTCAAACAGTCTAGGGGCTGGCCCTGGGAGGAAAATGAACAAACTGAACCAATGCACACATGGCTGTGATGAAAGACAGACCACAATTGCATTTGCTTAACATTTGTCACTGGTTTGGTAAGCACAGGAAGGAACAAAGGCATGAAGATAAGTGAGATGAAAGCAAGCCTCAGTGCAGGAGTGGCCAAACTTGCTTAACATAAGAGCCACATAGAATAAATGTCAAACATCTGAGAGCCTCAAGACATGATTGTCAGATGTTTGAGAGCCAAAAGGAGGGAAGGGAGGAAAGAAAAACTGAAAGAAAAGTGTAAAGAAAGCAAATAGATGGGGGGAGAGGGGAGGAAGAGAGATGTGGAAAGAGAACAGCTTTAACTTTAAATGCCTTCTCCAAGCTGCTGACTGGCTTGGAGAAATGATTTAAAGAAAAATCCCTTCTCCAAGCTGGTCGATGGGGAGGTGGGGGCTTCAAGAGCCACACAATATGTGTGAAAGAGCCACAGTTTGGCCACCCCTGCCTTAGTGCTAGTCAGCTGAACTTGGGAAGGAGGTGGCATCAGGGAAAGGCTCACTTCCGTCTAACACTGCCCCCTTTGGCAGAATCTTGGGAGCGTTGCTTTGAAATCCCATTCTGTCACAGGGCAAAATTTGTGCACCCAATTCTGCCCCCAAGGTCTTTTAAAGATACCCCTTTTGATCTTCACTCAAACATATCAGGGCTCAACCCATTAATATCCTGAGATTGTATGTCATTCCCAGCTCCTGAAAAGTTGAATGGCATCTATGACAGAAACAGCCCAATCTGACCCTCAGACCCAGTCACATCAGCTCCCTCTGGGGTTGCCAACTCCTGGAGGGAGATATTCTTACTCCTGCCACTAGGGCGTGCTGCCATCACCTGCTCAATTTACGGGTTCCTGACTGAGAGGAACAGGACTCCCAATCTCCCTTTCCAGTTTTGAGACTTGGCCTCAAGGTCCTCTGCTCCCCAGCACTTGGTTATCACAGAGACCAAAATCCTTCTTTGGGAGACCCCTGGAGGATTGGCACCCTAGCGAACTGCATGCCTTCCCCCTTCCTGGGACTCCCCTCTTACAGTAGCTTGGTCTAAGGTGTTTGGGGAACTAAGTGGTACAAAGCTTTTATGCCAGCCTTCAAAATAGTGAAATGTTTATTTAAAAAAGAAATGAAGATCAAATAAAAGTTGGTTTGAAACACAACTGTTTCAACACTTCTGTCCCTGGTTTAAAAACTTGCCCTACCAGATGTTTAAGCAGAGCAGGCACATCTAAGCTTAATAAATTACAAAATCTTCTAATGATACCTCATTGCTTCTGGCTTCCTGCATCCAGCCAGGCCCAGCCACATGGTCAAATATGGCTGCTGGCTACGGCTGGAGAGTAGCAGTCTGTTGTCTTCCAGGCCCAGCTTTGAGAGAGAAGAGACCCCCTACTCTTCAGAGCAAACACTTTTAGTAATCCTCTGACTCCACCCACTTCACATCACTCTCCACCCCTTGTTACCTGGTCTGCTCAGGTTTAGACTTCTTTTCCTGCTGTCCCCAGGAAACCTCTTTTCTGGTAGGTATTCTGGGAGACCCTCCATGCATTCTGGGAAATCTCCAGCTCATTCCTGGAGATGGTCTCTGGGGCTGCTTTAGCCCAAAGAACCTCCCCACTCTGTATCCTGCCTGGAGGAGGAGGCTGCTCATTGTCTCTTCAAGTAGCTCTTATTAGCATCTCTTAAGAAGTAGCCTAGATGCTGCTTTAATGCCAGAGGCCAGATTCCACCACCCTCAGAGACAACCTTTTAAAGCTGGCTTGCCACCTCTCCAGGAGGCAAGGCATTTCTCTACAGCATCTTCCAAAGATATCTCAGACTGATGACACTGAATGCTGGGAGCTACTGTGGTATAGCGGTTAAAAATGGCAGTCTCTAATCTGGAGAACTGGGTTTGATTCCCCACACCTCCATATGAAGCCTGCTGGGTACCCTTGGGCCAGGCACAGATCTCTCAGAACTCTCAGCCCCACTTAACTTCACAAGGTTACCGTTGTGAGAAGAGGAAGGGAAGGTGATTGTAAGCCACTTTGAGACTCCTTAGTAAAGAAAAGTGGAGTCTAAAAACCTACTTCTTCTGGGTGAGGCACTATTTCCCAAGAACTTCTCTGACCATCTTCCTGAAGAAGATAATTTTCACTGAACACTTGGCTCTGCATTACAAACATGTGCTGCTGCCAGGTCCTATTCCAAGCCTGGATCTTTTGGCTGTGTCAGTGAATGCCCTTTTGACTTGGCATGCAACATCGAGCACTTCCTTTCATAGAGGTTTTTGTCTCCTGGCGACATAATGATTACATCTGATGGGCCCAGGAACAATGAGCTGAGTGAGAATAATAAAGGGGGGGAGGAGTTTGTTCTAATTTGTGCTTAACAAAGCATTTGATTTGTGGTGGCACCACATAATGTTGCACCACATAGCCTGTTGGATATATGCGGAATCCTACATCAGGTTTTGAAGTGGCATGGTCCAGAAAAGTGTCCTTACTGTAGGACTCTGGACATTCTTCTGCTCACCCTTGCCTAGTGCAAGTCCAGTCCCTGACTGAAAGTGGGAGCTCCTCTTTCACTTTGTTAAATGTCCAGCAGTTGAGATTGTAGGTGATCTTCATTCCATGCCTGTAGTTTTGGAAGCGGTCTGTTCAGGAAGTGCAATGACAATTCCTTGTGACTTTGGGAACCTAAGCACAGTGCGAATTGCAGATTCTAAAGTGAATTCTCAAAGCCACAACTGTACTGAATAATTTACAAGCCAGCAATGGGAAGAAATGTTTGCATTAAGCATTAATTAGACTGGGGTAGTTTTTCAAAGACACAAAGGACAAATTGGCTTGTAGCTCTTACTGAAAGCACTGAAAGTTTTGTGCCTAATTTTCATTTGGACATTGCAAAAATCCCTGTTTGTTAAACCCATATTCCTGTGGCTAAGACTCTATTTGCAGGTTTTTCTATGTTCTAAATCAAGCTGGAAAACAAAAAAACCAAACAAACCAGGTGCCAATATTCCCTCACTTTCCATTTTAAACAAAATATCATAAGAGTTTTAAGCATGTTTGTATTTTAAGTTAAAAATAATATATGTAATTGAATTTATCTGTAGCCTTTATAAGTTTGTATCTCCACTACCAGGCATTACATTTTATGACAAGTATGGCTCAGCCCCATAAAGTCCCATTTGTGTTAAATCCAGCCCTTGTAACAAATGAGTTTGAAACCCCTGATCTAAACCAATGATCTATCTAAAATTTTTGTCATATACAGAAAAGTATATTACATACAGCAGAACATCTTTTGCAGTGGGTGCTCTGACTCTTCAAGGGGAATTGGTTGAAGCAAACATGTGGCTGTTGATATATGTGTGCGTGTGTAAAGTATTGTCTAGTTACAGCTGGGTGACCCCAGAAAGGGGCTTTCAAGACAAGTGATTAAGCAGAGATGGTTTGCCATTGCCTTCCTTTGCAGAGCCTTTCTTGGTGGTCTCCTTCCCAAGTAACCAGTCCTGTTTAGCTTCTGAGATCTGATGAGATCAGACTATACCACGCCATCTTCCCTCCCATATTGATATATATTATTTGCTTTTTTCCCTTATTCCCTGAAACTGGCGTTATCCTGTAGATAAGACTTCTTAAATTAGAGTTTTGTGATATCCTTGTTGGTTAACGATAATGGGAATTGGTTTGAATAAGAAGTTTACCTGCTGTGGCAGAACTGGTGCTGCTCCCCCCTCCCTCAAGAAAAAAGGTTTTCTCCATCTTAGCTACATCAATTCTCCCCATAATGGTTCCAGTAAACAGCTCAGCTCCTTGAATAATGCACATTCAAATGCTGTTTGGAATATGTAGCCTGTCCCATTTTTTCCCTCTTGATCTGTGCCTCTATTTACATGTAAAAGGAATATCATTATAGCTTTAGAAAAGAAGAGGTTATTTCTCAAGAACTATGTCTGAAAAAGTGAGATGCTAGGGATAATAATAACAGTCAATGCTAAACACATTGTGCCCAAGAATTTGAATTGAAGAAAAGGTTATATAGAATTCAGAAAGACCTGTAGGGATGGCTCCTATTGACTGGTTCCCAATATTAGTTCTAAAGATTTCTATAATATAAAGTGAGAAATATAAAAGTTCATAAAATCTCCCTGCATGATTTGGGAATAACTTGCTGATGTAGTATAAGAAAGATCTTTCTCTAGCCCAGTGTTTCCCAAAGTGGGCGATATTGTCCCCTGGGGGGCACTGGAACAATCCAGGGGGCGGTAGTAGCCTTGGATGCAATTGGGGGGCAGTGAATAAAAATAAGGGGGTGGTGGAAGGGAGAAGAGAAGAGAAGAGAGTGGTAGGTGTCAAAACATCACGTTTCTGGGAGGAAGCCAGAATTTCTAATGTAGAGAAAAATTCCCAATAACAAAGATAGAGTGTTCCTTTTTGTCTGCTAGTTAGTGCAAATTCACTTAATTTGACTAGTAATGAGGACCAGAACTCCTTCCACTTAAAATATAAGAAGGATGCAGTTTATTTACAAGACAGAATAATAAAAAAACAGGTGTACAGACAAACAAGAAAAACAGAAACAAAAAACCCTGCAAGCCTATCCTAACCAATACTTGCTACAGCTAGCAGCTTCTCAAGGTTGCTTGCAGTTTCTCCCTCAGCAATACAATTCAAGTCAGGACAGTGGAATCACTGAGGCAATTGCACAAACTTCTCTGAAGAGCTCCAACCTGCAGCTTTTTCCTCACAAGGTTTTCTGCAGAGTGTCAAGTGTCTTACAGTCCTTTGGTTACCAGGTGGTCGTTTCTGTTGATTTCAGCCAACTGCAGTGCCCCAGACACAAGAGTGTCTTCTGCAGGGGCAGTGCATGGGAGTAGGCAGGGTAGGCACAATCTCGCCAGCCAGCAGGCAAGCCAAGAGCCCTGGGCAGCGCAGCTGCGCTGCCGCTTTTCTTTGCAGGGCAAACGTTGCCTGTGCTTGTTGGAAGCTTCCAAGGAGACCTCCAAAGATAGCCCCATTTTACTGCTGCCTGCTGCTTTTGGGTTGAAAGTGGCTGGGCGGCAGCACCACCTTCCCATTGCACTAGTCAGAGCTGATGTGTGCAATGGGAAGGTGCCACCTGCCCAGCCACTTTCAAACAGTAAAACGGGATGCTTTTCAGAGGCTACCTTTGAAGCCTCTGAGAAGCACAATGTTTGCCCTGTGAAGAAAAGTGGCGGTGTGGCAACACTTGTGTGCATGGCCCAGAGCTCTTGGCTTGCCTGCTGGCTGGTGCAAGGATGTCATCACCAGTGTGTGAAAAATATCCCCTCCCCCTTAGGAGCACACAGAGAGGCACGCCTAGGGCGGAAGAACCTCTAGCACCAGTGTGGCGGAACCGGCCCGATTCTGACTTCAGACCCGGTCCCGTCAGCTCCCTATTGAGTCGCCAACTCCTGGAGGGAGCTATTCCTCCTCCTGCCCCTTGGGCTCGCTGCCACCACCTGCTCAGTCTTGGGGTTCAGATTGAGAGGAACAGGACTCCCAATCCCCCTTTCCAGCTGTGAGGCTAGGCCTCAAGGTCCTCTGCCACCCTGCACTTGGGTTTCACAGAGACCTCAGCGCTTCTTTGGGGCACCCCTGGAGGATTGGCACCTTATCCAACTGCATGCCTTCCCCCCCCTTCACCTGGGGCCCCCTTCTTAACACAGCGTGGTCTAAAGCGGTCTGGGGATCTAGGTGGTACAGAGATTGACTGCCAGCATTTAAAACAGAAAAAACATTTATTTAAAAGGGAAAAGGATAGGGAAAGAAAAACCAAACAAAAACAGTTGCATCTACAAAATTAGCACAGCACAGCCCAGCACAGCACAGCCCAGCACAGCAAACAGCATAACAAAATAAAGTTGATTATAAACGCATCCGGCTGGCCCTGATCTAAACTTGCCCTGTCTTGTGAAGTACTTACTTAGTCTGCCTGCCTGGAGGCCTCATTTTCCTGAGCAGGCCTCCCCCACAGGCAGGAGCCTCCATTGCTCACCACATGCTCACTCGAGCCCCAGTTCAAATCTCCCACTCTCTTCCTGCCTAGCACATGGCAAGAACAACAGCCCTTCCTGCCTCTCTAGGAGACTTTCCCCCTAGCGTTGTTGGTTTGGCTCTGGAAGGGAGGGGGGGAGTGAGGGGAAGGCTACAAAGCCGGCTGAATGGATTTACTGATCCCTGCCTTTTTGGATGAAGCACCAACACTCTCAGATGGCGTTTCTCCACACGTCCCCCTCCTTAAATTCTGAGCCGGAGGGGTTGCCTCCTACAGAGGTGACCCCGTAGCAGAATCCAAACAAACAAGGAGAAACCCATTAACCAAAACATTACACAAACATTCAGGTATTTCTCCAATAATACACAAAGTCCAGCACCCTAGGTGCCCATGTCCTTTCTGGACAAAGCGTTGCATGGCTGCATGCAGCAGGAATGTCCAGTCTTTAAGATGTACTCCTCCGTCTCCCAGGACCACCTCTGGAGTTTGGTGCTCTCCCTCCGTTGCTGCTGTGGCTGGGGTGAGTGGCCCATCAAAGGAGCAAATTCCTGGCCCCACATCTGAAGTTGGAAACTGCCCAGTTCCCACACAGTTGCCTCTTTATCCCTCATTGGTGGAATGTTCCCTCTGTCCACTCTGTCCTCCCAGAAAACTACCTCTGGTGCTCCAAACAATTGCTGTCCCAGCTTCTTTTTGTCTCCTTCCTTCCTACCTATGTGCACCACCATGGACCTCGCAGAGAATGGCTGTGGCATATTCACCTGCACCACTTTAATTGCCTTTCCTGTCTTCTCCATAGCCACCACATAAGTAGCATCGCCTAGGTCATCCACAATCACATGGGGTCCCTCCCATTCCACTTTCCATTCACCAGTATGAAGTGGCAGGACATCCATCACCCTATCCCCTGTCTCAGCTTCTGAGAACTCCACTTTCTGGTCCCTTGCCAACTCACCCAGTGGTTCCAGCTTAGGGTCACTTTGAACCTCCGACAGGAACATTTCTAGCTTCCCCAGACTTCCTATCATCTGTTCCTTCAAGCCACCCCTAGTCCCACTGTTTCCAGAACACTTAGCCAAAGTTTGATCTGGGTTCTCCGCCCCCTCAGTTGGTTTTTCAGTGTCAGCCAACTGAGCTCCTTCCTGCCTGGAAGGTTCCACAGCAACCTGCTGCCCTTGTGGAAATTGGCACCCCTCTTCCCATTGGGCACACCCTCCTGCAGGGCTTGAGACAGGCTGGTCCTCCCCCTCCCTGGTTAGTGGTGAGGTGGCTTCCCTAAAGTTGCCTTCCTCCCCCCACCTTCCCCTGAGGGTTTGGCTTGGGTTCTCAGTCCCCTCGGTTGGTTTTTCAGCACTACCCAACTGACCCCCTTCCTGCCTGGAAGGTCCCACAGCTTCCCAGGATTCCTGTCTGCCCTGCTTCAAGACGACCTGTTTTGAGAGCGTCTCGGACGATCCCACTTCCTGATCCACAGCTACTTGGTGAACCGGTTCCCACCTAAGGCCGCTCCGGACCCCCTTCTGGAACCGCTCCCGTTCCCCCAAGCCTTCAGCTATGTGCTCCTCTGAGCCCACATTAGCCTTGCTGCTCTCAGAACCTCCTGTGAAATCTCCACTCTCCACCTCGGTCTCTTCAGGATGCACATCCTTTACGCTAGACAGGTTCCCTTCCTCGCTAGGAACATCCACAGCCTCTTGCTGCACTTGGGGAAAGCTACACCCCTCTTCCCCTTGGGAACACCCTACTCCAGGGCTTGAGACAGGCTGGCCCTCCCCCTCCTTGGTGACTGCCCTCTCTTCGTCCTCAGTAACCTGGGCTGTTTCCCCCTCCCTGGTTGGTGGTGAGGTGGCTTCCTTAAAGTTGCCTTCCTCCTCCCACCTTCCCCTGGGGGTTTGGCTGCGGGGTACAGCATTGATAGAGTACTGGCCAACCAACAAATCCCGGCCCAATAACACTGGAACTGTTTGTTCCTTCATTACCCCACATTCAGAATAGGATTTACCTTCTTGTGGAGCCAAACCCCTGAACTGCTTTCGGGAGTGGTCTGGCCCCAGTTTAAACCTTTTAAATACAGTGGCCTTATAGGCCGCAAAAGTTATCCCCCCATCTTCCACAGGCATGCTGTAATAGATGGCTGAAAGCTCTCCAGTCAGGTTGCTACAGAGGTAAGACATATAGTCCTCCTCTGCAATCCCCCACTGTTTGGCTGCCCTCTCAAAGTTGGAGAGGTACATGGAGGGGTCTTCTCCCTCTTGGTACACTGCAAAGTCCTTGGGGGTGACTTGGATCTCTTTGCTTAGTTCAGCTTCCAGACGTAGCACCTCAAGCTCATGGCGACGTTGCTCTTCCTGTTCCCGTCTGCGGATCTCTGCTTCTTCCTGTTTGCGGATCGCATCCCTCTCTGCTTGTCGTTCCTCTCTCTCTCGTTCCTCCCGTCTGCGGACTGCATCCCTCTCTGCTTGTCGTTCCTCTCTCTCTCTTTCCTCCCGTCTGCGGACTGCATCCCTCTCTGCTTGTCGTTCCTCTCTCTCTCGTTCCGCCTCGATACGCATTCTTGCCAGTTCCAACTGTAGCCGCAAGGTTGCTTCTGACTGGGTGGGGCCCACTTTTGCAGGTGCCCCTGCATGCTCAAGATGCTCCAACAGGAGGACTTGCATATCTACTACAGTCAGGTTGTCACACTCCAGCTCTTGCTTTGCGCACTCTTCCTGGAGCTGTGGCTTTGTCATCTTCAGGATTTCCAGTTTCTTAGCACGCTCCATCCTAACTAGCTAAACTTTCCCTACTCCAGTTGACCCGAAAAGAAAACAAAACCGCTGTTGCTTCCTCTGGGTGCTTGCACGTATCAAAAAGCAAAAATGCCTGGCCAATCAAGTTCTCTGTTTGTTCTTATCCCACCGCTGCCGCCAAGTGTGGCGGAACCGGCCCGATTCTGACTTCAGACCCGGTCCCGTCAGCTCCCTATTGAGTCGCCAACTCCTGGAGGGAGCTATTCCTCCTCCTGCCCCTTGGGCTCGCTGCCACCACCTGCTCAGTCTTGGGGTTCAGATTGAGAGGAACAGGACTCCCAATCCCCCTTTCCAGCTGTGAGGCTAGGCCTCAAGGTCCTCTGCCACCCTGCACTTGGGTTTCACAGAGACCTCAGCGCTTCTTTGGGGCACCCCTGGAGGATTGGCACCTTATCCAACTGCATGCCTTCCCCCCCCTTCACCTGGGGCCCCCTTCTTAACACAGCGTGGTCTAAAGCGGTCTGGGGATCTAGGTGGTACAGAGATTGACTGCCAGCATTTAAAACAGAAAAAACATTTATTTAAAAGGGAAAAGGATAGGGAAAGAAAAACCAAACAAAAACAGTTGCATCTACAAAATTAGCACAGCACAGCCCAGCACAGCACAGCCCAGCACAGCAAACAGCATAACAAAATAAAGTTGATTATAAACGCATCCGGCTGGCCCTGATCTAAACTTGCCCTGTCTTGTGAAGTACTTACTTAGTCTGCCTGCCTGGAGGCCTCATTTTCCTGAGCAGGCCTCCCCCACAGGCAGGAGCCTCCATTGCTCACCACATGCTCACTCGAGCCCCAGTTCAAATCTCCCACTCTCTTCCTGCCTAGCACATGGCAAGAACAACAGCCCTTCCTGCCTCTCTAGGAGACTTTCCCCCTAGCGTTGTTGGTTTGGCTCTGGAAGGGAGGGGGGGAGTGAGGGGAAGGCTACAAAGCCGGCTGAATGGATTTACTGATCCCTGCCTTTTTGGATGAAGCACCAACACTCTCAGATGGCGTTTCTCCACAACCAGCACTGATCTTCTGCTCCTCTTCTTGAGTTTTGATATTTTACTAATCCACTTATATCCCTGACTGGCTGTCAAAGTGCCAGAATTGTGCAACCAATCATTGGTACAAAACAACCAATTTAGCTGGGTCCATCTAGATCTTCTCCTGTCAAATACCTGTCAAACTAGATGGCCTCCTGTCAGTTGGAATTGAAAGTTCACAGGTGTTTACTATTTTACAAGTGTTTACCATTAAGAACATGGTCTCTAGGCTTACTTAAGCTGATAGCAACCCACACAAACACTTAGAACTCGGGTATTGTCATTTTCCAGGTTATGATTCAGACAAACACACACATGGTTGATGAAACGTTCAATTTCTTGACAGGAGGCTTCTGCGACTTGTGGATGGGGCACCATGGCAGTCTAGTCTGCCCTCCCAACCCAATCCTGTGGCTATGACACAGTCATAAAAAACTAAGCAATGACCAACTGGCATTACATCAAAGAAGCCCCTCTCTTTCTCTATCTACATAGTAGTAAAGCCTCTTCAAAGAAACTTCCTTATTCTTTCATGTCATTTCGGAAGCCATTAAGTGTTTCCTGAATTGCCTGAAGCCAGGAGCTCACTGCTGGCTGCCTGCTTCATTCATTACTTCATGTTTCCCACCCTCTGACCTTACTTCCCCCGGAGCTGACTGAGATAAACAGCTGCTGCTTCAAATACTAATCTACTCTCTGTACTGCTGATGGTAAGTAATGATTTCAAAATTAAAGAAATTGCAAAGGTGGCTTTCCCCCAACTATTCATGTGGGGGCAGAGTTCCCAAGTCTGACTCAATAAATATCTGGAGATTTTGGGGGTAGAGCCAGGAGACCTTGGGGTGGAGCCAGGAGCAAGGTTGTGACAAGCACAATTGAACTCTGAAGGGAGTTCTGGCAATCACATTTAAAGTGACTGCACATTGTTTAAATGCCTTCCTTCCACCTGAAACAATGAAGGATAGGGGGTCCTTCTTTGGGGTCTCATAGAAACGAACCCCCTGGTCCAACTGTTTTGAAACTTGGTGTTTTGAGTAGCAGCATTGGATGCTATGCTGAACATTTGGTGCCTCCACCTCAAAAAGCCCCAGATACCCATGGATCAATTCTTCATTATACCCTATTTTTATTTTAATATTATCCTTTGTTATCTTAATTTTCTTTGTGTATATCTTTCAAGTTGGAGACTTCATGGTTCCCAGTTTGTTGGAACTGAATCTATTTGAAAGAGAAGTGGATGAGCAAGACTCAGAAGTAGGACTTAACTGACCACAATGTTTTGCAAGCCAGAACTAATTGGTGAATTGAACTCAGACTGCCTGTTGCTTTTCTTTTTTACTGCTACATGCATATTTTATCTCCATTGGTTTTGTTGCATTGTTCTGTATGATGGAAGTGATGCATTGTATACTATATTTCAATTGTTGTTACTTGCCCTCAGCCCACTTGCAAGGAGGGTGGGATAATAATTATAAAGAAATTTCAAAAATTTTCTGTGTAAGCAAATGTTACTATGGTTGATTTTATACAATAATTTTAGAATTCCAAGCTTCAAAGTGTCTTCTTTACAACATCCTTGTTTACCCTGTGTACAAATATGTCACTGCATCTTTTAGTCCATTTCTTGAAGGTCAATTTCCAGGGGGGCGCTGAGTAAATTTTTTTCTGAAAAGGGGCCGTTAGGCCAGATAAGTTTGGGAACCTCTGCTCTAGCCCCTTTCTGCTCTTCTTTGCCAAAGAGGGGAAACCTGTGTATACTGTTGGCTATTGTTAAAGGTATTTGCCAAAAGTCCATTAGCAGCAGTGGGAAAACTGCATCCCCCTCTGGCTACTGCTGCTAATGGATATTGAGCATACAGTGTAATCTGCTTTCTAAGAGGAGTCAAGCATGTTAGTGTTAGGTAATGAAATGGCAGGAAATCACAACCTGGTGCCAAAGTTTGAAGTGGAATTATTGGTTTTGTCATGCGTAAAGGTGTGGGTGTGAAACCAACATAAGCAGTCAGTAAATAAATGACTGCTGAGGAGATAAAGCATTTGATATTGCTAGTCATGCAAAAAGCTAAAGCTCTCTATAAACATATAGGTGATCTTAAGAATGTGACACAGAAATAAGATTCACCACAAAGAAACACAATTGATTTGAAAGCATCCCAGGGTTAAATGAATTAAAGCTCACCTCAACTATGCCTCTGTTGAGTTTGGTGGCACTGAGTGTTCTGAGTCTAAATTTGACCTTGAAATAGTCATTTTATGCCATCCTAGAGTCAAAGGCAAGTATTTTTATTAATTTCACCTCACCTCCCATGGAGAGTTTTTCAGTGAAGATTTTGCTGGTCCCTTTATATGCCTTGGAATACAGTCTCTGGGATTTGCACTTGCAGTCTCTTGGATTCCACCCCCCCCCCCCCCCGAATAAGAATATTTATTCAACAAGTCAAACTTGCTTAACGTAAGAGCCACATAGAATAAAAATCAGATGCTTGAGAGTCACAAGGCATGAACATCAGAAAAACCATTTTGTATGTGAATAGAACTTCCACATCCCATTTTGTATGTTTAGAACTTCCACATCCCATTCTATCACATGACACCTCCTTGCTATTTCCCTGCAAGTCTATCCAGCATTTGTATGGCAGAAGGATAAAAGAAGCTCATACTTCAGTGTGCAAAAAAGCAGACCCACTCCCCCCTTCTTCCAAAATCACCAACATGTCGTTTCTAATTTTTGAGCAGTTGCCATCTAGGGGGCAGTCTATTGAATTACTTTTTTTTATTGTGAAAGCTGTTATAGAAATTAATGTCAGTTCTTTTCTATTTAATTTCCAATAAAAACGGGTCTTTCAGGCCTCCTAAACATTTGTCTGCTATTGCTAGAGTACTTTGTTTTTAGTGCCTGTTTGCACACTTGCAGTCTCCCAGTCCCTCCCAGGGATTTGATGCATTGTGCCAATGAGTGTGTTTCTTTCATTACAGTTTTGTTTGCTGGACAAGAGCTTTAATTGGGCAGATAAAATGAAATGGTGCTACTGTTATCTCCTGTTTGCACCAATCTTAAAAGAAGCAGAAAATTTGTCTACAGAAGGTAAAAAGTCCGTGTCCCACCCTGAGTACACATTATGCTAAAAATATGAGATAAACAGAAGTTGCAGTAGACATTTGACATATGTTTCTGTCATAGTACAGTACAGCACACAATTCTGACAAGTGGAAAATATGTTATTTTGTTTATTTATTATAGTTATTTATTACTGTGTTTATAGATTGCCTTTCACTGACTGCTCTCAAGATAGTTTACAATAAAAACTAATTTTAAAAAATCACGATTAAACCAATTCAAGCCTGAAAAATAAATTGAAAACCCAATAGGCAATGCCTAATGAAACACCATCAACAGCAGGATAGTTAAAACAGTATTTGAACAGCTCACCCAAAAAAATCCACCAGCAAGAATAATATACTTAATCTCTGAAGACACTACAGAAAAGGTAAATTTTCATTCCCATCTGAAAAGAGAGGACGCATTGTACCCACCAAACTCCTAAAGCGAATCTGAAAGATGACAAGCCAGAGAAAAAGACCTGCTTTCTGTTTGAGGACAGTTTAACACCCACAGTTTGATGGGAAAGGGAACTCACTAGATTTAGGAAACATATCCTTTAGAAGTTTAAAGATCAAGTCCAATATGTTGAATTTGGCTTGGAAACAAACTGGTAGTCAGACAAGATGTGTCAAGACCGGTGTTAGATCAGCAGATGAATTTTGAACCAGTTAAAGAGTTTATAGCAGGGCTTTTTTTGAGCAGGAACGCAGCCAGCTGGCAAGGCATCAGAGGGTGTGACCTAATATGCAAATGAACTGCTGAGCTTTTTCTACTAAAAAGCCCTGTATGAAACAGTGGTGACATCATGAGGTGTGGCCTAAGATGCAAATGAATTCCTGCTGGGCTTTTTCTACCAAAAAAGACATGGTTTATAGAGTGCATTAAAGGCAACATATAGAGTGTGTTACGCTAATATTATCTATAAATCACCAATACATAGCTGATCATAGCCAGGCTGTGACTTCCACTAGTATGGGCTTCTCATGTATCAACTACAGTACACAAAAAGCAACAAAGGCTCATGTCCTGGGCATAATGTGAAGTTAGATCCAAGAGATTTTAAGCCCATACCCTCCAGAGGGCTGTCACAGTCCTGGATGCCTTACCTTTGGGAAAGAAGGGGTGGATCGGGGCACACACAGCCCTAAGGAAGGCAGTAGCTCAGTTGCAGAGCCAAAGGAGAAAGCAAGTCAGACTTTCAAGAGCAAACAAGGAGCAGAAAAAAGAAAGGCCAGCATTTGGAGCAAAAGCCTCCTGTGAGATAACAGCCTCCTTGAGAGAAAGGATCTGGTTGGAAGTAGAAAGAAATGAAAGCAGGAACTAGGAGTGGCCAACAAAGAGGGATAAAAGGCCTCAGCTGAAGGTGGGGAGGAGGGCAGCTGATTACAAGCTGGAAAGGAGCTGTGGCCAGCCAGGATTGAGGCAGGCTAGGGCACACCAAGACTCCTGGATACTTGGAAGGTGATATTCCAGGCCCCAAGAGAAGTAAGGAGGGATTTTTCAATTTTTTCCATTTGCCCCAGTTGTGCTTAAAAGGGTACAGCGGCCAGGACAGGAGCTTAAGGAATGGTGAGAAGAACTCAGACTGGGAAAGCAGCCTCAGTAGAGATGGTAACAGCTAGTGGGGCCAGGTACCGGAGCTGGCATTATACAGATGCAAAATAATTAAACTGCTGTGAGAAAACAGGGCTCTCCTATTGGCCCAGCAGGAAGTATGTACCACTGAGTCATGAATATTATAGAGGCTGTAAGGCTCCAGAGGTAAGAAATATTTAAATAAATATTTTTGAAGCAGACATAAGATTTAGAGAGCCTCAGAGTAAGGGCTTAAATGATTCATATGTGCATCTCTTGAAAAAGATACTAATCAAAACGGGAAATATAATGATTGAAATTCCATTGAGAACATATTTTATGCACAGTTGGAGAATATGTTTATATCACCTTTGAGTGTTGTACAAGTCTTTACATATTCCTTGGAAGCCTGGAACTGTAATGGAACTTGATGGTTTGGTTTATGTTATTCTGGATATTGTATTTATTGGCAACAGTGTTAGTGTTACAACATTTTGAATTTTTCTCATAGGTAATACTAGTGTTTTGTGTATTATTTATGTGCTGGAGATATTAGTACATTGTTTTCATTATTCAAGGGAGATATCTGGTGTTTTCTGGTGGTTACTGTCCTGGCATGTTGGCTTGTCTTTGTGTACTGTGGGAAGGGCGGGATATAAATCCCAAATAAATAAAATAAATAAATAAATACTGTGGAAAGAAGATGACATTCTCCACAGAGGGATGTGGCCACTGGCCCTGGGGGCATCACAGAGTTAATATTTAGTGCTTGGCAGAATGGCAAGCATTCTGGGCTGAGGAGGTATGCCCCTCTATAATCTTGGCATATATTAGGCAGTTTGCAGTCTGCTCTGTCGCAAAAGAGAAATAATGCTGAGTGTCATTAGCACACAGTGATGTCACCGCACTCCAAATCTCAGGATGATTTTGCCCAGTGGTTTTATGTAGGTTCAGAAAAGCATGAGAGATGATATTGAACCCTGAGGGAAAAAACAGTGGGCGTTTTCGCACAGGGCTTACCCCGGAGCGACGTCCCTCTTCACCGCACAGTGTCTGCGCGGATTTTGCACCAACTGCTCTGCAGAACCAGGAAGAGCCGCGAAGTGCCGCGGCTTTTGCGTTGCAAATGTAAACCGCCAAAAAACAGTTTACATTTGCGATGCAAAAGCCGCGGCTCTTCGCGGCTCTGCGGAGCAGTTGGTGCGAAATCCGCGCAGACGCTGCGCGGTGAAGAGGGACGTCGCTCCGGGGTAAGCCCTGTGCAAAAACGCCCAGTGTCTCATGACTCTTGGTTTCTTTTTAACATTTATTAATTATCTTTCTTACTTAAGGGTGTTTCAATATTATGCAAAGATGCATGTTATTTTCTTTGCAGTATGCCATAGCATCCACATTTAATTCCTGCAATTTGCTGATGACTATACCCTTTCCAACTGATATCCAGGTTTGGTTTGCCCCTCCATTCAACCTGCACTCAGATGTCAGACTGGCTGCATCTTGGAGTTCTCTTAGGATGGATTAATTTTGCAGCTGGGGTTAGTAGGAATACATGTGTGTTTATATGACTAATGGAGGCCCAATAATCTTCCTGTACATTATAGCATATGAGGGTAGAAAGTGCGATCCAGAGACTAAGACTGGGACCAAGCATAGGGAGCTGTCTTGGATAGTGTGCTCAGCTTGCAGAGCCCTCTTCAGCTTGGCAAAGGACAGGAGAGATGGTACTGACTAGCTTACTGTTCACTCCTGAAGCTGGAAATTTTAGAATGTCTTCTGAACTAAGCATTTTTGGGCTGCAGATAGAAAGTTTAAGGTCCACATAACTGGACTCACCTGTCCACTGGTTTCCTTTGTATTGGGAAATCTTTGAAAGCTTATAAGTCATGTTGAGGTTTTCCCTGTGCAGCCTTCAGCATTAATTTTGCCTGGCTCTTTCTTCCTTCTTGCTTCCTTGCCTGTATCCTTCTCAAGCCTCACTCATAGAGTCCCAGTGCTCTCTGTCTACAGCCCAGCCTCATGCCACCATCAACCAAGAAGAATATTGCTACCTCAGACAAACTACCTTCCTGAGCAGCTGCATCTCATCTCTAAGTTTTGGTATCAGCAGCAGCCATTTTGCCCTATCTGGGAGAAATCAACTGTTGTCACATAACAGGAGGAATTGCTGAGGATGGGTTGGTGTGGATTATACTAGCAGCTTCTTTTGTTTTCTCCTCTCCAGGGCTATGAGGTAAAGCACCTATAGCCTCTCCTGCCACCATTCTGTTCTGAAAGGTAAAACCCCTAACTTTTAGCATTCCAGACAGGCAAAGAAGTTTCTGTGTGCTTCTTAGTTAGGACAATGTGTGAACTGAGCCACAGGAAGATGAAAAGAACCCACCATGTGGTAGGAAGAACTGGGACACTGAATCTATTCAGTTTCACATATTTCAGTATTAATTCACACATTCATGTTCATTTAATAGCTTCAGTACTGCATGATGAATGTGTGAATGAGCCATTGCAGATCAAATCCACAGATACAGCTCTCACATACCTTGCCTTGTCTGAGATGCAATACTTTTCAATAAATCTGTTGACACTTTCAATCACAAGTCACAATGCAATAAGAAGTCAATGAGGGAAATGGTCCTTGCATCCTTTATAGCAGAAAAGGTGGAAATAGAAGCATTTTAAAAAACCAGGTAATAAATGGGTTGCAGAAACTAGCTTACATATGAAAATGCAAATTATGTTTTCTTGTCTCTAGTGTAAGTGAGATATAATTTTCAACAGATTCACTGTGTTAGTTTGATAGCTAAAGATTCATCTTGCATTATTGGGAGCCCTGTATGTCCCCCTTGGTGAGCCTCCGTGTTCATGGTATACTGAATCTTTCTACTAGGAAGAAAAGATCACCCATACTTGGGAGGACACCACTGATAACTTTTGAGCAGTGACTTTATATGCTATTCTGGTTGCTCTGCTGCTTCTCTTTTCTTTTGTTTTCCCTTTTATTTACTCTCCAGCCTTTTCTTCTTTATCACTGTGTTTAATCTAGTTGCTAAGAAGCATACTTCTTTTTAAATTTGTTTTCCCTTCTACTGGTTGAGGAAGGGATTGGGGGGTTATATAGGTAGGCTTCCCAACCCCCCCCCCCGCCCTGCCGGGGGACCCCTAGATTAGCAGCCTAATCCCCCGCTCCCTAAAAATCTGATAGCGGGGGTGGGGGGGGGGTGGAACAGCGTCGTGTCTCTTTCCTTGCCTGGCTTCAGGATTCTCCCTTCCTCCAAGTTACAAAGACCCGCCCACCGCTGGCCTGCTATTCGCTCCAGTCTGGCCTCCCTTCGCGAGGTGCATTCTGGGACTTGTAGTCCTTGCATCCTCTCACGTCTGCTGAGCATTATTCTCTATGTGGAGATTGATTCTCTTAGGGTATAATGGGGAATTGATCTGGAGGTTTCAGGGGCTCTGGGGGAGCTGTGTTTTGAGGTAGAGGCACCAAATTTTCAGTATAGTATCTAGTGACTCTCCCCAAAGTATCTCCCAAGTTTCAAAATGATTGGACCAGGGGGTCCCATTCTATGAGCCCCAAAAGGAGGTGCCCCTATCCTTCATTAATTCCTATGGAAGGAAGACAATTAAAAAGGTGTGCGGTTCCTTTAAATGTGATGGCCAGAGCTCCCTTGGAGTTCAATTATGCTTGTCACACCCTTGTCCCTGGCTTAGCCCTGATGTCTCCTGGCTCCACCCCCAAAGTCCCCAGATATTTCTTGAATTGGACTTGGCAACCCTATATATAGGTCATCTCTGTTATTGATTGCTTCTTTTTAATAAAGCCAATAAAAACCTAATATTAAAAACCAGGGGAAACTGTGTTGATTTTAGCAAGGGTGCTTAATGAATATTTCCAGCATGTGATTTTATTAAGGATACAAGCTTTAAACTCCTGCAGTTGAATACATTTTTGTGCATTACAGGAAGATATGATTCTGCTGCCATTTTAGATGTCTGTAGTTTAACTGCAGTAGGATTGGAGTGGAGTGCTGCCTGGTCCTCTTGGGACTGCTGTCAGTTCCACATGGCTGGCAGACCAGCAGAGGGCTCAAAGCTGGGCAGGCCTTTTATACAATCTTTCTCTTTAATCTTTTAAAAAAGAACCAGTCACATCTGTCACAAGTGTGCTTGGCCTTCTCCATTTCTGGAAGAGCACATGGCTTCATGGCAAATGGGTGAGCTCCCATGCTATACATATATTTCAGAAATGTATTTCCTGTTTCTCTGTACACAGCCTCTAATATGGTTTACAAATGGAAGTTAAATGAAAATACAATAAATCGATAGTTAAAATACACTCACAGCTAAAAATTAGCTTCACTAGCATGATAGCAGTAGAACCCAGCAGATTAAAGTTATGTTATTAAACACTTGGGAAAATACAGCAGTTTGCTCCTGGCACCTAGAAGAAATTAAGGTATATTTCTGGAACAATATGTTTAGGAAGGATATTCCACAGTTAAAGTGCCTCAGCAGGAGGGATGGGCCTGAACCTCATCACAAACCTAAATTTGTCATGAAAATTGCCCAGTCTGTGGTTAGTAAGCCAAGGATTGTGTGATTGTGTCTGCAACAAACCTCTGTGCTTTCCACAGTAGTTCATGCAGTTTGTGTTGGCAGTTTGTGCGGCAGACATGTTAGTGCTGATCAATTAATTGTCAAAGCAACAGTGGGAGGATGGACTTCTGCAGCCCTGAAAATACCAATAGTGGCCTCCAAAGCACAAGCAATGCTGATAGCCAACAAGAGAGCGTGTATTCTTCACTATGGGAGTAAAATGAAGAGGAAGAGATTGGATTTATACCCTTATAATATAATGGGTTCAATGCAAGGAAGAAGTGAGGTGGTAGTGATCATAGCTCTTTTCTTAAGTACAGCATGGCAAGGATTGAACTCAAAAGACTGCAGAACTGGGCCAACGGGGCCAACTATATACACTTCAAGGTTCCTGCACCTGAATGCCATTGGATCATTCAAACCAGCAGGGGGCTCATGATTGGAGCAGGGCAGCAGGGATTTGGATCCTACTGCCCTTTGTTCCTGAGTCCCCAAGCTCAGTCCTCAAGGCTCCAATGAGTCAGGCAGGAACACTACTATACATACACATTAGTTCACATACACAACATCCCTCTCCCCCCCACAATTTGCAAGCCTTAGCAGACATAGTCCTTTAGGTAGGCAGGCTTGCAATGCTCCCGTGTAGACTTCCTGAGCACTGGAGTGACCAGAGGAGCCAGAGTGGCGGAGGAGTGGTCACCGCTTCTGTGGAGGGGCCAGCAATTCTGAAGTTGTGGTTAGTGGTTCTGAGTCCTCGGTGGCCACCGTTTTGGACTGGAGGGTGGGAGCCAGGGCCTAAGGGTTGGACTGGCTCAGTTGGTGGAGGAATCGGAAAGGCTCGTTGGTTGCTGGGACTGTAGTCCTTGACCTGGTCCCCCAGGGCCTCATGTGACCATAGCTAGTCAATGTGCCACCTCAGGGTGAATCTGCCCTCTGTGGTCATGACTGACCCTAAAACATGTGTCCTTGAAAGGTAGGGTTGCCAAGTCCAATTTCAGAAATATCTGGGGACTTTGGGGGTGGAGCCAGGAGACATTGGGGGTGGAGCCAGGAGACATTGGGGTGGAGCTAGGAGCAAGGGTGTGACAAGCACAATTGAACTCCAAAGGGAGTTCTGTCCATCACAATTAAAGGGACCACACAGTAGTCCAATGAGATGGTATTGTTTCTGAATGCTCCTCCTTGCACAGAAAAAGGGACTTTCTGCAAAAACCATACCAGCAGCCCAGGGAGAAGAGACTGAAACCCTCCAGTCCAGATTTTTTTGTGTGTAAAGAACCCCCTCCACTTTTTGTCTAGGCTATCATCCCCCAACTGCTATCATGCACCTGTTCTCTGAGGTGGTACAGCCCTCCCCACAAGGCACCTGAGGACTCTACCACCACCCCCACGCACTGGGTCAGGGGTGGCCAAACTTGTTTAATGCAAGAGCCACATAGAATAAACATCAGATGTTTGGGAGCTGCAAGCCATGAACGTCAGATGTCTGAGAGCTGCAAGACAAGGAAGGGATGCAAATAGATGGAGGGGGAGGGAGGTGGAAAGAAAGTAACTTTAGTTTTAATGAGGCTGTGGTGGCTTCGAGAGTCACACAATATGTGTAAAAGAGCCACATGGGGCTCCTGAGCTACAGTTTGGCCACCCCTGCACTGGGTCAACCCAAGGAAGGCCGCTCACCAGCTGCTTAAGGTCCTCCTCCGAGAGGCTGGCGAAGCGGTACCGCTGCTGCTCGAACTCTTGGCCACCACCACCCGAGAGGGGCGGAACCCCCCGCCGGCGGCTTTCAAGGGGAGCTCGGAGGAAGCATCCGCACTGAGGTGCCGTGGCTTCCTCAGCGGCGGCTCTCTCTGCGCCACCCTCCGCTCCCTGTTCAAATTCTCGCGGCGGCGGCAGCATCATCATCACCATCAACAGCGCTTCACCTTAACGTCTAAGCTTCTCCTCCTTGCCTCCGCCGGGCGGTGAAGCGCCATTGATGGTGATGATGCTGCTGGCGCCGCCGCGAGGATTTGAACAGGGAGCAGAGGGTGGCACAGGGAGAGCCGCCGCTGAGGAAGCCATGGAGGCAGGTCATAGCCCCGGGGGCTTTGGAACGTCCTGCGGGCGCCGCCGCCGCCACAGACCGAGGCCAGACAGCTGCGAGCCGGCCGGCCTGCCTTCCCTCAGCCTACGCCTCAACTGCACAGCACGTGCTCTTGAACGGAGCCACTGCGCATGCGGCCCGCTCCTCCCCCGGTGCCCCCCATTCCACTTCAGAGGCGGAGCGGGCGATGCCGCTGCGCCGCCGCCCCCTCCCCGCCCCCTCCCAGCTGCTCCTCCAAGATGGGCCCAGCCTGAGCCCATCTCGGAGGAGCAGCCACGGTGAAGCAGAGAAGGGGCGGCTCGCCACGCTCCTTCGCGCCGTTTCTTCTCCCGCTTCCGTTTCTTTGGGGAGCGGGGGAAGAGGCTGGAAAACCTGGGGTCCCCCGCTAGGGCGGGAGGATTGGGGCCCCTATTGAAAGGGCAGCTTCTGTGAGAGCTCTCTCAGCCCCATCCACCTCACAGCGTGTCTGTTGTGGGGAGAGAAGACATTGGAGATTGTAAGCCGCTCTGAGTCTCTGATTCAGGGAGAAGGGTGGGATATAAATCTGCAATTCTTCTTCTTTTTCTTCTGTCGTAAAACCCATATTTGACCCGGACCTCCTGTTTTTGAAAGTCCTGAACAACTATCGGAGAGGAGTGCATAGCTGCTTAAATGTCTTGGCTGAAATTACTGTAAATATAGCCCCTGAGTCTATCTCCATCCTACATGGAGCACCCTCTATGAACACAGTTGGGAGCACATACAGCCGGGGCTACGCGGACTGCACTGGCTGCCAGTGGTATACCGAGTTCACTACAAAGTGCTGGTTATCACCTTTAAAGCCCTATATGGCCGAGGACCTGCCTACCTGAAGGACCGTCTCTCCCCATACGAGCCCCAGAGAGTGCTGAGGTCAGCTGAAAAAAACCAGCTGAATGTCCCTGGGCCAAGGGAGGCCAGATTGAAGGCCACCCGGGATCGGGCCTTCTCTGTCGCAGCTCCACTGCTGTGGAATCAACTCCCAGAGGAGGTGCGGGCCCTACGATGCTTAGATCAATTCCGTAGGGCCTGTAAAACCCACCTTTTCAAGATAGCCTTCAACTAATGACAAGCTAGGAAGTGCCGCTGAAAATGCTTTTAGTTACTGAATTCTGCTGAAGATCTAATGTTTATAGCACCATATTGTTAATGTTAATTTTAATAATCTGTAATTTGTTTTAACCATGATTTTATAAGTATAACTTGATGTATAATGTATTTTATGTTGTGAGCCGCCCTGAGCCTGCCTTGGCGGGGAGGGTGGGATAGAAATAAAAAGTTATTATTATTATTATTGTTTAAACTTATCAGGTGAGGACATTGATAGCTGGCATACCTGGCTGGCAGACATGGTGAGCGAGTGCAGCTCCTCCACAATGGTGGCCTCATGGTGTTGGCCATTTTGTTGTTGGGCCATGGAGCAGAGTGACTTGGAATGACAGACCCGTGCCAGATGGCCCATTTTCCCACACTGGTGGCAGGTGGCGTCCCTGAACTTGCATGATCTCTGTTTCTGGGGCTCACTGCAGCTGGCACACTCCTTGGATGTTGCAGGATCCGAGGTACAATGGAGGCTGGCGTCACGAAGCCCCTTGTGCAGCTTGAGAGCGTCATTGCCATCTGAATCATCTGATGCTGCAGGGGGTGGAAGCTGGTGGGCGCTGGCTTTGGAATGGTGGCCCTTGCCCTTACCTGCCTCCTTGGCTGCTGTGGCTATCTTGAGGGTCTTTTCCAGGGCTAGGTTGTCCTCTGCTGTGATCTCCTGGTGGATTTTCCTATTGCAGAGGCTGTGCGTAAATTTCTCGAGCAGGGCCTCTTCCAGATGGGCGGCATATTCTGCCTTCACCCTGATTTCGTGCAAGAAGGTGAGGTAGTCGGCAGCAAACTCGTTCGGCTGCTGATGCCTATCGAGGAACTGCAGCCGACAGGTCAGGCGGGTCAGTGGCCAGTCAGCGCCATGATGATCTGCTCGAAAGAGTATGACTCGAGCGTGGCCAGGCTTTTGGCTAACCTCAAGGTGGTGATGCTGCAGGTAGTCAGCAGGATGGCTTTCTTCATCTCTTGGTCCTCATCCCGGTTTCTAATTTTCTGGGTCATGAGGTAATATTTGAATTGTTTGACCCAGGATTCCTATATCTCGGGATGGGCTGTGTCGAATTTGGGCAGCATTCCTGGAGTGTTGGCCATGTCGTCCGGCGGAGGCGATGTGATGCACAGTGGATGCGGGGTGCAGCGATGCGCAGGCTGTGCCGATTGCCTGGGCTCTTCACTCATCAGGATCCCACCTTCATTGCCACAATAATATAGTGGGTTCAACACAAGGAAGAAGCGAGGTGGTAGTGATCATAGCTCTTTTATTTCGTACAGCATGGCGAGGACTGAACTCAAAAGACTGGAGAACTGGACCAATGGGGCCAACTATACACACTTCAGGGTTCCCACGCCTGGATGCCATTGGATCATTCAAACTAGCATGGGACTCGTGATTGGAGCAGGGCAGCAGGGATTTGGATCCTACTGCTCTTTGTTCCTGAGTCCCCAAGCTCAGTCCTCAAGGCTCCAATGAGCCAGGCATGAACAGTACTATACATACACATACACAACAACCCCGCACTTCACTTGGAGTCTCAGTGCGGTTTACAATCTCCTTTCCCTTCCCCTCCTCACAACAGACACCTTGTGAGGTAGGTGAGGATGAGAGAGCTCTTTCAAAAACTGCCTTTGATCAGAACAGCTCTGAAAGTTATAATTGACTCAAGGTCAAACTAGCAGGTGCTGGTGGAGGAGTGGGGAATCAAACCCAGTTCTCCCAGATAAGAATGTGTACTTAACCACTACACCGAACCAAATGGATATATTGCTCACACACAGATGTTTTGACTTTGCAGCAGGAAGTTAGGCAGAGAGAGAGAGAGGCAGAAAGGAAAGGGAACTGGTAGTCATTCCATAGTGCAAAACAGTGGAGTTGGGGATGTTTCATGCTTACTGCGGGCTTTAAGGCCAAGCAGAAGGACTCAGCCAGTGGGTTCTGAGGCTGAGGACCCATGTTCCCCCTTTGTGGGATTTCTGAACCCTCAATTTCTCCCCCCCCCCCATTTGCCCTTTGGACTCTTAGATCCTCAACTTCTGCACTTCCCCCCCATTTGCCCTTTGAACACTTGGATCCCCAACTTTGGGCACCCACCTGCCTTAGCATCATCAGCTGCCCTTGCTATGCCTGCCCCTCATCTTGTTTTTCCAGCTCTCCACCCCCCTCCCATGCTAGACCTCCTGTTAGATCTTCTCTTTTGCACTTTGGACCCTAGGATTCTCAACTTCTGCACCTCTGGGCACCCTCCAGGCTTAACATCATCAGCTGTTTGGTAAATTGGAAGGTTCCTGAAGGTTTGTGCCATGAACTGGGGCGAATCTTCATTTTCATGGTTCGTGCCCATCCCTTCTCAGCAGTAAAATCCCTTTTGCTTATAGCTGCCTGTTTAATTTGAGAAGATGGGGAAAGGCCTCAATAGATGTCTCAGTGCATGTGTGGTTCGTTCAGCAAAATGTGGTCCTTCAGATAGCCCAGAAACCATTTTCAAAGCAATGAAGATCTTTCAACAGTGGTAAAATGAGATCACCATTGCAGATACAAGAATAGTTTGGCTGTTCTGGATTGCTGTGACAAGATCATGGTTTTTTCCCCAGGGGAGGCCTCAAAGCAGGCAAAAGTCATTTTGTGCCATCACAAAATTTATGAGTAAAACAATTTAAAAGTGCCCCAAACTTGTAAACCATATCCTTAAAAGAGAGAGTTTAGCACCACATAGAGCAGATTGAATACAATCTCCTTGACCAACCTTAACATGCAACCTCTTGTTCTTATGTGGCAACCTCTTGTTCTCCTATTTTGGAGCTTCAGTTGATTATCCTTCATTGAGCCCATTTCCAATTAGACATCTATTCCTAATTAGAAATGTGGATTGTCACATCTGGATTTGATAAAAAAAAAGTCATCAGCATACTAATGATCCCTTATTCCAATTCCCCAAATGACTTTACCCACCAACTCATGTAGATGTTAAACATAAAGGACAAAATAAACTTGTATATACAGTCCTAAGAATGCTTTCCTAGGAATAAGGTTAATGAATAAAATGTTACTTACTTCCAAGTAGACTTACTTTGGATAGCAGTAGTGCCATCCACATCCTGCACCACTTCTGCTATCAATTTGCTGGCAGAATACATTGCCTTCAGTCCTTATTCCAGGCAAGTGATCTGCAAGGGTTATACATTGCCAATAAAAATAGAGTGCCAGTATGGTGTAGTGGTTAAGCAAAATGGTCCATCAAAATGGACCCTTGGTCCATCAAAGTCAGTATTGTCTTCTCAGACTGGCAGTGGCTCTCCAGGGTCTCAAGCTGAGGTTTTTCACACCTCTTTGCCTGGACCCTTTTTTGGAGATGCCGGGGATTGAACCTGGGACCTTCTGCTTACCAAGCAGATGCTCTATCACTGAGCCACCGTCCCTCCGTAATGAGTAGTTCTAACCCAGTTTTTGCCAACAAAATGGACAAAGTGATCTCTAATGGTTGAAATTAGTACATTAAACAAAAATGGACATAATCTGCCAAGCTGGTCTCATAACTTTCATCCATCTTGGTAGAGATTTTTAATTTGCATTTCATATTAATATTTATAAATGAAGACATTTATGTAGTTCTAGAATGTGGAAATTAATTTTGCTTTAAAGTGTCTGGTAGTAGTCCCTGTTTAAGGCAGAAAATTATGGACTGGAATAGCTATATATACACACACTATTCTGTACATATCTTTCCCCCCACCACATGGAGGTCAATCAGACAGTGCAGCCAATAAATTCCATGGCCTCTATGCCTGTGTAGCCATGTTGGTGGGGGGTGTCCCTTCTGTGTGACATGGGTAACAAAATAAACATATTGGTTTTACTCTTCTTCTTGTCAACATGAATCCAAGTTGGGAAAAATAATGCATACAACTAATATTTAATTTTGCTTTTGAGAGAACTGTAAGTCAGAGAAATGACCAGACTTGTTTAAAGCAAAGTTTCTGGTGTTATGAAAGTGATGACAACCCAAGAGATTTGATTACACTTTCACCTTACTCACTCTTGAGTTTCACAAAGAACATTCTACAGTCTTTTGTGCGACCATTAATTGTCCTTTCATTTGTAAAGTACAGGATGACAGTAATAGTGATATGGCAACGTGAATATGTATATAAGTGTCATCAAGTTACAGCTGATTTATGGCAAATCCAGCAAAGGGTCTTTCAAGTTGCATTCTGTGAGAGATTTACAGTTTATGTGTATATTATTTGCATAAAGAAAAAAGGTCCTCTCATGATAGGGATATGCAAGCCTTGGATTCAGCAGGAGCTCACAGGAGCACAGCTCCTGAACCTTTGCCTTCCTCTGCAGTTTTCCTTGGTGGTCCCCCATCCAAGTACTGGCCCCGCTTAGCTTTCAAGACCTGATGAGAATGGGCTATGCCATGCTGCCTTCCCTCCAATAACTTGACATTACATGATATATGGTTGTCACCAAATGATAATTGCAAAGCTGAGTATTATCCTCAAAGAGCTATAATATCTCTCAGAAATGACCATCAGATACTCTAATTACAGATTAGTAGGCTCAGTTATAAAGCCTTGTAGAGCCATTTTGTGAACCATGAGCCCTGCATGGTGAAACATCAGAGGCTTGTAAAAAGAGAGGGGCTATTAAGCATGTGGCTGGTGGGCTGATTTAGCAGCCTGCGGTTTATAGGCAGTACAGGGTTGGGTTTAGAGGAAATGATTTGCTAGCAAAGGGCTAATCTAAAGTTCTAGAGTTCCTGTTCTGAGAGAAGACCTTGAAATTTCATAACCTTGAAAGTCAACAGATTCCTCACTGCCACTTCAATACCAGGGAATATTAATTTGAGTAACTACTGTGGATATTTTTGTGGGGGGGGGAGGAAGTACTCCCAATGTGTATAAATTAGTGGTCTTGTCTTCAGAATAGGATTGGAGATGCTTTTGGCTTGGTAACCTATGCCTAACAGATTTTGAGTTTTTCAGAGACAGGAAATCTTAAAACCACTTTCCTGGGACTAAGCCCCATTAAAGTGACCTGAGTAGGATTCTGAGAAGACCTACTTAGGATGATACTGTGGATATATTTCAACTCCAGAATTTTTCTTAGGGTCCTTTTGACTCTGTGGAAACAGACTTTCAGACCTTGCTGTGACAACATTTGTAGAAAAATAGGTGGTGGAGCTCATCCAGGGATTGTTATGCAGCTGCACATACTATTCAGTGGGCAAGGTGGGAAAGAGGAGGTGGAACCCTCAGAAAGGTTCAAGAGCTGTGCTCCTGTGAGCTCCTGCTGAATCCAAGGCCTGCATATCCCTATCATGAGAGGACCTTTCATGCCCTGCCACAGATGTTGTTAGATGCTACTGGTCCACTAATAAGAGACTGCAAGCTGTGCTGTTAGGTTTCTTTTTCCCCCCTTCGTCTTTTTAAACTGCAGAAGAGATCTCTCCAAGTGAAATAATGTGTTGATTTCAGACTGAGCAAAATTAGTGCTGGTGTATCAGTGCTACAGAGGCAGCCAGGGAGGTAGATGTGTGGAATTGGAACATATGGAACCATAAATGTATTTTTAAACACTTAGCCATCTACTTCCAGTTATTAAACTATGGAATCCAATCCAAGTGTTCTAATTCCTAATCAGGGTATTTTTGAAAAAAAATTAAATCCCAGGTAGGCACTGAGAAATCTAAGAGCGTTTTCGCATTGACCTTACTTGGGAGCAACGTCCCTCTTCACCGCAAAGTCCCGCGGCTTTTGCGTCGCAAATGTAAACTGGCCAAAAGCCAGTTTACATTTGCGTCACAAAAGCCGTGGGACTTTGCGGCTCTTCCGGGTTCTGCAGAGCAATTAGTGCGAAATCGCGCAGACGCTGCGTGGTGAAGAGGGATGTCGCTCCCAAGTAAGGTCAGTGCGAAAACGCCCCATGTTTTTAAACCTTTTCTGAGTAAGCCAAATTATTTTCTTTTAACTCTCCTTTCTCTTTATCCTAACATTCTCCTTCCTTTTAACACACCTACACAAGTGTGTGTATGTGAGAGAGAGAGAGGGGAGGGACACCAAGTCTCCAAGAAAACAACGGAGCATGGCAATCTCAATGTAAATTGTGCTTGGCAGAAGAATCCATCCTCTCTCCCTCTGAAGCTGAGCAAAGCAAAAACTCATACCTGAAATGAAAAGTTGCTGTTCTTAAAGGAGCCATGGGAAGAATCAGGCTTTGTTTTTGTACTACTAGGCGAACACTGACTTTCACTCACCCAAAAGTAGGTGAGCTCAGCCAATGGAGGGAAGGGAGGCATGGCTTGGTTCTCTCCTGCATTAAGCCGGAACCAAGAAGGAGCTGGACAAAAGCTAGCTGCAATGTGATGGCGGCAGCAGCCCCAGAGAAGTAAGAGGAGGCCAGTTGCCCCAGGGGCCAGATGGGAACCCTGCAGGGTCTGGATACGGACTGTAGGCTGCTTGTTTGACATCCCTGCCTTACTGTAGCCCAGGGATGGGGAACCTTTTTTCTGTCAAGGGCCATATGGATATTTATAACATCATTCGCAGACCATAAAAAATTATCAGCTTAAAAAACAGTGCTCTGCCAAGGGAGAATGATTCAGGCCAGCAAAATTAATGCAAAATTAATGCAAATAATCTGGCAATAATTTGCCCTAGGCAAAATCATAGCAGGAACTCAGTAGCATATTCGACCACATCCCCTAGCATATTAGGTCACACCATCTGGGATAATCAAGTGCAAACTGAACTGTGACAGTAACTTTTCCAGGCCCTGCAGCAATTCTGGCCGGCCAGCCAGGCCCCAGGGAGGCTGCCACACAGTAGATCTGGGTCCTGTGGTCCCTGCCTGGCCCTGGGGAGGCTGCTGCACAGCACAGCTGGCCCCCACAATCCCCCCAGGCCCCAGGGAGGCTGCCACATGGCTCAGTTCAGTCCAGCAATCCCCAAGGGCCACACCAAGTGACTTCAAGGGCCGTATACAGCCCTCGGGACAGAGGTTCCCCACCCCTGCTGTAGCCTGTAAGTATTTTGCATGAGATATACTGCATTCGGTTTTTTTCCTCAGAAAGAAGAAGAAGATATTGGATTTATATCCCGCCCTCCACTCCAAAGAGTCTCGGAGAGGCTCACAATCTCCTTTACCTTCCTCCCCCACAACAGACACCCTGTGAGGTGGGTGGGGCTGGAGAGGGCTCTCACAGCAGCTGCCCTTTCAAGGACAACCTCTGCCAGAGCTATGGCTGACCCAAGGCCATGCTAGCAGGTGCAAGTGGAGGAGTGGGGAATCAAACCCGGTTCTCCCAGATAAGAGTCGGCACACTTAACCACTACACCAAACTGGCTCTCCAGCAGGCAAAACTGATTGTAGAAGACAGACTTGTTTTTGTTTTCTCCTCTGCTATAGTTATGTTCCTTTCTCAAATCAATGTTTAATAGGGGTTTTTTTATTTTTTTTCAGATACTCTCTCTAAAACATCAGATTGTTCCCTGTTTCTGCTCTAATGTTTAACGTTCCAGTGAAATTTTATCTATAAACAGAATAATCTGGAATGACAATAATATTTCAGTGCACTTTATTGTCAAAACAGTCTTTGAGCCTGTCATAATCAGGTTGTATTTCAAGAGAAAAGAATACTTTAGAAAGGGGAAAAAAATGATTTTAAAGTAAGGCATATGAAAAATCTGCTGCTACGGGAGTAAAATTTGGAAAGTTCTTTCTGAGGTCAGGATTCTCAGTCAAATTTAAATAGCCTTTGCAACCTATCATGTGACTCAATAAAAAGGAAGCCATGGCCTTCAATTTGCAAGACCCGAGAAAAGCTGTTAACCATAGGACGCTTTGGAAGCCATTAATTTATAGGTTTGCCATGTCGGAAATGACCTGGCAGCACATAACACATACAGCCTATCTCAATTCAATTCAATGGGGCTTCAATGTGTCCTTGACAATGAGTGATCAATGAGAAAGGGAGCTGATGTGATTTTATTATTATCTTGTGCCTTGTTTGATATATGAATTTTACACAGTTTATAAAAAGAGATGTAGATCAGTGTTAGCTGGTTACATTTTATGAAGGTTAAAAAAGTTTGATGGCTGTGGTGCATGGTCCAGAGCCAGCCTAGGACTCAGCTTCACGCTTTGTGGGGGGATGCTCCTTTTTTTTTTTTTTTTTAGGGAGGAGCTCAAAATCAGCAGTCCTGCAGTTGACCATTTTTTCAGTGTTATTGGTCCGGGAAGAAAGGTGGTTCCTTTGTGGAAATTCCCTGAGTTGGCTTAGTATAGCAGCCTTAAGTTAATTTTAATGGATTTTTTTCTTGAAATCTAAATGGCGTATTTTAGCTTTTCCCCCTCCCCCTTCTTTTCTCTTTATAGACAACAGAGGGTGCAATTCTAAGCCAGTGTACTCAAAAGTAAGTCCCTTGTTTATGCAGAAGAAGAAGATGAAGAAGAAGATATTGGATTTATATCCCGCCCTCCACTCCGAAGAGTCTCAGAGCGGCTCACAATCTCCTTTACCTTCCTCCCCCACAACAGACACCCTGTGAGGTGGGTGGGGCTGGAGAGGGCTCTCACAACAGCTGCCCTTTCAAGGACAACCTCTGCCAGAGCTATGGCTGACCCAAGGCCATTCCAGCAGGTGCAAGTGGAGGAGTGGGGAATCAAACCTGGCTCTCCCAGATAAGAGTCCGCACACTTAACCACTACACCAAACTGGCTCTCTGCAGTGGGCTTACTCTTAGGAAAGTGTCCTTAGGATTTCAGGCCAAGTTCACTTTTAGGTTTAAAGTTTTATTAAATTTCCATAAGAAGAAAGGGCAGGGGAATAGGAATAGAATAGAAATAGAAAATACATAAGCAAGATATAACATTCTGTATATCAATATACCATCAGAAATAAAAAGGCCGTGAAATATTTCAGTAAATTCAAGATACAGTTAAAATAACCAATATTATATGAATATTGTAAGTTCACGCTTTTACTTGTCCGAATTGGATCTTACTCTAAGTATATACAATTGTAAACAATAGAAATTCCCATCAGCTAGTATCACTAAGAAATTTAGCCAGATATGTCCAACCAAGTATATAATGGCTCCCAAAGTTTCTTGCTTCCTCTTTAGACTTGCCACCAAGTAATGAAGATAGATAATCCATCTCAGCTGTCTCCAATATTTTCCCAATCAGTTCTTGCTTTGTGGGTAGTCCCTGTGCTTCCACTTCTGCACAAGCAGTATTCTTGCTGCTGTGTTAGTATGTGCCATTAAATATCTTATCTCTTTTGTATAAGCATTAGAGTATATGTTCAATAAAAATAGTTCTGGTTTAAATTGGATCTGTATTTTCAATATTTTTTGTAGTGGTTCATGCACCATAGGCCAAGTTTACTTTGAAACAGCTGTCCTAAAGACTAAAAATGGTAGAGGTGGCTCCATAGAATTGCCCTATTAGCCTGTCAGCATGCCATTGTAGCATTGTTCGTACACACAGACCAGCTTACCTGAAAATGCCTGTTTTCTCAAACTAGTTCTGAGCTTGAGATTTCTGAGCTTGATGAGACACTTTATACTACTCTGTGAGTTTGTACAGAATGTGTATGTTTCAATTTCTGATACTTTGTGCCTCTGCTGATCTCCCAGGTTAGAGGATGCATCAGCATGTATGACAGCTGGCCTATAAATTGTATTGGCATTGTGGCTGGCTGCTGAAGAAGTATTGAAATGTCTAACAAAGAGATGCTCTTAAGCAGAAATTGGTTTGTATACGGCATGTCAAATGTGACCTGCATTTCTGATCCTCTGTTCATTTTACTATTGATATTAGCATGTGAATGGGATTTTTGCTTCTTAAGGGATCAGTTATAAGAGCTGCTTATCAGAAGCAATAATCCTCTCTGTCCATGACTTAAAAACATACTTTGTGAGAAATGGCACTGCATGTATGCTTAGAGAGAAGCATTCATTTGCACACATGAAGCTCCCTGATACAGAGTCAGACCACTGGTTTATCATGGTCAGTATTGTCTGCTCTGATTGGCAGCAGCTCTCCAGGATCTCAGGGAGAGGTCTTTCATATCACCTTTCAAGTGGACATATCAAAGGCTGAACTTAGGACAAAGCAGAAGCTTTACCACTGAGCAACAGCCTCTCTCCAAATTTGTTCAAGCTAATTTGAAAGCAATTGTTTTTTTAAAAAAAATTATGTGATTTACAGCCAAGCATTAGCTTGAAATATTTTATTCTTTCACTATGAAATAATGTGAGATCCAGCCCCCATGCAATAACCACCATAAGTAGCATCCATCAACTATGGCTGAACCTTTGTCTGCTATATCATGATCTCATCTACCATTTTACATGTAGACACCTACCATTTTACATGACTGAAATTTTGATTGGTCACTTGCTGTTTATTTCAGGGTCATATTTTATGCATGTGTAGTAGTCTACTAACTATTGCTTCTTCATTCATATATCTTATATTTCCATCTTGGAGCTTTCACCATGGACCTCCTGTCATGATATTGCTTCTCTTTTTTATATCCTATGAGGTCCTTTAGATTTATACCGAGCTTGATTCTCAACAAATCTACTGTCCAGCCATTAAGTCATACTCACAAACTAGGTTAGTCCACTATAACTTTATTTATTTAAAACATTTTTGTGCTGCCTTTCTACCCAACTTGCATCTCCAAGGTGGCAAAACTAGGGATGGGCATGAACCAAAAAATGAACCACAGTTCGAGCACAGACCAGGCCAGTTAGTGGTTTGTTTTGAACTGGTTCATTTGGTTGTGTCATTCCAGTACTCCCAACAAACTGCCTTTTCCCCGCAGAGGTTTGGATGGTTCATTTTTGTGGTTCGTTCTCCAGATAGCCTGGTGCCAATTCAATCAGTTCCTAGGCGATGTTGGGGGTGGACTTGTGGAGAGCCCTAGAAACACCCAAAGCAGTTGTCCATAGCTTGATTGGCAGCTCTGGGAACCAACCATGGAGCTCCCATTCTGCTCTATGGTAGCAGATTATATACCGGTATAACACCACACCCTGACTCAGCTGCTTTCACATTGCAGCAAGAAGAGAGAAAGATTAGTTGTTGTGAGAGCAGAAGAAGAATGATTTGCTGCATGGCTGATTTAGGGGAGTCTTTGAGGGACTTCATTTTTCCCCACACAATGGAACACATTTTTAAACACCTCTCCCAGCTGGGAAGGTATTCCTTGCTGTGGTTTTAGGGACCAAACCGGAAGCCAGAGCTGAGCATTCCTGGGGGCACCTGCCTCGGGGGCCAATAACTTGGACATCCCAAATCCAATATTTGCCAAGCTTGGAGGACAGGTGGGGGAGAGCCTGCTGAAGACTCCCTGTGAGTTTGGCATCTGTAACTCATGAGGGGGCTGTTCTACCACCTCCTGAACAAAACGCACTAAACAAACCACCAACTGGTTTGGGAAAATGGTGGCTCATGTAAGTTCATGGTTTGTGGTTTGTATAATTAAATGATTCACAAACCAACATGAACCACCATTTCCCCAGTTCAGTCCCATCCCTAGGCAAAACTAAAAACATCAAAACATTAAACACTGTAACATTAACACATTAAAACATCAAGGCCTTAAAACGATGCTTAAATTCTTTGTAAATATTTAAACAATTTAATAAAACATATAAACACACACAACCATACAACCAGGGAGGGGGGCTGTAACAATTAGATAAACAACAAGAAAAGAAAGATAAACAACAAGAAAAGTCTTAAGCTGCTGGTGAAAGACGATAGAGGGAAATAAATAAGGGCACTCAAAGCAGGGCCTCTGCAGATGACCAGAGGGGATGTGTGGGCTCATTTGAGAGTCAGCAGTTCTTATGGTGTACTAGTCTCAAGCTGCGGAAGGCTTTAAAGATCAATGCTAATATCAGTATGCAAACCTTCTACAAGCAAGCCTTGGAATGCCAAAAATGCATTGCTTTGAGTTAGGTGCTTCAGACAGATAAATCAGGCCTGACAGTTGCTTTCTGCCTGAAATAGTTGAGTATTTACTCCCTTTAAAGTATTTAGGGTTTTCCAAATCCTCGATCAAGGTTCATATGGCTGCTACATCTGCGTTCTATTTAGAAGTAGACTTGAAACCTGTGTTTTTGAACCTGTAATCAAAGATGTTCATCAAAGGCACCCCCCCCCCCCCCAGTTAAGCTGCCTTTCCCACAATGGAACCTATATCTAGTATTATTGCAGCTTTTCCCATAAACCTTTCAAATCCTTGGCTTCATGTGATCTGTCCTTACTTTCATATAAGACTACATTTTTAGTGGCAATTACTTCTGCACAGAGAATTGGGGAGTTGCGCGCCCTGAGGCATGACCCTCCTTTCACCAGGTTTTGTAGGGATACAATTGTGTTACATCCTAGTTTAGACTTCCTCCCCAAGGTTTTCAGAATTCCATATGTCCCAGGACATTGTATTAGCTGTATTTTTCACAGTCCATCATCCACAGCAGAGCAGGCACTACACACTTTGGATGTGAGGAGAACATTACTGTTTTATTTACAATGTACTCTCACCTTTAGAAAGGACAGAGGTCTGCTTCAAAGAGCCTAAAAAAGGGAAAGTGTTGTTGACTCAGACTCTTTCCAGATGGATGACACATGCGCAGTTAGAATGGTGTAGAGTTTGGCAAAGGTGAGCTGCCTCTTTCTTCTAAAAGCGCACTCAGTGAGGGCTCAGGCATGCTTTGATGCAATGCTCTAATGCAATGTCGACATCTGAGAAACCTGCAAGATAGCAACTTGGTCTTCACAATCTACATTTGTGAAACACAATTAACATGGATCCCAAGAGGAAAGCAACTGTGGGGGAAGCAGTAATGCAATCATTATTTCAAAAATCAGCTCACACCCACTTCCTTGATAAGTGGGCTTGCTATTCTCCCATGTGGGACTGCATAGAAGACACAAAGATGAAAACATGGCATTTACCTATAGCTGAGGTTCATCAAGTGTCTCCTATACAGGCACACATCCCTCTCTCCTATCCCCACTGTGGGCTGCACGACTGTGTTCTCTTCTATGCTACATGGAGGAGAAGAGGAACTACTCCTTCCCCCTCCATCACGTGATCATTGGGCAAGAAAAGGGCTCCAACTTTGACAGAGGGGAGGGAGAAAACTCATTTGTTGGAGCTTTCCAGAAGCTTATGGAGTTTCCTTCTGTGGCAGGCCTGCATTGAGGCAGTCCCATATGGGTTGCTAACTCCTGGAGGGAGCTATTCTTCCTCCTGCCACTAGGGCTCACTGCCACCACCTGCTCAATCGAGGGGTTCTTGATTGAGAGGAACAGGACTCCCAATTCCCCTTTCCAGTATTGAGGCCGGCCTCGAGGTCCTCTGCTTCCCAGCACTTGGTTATCACAGAGACCAAATTCCTTCTTTGGGAGACCCCTGGAGGATTGGCACCCTTGTCAACTGCATGCCTTCCCCCTTCGTGGGACTCCCCTCTTAAAGTAGTGTGGTTGGGGAACTATGTGGTACAGAACTTTACTGCCAGCCTTCAAAATAGTAAAAGGTTTATTTTTAAAAAATGAAAAGTTGCAAGCATAATCTTAGCACAGCACACAATCAGCAACCAGAAGATCAAATAAAAGTTGGATTGAAATGCATCCTTCTGTCCCTGGTTTAAAAACTTGCCCTACCAGATGTTTAAGCAGAGCAGGCACATCTAAGCTTAGTAAATTACAAAATCTTCTAATAATACATCATTGCTTCTGGCTTCCTGCATCCAGCCAGGCCCAGCCACATGGTCAAATACGGCTGCTGGCTACTGGCTGGAGAGTAGCAGTCTGTTGTCTTCCAGGCCCAGCTTCTTCAGAGCAAGCACTTTTACTAATCCTCTGACTCCACACACTTTACACCACTCTCCACCCTGGTCTGCCAGGTTTAGGCTTCTCTTCCTGTTGTCCCCAGGAAGCCTCTTTTCTGGTAGGCATTCTGGGAACCCCCCCCCCATGCATTCTGGGAAATCTCCAGATCATTCCTGGAGATGGTCTCTGGGGCTGCTTTAGCCCAAAGCCCTCCCCACTGTTTCCAGCCCAGGTGGAGAAGGATGGCCATTGTCTCTTCAAGTACCTGTCAAATAAATGTGCCATGAAGAGTTAAATCATTGCTTGCGCTGAGTACTAAAAAGTGTTGCCTACCCTGAAAGTTTTGGATGGTAGTTTCTTATCTTCCCTGTTTTCCTGTATCCTCCTTGTCTCCCTAGTTCTCATCCTCTCACCTCCATGGCAACTCACCTGTTGTTTTGACTATCACTGTGGAAGTAACTTTGTATCCAATATGCTAGCCTTGAGTAGTTTTATTTTCTGCTCAAAGAATGCTTGGGAAATTGTGCTTTTGTATCTTTTGTGGCTGAAGAGAGGGGGCCATTGTTATACTATATACTGGAGGAAGATCTGGGACACCCCAGATCTGACTCAGAAAAGATGTCTGTACCTATCACTCTGGATCTTTTAATAAAAGGAACTTTATAAAGAACAAAAGACTTTTTATTCTGGAAAACTGGGGGTGAGGGTGGGGATTTTACATAAAGTCAGATCTCCCTCTTGGCAGCCTTTCGGCATGGACCCTAGCCAGTATGCTGGAGGAACCAGTACCCGAGGAAGAGGATGGAGTTGCCCCTAAAATAGTCGGTGCAACTGGCAGCAACTGGCCCGGGGGGCCTTGGAGCTATACCAAAGACGGTAGCGGTCTGAAGGCAGGAGCCGGAACCAAATGAAAGGAGAGAGGAGAGGCTTTTTGTTACTCCTCGAGCATGGCAGCCTTGGAGGTCCTCAACTGGTCAAGAGCGTCAGGCGCGGCAACTCAGTCTACTGGGAGAAGGTGACCCATCCGACCCCAACCTCGATGATGGTGAAGAAGAAGAACCGGAGCCGTTAGATGACCAAGGAGGGCATGGTGACCAGGTGAGAGCGGCTAACGTGCAACATGTCCGGCTCAAATTGAGGGGTGTGATGGGGCAGATACGGGACAAGATATGCTTCATGAGCGATTTCTTCTTACAAGAGTTGCAGCTGTGGCCCCCGGCATTTCCATGAGCTCCACCCAGCATCAACAGCAGAGTCACCGGCAAGACCCACTCCACCCTGCCGCCACAGGGGCCGCCCCTACCACTGCTGCCACAACTGCCACCGGCTGCCCCACCATCTCATCCTCTGTCAGTCGCTCTGCCACTGCTGGGACCCCTACCGGGAGAACCCCGAGAGGCACCCCAACCAGTACTGCAAGGACCACCACCCCACGTGAGAGGTCCTACAGCTTGTTTCAACGGAGACCCAGGGAAGCTGGAGTTTTTCATTATCCAGGCCTGAAGTTTCTTATGCCAGTGGGGCGCCTCATTCCCTTCGGAGCAACTGTGCATTGACGCTATTGGGGCTCTTCTAGAAGGCCCAGCAGCTGATTGGTTTGTGGCGTTATATGAAATCAACGCACCCAAGCTACACTCCATGAAGGAATTTTTACGTTCGCTGCTGAGGCAATTCAAGGATCCGATGAAAGAGCCCAATACCATTGCCCAACTGGAAGCCATCAAGCAGGGGAAAGGGCCAGTGAGCGAGTACGCCCACGAGTTTCGGCTGCTGGAGGCAAAAGTACGGAGCTGGAATGAGCAGCAAAGTGGCTGCCTACAAGCAGGGGCTATCGGCAAATCTGCTTCATTGGGCTTTGGTACAAGACAACCCGGATAATCTGGTGAGTTGGATACAATTAACAAGCAAGGTTGACACTTGCTTATGCCAAGTGCAGCTACAAAAGGAGAGAGAGAGGGCATTCGTGAAAACCGTATGAAGCCCTGACCCCCAGGGAAGCAGCCCAACACAGGGAAAACCATGAGAGTATGTTTGTGATGCATCTTGCCAATGCATTTCATGGCCAACTGCCCCCGGGAAAGAGGCCCACCTCCACCCACCACTCCAGGGCAAAAGAGCAACCCAAAGAAGGGAAAGGGGGGGGGGAAGACACCCAAACCCAGAAAAGATTGGGGAGCTGCAAATTCTGGAATTATCCCACTGCGCCAATACTTGCAGGAGGCGGAGGAGGGATTTTTCCCTCCAATGACGAATGCAGAGTCCCATTGGGAAGCAAAACAGCAGGCATGGTAAGAGTCAAAACTTTGGGGAAATTGTTATATTTTCTCGTGACTTTATTCAACCCAGAAGTGAAATGCTATACTCATAGAATCATAGAGTTGGAAGGGACCTCTAGGGTCATCTAGTCCAACCCCCTGCACAATGCAGGAAACTCACAAACACCTCCCCCTAAATTCACAGGATCTTCATCACTGTCAGATGGCCATCTAGCCTCTGTTTAAAAACCTCCAAGGAAGGAGAGCCCACCACCTCCCGAGGAAGCCTGTTCCACTGAGGAACCGCTCTGTCAGGAAGTTCTTCCTAATGTTGAGCCGGAAACTCTTTAGATTTAATTTCAACCCATTGGTTCTGGTCCTACCTTCCGGAGCCACAGAAAACTATTCCACACCATCCTCTAGATGACAGCCCTTCAAGTATTTGAAGATGGTGATCATATCACCTCTCAGCCGCCTCCTCTCCAGGCTAAACATTCCCTCTCCTCTCCACGCTAAACAAGTATATGTAGAACTTGAGTTACCTAAGACTTATCTTAATTTGCACCCTGTCCTTCACTGCAGCTGGTTAAAACCTGCCCCAAAGTACAATACCTGGCACCCCCAGACACACGCTCCTCCGCTGATGATCAAGAACCAACCTCATCACAAGATTGAATCTATTTTGGACTCTAAACTCAAGTGGGGATTTTTGTACTACTTAATAAAATGATTACATTTTCCTGTGTCTCAAAGGGAGTGGGTAAGAGCTGAGCATGTCCAGGCATCTAGATTAATAAAGAAATTCCATACTCAGAATCCTGACCACCCGGGACCTGGGGGGGGGGTCTTAAGGGGGGCAGAATATCGAATAAATGTGCCATGAAGAGTTAAATCACTGCTTGCGCTGAGTACTAAAAAGTGTTGCTTACCGTGTTTTCCTGTATCCTCGTCTCCCAAGTTCTCATCCTCTCACCTCTATGGCACCTGTTGTTTTGACTATTGCTGCAGAAGTAACTTAGTATCCAATATGCTAGCCTTGAGTAGTTTTATTTTCTGCTCAAAGAATGCTTGGGAAATTGTGCTTATGTATCTTGTGGCTGAAGAGAGGGGGCCATTGTTTAGAATGTTATATTATATACTGTAGGAAGATCTGGGACACCCTAGATCTGACTTCGACAAGATGTCTGTACCTATCGCTCTGGATATTTTAATAAAAGGAACTTTATAAAGAACAAAAGACTTTTTATTCTGGAGAACTGGAGGTGGGGGGGGGAATTTGACAGTACCTCCATTAGCATCTCTTAAAAGGTAGCCCAGATGCTGCTGTCCTGCCAGGGTCTACATTCCCCCATCCTTCCTGCTTATCTCTGAGCTCAGAGACAGACCCTTTAAAAAAAAAAAAAGCCAGCTTGCCACCTCTCCAGGAGGCAAGGCATTCCTCCACAGCTTGTACTGGTAGAAGCAAAATGCCTCATTGTTAATTTTTCCATGGCTATGTATGATATTTCTGTTTGGTATATTCATCCAAAGGTAGCATAAGCATAGGAATTGCTATGTAAGCTTGTGTATGGTAAAGCCTATGAGTTAAGGAAAGCAAGAGAAGCTGGTTGCTGTCATTTAAAAAATGTTTTTGTAGTTCAGGCAAGTGCTTTCATCTTGCGTATTTTCTTTCTGAAGCAAAGATGTGTTTGAATTGCTAACCAGTCACCTCTTCCTTCTGCCTTGTGATACTTTTCTTGCATTGCTTGCTTGTAGTCAGAGGTTCTGGTTCCTGAGGGGTATCAATGCACCAATGGATTATGAGTCATGCGTATTTGCTGCCACTGAGAGGGCTGCTATACTTGGAATCGAACCAAGGGTCCTCCTTTATTGAAATAAACAAGTATCTACAGGTTGAACTACAAAGTCACAGCTTCCTGGCTGGCAGAAATGGAAGCAAAAAGTGAGTGCTATCAAAGTGCATTCACACATCACCAGTGAAACATCCTGAAGAATTTGTCTTTAAAAAAAGAAACAAAACAGGGGGAAAGCAATCATATTATTTCTCTCACTTTGTTAGATGGAGAAATAGGGGCACAGGAAGCAGTTTGTAACGTAGGTCCAGAAGTTTAAAAAGTGACATTGAACATATGCAAATGCATATTTGGTGGAGGTGCAGATGGACAAAAATATTGGCTGTTGGTTGTAGACTTTGCAAAATGTAAATTAGATATGAATTTTCCGTGTTCCTTTGAGGTCATCTTGTTAAGATATATACCCATGTTTCTGAAAGCATTTTGAAATAAGATCTAATAGCAGCTAGAAATACCTTTGTGAGATATTGGACATCAGATAATATTCTACCAATGGTAGAATGGAGCATGAAATGTAAATGAAATTTTGGTAATCAAATTGACATACTTAAAAAAAAAAAGGGAAGGATATATCTCAATTGAATTTAGCTAGACAAACATTTTTTCCGTTGCTCAATTGATATAATTAAACGGAGTACAGACATTTCAATGGGATGTTATCTCTAATGTTACTTTAAATTATTAAGCAATCTTTATTAAGTTAAATAAAGTTTTAAAATATTTTTAAAAATGAAATCAGACAGTCTAGAGCAGGGGTGGCTAGACCGTGGCTCTTTCACACCTATTGTGTGGCTCTCAAAGCCCCCACTAGCCCATCAGCTGACTTGGGGAAAGCATTTATCTCTTTGAATCACTTGGAGAATTGCATTTAAAGTTGAAGTTGCTTTCTTTTTACCTCTACCTGCCCATCTATTTTCCTTCCTTCCTGTCTTGCAGCTTCCAAACATCTGACGTTCATGTCTTGTGGCTCTCAAACATCTGACATTTATTCTATGTAGCTCTTGTGTTAAGCAAGTTTGGCCACTCCTGGTCTAGAGGAAACTATGCCCCCCCTCCTTTTATTTAGTTTTGGCTTTCTGTGGCCTTATTTCATTCAAGTTGCTTTCTTAACCTTCTGAAATTGCGACAGCTCTAAATTGGCATCAGCTTCTCTATAATAGTTGGAGATCCTTGAGCAGACAGAAGTTCAATGATTGCAACAGTTAGAATGAAATCAAAATGATTAACAATATACGGCATGGAAGCAGGATGTTGTTTGGCTTTTCAGTCTCCGCAGACCATTTGGAAGTGCTGTTGTTGCAGAATTGTGTTTCCATGCCCTTCATGCCAGAAGTCCTACTGCTTGCTGAATTAGAAGAGGTAGAGCCAACATGACCAGTTTGACAGTGTAGATGAGGGCTCCTTAGCTTGCTGTTGGAGTGGCAATCATGTGCACTCAATGAGAACAGCATCTTTTCAAGTTATGAACAGAGAGGGAATATCTGCACACCAGGGCAGTAGAAACTCCTAATGCATTTTTCCCTCAACAGTCCTTACCGTGTTACGCTCCTGTGTAAGCAGAAGGGATTGTTGTCAGATCGGTACATGCTATAGTCAGGATACATTCTCTGTATCCAGTGTTTCCTTAGGTGGGGAGGAAAAACGCCTGCATTTTTCCACATCCTCGATTGCATGCTATGGCACTGAATGTAGAAGGCTGTGAGTGGTTTGGGGAACCTGCTGTGAGGGGGAACAAAATCAGTTGTCAGAATGACACATCTGATCACAAAGTGAAGTATCAAAGCTCCTGCAGCAGAGACTCAAAACAGCAGCCCACATGTCAGATAAGACTGAAAAAAGGCAGCATCTACATAAGCAAGCATCTTGTTTGAGACGCATCCACTCCCTGCTTTTAGAGACAATTGCATTTAGAACATCTGTAAACTCCGTGGCTCCTTACTAAGGGACTATAAATCCAAGGAACCAGTTGCAGCTGGGCTGATTAAAATCCCACCCCTAGCCACCACTATGCACAGGATGGAGTGAGAATACAATTACCCAGGAGAATGAATCTGGTTAAATCTAAGACACATACTGTAGTCCCTCCACCTGTGCACTGATTGGTTAAATGCAGCTCATGTAGGATTTGCTGTGAGGAGGCTGAGGGGAGGTTTTTATTTTAAAGACGGGGATGGGAGGGGGGGGTTGTGTAGTGTGAGAGTAAATGTGATTGGCCGAGGGAGGGAGCCATGAGCTGGAGAGAGTGCTGAGCAGGCATTCATGAGATACAGTAAGAAAAGCATCCGTTCCTCTTGCCTCTCGCTTCACATGCAGGAATGGACCAGGGCGCTGTGACTGTGTAGTCGCACAGAGGGAGAAAGAGAGAGAGCATGATTGGATTGGAATTTCAAAGGAGTGACAGCACAGAGAATGAAGCACTGGCCGCTTGTTCTGCCATAGGCATCCTCTGTGCGAGGAGAAACGGGGAATCATTAAAGTGAGCTGAGCATCTCTGGGCAGAGCAATGTGGCCAAGAGGAACGGAGCATGGGAGCTGCTTCTCTTTTGGATAATCTCTGAGCCTTAGCTCTGTTTATTATTCCTTTTTTAAGTGGCAATGTGGAGTCGAGGTTTTATATGGCACTTGGGATAAAAAACAAGATCACACTCATTTTTTAAAAAAAACCCCACAACAAAACCAAAATACTTTCTTTGGGTGCAGTATATCTTTCTCTCTCCCCCCCTTTTTTTTTTACTAGCAGGGGGGAGGGTGAGAGTGTGACACCAAAGGGAATGTTTTCCAGGCAGGAGAGACTTCTCAACAAGTAAGCACGTTGCTTCTTAACTCCTGGCAGAACCGGCTGCACTTAGCCAACTGACTACTTTTACAGTACACTTTACTTCTTAAAAGGATGGCAAGCACAAGAACAGCTGGAGTAAAATAATTAGGCGGGAAGGTGAGGAAAAACCAAATAAGGAAACCTTCCAAAGCTCCCCACCCCTCACTGAAATAAACCCAGCAAATATTGTTGTCAGTAACCATTGTGGAACACTTTTGACGTCACCATGCGCAGGTCTAGCACAGATGAATCGACTTATCACAGGAGTCCTTCTTTGGACAGCAAGGATTACAGTTTTCCAAATGGCGCCTTTCGTCGCTACAGCAGCATGTATGGCGGCCAGTTTGGGGCCGCAAGCAACTCTTTTTTTGGATTCCACACCAACCCAGGCCCTAAGGCCACTAAGGCTAAATACACATCCCCCAAGGGAAACAAGTATGTGGTCTTTTACTTGGATCTCTCCTTTATTTTTCTTCTAGAACTGAAGAGGTGCAGCATGGCTCACAACTGCCTGCAGTGTATTAAGTACCTCATGTTTGTCTTCAACCTCCTCTTTTGGGTAAGTATGTATTTGAATGTAGAATTGCAATTTGATTATATCAGAGGGTCTACAGATTCCCCCCCCCCCCCATCTTTTAGGCAATGTGCATGGTGGTAAAATGGAAAACTGAGAGCTGTTCTACTCATTGTGAGCACTGAGGTGGTAGAATGAGGTGGTAGAAATCTGGGCTAATCCACTTCTGACTGCAGGTGGGGTTTTCTGTCAACTGAATGTTCCACCATGCAAAAAAAAAAAATCCATGTAATAAAGTAACACATCAAAGATAAAGGTTTTTTGCTAGTTTATCCTTTCTCCTGTGTTCTGGTTTACTGTATGTAGGGAGCTTTTCACATGGAAGGATGCATTAAAAAATTGGAACCCTATCAGTCAGAAGCGGTACAGTCCAGAATTCTACCACCTCAGCCCTTCTCCATAATGTGTAGAATGGTTCTCAGTCTAATTTATTCACTACCCCAGTTTCTTGATGCATTGTTATGGGGCAAGAAAGTATAGATTTCATTTGTTCTTTTTTCCTGTGCTCTTCTTCAGTTCTCTTAAATTGCACAGATATACAGAAGGTATTTTATGCTGTGGAGAATGGGAGCTCTCTTGTGGCTGTTCCACCAAAAGCTTCTGTGTATTTTCAAATTTATGTGTGATTAACTACGCTGCTGGATCATTAAGCTCTGCTCAAACTTGAGTTCAACTACATTTATAAGGGGGGCATCTGTTTTAAGCAAGCATTGAACTAATAGATAATTATTTGGTGACTTGAACTTATCAGAATTGGCTTCTATATCACAGAAGTGCAAGCAATGAGATGTTTACCTATGCCTGATGATATTAACAATGTTAGTGATTCCACAGCTGGAATATGGTAGGTTAGCAGGTTAAACATTTTGTTCTCTGCAGAGAGGAAAGACTTTGAATCATCAAAATATATGTAGTTGGCAAAATATATACAGTATGTCTAGAGCAGTGATTTCTAAACCTGTGATGTGCTGTCAGATTACTTGATACCCATAAGAATATCTGAAAATACAGTACTGAAAGGAATTTTACTTATAAGGTATCCTCATGCAAGTCCTTAGATGAGATCGTTGTGTTGGTGATAAATTGAGACAAGTTTTTGCATAGCAGCTGCAATTGTCTTCCTGATACTTCAGTTTTGTAGTCAAGAGAAGTATCATTCAAACTGATTTCAATACTGTCTTTGCTTCTATGCAGACAGACCATTATTTGCAGGTTTACATTGGCAAGAGTAACCATATAGCATGTTGACTATGGTATCTTTTGTGCCAAGAACCTCTAAGTAAAGAGATGTGCATTCAGTGCCAGCTCTCCAGGAAGTGGTTAAAAGGTTAAGGGTCAGCAGTTGTCAGAGTATGAGCCAAATCTGCAGCAGCATTCCAGCTGCCAGCCCAAGTTCCTTTACCTCCCCCTCTTCTTTCCAATTGACAGATATTACAAACAGACTGGAGAGATGGGGAGAAAGGAACAGCTGAGGCCTCATTCTGTGGGGTAGGGAATAGAGTTGGGACTGCTTCAGGCTGCTTTAAAAAAGATAAAAAGCAGCTTACTTGACCAATCCCCATCTTTTGAAAATCCCACCTCTTAAAGTGCTGAACAAGATTATGTGTGGCCAACAGTTGTACTTGGTCCCTAAAGGAGCCAAGGAGGGGAAAACACGAGGGGGATTCCATTTAAGCTCCAGATAAGCTAATAGAAAAGATCAATCAGACTAGTCTGTTTTTTAGGTCTTGATTCCCTCACACAGCTGGGGTGCTAAATATCCCCTATTATTTATCCCAACTTACCCTCAGAGCTTCCTGAAAAGACAGAGACTGTGGCTGTCTTGCCCTTTTAAGCCATTCACTTCTTCAGAGGATTTTATTCATCTCTGACTTAGTTTATAGCTCAGCCAGGTGGCTGACGTGTGTGCAGAAAAAAGTTGAAAGGGCAGTCATGAATAGTCTCCTTTAAAAATAATGCACAGCAGAGCCCCAAATGGCATTTTCTATGTCTCTTCATCCTGTACTGCAGCATATGTGTTTCTTTTTAAAAAGTGAATTACTGCCTAGAATGGGAAGGCTGCAAAATGTGTCCTTGGGAGTATTTTTCAAAGGAAGGGCTTTCAGTAGTCAACCTCCAGAAACCATCAAAGTAATGAGCTGCTAGCAGGGTTGCCAGACCCCCTGGTGGAGGCAGGAATCCCCTGCTGCCAGGTCCTACCCCCACCCTCCAATCAGCAGGCTAGAGGGGGTGACTTACCAGCTCTAGCATCACACAGGAAGTGATGTAATCACATCAGTGATGTCTGGTTGATGCTCTGGTTTTGGACAAAAACTTTATGGTAAAAGCCAGTTTTACCATAGAGTTTTTGCCCAAATACTAGAGCATTGCAGGTTTGATGATGTCACTTCCTGTGTGACACCGGTGATGAGGCCAAGGCCTTTATCTCATCATAAATCCTCCCATCCCCTGCTAGTTGCCAGGAGCGATCTGGCAATGCCAGCTGCTAACCTTACTTCTTTCCCAGAATTGGATACTCCAGTTGTTTGCTGTAACAGTCTGCAAGGACTATAACAATGTGGTCACAGAGACTGGGTGTGTGAGTGCCATTAAACTTTTAAACTGTGAGCTAGCAGCCCTGTTTACATGTTACAATAAATGTTTGTACGACCTGCATATATACGTGTACACCTGTTTGCAAAAATGAACCAACGTCTATTCACTTTACAAATGAAACTGAGGACTAGTACCTAGATAAATGTTAAATGTTAATGTCAGCTCTCATGAATGCAACATGAGAATTACTGAATGCATGTATAAAGAACAATCACGTGTATACAATAAATAGATTGTATATGTGTTCACTGCAACTGAATGGCAGAGTGGATTCTAGGAGTTTAAAGACAAGTGGGAGACTAAAAGATGGAGCACTTTATTCCAGTTACACCAGTCAATCTAAAGCATCTGTGCTTGGCCGGGGTATTTCTTCAGAACAACTCAAAACTTCTCTAACCAATAAATGTAGCAATTTGTTTTATTATGTAGTATTTAATGATTATTTTAAAAGAAAGATTACTATTCTCAAAGTATGATCTGTTTAATAACTATGTTCTTGGAGCATGGGCTGCCTATGAAAAGAAAAAAAATATATAGTTACAGACAGGAATCACGATGACAGAATACATTTTAAATGAGCTGAAAGGGGAGTGTGGATGATAAGAAACTGGTTGAAAATGGAGGACAATTCAGCATTTTCTCAGCCACTATAATGGTTTGGATTGGAGTATGAGTTCCACAGGTATCATGCAGTTATAACAATAGGGTGGGTCTGTCTGTCTGTCTAGCTGTCATTCATAGTATTACTACTACCATCTTTGGAAATCATCATTAGAAATTATAATGATTTTCCATTTATCATATATATTTTCTGTAAATAGCCTGCAATATAAAACTATTTGACTATTCTGTATCTTGCTTCCAAAAAAGAAATCAGTTTCTGTTCCCATTCTTTTCTTGTTATATATATTACTGCTGCTTTGAATTCCCCTAGAGAAATCCTCTGGAACTATAGAATATATTTTCTCTACCCTCTTTAGATTTGTATCTGCATTAGCATTTGGCAGATCCAAGTGCTTTGTTATCAAGACACTGCATGATGGGATTTGTAGTGTACACAGTGGGGAATCAATTAATGGCTGGGTGTAGATATGTGGGTATGCATATTTCAAAGCTGCATGGATTTATGGCATTTTCAGAATGAAGCCCGGGAGAGAACGAGTAGTCTGCATATTGTGGGGAGGTTATATATTTTTATAATAATAATAATAATAAATTTTATTTATATCCCGCCCTCCCCGCCGAAGCAGGCTCAGGACGACTAACAGGACATGGTATATGGTATAACTTTGGATTATTTCAAAGTATAATAAAACTTTTTCTCAGTTTGTGTTAGCACTGGACTATAAGCAACTGAAGCAGAGCTAGACTGAATATGGATTGGGAGTTTCAGAAGCATTTGGCCAGAAGGCAGGGCCGGATCTGATGGGGGGGGCAGAGGGGGGTGCTTACCCCGGGCGCTGACAGAAGGGGGGGGAGCGCCAAATTGGGTATGGAGCCCATTGTATTCTATGGAACCATAAGATAGAATGGCCCATAAGGGGGTGCCATTTTTTGATTTTGCCCCCCCCCTCAAAAAACTTGTAGATCTGGTCCTGCCAGAAGGTCAGACAATAGTCTATAAACGCAATAAATCTAAATCAAGGTTCAAGGGTTCTGAAAATTATAATCAGGGAAGTGGCATGAAGAAAGGGAAGTAACCTAAAGTGCAGCAAAAGGAGAGGGAAACAGAAAGGGAGAAATTCAGAAAGGGAAGGTCAGAGTAGCTGTGGTTCAGGTAAAGAAAAAGGCCTTGCCTGAATTTTTTTTTTGTAACTAGGCTAGCTGAGGGAGATCCAGAGTGCTAATAGGAGGTTGGGGGATATGCTTGAGCCTAAGAAGGCAAAATACTTCTTCCTCCATTTTGCAACTCAGGAGTGGCTCACATGTTTGCATGCAGACTGTCATCATAAAGGTACTAAGGGATTCACTTCAGGATTAAGAGATGTCAAAGAGCATCTAAGCATGATCAAAAAGGAGACAAAATTTGAACAAAATTTGCATATACTAATCTATAGTCATATATGCATATCTATACATAATTGCTGTAATTTGAATAAAAACACAGCTCACCATAGTGCCAGCTCAGTCTGCTATCCAGATATCAACTATTGATGGAGAGCTTTTCAGGGCTGCTGCCCTCCTTTCTTGCAGCTCATTAGCCCGGTTACCTTTTGCAGTCTTCCTCAGAACTGCCAATAACTATGAGTACCCTGTGATGTCTCAGGAATGTAGTCTTCACAGTCACTTCAGCTGATTTTAATGGGCAGAAGAATCAGGGCATTTCAGAGGCCTCAAAATAAGGGGACTGTTCCAGAAAAAAGATGATGCAAGGCTACACTGATCAAAGGAGAAATGGGAGTCATTCTGAGGGATCACGAAACCTTCACACATCTGATAGTGGTGAAGCTGGAGGAGTGAAGGTCAAAGGCAGGTATATCAAGATATGAGAGCAGAGATAAGGGGGTGAAATCATGAAATTTTGGAAGAAATGATCAGAAGTTTGTGCTGGATCTGGGAGCAGACAGTAGGTCAATGTTGGGATTGAAAGATGGGTATCAGCAGGGCTTTTTCGTAGCAGGAACTCCTTCGCATATTAGACTACACCCCCCAATGCAGCCAATCCTCCAAGAGCTTACAGTATGCCCTGTATAAAGAGCCCTGTAAGCTCTTGGAGGACTGGCTACATCAGGAGAGTGTAGCCTAATATGCAAAGGAGTTCCTGCTACAAAAAAAGCCCTTGTTATCAGCAGTACTGTCGCTAGACAGATGGCACCCACAGCCATCCTGACATCTGGCAGTGGCAATTATATTTCACCACTGTGTTTCCCTCACTTTAATGAGTGGCTTCCAGACCTTGTGCCACTTTTGGCTGGGAAGCCATAGTGAGGGGACTGAGGTACAGCCAAAGGCAAAGGCTGCAGTAGCCAAAATGAAAGATGAGCAAAATGTGAGGAGGGAGATGGAAAGGAATATTTTTGCAATGTGAAGAAAGTGACATGACTTGGGACCAGACTGAATATGGGGGAGCAGAAAGAGAGCGAGAGACTTAGAGTCGGGGACAACGTGTTCTGACATGAGTCAACTGCCATCTGAAACTGCCTTTGAAGATCCTGGTTTGTATGTTTCAGGGTGGCTACAAAAGGCAGGGCCTTTGGTGTTGTGGTGCCTCATTTACGGAGCGCTCTCCTTACTTCTTTAGCGGTGAACATTTTGCACTCTTGGTACCATTCCCCCCCTTCAGCCATGTTATTAATGTAACTGTATTTATTGTTTGATAGTACTTTGGTAATTACTAAGTGGTTTTGTTATCTGCTTTAGTGCTCACTGCTGTCTTTTTGGCCTTTATGTATGTTGTACTGTTGGTGGGTCTACTAGCTACTAAAGGGTTTTTTGTCACGGTGTTTTTAATGTTTAAATTGTTTCTGTAGTAAGCCAACTCATGGACCAGTTCAGTGTACAGTGAAAGATAATGGTGGATGGCATTGCTGTTGATGCATATGATGATAGAAAAGGGATGAAAAGTTGTTTTGGACATGCTGAGGTTGAAATAGTGATGAGATATCTGAGCAGAAATAGCAAATAGATGGACCTCTTCAAAAATTTAAGAACTTGTGTCATCTTTTATTTTTGCTCTGGATATTAATATGAAGAAAAATCCCACAATGTTTGAATGCTTGTTGTCCTTTTAAAATATCAGATTAGTGAAAATAATATACATCTTTCCCAGAAAAAGAAGAGGAGGAGGAAGAGCTTGGGTTTATACCCCACCCTTCAGTACCCAAAGGAGTCTCAGAGCTGCTTACAATCTCCTTTCCTTTCCCCTCCCCACAACAGACACCCTGTGAGGTAGGTGGGGCTGAGGGAGCTCTGACAGAAACTGCTGTTGAGCAGAACAACAGAGTTATGTCTGACCCAAGGTTACTCCAGCAGATTCATGTGGAGGAGTGGGGAATCAAACCCAGTTCTGAAGGTCTCATAAAGTATGGCCAAGATCCAAAGAACTTCACATCAAAGGAGATTTTGGATTTGTGTTTCTAGAATGGTCTCTGATAGCAAACTACTTTTGAAATTAAGGAGGAGTTCTGAAGCAGTGTTTGATGTGTGGAGTGGGTATCTTCTCTTCTTTGGGGTGGGGTGAGTAAAAATTCCACTTGGTACACTGAGTTCCTTGGTGTGTCAAAAGAGTCTTTTTAGAATTCAGTCTGTGTCTTTAAATGTAAAATACAAAGTGTAATTAGCAACAAACTCAGTTTTGTAATGTCTACATTTGCACTGACATCTCCTGTGCAGATATACAAATAACATGGAAGTTATTGCACCTCTTGCTGTCTGCTTAAGACCTTTGGTGTTATAGATGGAAAGCTCCTCTCTGTTCTTCTCTCTTTAGAACTGGCTACCCTAACTTTAGTCCCAAATAAACTTTTCTCTCTCTCTTTTCTGAACAAAGAGTCAGTTTATTGAGAAAATATGTGTTTGTTACAACATAAAGTGTGTGAGTTATTTCCATCTAGGATGTGATACTGTGGGTTTTCTGCTTCCCACATAGAAAAATTGAGCAATTGTAATCAGAGATCACAATGAATGTGAATGATAGCTTCTAGACGCCAGTACACAGCACCGTTAAATAACATACTGCTGAATCTGGAGAGATTCTTTCTTTTTCTGCAGACAGTCAAAAACTTTCAGCTGATATCAGCTAGGAAATGAGTTGCAAAGATGGAGCAGTAGACATTTGCTTCTGGACAAACAGGTTAAATTTGAGCTTATTGCTGTGTGTTTATCTCTACAAAAGCCAGTCCCCAGCATTCATCACAGTCTGTGGTGACCAAGAAAGAGAATAGTGAGCTAGGTCAGCAGGCATAGGGAGCCAGCTGAACCTTTATCTCAGAAGCTCTTTGGTGCATCTCTGTGTTCTCCATGAAATCGAAAACATCTGTGTGGAAAAGGAAAGTACTGCGTTTGGGCAGTACTGTCATTCACTTTTAATTCTAGTGTGGCCCCCCAGTTGGCAGGAGTCCCAAAAAGGGGTGCATTCCATGTAGATAGATCCAAGTGTTGGTCTGAAGTAGTTGAACAAAGCAGGAGTCAAGTTGCACCTCTAAGCCCAACCAAGTTTTATTAAGAATGTAAGCTTTTGTGTGCTCTCTAAGCACACTTCATCAGTGCACTTCATCAGTCCATGCTTCGTCAGCTTACGTTCTTAATAAAACTTTGTTGGTCTTAAAGGTGAAACTTGACTCCTGCTTTGTTCCCAAAAGGGGTGCGACATGTTTTTATATGCTGAATACAAAGAAATGCACATAATCTCTCTAGAAATCTTTGAAATATCTTTCCATATGTAACATTGCTCATCGTCGCCCCACAACTTCATAGTCACAAAGAATATCTTGAGAACCAACAGAATGAATAGGAGGTTATGGAGGATTCCCTTCCTCCTTTTGCATCTCTTAAGGTGGCATACCAGTCTGCTGCCCTTATTAGGATTTGTGTTGAAATGTCACAGTTGAGCTCCTTAATCTCTGGAAGAGACAAAGCTTCCAAAAGTAGAGGCAAGCCAATGTGTACTTAAACTGTTGGGGCACTTTAATCCTTAAACCGATAACTGACTGGCTGCTGAATGGATAAAGGATTCAGACTTTGATGTGTACAGCAACTTCCCCCTGAACATAACCACTGGGTGGAGGTAGAGAGACATCTCTCAGGTCAGAAGCCCTGAGCGGGAAGGAGCGGCTGTCAAAATTAAATTAGAAGCAGAGGCTTCTGTTCAGTGCCTGCTGCTATGTGCATTTGATAATAGTTCCCTTTGCATGAACAAATTTTACTGGTATAAATGAGTTCTGTGCTACGAGTGACTGTCTATATTCTATGGCAAAAAGTACATAAAACGAAGCTATGAAACAGCTGCTGGAATGCCAAGCTTCCAGCGCTTCTTTCATAACTGACTTAATCCTTAGATCTCATTATGGACTTTATGGCACTAGTGAAACTAACAGGGAAGTTCCTGGAAATTCTAGCTATAAAGTATGTGATGTCCTCGTCATACAGGACTTTAATGCAGCAATAGTTTTCAATTTAATTTATTCTTCAAATGAAATTAGGGGATGGGTAAATATTACTGCAATCCTAACAGAATAAGCACAATGGCTTCAGTGAATTTAAAAGGCTGCAACTCATCTTAGGGTCGCATTGAAAAGGGGAGAAAGAAATCTAGGTACCTGAAGTTCAAGTTACTGGTCGCATGGTTTCTCTCTGCATATTCACAGGGCTTTTTTGAGAAGGAATTTACAGGAATGCAGTTCTGGCTGGCTTGGCACAGGGTGTGTGGTCTAATATGCAAATGAGTTCCTGCTGGAACTCATTTTATACAAAAAAAGCCTTGCATATTCATTTACATGGGGTGACAGTAATGAAGCTGGAATGTTGTACAAAATATTTTCCCAGACATCCTAAAAAATTCAAGTCTGGAAACGAGTTCCTCCCCCCACTGAAATGGATGGCATGAAGTATGGCCTTTGAATGTCTAAGGTGAGCTGGTGTGATGTAGTAGTTTGAATATTGGGCAGAGACTCAGGAGACTGGAACCTGGGACCCCCACTCCCCATGAAACTCACTGGGTGACCTTCGACTAGTCACAGTATCTTTTAGACTGATTCTCAGGGTTTTTGTGAGAATAAAATGGAGGAGGGGAAAACTGTGTGCACTGCTGCTGAGTTCCTTGGAGAAAAAATGGACAAAAATAGATCACCTGGCTGCTGAAAATGGCATGTTCATGTCCAATAAAAAGAAGTTTTAGCATACAACTCCTGCATAAGATGAAGCCAAGAGGCAGAAGGAAGGGGATGTTTGATCACAGGTGGAGAGGTGTTGGATTGGGGAAGTGGAGATCTGCAACTGCAGCCAATAATGTAAACTTGAAAATGGGGGTAAGCCATTCATATATGAGGTTTTGTACTTCACATGCTTTAACAAGTGTGTGGGGAGAAGGTATTTTCGGTAGAAGCTAGAAATATAGCCAGGCTCACAGATTGTACACAGAATATGACCTGCATAAGGAAAACAATTATTTGTATTGTCCTACTAGAGATATTATTTGTACAGTACTGTCAGTGTTTAATAGGCTTGCCATCCCCTGGGATCCCCTGATTTTGCAGCTGCCCAGTGGGGGTGGGGAGCCTTGCCTCAATAGCCATGATGTGCCTTTCCATCTCAGCAGGTTTAGAAACTTGAAAACTGCTTGTGTTTTGGAAGTTATGTGCATGCCTTTAAATCTCAGTGAGACTAAAGCTGTGGGGGGAGGGGATGAGCAAGCAGAGCCATGTGTGTGTGAGAGGAAGATAGAGAGCATAGTCCCCCTCTTCATTTTGCATTCCTTTCAGAAGTTGTTTATATAGTAAAAGGGATAGTAAAGAGTTAACTGGAACCTGATTATTGAATGGAGGAAAACTCCACCTGCCAGACTGGTCAGTGCTTTTATTTTCCTGTGTTAGTCTGAAGAAGTTGGTTGAAATACAGCAGATTGCAACATCCAGCAAATCTCATGAGTAAATTGCCCCAGTGAGATCACAAGTGTGGACTTGCAAGCTGTCATTTTGGCTGCTTTGAGAGAGTGTGTGAGTTCACTTTAATTTAGTGGAATTTTTCACCAAATTTTTCATTTAAAATTTTCTCTTGTGTATAATTGAAAAACTTTATCTCTCTCTCTCTCTGTCTATCATCTATGTATCTATCTTTTTTATTTTAGAAAACAAAGTACAAAGAAGTGGGCTCTGTGAATAAGCAAGCCCCAGCAATAACAAATAAGTTTGGGAAAAACAAACAAAAAAGTCCAGACCCAACACAAACTGCTTCCCCTTGGGGCTAAGGTCCCTTAAACTGCAGAGAAGCAAATGGCAATGCTTTCCCAGCTAGGAAAGGTGTTTAAAATTGTCCCACAATATGGGGCTGGAGGACGAAAGGAGTCTCTAAATTCTAGCATGCAGCAACAGCCAATTCAACAAGCACACATGACTAACTCATGCAGAAGCTGCTCACAAACAGCTGACAAAGGATGTAGCGATAAATACCATCTGCTCCCATGGAGCAGAATAGAAGCTCCGTGATGAGCTCTCAGAGCTACCAATCAAGCTATGAACAACTGTTGTGGGTCTTTCTAGGGCTCCCAGAAGACCACTTCCAGCGTCACCTAGGAACTGACTGCATTGGTACCAGGCTGTCTGGAAAAATGAACTGATAAGGAACCAAACAAACTGCCTAGAAAAACAGCCAGCTCATTTTCCAGTTTGGGCATGACACAATGAAATGAACCAGTATGGAACAAACCACAAATTAGCCCATATTTAGCATGAATCGTGATTCTTGGGTCTTTTTGTGCCCATGCCTTCTCTGGATCCTTTAAAAAGTGCTCCCAAATTGCCATTTCACAGAAATCTCCTATGATCGAAAAACCTTTGAATGTGTCAGTCCAGTTCACCCAGTATTTTCCCCAAAATGTAAGCAGATGCAGGTTGTCCTAAAACATTCACCATGCATGGAAAAGCAATAGCAGGAAATGGATGACTTTCTGAGACAGCTACAAATGATCCTAGGATTATGGCAAGTCAAAACTGTGCTATTGTAATAGCAGAAGTCAGTTCTGTTTTTCATAGCAGGCAAGGCCAGCTCCTGCGTAGAATGATGATTGTGTCCACTGGGCCTGAGATAACTGACCATGAGCTCTAAAACACATGAAACAAACAAACAAAAAGCATTCCTTCATGCATATAATTTATTCAGCAGCAGTAGATGGCACTGTGAACTGAGCCACTGGCACATGTGAAAGCCTTTTCAAGCTTTCCTGAAAAGCAAACAGTATTTTCTCTTGGGTAAGATGGTAGTTGACGGTGAAAGTAAAATAAGGCAGCAGTTCTAAAGACAGTCAAAAAGGTTTTATCTTAGGTGTATGTTGGAAGGAAGAACACTTGGGACAATTTCTGAGCTGGACACATTGTTACATGTTGAATGTTGCTTTAGACACACCCAGCTGTGCCCAAAATAGGGTTGGCCAGCATTCAGGTGGAACCCAGGGATCCCCTGGAATTGCAGCTCATCTGCAGATTACAGATATCAGTTTCCCTGGAGAAAATGAATACTTTGGAGGGTGGATTCTATGAAATCATACTCCACTGAGGCCCCAGTTCTCCCCAGGCTTCATCTCCAAATTTCCAGGACTTTCTCAACCTGGATCTGGCAACCGTACCTCCCCATCCCCTGCTGGTGTCCAGGGAGGACCTGGCAACCCCAGCCCCAAATGGCTTCAGCCCCTAAACAATTTGCATTGTTGACTAAACCAGGGTAAACCCCAAGCATCCTATAATTGCTGGGAGTGAGATTTTTTTTTAAGTGAACATTTCTTGAAAATGTATTGACTGGTTCTGAAAGATCTCCCATAAGAATTTCTAGACAAATATATGATCTTTAGTTTTTAGAAAAGTTTCAGCTGCTGTTATAGATATTTAAGACTTGGAAAATAATACACTTTCTGTTTAGGCAAAGTGCTGAAAGACTTGCAGCCAAGATCAATGTGACCTCCAGCAAAGGGTGCCTGCTTGTTACCTTCAGGTGTTTTTCTTATACATTTACAATACTTGGTTTTGTGATACCTGGTTGGCAGTTACCCAAGCTGAGACTGTTTTCTACAGAAGTTAAATCCAAATAAAACTTTATTTTGATACCTGATCAGCTCCAAAAATCAGCAAATAATAAAAGGAAAAACACATGCAATGTGACAAGCCCAGAACAATGAACACAAATTTAGGGGGGGGGGGGGGGGATGAAAAAAGTAATACTCTCTTTGAACAGATAAGCAAAATTACTGTGACTCATTCAGCCGTTTGCATATCCCGCATTCCTGTAGGCAACTTTTGGCAACTTTTTAGTTATCTCCAGGGAGGAGTCAGCAAGGAGGAGAGAGACATAAAGTTGTTCAGATCTTCCAGGTATAGTTAAGAGAACTGGAACAATATACTGATGTTGGATGTCGTTATAGAATAGGCAATGCAGCAGAACATGTCCAGTAGCCTCAACTTTCTCTGCATGACATGGGCAAAGCCATTGAAAGAGGGGGCATAAGTATATCTGCCTTCCAGAAGGGCTGAAGGTAGAACATTAATGAATGCCAGGGATCTAAAATAATCTGCAGGTTGAAAACATTTGTCATGCTGCAGAATAACTGCATATTTCTGTATCTGAGACCTGGTTGATTGTAGGGCATGATCTCAGAACTACTGTTTAATTGTTTCTTTTGCTTTTTGCTACCAAAGATGCAGTAAGATCTTGGGGGGGCGGGGCAGGAAAGCCATGCTCCTGGAGTTTCCCTTAACTGCCTTTAGCCAGGTTGAGTAATGGTTGATGCAAGTAGCCACATAAGTGCTTCCAAGGAGAACAGCCTGGTCTCGAGTTGGAGAAGGGCATTCAGAGTACATGGCAGGACTCCAAAAACTGTTTGTAGGAACTTCAATTGTACCACTTCCAGTAGGCACCTTTCTTTATAAATACAGCGCTGGAAACCATACAAAACTGGGTGATAACCTTTCCTTGGAAAACCTTGATTGTTGCAGGGATAAGGGAAGCACTTTTTATGTAGTAGAATCTTACAGTGATGGAGGTTGCTCTGTGGGCAGTCTCTGTAGTGTGCAGTGCCTGAGCTCTCCAGTGTTAAAATGATTAGAAGACTATGCCAAGATATTTAAAGATTTTTTGTTTGTATGATGTTGTGGCCCTCTAGTTGCCATCTATGGTTGCAATGTTGTCATTGTTTGAAAAATGAAGACTTTTGTTTTTTGGTAGTACATAACAAGCTGCTGCTCTTTACACTATGCAGTGAAGGCATGAAGTGCTCTCCTAAAGTCTACTTGCAAATGGGATAAGGTAACAGTATCATCTCTATATAGTAAGGTAGGAATCATTTTATCAGCAAGCTTTGGAGAATGGAAGCTTGGGTGTCTTATGTGTTGCACCAACTGCCCAGTTACTTTAGTCATTGTTTAAGCCATATGCTGTAAAGAAGATATTCTTCACTCATATTTTTTCAGCAACTCTTAATGGACAAGCTTCACTTCTAAATGCAAAATAAATTAGCAACTGCCTTTGAAAAGGTTGTTGTTCAATTGCAAAACTATGGCATATTTTCAAGGCCTAGTGCTTCATAACCCTGACCTGGATAGGCCAGGCTAGGTTGGTCTCATCAGATCTCAGCTGCTAACCAAGGTTGGTCCTGAGTAGTATTTGGATGGATGACCATCAAAGAATCCCCAGGATCGTGAGGCAGAGGCAGGCAGTGCCAAACCACCTCTGAATATCTCTTGTCTTGAAGACTCTATGGGATTGCCATGTCAGCTGTGACTTGATGGCAAAATAAGTGTTTTAATAAGGATCTGATCCTAATTTAATGGAAACCTTTTGAAAAATTGTTTATCTCTCAACTGTGTACCAGTAAGGTGGGGAGCAAGGGGTGAGCTTATCTGTTCCCATGAGAAAAATACATCTATCATATACTAGGGCTGAATGTGGGCAGACTTAAAGATCTACAACTGCATTCAAGCAAAATTGTTTATCCTAAGTAGGACCTGGGGAACCCCTGAAATTACAGCTCATCTCCATACAACAGAGACAAATTCCTCCGGAGTAAATTGTCAAGTTCCCCATTTTCCTTCAATAAAGATGACTCTCCATATGTTTGGATAAGTATTTATCGTAAGGCAGGATACATCGACACTGACTTGCAGTCAGTATCGAAAGTGGCACAAAACAGAACAGGTTCAGGTTATATACCCTTGCAATGGTCGCTAGAAGCCCGCCCGAATTTAGGGTGCGAAGACGGTTCAAATTTGGTGGCTATAGGTCACACACACACATTCACTACCAAGCTTTCTACAGACATCCCAGGGAGGGAGTTATGACCTTGGTACCAAGTAGATTCCCAGCTCTTAGGAGGCAAGCAAGAAGTTTCGTTTCTGCAGCAGACTAAGCATTCTAGCCATACATTCCACCGACTACATCAAAAGAGACACAGATAACAGCAAGGAACTTGACACAAATGGATGCTTTGGAGGGTGGACTCTATGAAATTGTACCTCACTGAGGTTCCTGTCCTCCACAGTTCCATCTTGATATCTTGAGGAGTTTCCCAGCCTGGATTTGGCAACCCAACCCTCCCGAACCCAGCTAGGGGAGACTGAAGAATTAGTATTTGATAATTGTGTGTGTGTGTGTGTGTGTGTGTGGGGGGGGGTTATACACAGTCCTCACTCCCAAGCCCAAAAGCTGTGTCACAGAAGCAAGTTCAAACTGGGTGTGTGAATGTCATCTCAGATGTAGCTTAAAACAGAATACCTACCACTCCAAATGCAGTCACTGGGAGTGCTCCAGCCAAATTAAGCATTTTAAGTCCTGTATTTCAATTGCAGAATTACCTGTCTACTACTGAAATAAATGAACTTATATTTTGTAAATATAAGGTTGGATCTTGCAAACCATGATCCTTGTATGTGTGCATCTAGCCTCCTTCCTACAGCAATCCTCTCTGGCCTCGGGGAAGCTTATTCCTGTACGATCTTACAGTGCATGATCCTACTATGTAATTTCTGCATCATTTAACTTGTCATATTAAGGTTTTATTTCTGCTTTGTTAAACCCTGTTTCAGATTTCTGCTTCTTTTCAGATTTCCACAATCCAAACTTTACAGCTTTGTTTATTGTATGCACCACTGTATTTGAACTACACGGTGTAATCTACCTTGAGTCTCAGTGAGAAAGACAGACTATATATAACATAAATAAATAAAAGTAAATATCCATGAGTACTGTGGCCACAAGAACAGACTCTCCCTCTTCTAAAATAGGGTTGCCAGCTCTGGGTTTGGAAATTCCTGGAGATTTTGGGGCTGGAGCCTGGGGACAGTGGGGTTTGGGGAGGGGTGGAACAGAATGCCATAGAGTCCACCCTTCAAAACAGCCATTTTCTCCAGGGGAACTGATCTAGAGACCAGTTGTCATTCCAAGAGATCTTTAGCCACCACCTGGAGACTAATAACCCTAATTTGTAAACAATTGGTAAAGGCTTAATGTAGGGAGGGGACTATAGAAAGATCCATGACCATTAATGCATTCTGTTGATGGAGTGTGGGATCCAAGCCATTATATTAGATTGTAGGTACACATATTGAGAGTGCTTATTGTACTGAAACAGTGGTTTTCTATGCTGCCGTGCACAACTATTTGTCTATGTAATTGCATTTTTTTAAATTTATTTTTCAATTGTAAACCTGAAAAGATTAGGGATATGCTGGGTTCAAAAGTTATGTTATAGTGATTACACCAACACAGATACATATGGTAAGAATAAAAAAATAGAAGAAAATTATAGCTGAAATGTTCTGAATATATTCTGGTATGAAGATATTGTTCAACCAATTCTGCTACAATAATATTAGCTTAGGGGCAGAAGTTAAAAGATACTATCTAAAAACATTTTAAAGAAAATGATTCAGTCTTCTGATCTGAGGCTGAAAACTATCAAACTTTTGTTTTGAATTTTCTGACTTCTTCTCACCAGTTGTTGTGTTTTGCTGAGCTAAAGTTGAATACTCTTTTGAAAACAAGAGGTGTTGCCTAATGCTGCTGGGGAATTGGTCAGTGGCTTTAAAATTCAGTTGTTTATCATCTAATTAGAAGGAAGAGCTACACTTCAAAATATTATTTGAAAGATTATTTGAGCATTAATACAGTAGTAGGAGAGCAAGCTCCCTTTTACACATGATTGCATTATTGGCTATTCTTGGGGTACAGTCTTCAACTTAAACTGGATTGACTGAAATATAATAATAAGAACAACACATTGGTTGCTGTTATACTTACTGCAGCAGAAAACATTATGTGGAATTGTCTACATACTTCTTTTCCACTGAGCCAAAATCTCCATTAAAATGGCTCATATAAAGAGTTCATGCTTTTTTCATCTTTTTAAAAAGTATCCACTGTTGATACTGCAGATTTAATCAGATATCCTTAACATGGTTATGAATTGAAGTCAGACCTGTGGTTTATGGGCATGGGACATTTTAGAAGCCAAACATTTTAAAGCAGCAGTGCTATGGCAGATTACATATGCTTATCTCTTTGAAATCGAAAGACTTTCCCATTCAGATGTACTCCATGAACACATTCATTTGAAATTCAGAATTCACACAACAAAAACATCAGTGTTGGAATTTGGTAATTAGTCAACAATTCACTGTCCTGACAATGCAGTCCTAAGCAGAATTATATCATTCTAAGCCTGTTGCCCTCAGTGGATTTAGAAAGGCATAACTGTTTAGAATTCCCTTGCAAGACTCTGATTCCATGTTGTAAGGAATGATGCTAGCTTTCATACATGCAAAGGTTGGCTTGAGGAGTATGGACAAAGGTAGGTCATTAAGTTCTCCTATCCTTTGGGCCAGACTACCTTAAGAGAACTCAACTCCACGAGGAAATATGTTTTGGAATTTTATGAAAGACTGAACTAACAATTATAGTGGATTTCTGGTTCCTTGTTGAATGATTTTTTATACAACTTGGTATTTTCTGTATTGTGTAGTTATGAAGTTGTTTACAATATTATAAATATTGTGTGAGTTTTCTATATCTGCTGCACGGTTGTTTTTGATATTTTCTGTTCATACTGTGGTACCACATCCTTTGTTTGGTGGTCTAAATCAAACTTTCCTCACAAACATGGACCTTTAAGTCTGCTTGGGGGATTTTTTTTGGGGGGGGGGGCAGGAATTGGCTGTCAAGTAGGCTTGCCAGCTTCCAGGTGATCTCCCAGAATTATAGCAGATCTCCAGTTTCCTGGATAAAATGGCTGCTTTGGTAAGTATGGCATTATATTCAGTTAAGGTTCCTCCCCTCCCTAAACCATGCCATCCCCAGGCTCCACCACCAAAATATCCAGGAATTTCCCAACCCAGAGCTGGCAACCCTACTCTTAAGAGGAAGGAGTGAATACCATCTCTTTCTCCAATCCTTCTTTGCTTCAAAGTACCTTTTCTGGGAGTGTATTATAGCACAGACTGGGACTTAGTTAACTGCCACTGCAGTGTAACCTCTAGTCTTCTCCTAACTGGTGGCTCTGAAATAACATGTTGCTAAGGTGATATTTGAGATATTAAATGTTGGAATTACTTAAGAGGGCTGGTGTGTGTGTGTACATTTGACATCCTAATTAGGTATCTTGCTGCAATATGTATTTTACTCCATCTGGGATAAATTCCGCAGACAAAATTGCTACTAATAATCCATTTTGTGTAATGACTCCAATGGAAAGAGTGCATGTGAGAGATAAAGGAAGAAAATTATTTCCTGCATTACTGGAGTAGGTTAATCTGACTCTGTGGCTTAATGCAGTCTCTCACCAACTAAGCCCTTCCTGCTCTCAGGAGGCAAGAGCTAGCACTTGAGAAAAATGTGGCAGGGCAGTATTATAGCAATAAACTGGGCAACCTTATAAACTTTCAGCAGTATTCAGAAGGGATGGGGCAGCTCATTATCCATGAACAGCAAGGAGAATTGCCCCATACTGTCTTGCTTCTGGTGGCTTTTAAGATGAATCAAAGCGGCACACTTATGCGTTTCAATTTTTAAAAGCTCTTTCTCATTGTTCTAGACACTAGATTAACTTTCTTTCAGTTATTCCACCCCCCCCCCCCCCAAATATTCTCTTTTATTTCAGAACTGAAGTTGATGTCTAGGGCTGCCTGTCAAGACATATCATAAGGTAAACATTTTCCTCATCTTGCACACCAGCTTCTCTTCAGTAGCAACAGTGCTTTTCAGTAAGCAGAGTTTCTACTGCCATGACCACCGCAATTGTCACTACCACCACCACCACAGGAATGGTGGTCAAGGGGTGGGAGGGGAGACTGGTGCTGATGGCATAATGCACAGCTATGGGTTTGCCTCATAGCATGTTAGTTCAGACCAGTTCCTATTTCTTGGCAATAGGTGAGATTTTTCCTAGTCCCTTTGTCTCCTTCATCTTTCCATGCTTCCACTATCTGTTGTTTCCCTTGGGTCCCATTTCCCATTCTGACCTACTTCCTTAGCCACCCAGTCTCTCTCTTTTCCAACTCTACCATAGCAAGCAATCTCTTTTCTTAGACTCTTTGTATCTTCTCTTTATTGGTCTCTCCTTGCTTCCAGGCTCCATTTCCTCTTGTTTGATCTCTCACAGATTCCTCACTTAGCACTTGCCTCCCTCCTCTGTGGGGCTCTTCATGGTGGATCTTTTCCCCCGATTCTGCATTGGCATCTCTGGAATGGAGCTGCATGTTTCCTGTTTGCTCCCTGCCTCGCTCAAACTCAAGAGCCGAGAATGAGGCTGGGACAAGGGCTAATGCGGGATCAGTCTCTGGCTTCTCCACCTACCTTTTGTTAAGCTTCTATATTTCACTCCTTGTTCTGCCCATTTCCTTTGAGTGGTGTATGGTTAGAACAGTGTGGTGTATGGTTAGAACATCAGAGAAACTTTTCCCCAGTTTCCTTACCTCCTCAAATTCCTTACTTTTCAGATTTCAAGCTCTTAACTTGCCCTTCATAGCTTCTAGAGCCTACATGAGATGTTAATCCCAACCAAACCAGCAACTTCTTTTCCCCCAACAGCCCCATTTACAAGTTGAGCTGTAAAGTTTCTGTTGACAGTTCTGTTTCTGTCTAGCTGATACTTTCACAAACATTTCCCAGCCTATGTTGTATTTGAGGGAGGATTCAATCCAGGCCTGATTAGGGTTGCCAGCTCCAGGTTGGGAAATCCCTGGAAATTTTGTGGTGAAGTCTGAGGAGTGCAGGGTTAGGGGAGGGGAGAAGGCTCAGCACGGTACAATGCCACAGAGTCCACCCTCCAATGCAGCCATTTTCTCCAGGGGGACAGATCTCTGGATAGTTCTGGGGGATATCCATGTCCCACATGGAGGCTGGCAAACCTAGGTTTGGCTGCAGCCTCTGGGTGACTTGATACCACCTGACTTGTATGATTCAGCTAGGCCTGGCTGTTTGCTTCTATTCAAGAGCAACCACTCTATGACAGCCAGTGTGGTGTATGGTTAGAACATCAGAGAAGGGTCTGGGAAACCCAGGTGTCTATCCCCATCTTGCTGTGGAAGCTGACTGGGTGATTTTGGAGAAGTCACATACTTTCAGCCTAACCTACTGTCAAGGGCCCTTGCCATGAATGTTGTCTTTTTGTATGCCTTCAATATTGCCTCCTTCTGAACCTACACTGGGGACATTTGGAAGAGTTTATACAGTGCTTGTGTTGCATTTCTTTGTAATTTAACAAGTATTTATTCGGCCCTGGTGGGGAAGCCTGTGCCTGAACTTCAAGGGCATGATATCTCTCTCCCAGAGACTGTCTTGGTATTTACTTTGTATGCAGAGGGGATTGGGTGAGAAACATTTGCACTTGCTTTGCACGGGTTTTTAGGTTGTACGTTTTGGCAGACTTATAATGGGTATAATGATCTTGCCATCCCGAGGTGAGCCAGATCTGACACAGAGAGTCAGATCTGTGATAAATCTATCAATAGAATGAACCTTTTCTGAACATCAGAGAAAGCCCTGCTTATTGAGGACTTCTTAGGAGCTGAAACCAACCTCAAAGGATTGTTGTACAGATAAAAGGAGGAGAGGATAATGTAAACTGCTTTGGTCCCCATTGTGGAGAAAGTCTAGTTTTTCTAGGTGGAGGCTGAAGGGAGGAAAGCGACAGAAGTTTAAAGATAGAGAGGCAAATAAAGGTAGGTTGGCTGTTGGATGGGAAGAAGTTAGAATTGCCATTGCCAGCTCCAAGTTGAGAAATGCCTGTTGAATTGAGGAGAGGATGCTGAGAAAGATGGGGTTTGAGGAAGGAAGGGACCTCAGATTCTACCCTCCAAAAAGCCCAATTCCCTCAATTTTGTCCTTTTGTATTATTTCCATTTCCTCCAGGTGATGGTTAGAGAGCAACTGGAATTACAACTGATATCCAAATGACAGAGATCTGTTCGCCTAGACAAAATGGCTCTTTTGAAGGCTGGAGCCCAGGGCCAGGCCTGCCGCTAGGTATTTGCCTGGAACACTAGGTGTTTGCCTAGAACACCGGCCTTCTGGGAGTGTAGAATTGTCCATTCTATCCTATGGGTTCTGTGGCATGATGCTAGAGAAGGGTTTTTATCTTTAAACCCCTTCTCTAGTGTCGTGCTGCAGAGGTGGCCTGATCCTTCCATTTTAATCCTATGGGCTCATAGGATAGGATGGACTCCATTCTATCCTATAGGTCCATAGGATAAAATGGACTCCATTCTATCCTGTGGGCTCATATATATCATTTAAGATATCCCTAGGTGTAGTGCTTTATCATATACTGGTTTTAGGAGAGCAAGGAGCCTCAGAAATATTTTAATAAAATGGAATGTTTGCCTCCATGAAAGATTATTTTAACATTGGGGCACCACCACTGTGGAACATGCTTAGTCTGTCTGCAAGAATGGGAGACTAAAAAACACATTTTGAAAAGATTCTGACATCTTATACTAACTGTGCCACTGCAATGGTTGTGTATCTTATACACTGTGCATGTCAATTTAATTACATCAGTTCCTTTGTCCCATTTGGATACTCATAGTTGAATATAAATCTAGGATTCAGAGCAGAATGCTTAATGCTCCCTTGGTCCTACATTTTCAAGACAAAAACCAAAGACTTTAGATTTCTTATCCTGGAAAAGTTTGAGCCGTAGCAATATTCAAGATGTTATATCCGGAGCGAATTGCTATGGAAGGAAGTCTTGGATATTTAGATTAAAAATGTTTGCACCATTTTTTAGTGAAGCAGAGTCTGATAATAAAATGTCTGAAAGATGACCTGAGATAATCTTAACAGATGCCTTCAGCGTTAAGGAGCATGCACCATGCGTTTAAATCACAGATCACACTCACTGTTTTATGGTACGATGGTGCATTATGTTCATCTTATGTTTTGTAATTAGAAGGTGGAACAGATGGGAAAGTCTCTCTTCAAGTTATGTGACATCAAGTAAACTTGTGTGAGTGTGTGCATTTGTGTGTGTGTGTGAGAGAGTGTTTGTGTACCTGAAGTGGCACAGAGTTGCACTGAGAAGAAATAGTGGTTACTGTGGTGACAGCAGTAGAAAAATTATATATATATAAATAACAACATCTAAATAGGTACTAAAGTTTCTACAGCCTTAAAGTTGGTTACCAAAGCTTCCTAAAGGTAAAGAGTTATTGCCACCCCTTCCATCTGAACATCCCCCTTGTCTCTGCAGCTACCAGATAGTGCCTTCTACCCCACTTCTCTCTTTCTCTTCATTCTTCAGATTGAACTACAATCCTTACAGATCTTTATTTTAGAATTTTGGATTCTGCTGCTGCCATTGCCTCCTCCTTTGAGGCACAGTCTTCTAACCTCAGTGGCCTGACAACTGCATATATGTTGGAATCAGACTGTGGTGTGCAGTGTGGAGAGTGGCGCACATTGGTTAGACAGCAGTCTGCCTATTGAGCAGGCTATGTGCACTATAGTTTAGTATAGCATTTGGGATCACTGTGTTGCTGAAGGTGCGGACGTCAAAGGAGACTAAGGAGTTCATCCTGGAAGCCTGATTCTTAGGAGCTTCTCCAGTGTTTTAAATTCTCTGGCCTCCAGAACAATAGACTCTTCTGTTTGAAAGCTGCTGCTTCTGAGCCAGCAGCCATTATGTACTTCTTTCTGAATTCCAGGACAGCAGCTTTGGTATCCTGGGTATGAGGAGAGGCAGAAAGGCAACAATTTTCTGGGCAATGAAGAAATCCTTTATATATTTTTAAAAGAAAGCAATTCAAATCAAAACTATGAGCTAGGGGAAAGCATACCAACAATCCTTGTAAATTGTCCTACTCAATCCCCCACCCTTTTAGAGCCCCTTTCTGTAGCTTTGTTATATTTTTACCAGTTACTTTGACTTTGGACTGCATGGACTGATGATAAGCCCTCGATGACAAGCCCTCATAACTTCTGCATTGTAGCAACAGATCCTGTCTCTCTCCCCCTTCCCCTGAGCATTTGGTAGAGTAGCTAGACTGAACTGTGGCCTTGAATAATGTCAGATAAAAAATTATTTAGTTTGAGAGGGGAGTAATCTTCAGGCTTATGTGACCCTCTCCTTGTCCTGTTTTCTTTAAGTAGAAGGTAATAAATGACCCAGCACAGTGATGAGTTCATTTACAATCGTATATTCTAGGCCTCCTTTCAGTTGAGGGACATTCCTCCTCTTAAAAAAATTAATCAGTCTCTTTTGGCCATTTGTATTCCTCAAAACATATACACTTGATCAGAGAAGTAAGTTTTTCATAGTCTGAGAGCAGCACTCTTTTCACCAGGTTAGTTTCTTTATCATTTGCTGTCCTTTAATTAGAAATTTTCTTCCCCAAATCTAGTAATTCCTCCATCTTGTTTCTTTATAACCGTGTACTACTAGAATAGCATAATCATTTATATTTCATAATCTTTCCGTAGATACTAATTGGCTTTACCAAGAGCCTGTTGTTATGACTAAGATTTAATGCTGCAGTCATGGACGCATGAGACCCTTATCCCCTTTATATACATTTATGCAGTTGGATTTGGAGAAGACCAGCACCAAGTAAGAGAGTGTGGCATGCATTCAGGAGAAAGTTGGTCTATGCTTTATCCAGATAACTGTGCAAAGATTGTGATGTATAACAATTGAAATTGCTGAGCAGTCGGGTTAGAACGGATAAAAGGAGGTACTTCTTCTTCTGTGATACAGAGTGTTGGACTGGATGGGCTGTTGGCCTGATCCAACATGGCTTCTCTTATGTTCTTAACAAACATGGTATAAATTGGATTTATTGGAGGACATATGCAAAGCACATATGACTATATCTGCAAAAACACTTTACTGACACACCAGTTATGGTACAGTAACAGAAAATCTGCAAAGGGATATGTTGTGTGTGCAGTGGAGAGAAGAAACAATATTGTGGATACATTGAACTATAGCCTTTAACCCCGTGAAGGAGGTCACTATCCCTTACTTCTAAAATCCCAGAAAAAGAAGTCATATAGCACCTTTTTATTACCAAATTCAAGTCTGCCTGGAAACTTTGGTTGCAATCATGCACTTTCAATGCACTTTCCAATTGGATTTTAGTGTGTGAACGGACAAAATCCAGTTGGAAAGTGCACTGAAAGTGGATTGAAAATGCATTATTTAGTGTGAAATTGCAGCTTCAGCTTATCCTTTTTTTGACTCTGTACTTCCTTATAGGTGAAAGGAAGGCACTCTGTACATCTTCAGAGGTGGTTTTCTTTATCCTTTCATGCATTTCAGGACTCAACCATACTACTGTGAAAGCGGACTGTAAAATTAAAGGTCTGCAGTATATGTAGAAATAGTTGTAACTTCCCAAGCTTTATAATGTGTCTTTCAAGCATCCCAAGGGAAATTAGTAAATTGCTACTCCAGCAATAATGTAACTCCAAATTATTGCTGGTCAATTGCCAGTAGTTCTAAAAGTGAAGTGTTGATGCAGACACACCTAATAAATTGATGCAGCATGGCAGTCTCAGTCATGAGACATAGAATCAAGGTTACTCAACAGATTAGCTCATAATTCTCAGAATTGAAGACTGCACTGTGACCAAGTTATGGATAAGCACTAATTGGTATACTTGTATTCATGAATGTCCTTTTGTTAAGTACTCAAGCATAAAGCAGTAATAAAAACATTTATATAAGCTATACTTGCACGGCATAGATAGTCCTATCTCTTGTTGGTGGCAGGGAGAGATATTAGGACTAATATCTTTTCCTTCTTGTGCAATATTTGTGGTCTTTAACAATATCACTATATTCCTTGCAGGGTAAATGGCTGAACTTTTAAAACAATAACTCCACAAGAGTTTAAGATGGGTAGCTGTGTTAGTATGTCTGTAGCAGTAGAAAAGAGTTAAGAGTCCAGTAGCACCTTAAAGACTAACAAAATTTGTGGTATGGTATAAGTTTTCATAAATCACTGCTCACTTCTTCAGATACAGCTAGAATGTGAGTCCATTTGTCCTACATACTGGAAAGTGGAGTGATTTCAGATGCCAAATGACATTAGCAGGCAAATGACAATAGAAGGTGTGATTGGATTAGGTGTGATATGAAGAGAGATACTAGGTGTGAATAAATCGTCATTGGCAATGAGAGAGGAATCCCAAGTCTTGATTCAATCCTGGTGGATGCAATGTCTTGAGCTTCATTATCAGTTGCAATTCAGCAGCCTCTCTTTCTAATCTCCCTTTGAAATTCCTTTGAAAGATAACTGCTACTTTTGGGTCAAGCAACTGAATGTACTGAAAGGTTAAAATGTTCCCCATTGGTTTTTGATGTTGTGGTTTCTGATGCCAGACTTATGTTCATTCATTCTTTATCAAAGTGACTGGCCTGTTCATTCAATGTAGAGAGATTCAGGTAGATACTCAGGTAGCTTGCTGTGTTGGTCTGAAGTACCATTACGTTTGGCCACAAACTGGTTCCCTTCCTGGACTCAGCAGGTATGGCCATGCTGATCCATTCTTCTGCAGCCCCAAGACTAGGCTTCCGTAATATCTAGTTCTACTCTTTAAAAAAATAAAAAAAACTGGAAATGTTGATTTGTACAGGATGTGGCAGCTGATTTTCTATCTGAGACAGTTTTACTACTAATACACCTGTCTTGAAGAGTTTGCACTGGCTGTTTATACATTTTTGAGCTCAATTTAACATGCAGGTTTTGACCCATATGCTGTTAATGTCCCAAAAGCCAAATATTTGAAGGACCACCTCTTGGTAGAGCTGCATGCCATACATCCAATTACACATATATTTTTGGGCACATAACATTTCCATTTATTAAAATGGGACAGAGTTATTACTGGGACAAAGTGTGGCACAAGCTTGGCTCTCTTTCACTGGTCAACTGGAGTCAACACTTTGGCTGGATTATACATATTGGTTTCTTCAGACTCCTACGTCTTTCTAGACTAATACAATTTTTTAAAGGAAATAATTTTATTTTTACATTTAAAAATGTTTTAAGAGCTGTTTGCAGAGGGTTTAATTTAATCCTTTCCCCACCCGCTGTTTCTTTGCTCCAAATTGCACCTTAAGCTGCTTTCCCTCTGAGGGACTTTAATTGTGCTTGCCCTAGTAAACAGATGGTTCAAATCCTGTAGGGAGAAAACTTTGTGTTTTTAAGGAGTGAGGTGATTCAGAAGGTAGAAATGATAAATTAAACCCACCCCAGGTTATTTTACTGCATTGCTGCATACTTTGGCACATAAAATTAAGTTAGCCTCTTGGTGACCAGACAAAAGATTTTTCCTGGGGGGAAGAAAAGATATTAGGCCAGGTGAACTATTATGTCAATCAGAGGGTAAGTGGTGTTCTTCAGGAATTGCATCACACTGATTTATAGCTAAAAGCCATTGTCAGACAGCCGGGCTTAGCAGTGCCTTCTACTGGTGCCACCATGGAGGGCCCAGAGCACCCAAACACCCTTGTCTTCCTTATTAATAAATACCTCCTAATTCTGACCAAGGAGATGTGAGAACCCAGGCAACATAACAAAAAAAAAGTTTATTATTAGTGCTCTAAAACAATAAGTGGGTGACAAAGACTTAGTGCTAAAGTGAATGCGAAAACGGTAAAGGTTGGTGCAAAGAAACAAAAGCCCTGATGCATTTAACTATACAGTCCCTAACCAACACTCACCCTCTTGGGTAAGGGATCTTTTCCTGCTGCCTCTTCCAGAGAGCCCTCCTTTTCTGTCTGCAGCCTTTCTAAATCTCCTCCCAGACCCCACTCCTCTCTGGGCTAGTTTTCCCTCCTTGCCACCCAATCAGAGGGATAGAAGGGATCCTGGGAAATGTAGGCTTTAGGAATAACTCCGAGGTAGGCTTCTATGGAGCCTGTAGGTCTCACTAGGCCCAGGATCACAACAGCCATATAAGAGGATTAAGATACCCTTCATTGTGGAGTAGAAGCTGGGATAAGAACTAGTGCTGCCTACTTTGTCACTTTTGAATATTTTGCCTCTGAACTTTTTGGGTTTATTTGATTTCATTTGTTTCCAGCAATCACATTTATATTCTGTCCTCTTCAGTGACCTCAGAGTGATATCGAGTGTACCTTTCCATTTTGTTCTCACAATTTACCACAGAGATGGTGATTCTAGTGCTTCAGTGCAACTGCTTCAGTGTCATCTTGTAATGCATAAAACTAGCCAGTAATCAACGTATTTCATAACTGAATGGGAGTAGGGTTGCCAAGTCCAATTCAAGAAATATCTGGGGTGGAGCCAGGAGACATTGGGGGCGGAGCCAGGAACAAGGGTGTGACAAGGGAGTTCTGGCCATCACATTTAAAGGGACAGCACACCTTTTAAAATGTCTTCCTTCCATAGGAAATAATGAAGGATAGGGGCACCTTTTTTTGGTGCTCATAGAATTGGACCCCCTGGTCCAATCGTTTTGAAACTTGGGGGGTACTTTGGGGAGAGGCATTAGATACTATACTGAAAATTTGGTGCCTCTACCTCAAAGAACAGCTCCCCCAGAGCCCCCAAAACCTCCAGATCAATTCCCCATTATACTTTATGAGAAACGATCTCCACATAGGGAATAATGAAGTGCCCAGCAGACGTTCTCTGCTCCCCCCCCCCCCCGTTTCTGGCGACTCTGAAGTGAGTCAGGAGTTGCAGCCAGTACATGTCGAAAGCAAAAGCCTATTCACGAGTTGCAGCCAGTTTCTTCCAAGTAACACAGACACCCCATCCCAAGAGGAAGCCTTTCCAATCGGAGACTGGAGCCTCCAGGGGGAGTAAGTCACATGGTGGCTTTGGGGGTGGGGCTTCCCCCACCGGCCAGCTGACTGGGGGCGGGAAGCAGCCTGGGAAAGTGGAAGAACCCCCACTGGGACCTGGGGATTGGCAAGTCTAAATGGGAGTTTAAACTCAGGCAGCATCATAGCCAGGGATTTGGGGGGTGGGGGTGGGCAGAAGGCAGGGGGTAGTTTAGCATGGTGGAGCATACTTCTGAGGAAACCTGCTAAATGGAATGGAATGGGGAAGCTTTGTTTTGTTTTGACTGAGCAGCTGACTTTTGTCTATTCCAGGTCAGGGCTTGCAAACAAGTGCTTAAACTTTATCACATCACAATCTCTTTGTAGTGAATGAACAACCATCATTTTAAATTAATTTACCATGACTATTTTGTTCCCAATTCTTAAACTTTTCTTGGATACTATGGAATCTGAGTGCTCACTTAGCATAGACTGACTTGCAACCAGGCCTTGAATTCAGCAGGAGCTCACAAGAGCACAGCTCCTGAACCTTTCTGAGGGTTCCCCCTCCTCACCACCTACCTACCTTGTCCATTGAATAGTAGGTGTAGCTGTATAACAATCTCTGGATGAACTCCACCACCTATTTTTCTACAAAACAACCCCTGCTTACAACAGGTTTGCTGGTAGAAGAGTGGGTAGTTGGTGATGTGAAAGCCCCTTATCTTACGTTTTGTAGGGCATTAGGGGGATTTTTTTTTGTGAGCCATTTCAGCCTGGTGGGCTTAGTTGGGCTGGGTCAGCCATATTGGCTTCTTTCTTCTCGAGTAGGTAGGTGGCCATTTTAGATGCTTTAGAGCAGGGGCCATTTTGGCTGCACCTATTGTCAGTTTCCCTGAGGGCTTCCCTCCTTACAGGGCAGTGGCCATTTTAGGTGCTGCTGTGGCAACAGCCATTTTAAAGGGAGGTATTTTGTGAGTTTCCTGCATTGTGCAAGGGGTTGGACTAGATGACCCTGGTGGTCCCTACCAACTCTGATTCTGCGAGTTTCCTGCATTGTGCAGGGAGTGGGACTAGGTGAACCTGGAGGTCCCTTCCAATTCTATGATTCTGTTATTTTGGGACAATTTTGAGCAATTTGACTCTTTTGGTATTGTTCATAATGATGTAAAAAAGGGACTGGGAAATCCAAGGGTAAACACCCAGTGCCTAAAGCTCCTACGGCCCTGCCCCCCTTTATCATCCTTGGATGAGGAGAGGGGATTAATACAGCCATTTTGCAAAGGCTTGGGGCGCTGGAGCAGGCGGCTGGCTCCCCCCCCCCCCCCGAGGATTCAGGCATAGGCTTGGGAAAAATTCTAAGGTTGTATTGCAAGCAGATATATTGACAAGGTTGTCTGTCCTTAAGGGCAGGTCTGCTGGAAGCATCATTGGAGGAACCGGGGGTCCTGGCGGTTCAGACAGGGGTGCAGCTTCATCCCGGGTGCAGCTTCATCTCTGGTGGATGCTGGATCAGGGTTAGCAGTGGTACCAATTGGATCTGTGGGTAAGGCTGGAGACACTCGACAGTCATATGCTGGGTTAGCTTGGCCATGGGGTCCTGCCGCTCCAGCTGCATCTAGCGTAGCCACGGGGGGCTCCTGGTATCTCCCCCTCCCCAGGCATGGGTACACAGTAAGCTTGGCCATCAGGGCAGTTTGGCCCCTATGGGCCCTGGCCTGCGGCCAGGCAACAAGATTTGTCAGGCTCTTTTGGGAGGGGGAGGGGGCTTTCCTTCCCCCTTGGGTGCTTCTTATGGGTCAGTCCCCTTTACTGCCTTGCCTTTTGGGGATGTGGCATTACCTTTAGGCGATCATTTGTTGCTTGCAATGAAAGAAATAATTTTAAAGGGTGAGTACGTAGATATCTTCTCCCTCCTGTTCTGCGAGTTGGAGAAGAAAAATAAGGAGGATTTGGATGACAAAGAAAAATAAAAATTGAAGAAGTGCAAAGTGGACCGGACTTGGGCCAGTTGGCTGCCTGGGTTTTTCATATATGTTGTTGGGATAGCACGCGCTCAGCCTTGGAGAGCGGCTTCACTTTTCCAGTATATGGTTATTATTTATAAGGGGTATACAATGTTTAATGAGCCCGCCTGGATTTAATATGACGGAGAATTCAGGAGGCTGGCTGCTTTATACCCTTCTCTTCAGTGGGATCGCATCCGCCAGCAGCTTTGGCTCCAGGTCATGTTCCCTGCGCGTCCAAATTTGGGCGACCGCTCTGATAGCGGTCATTTGGTGGCCAGGACATCTGCAACTTTATCATCCGCTTCCCATAGAACTGTAGGTCAGGCGGTTTAACCCCACTTGTTCTGCTGGGAGTTTGGCTCCCAAGGAGTATGCAGTAGAAAGGCTTGCCAGTACAAGCACGAATGCCCCATGTGCGGTGGCTCTCACTCCTTTAGTAACTGCCCCAGAGCCCGGCCACGTAAGGGCCATAAGAAACAGGATGAGGGGGCGGTAATTACCAAGCTGGAAAAGGGGCCCAGTCCGATAATGGTGAGAGACCTCTTGAACGGTGACTGGCCAGATATCCGCAATGGGTTGATAAGGCTTACCTGTTAAAAGGTTTTATGTTCGATTTTAGGATTCCTTTAAGTGGCAGATTTGAAGGAAAGGATTGATTCTTTCCTTCTTAAGGGGAAGGTTGCTTTGCTCGAGCTTCAACAGCTGGTCGGGCATCTCAACTTTGCTTGCAAGTTGTGGCTCCTGAACTTGTCTTCCTGCACAGGCTGTGTGATGTTATGGCAGGTCTACACCTGCCACAGCATAGAACTTGGGTTACCAGCAGCATGAGGGCAGACCTATTGGTATGGCAGGAGTTTTTGGAGTCCTTCAATGAGATTTCATTTTTCAGGGAAGACATGAAGATTGAAGTGGAGCTTCAGGTCATGTCTGAGGCTACTGGGTCTTTAGGTGTTGGGGTTTATTTCCGCGGGCACTGGTACACAGACATATGGCCAGACTCATGGGTTCAGGCGGGTGTGAACCGAGATCTTATGTTTCTTGAGTTCTTTCTCATTCTTGTTGCAGTTTGGCTGTGGGGGAATTATATGGCCAATCACACAATTCATTTTTGGTGTGATAACATGGCAGTGGTACATGTCATTAATTCCCTTTCATCCAAATCTCAATGGGTTATGAGGTTGGTGAGGGCCTTCACTCTGCGTTGTCTGCAGCTTAACATACTGTTTTTATCCAAGCAGGTTCCTGGGGTGAATAATGGGGTGGCTGACGCTCTCTCTCGTAAACGGATGGAGAGGTTTCATCAGTTGGCCCCAGAAGCTGATCAGGAGCTGGTGCAAATGCCCCAGGAGCTATGGCTGATTGGAGAGCCAAAGCCTGCAGAACGATAGGTCTAACCATTAGGCATAGCACCAGGAAGTCTTATGAACGTGCCATGAGGCAGTTTGAGGACTTTAGGTCAGAGTTAGGGTATTGCATTGTTTAGCCCCTCCTGAAGGAGCCGTTGCTACACTATTGTGTATCTTTAAAAAGTAAGGGATTGGCTGTGCGATCCATTAGGGGACGCCTGTCTGCGCTGGCTTTTGCTAGTAAGGCGTTGGGGTATAAGGAGGAAACTGCAGACTTCCATCTGCGGAAGATGCTGGAGGGCTGGGCTAGAGAGGCCAGGCCTAATCCTGCCGCTAGGAAGCCTATTTTCCCATTGATTCTTAGGGGCTTGAAGGGATTTTGGGGCACAGTGTGTGCATCCTATTTTGAATCCACACTTTCATGCCGCTTCTTTGGGGCCCTTAAAGTCAGTGAGCTAGTGGCAGGCTCCAGAAATGATTTTTCTGGTAGGGCTTTGTTGCTACAGGACCTGAGGTTAGTGGAGAGTAAGACGGTCATCACCATTCGACAATCTAAGATTGACCAGCGTCGCAAGGGAACCACTTTGGAGCTGGGCACATGCTCTGAGCAGGAGTTGAGTCCTGTTTTCACTTTGGCTGCCTATTTGGAAGTACGTGGTCCTAGGGATGGATTTTTGTTTTGTCACCTCAATGGTAGTCCACTGGCAAAACATCAGCTTTAGCTAAATTTGGGTTGTCCAGGGTGTGGTTTGGTACCCACTCCTTTAGAATTGGGGCAGCCTCTACAGCCGCTGCCCTGGGTTATCCTTCATCCACCTTTCAGTGCCTGGGTCGTTGGCACTCATGGCTTATGAATCCTATGTTTGCCCCCTGCTCAATCACTAACTTTGTGTAGTTTGTACATGAATTTTATGGTTATTGTTTCTAGTTTGACTGTTTTTTCTTTTTAGATGCTGTTGTTCCTGGCCAGAGGAGCCGAGTTCTCGTCTGTGGACACAGTTTTGTGTTTTGGGCTCCATATCAGGCTCGGAGAACTTCGGTTGGCTCTCAGCTGGGACTCAGCCAATGGGTCACTATTGAGTGGCGTGGGCACTGGGGTCTTTATTGGCCTGGCCTAATGCCATTGTTATTCCAGGGGTATGCAGGCCCTCCTCCTCAGATTTTGATTATTCACCTTGGAGGGAATGATCTCGGGCTGGTAAAAGGCAAGGTGTTGGTCTTGCAGGCCAGGGATGATTTTTGGACCATTAAGGAGAGATGGCTTGGGGCCATTATAATCTGGTCGGCCATGATTTCCTGCCTTGTTTGGTGAAGTGCTTGGGACCCTGCAGGCATCGAGAGGGCCCGTTATAAGGTTAACAAGGAAATTGGGAAAGCCTTAGTGGGGGGGGGGGGGTTGGGCCACCATCTGCCCAATCCGGATATTTCTGCAAAATCTGATCTCTACAGAGGGGATGGGGTGCATCTCTCTGAAACATGTAATATGCTTTTCTTGAGAGATCTCTTGCAAGGGCTACGGGTGGTCTTGGGCCTCCCAGTAGGTGCTAAGGCCTAAGCAGAGACTTGGCCTTAGTGGTGGCAGGTTTTTACTGTGCTTATGGTACTGTGCGGCTAGGGGAGGACCAGAAAGCATTCCCTCTTGGGGTTTAGGGGTCTCGCAGGATCAACCTTTGGGTATGATGACCCAGGTTGGAAGAATGCAGATCATCCTTTGAGGCCCGACTGGAGGGTGCCTTCCATTGAGATGTGTGTCTGGTGGTTGGGCCCTCTGGGGCTTGCCTCCTTGCTGGGCTGGCCTGGCAGGAGCTGTGCCACACAGCTTCGGCTAGGGGCTGGGTCTCTCGCCCGCTAATGGCAGGGGAGCGGTTTGTTGAGACCCCTGGCCTGACCAAGCTGCAGTTCTGGTTTGCCCTTGCCGTTTATTCTTATACTTAATAAAGTGGCCCTTAGTTATACCAATACCTTGTGTCCGACTCTTTATTCTGACTTGGGGGGCAAACTTGGAGTGTTTACAGCAGGTATTCTGAAGAAGTATGTGCATAGTTTTTTCTTCACATAATCTCAGCAAGAAAAACAGTATTTCTCGTTGACTCTCAACAGTATTCATTTGCCTTGTAACAATTTTTGCTATTACTGGTGTTATGGCCCCAGTATAAAAATAAATACTGTAAGATGTTGTATTAGAAGAAGAAAAGATGAGATTGGATTTATGCCCTGCCCTTCACTACCCAAAGGAGTCTTAGAGTGGTTTACAATCTCCTTTCCTTTCCCCTCCCCACAACATGCACTTTGAGGTAGGTGAAGCAGAGAAAGCTCAAACAAAAACTGCTCTTGAGAGGAACAGCTCTGCAAGAACTTGTGACTGACTCAAGGTCACATCAGAAAGTGCATATGGAGGGGTGGGGAATCAAACCTGGTTCTCCCAGATAAGAGTCCGTGCACTTTAATCACTACACCAAACTGGGTGATTACAGGGTGATATTGCTGCAATCACCTTGTAGAATTTGAACCACAGGATGACTATATTTATGGTTGATGTCAAGCCATCTAGGCAGAGAGGTTCAAGATGTCTCAGAAACTTCTCTGTAAGATGTCTGGGTTTCATCTTCCTTTCTATGTAAAATCACCTTATTTTCAAAATTCATCACAGCAGTGTTTGTATCAATGGAAGGACTTGAAGAAAAGGTCTAAATTGAATTATCTGTACTAGCTGTATCTGAGGTTCTTTTTTCTTACGGTTGTGTCCGGGGCTCTTTTTCTAGCAGGAGCTCCTCTGAGTATTAGGCCATGTCCCCCTGATGTAGCCAATCCTCCAAGAGCTTAGACCAGGGGTCCTCAAACTTTTTAAATAGGGGGCCAGTTCACTGTCCCTCAGACTGTTGGAGGGCCGGACTGCCGTTACTGTACAAGGCCGCGGGCCGTCAGTTCTCCGTCTTCTGCATCTCTCTCCCTTCCCCACACCACACACCCCGGCCTGGGAACTCACCTCACCTCGGTATCACCTCACACTCTGACTCCGCCGCCTCAGCCCAGTGCCGGAAGTGTGCGTTGCTAACGCGAGTTTAGGTCGAACGTTACTTCCGGTCTGATTTTGCCATAACCCGGCGGGCCGCATAAACGTCCTCAGCGGGCCGCATCTGGCCCGCGGGCCGTAGTTTGAGGACCCCTGGCTTAGACGGCTCTTAGTACAGGGCCTACGCTAAGCTCCAGGAGGATTGGCTACATCAGGGGGGCGTGGCCTAATATACAGAGGAACTCCTGCTAGAAAAAGAGCCCTCAGTCCACATGAAGAAGTTCCTGGATAAAGTAATCAAGACAGGCCACAATACCAGTTTCGCATGTAGTCAAATGGAGTTGGCTTGGCTTTGCACAAAAGCAGTGCTCTGAGCCTCATTAATTCATTAAATTCTTCTGGAAGCCACAAGAGACTGTGGTAATGCTAGAGAATCAATACTCCTGTGTGCTTCCTCTGCCAGGATTCATTTTCTCGGTTCCAGTTCATGCAAAGTGTAATGTTGACCTAGTCTGAAGGGGAAAGTTACATAATTAATCTTCAGGTTTGTTTCCCCGCCTTCCACCTCTTGCAACACTCCGAGCTCTTCATGAAGGCAAACTGTTTGTAATTGGGCTAAAAACCCAAAGTAAAAGTCATTGTTCTTGAGAATTCAGCTGCTGGAAACCTGAAAGGAGGATGCAATTATTTAATCAGGCCACCCATAGTGAACAGGAATCTGACCTTCTGTGACCTAGAGGGACTCCAGGCTGTTCTGATTTCAGTACTTTCCTTCCCTCTTCCTTCTTAATTGGATACTTCCATACTGCTATGATTAATAATAAGGCCCAGAGGCTAACATGTACCTCTGTCCGCAGATAAATAATCTTCTTAGTACTGCTGACAGGATTGCCACCCACAGGATCAATTCTGATGTGCATAGCCTTCTCCCAAAGGGAGGTGCTAATGAATAACAATGTGGGGGGCGGGGAGAGAATGATAGGATTTCCCTGAAGAAAATGTTTCAAAAATTTTCAAATGGGTTTCTAACTTGCACAGTGGGCACTTAGAAATCAGTTGAGCTGAAATAAGTGAGTCTGAGGAAGTTTAGATTTAATAATACTGTTGATGTGAAATTTGAAGGCAGTATCTAATGCTGGCTGAATATCAACTGTCAGTGTGAACGTCAATTTCTTTGTGAAACCAGAGCTGGAAGGGAAGTGTCAAAAGGCCACATGAGCCCTGTTCTCTGCATTGGTGGAACAGTCATAAACCTGTAAAAATGCCATAACAGGCTGTCCTGAAAATCCTTTTACTAGTGCCTATAATATGCAAATGCATACAATTAATTACTTCTGCTGATATTAAGGTTTTAACTCACCTTAATTAAAAAGGGGAAGCATGCACTTTCCCTTGCAATCAAACATGTTTCTTTTTAACCTTGTATCCTTCCATTTTTTCATAAGTTGTTCCAATATTGCATGCCATGGTGCTTAATTTAACCTTTGTCCGTCTTCCAAACCAGCTCTCAAGATGTTTCATGTTCTGCCTCTCCAGCTGTATCCTCCAGTTGCTGCTTTTCTACCCTGCCATTTATTATTCCCTGTGGCTGTGATTAAATCTTACTGCAAAGAGTTTGTTTTGGGAGAGTATGTGTAAATTGTTTGGCACTTTAGTCTGGTTCCTTACAAGTTCTTTTGTTCCTAAACCCTTTAACCCACTCTTTTGTGTTGGAATACACATCAGCCCTGTGTGTCTTTTTATCCACTCCGTAAACAACACTGGAAATTTTCTTTATCTCCAAGAAGCTGCTCTCTCTTTCTGTGAAGTATAGGCTGATTGTGTTACCTTTCACATTTTGCATTCCTGCTTTTCTTTAAGATCAGTTTTAATTCATTTAACTTCTTTTCTCCAACTTTCTCAAACAGATCATCCAACAAGATCATCATTCCCCAGTTATCAGTGTTGTCATGTGCTTCTTCATTCAAACTAATTTGCTTCAAGTAGTAGTTATGCTATGAACCTATAATTTGAGCAAGTATGAGAATGCCCTGTAACTACTGTAACCAACACAAGGTTTAGTACCTAGTAAAGAATTTGACAAAAGCTGATGTGCCTGTCAGTTTCTCTTCTGTTATTCTGGGCATGTATTGGAAGCACATGAAAAATTCTATTGAACTTTTAGAAAGCCAGTTTGCTTATGGCATGATCAGAAAACAAGTGTAGGTAAGGATGTATTAAATGGAAATAAACTTAACCTTGGATACATTTTATGTAGAAGGATCCTCTGGGAATTAATAGGTTGGCTTAGAGTTTGGCAATAAAGCCTCAGTTATTTTATCTCTAATCCTCTTGGTGAAGACAGTCAAGACAGCAATTATGCTTGTGTACCCTCCTCTTCCACATCTGCAAATGGAGAGTCACAGAGCTGTTGAATTATGTTTACTTGTTTTAGTAATGGAGGGAAAGGAGCTGTTGACATACCAAATACACATCGTGCAGAGCAGGAAGACTTATCTATATGCTTAGTCTGAAAACTGAAGCCCGGGGGAGGGGGGGGGACTGAAAAAATTATGTTTACCTATGCACAGAAAAGGGTTTTAAGGTAAAGGCCTACCACATGCAACAATATTTTTGAGCTAATCCCTTTAAAAGTAGTTCTTGGAGCAAGGGAAATCAACAACTAGTCACCCTACTGCACACACTTAATGGATTTTCTTACATCACTAGATGAACCATCTCTCATTCTTTGGTTGACAAAAAATTGTTGTGTGATTTCCGCTCCACTCCACATAACAAGGTAGCAAAATAGATACACTAACAAAACAGATACAAAGAAAAAAGAAGGTAGCCATTTTATTGGCAAATTATGGAGGTGAAAAGTAAGAAACCCTGTGAAAGTCCATCCTTACTATGCTTTTGCCATTTTCTAAAATAGACAGAAGTCGTGACAGACTTCACATTTCTGGGATCCAAGATCACTGCAGTTGGTGACTGTAGCCATGAAATTAAAAAAAAACATTTGCTCCTTGGGAAGACAGCTATGGCGAACCTGGGCAGTATAATAAAAAGTAGAGACATCACCCTGCCAACAAAAGTCAAACTGATGGTATTCCCAGTAGCAATGTATGGCTGGGAGAGTTGGACCATAAGAAAGGCTGAGTGCAGAAGAACAGATGCTTTTGAGCTGTGGTGCTGGAGAAGAATCTTGAGAGTCCCTTGGACTGCAAGAAGATCAAATCATTCAGTCCTAAGGGAAATCAACCCTGACTGTTCCCTGGAAGGTCAGATGCTGGAACTAAGCTCAAATACTTTGGCCTCCAAATGAGAAGGGAACACTCACTGGAGAAGACCCTGATGCTGGGAAAGACAGAAGGCAAAAGAAGAAGGGGACAGCAAAAGAGGAGATGGCTGGACAGCTTTACTGATGTAACCAACATGAATTTGAGCAGACTTTGGAGGATATTGGAAGATAGGAGGGCCTGGCGTGACTTTGTCCATGGGGTCACAAAGAGTCGGACTCAACTGTGCAACTGAACAACAACAAAATTAGACAGGTTCGGGACACCTTTTTTTTTTTTAGCAGGAACACAGGAATGCAGTTCTGGCTGGCTTGGCATCAGGGGTGTGACCTAATATGCAAAGGAGTCTCTGCTGGGCTTTTTCTACAAAAGGCCATTGTGAAACAATGGTGATGTCTGGGGTGTTGGCTAATATGCAAATTAGTTGTTGCTGGAGTTTTTTCTGCAAAAAATGCCTTGGATAGGTTTATGAAGAGGCTTGAGCCAGAGAGAATAATACTGTTCCTCTCACTTCTATTGAGGGCTGCACTAGGCTTTGTCAACTACCAGAGCCTGAAAATACCTTGCCATCTCAATTTCATAAGGGGACCATACTGACCCTGTCTTAACCCCAGCTATACTGGGTCCTTGCTCCTGGTATTGGAAGTTATGACAAAATGTTTTCGAGGATGGAACCAAGATTACTATGCAGAATATGTAAGTTATTGTGTGGAACATGTAAACTCAGACACTATAATGTCAATAATCAAAAATGCCTTTCCAGTCTTGGCAAATGGCATCTGTTGGAGCCTGTAGCAAGTTTTGTCATGATGAAAATCACATTGAAACAAGAATATAATATACATTTTACTATGTGTGACTGTCAGAGAAGATGGTTAATCTTCCAGTGCTTGGTAATTAATAGTTTACTGTTGACCTAAGTTCCTTGACTCAGAGGCTATCTTGGGCATCCTCCTGTTGACTGGTTCTCTGATCTGACAACTAAACAGATTCACTGCTCAAATAAAATTTCAGGAGATTAAAAATTCTGCTTTTCTTGAGCCTCAGTCTGCGTTGGATTACTGAGATCAGCCTTTACACTAAACATACAAACTAATAATGGGCAAAGTATTGGGCTGTATAATTGTCAACAATTTTTATGCATTTTTGAACATGATGTCTTGTGGGGATATAAATGTGGGCTGTCTGAACTCAAGCAGGATAGATTGTTCAGTGCATCTTTGGGAACCGTTGGGCTTATTGGAAGTGAGAGTGATAAATAAGAATGGATATTTGGAGTGACCAGGCCTGGCTCATATGGATTAGGATTTCTACTGGAAAAATACATAGCAGATGCTGTGGATAGACGGAAAATTTTTCACCTAAAGTAAGCTGCTTGGAGGAATGAAGGGAGGGAGAGAATTCACTGATGGAATTTAATTAACTAAGGCACAAGAGAGGAACGCAAAACTCTCCTTAAGTGGAATAATTTACTGAAATTTGATTTGAAATCAAGGTGCAGCTGCTGATTGGCTTCCCCCCCTTTCAAAAGATTCTGGATAACAACAGATTTCTCATAGTTTTCTGGCATCATTAGCAGTTTTCTCAGATATGTTTTCCCTGTCACTCTATAATGAACAGTGCACTAGACTGACATTAAACTGGTCTGAATGAGTGATTGTTTCTGAAACTGTGACTGCTTGTATATGTTAGAATTTTCACTGTTACCTTTTCAAAGTCAGAAGCTTTGCAAACTGGTGAGGTGTATACTGTATCCAGTTGATGTGTTTTGGAAATAGAGTCACTTTTAATGATTCATTGCTCACATGTGGCCTACCTGCAGTCTTGACACAGTTAAGTTCAGTTTGTCCCTCACTGTTGTGGAACTGCTTACTACATGTATGCATTTGTTTCTCCTGGCACTGCAGGCTTGTGTGGTTGTTAGTTTCTATTTTTTTATAATTGCACCCATAAATTCTAACATACGTTGAACAAAAATTGCTGTAAAGTGGAAGGCTCAGGAAATGGCAACATAAGCAAGCTCTGGGATTCGGAGTTATTCAAGTTTAGTTTAGTCAATGAATTAGCAAGGATGTGGATGTACAAGTTAGTGGCACAAAGTCAACATTAGAAGTAAATGATCAAATTCAAATAATGACTAGGGCTGCCAAGCCCCCAGCTCCCATTCCCCACTGCCACTGCTGCTGCCAGCAGGAGAACAATCTAAAAAAATGTTATAACATTGCTTCTTGGGTAATCCTACTTCTTAGGAATCACTGGAAACCCTGTAAAACCATAGAGTTTCTGGCAATTCCAAAAGAGGAATGATGGCACTTCCAGATTTTTCTGTGAAATGCTGACATGCCATTCCTGACGGTGACCTCCCTATTCCACCCCGCCATTCTTCTACTGATAACCCTAAGAATATAAGAAGACCCTGTGCCTGGCATCCTTAAGAACATAAGAAGACCCCTGCTGAATCAGTCTAGTGTCCATCTTGTCCAGCATCCTGTCTCATACCATGACCAATTAGTTGCCCTGATGGACCAATGAGTATCACCTGATGTTGCCTCCTAGCACAGATTTCAGAGGTTTACTGTGTCTGAATATGAAGATTCTTTAGACTCAGCATGGCTAGCAGCTGTTAATGGACTTATTCTCCATCAATCTGCCCAACCCCCTTTTAAAGCCATCTATGCTTGTGGCTGCCACTACATCCACATAGCAGTGAAGTCTACAATCTAATTACTTGTTGAGCCAAAGTCCTAGCCCCTTCATCCTTTCCTCATTGGGAAGGTGCTCCAGTCCTTTTGTCATCTTGGTTGCCCTCATGCACTTTTTCCATCTCTGCGTTATACTTTTTGCGTTATAAGGGAGGGAGGTGGCTCAGTGGTAGAGCATCTGCTTGGGAAGCAGAAGGTCCCAGGTTCAATCCCTGGCATCTCCAAAAAAGGGTCCAGGCAAATAGGTGTGAAAAACCTCAGCTTGAGACCCTGGAGAGCCACTGCCAGTCTGAGAAGACAATACTGACTTTGATGGACCAAGGGTCTGATTCAGTATAAGGCAGCTTCATATGTTCTTCATATGTTCATATGTTTTGAGAGAACTGTACACAGAATACCAAGTGCAGATGCACTGTTGTATACAGTGTGCACTGTATACAAGGGCATTACAATATTAGCTGTTTCATTCTCAAACTCTTTCTTAATAATCCCCATCATGGAGTTTGCCTTTTTCACTGCTGCTGCACAGTCAGTAGGACACTGGGATTCTTCCATCTGGACCACAACTGCACAAATACTTGCACCTCTTCAGCATGGCACAAGATTGTTCTCATTGCCTATTGTTTCCACCATACAAACTCTTATAGGTCACAGAAGATAGCAGAGATGTTGAATATGCCCTTTTAAATTTATTTTTGATTTCATATCCTGTCATTGTGAGCCTTTTTTGTTTGCCCTTTCCATTATGGAGTATGCTATTCTTTTCTTTCTGCCCTTTTAGACAATTTTTATGCAATTTATATGTAACTGATGTAAGAAATCTGAATAGGAAAAAATTATATGAGGGAACAAATTATGGCACTGAAATGTAAGCAGCAGATCTGATGAAAACCTTCTAGTCTGGAAATTTCCTCAGGCAGTGTTGGAAACAATGGCAAGGTGTCTTTCTTTAGTTCTTGGAATGCCCTCTGGATCCCTGTTTCTATACAGTTAGAGCCTCCAGGCAAAGGTCTTTCCCCCTTACAATACTGAAGCAAGTCTTGATGAATGCCTTTGAAGCAAAGGCAGCTTTGTAGCTGCTGATCCAGAGAAATGTTCTTTGAATATATTTCTTCAAGGTGATAGGTCTGGTTGATGATGAAGCATTACAGAAAGCAGCTGAAGAACTCCTGTACCTCTAGTTTATGAAGATTTCTATACTTTGCCTTTTAGGGGCATGTTAGCATTCTGATTGCTCAAAACTATATGGTTGTATAAAGGGCTTTTTTGTAGAAAAAGCCCTGCAGAAGCTCATTTGCCACACCCCCTGATATTAGGCCACACCCCATGATAACACCAGAAGTGTCGTCAACCTGCCATGCCCAGCTGAGGTTGACCAAATGAACAAGTGACTTGTCAGATATTGTCAAATATCAAGAGCTCAGTTAGGAAACCAAATAATGGAAGCTCTCCAGTTAGCAGTTGCTTCCTAAATAGTCTCTCTTTCTCTCCCCTCCACTTAAAGTGGATTCCAGAATTAGAGAAAGTAACAGCATAATGCACCTGCATGCAGTGCAATACAACTATACTGCAAATGCAGACCACAACATTAAAAAAAGGTATAATAATCCAATAGACAGTGGGAGCATGCTGGTTGCAATATGTGTGTGTGAACACACATTTGCAGGATGAACAGTGATGGCTCTACCAAACAAACAAAAAAGGTGAAGATTTCTCACTTAGATCTCACATCGCAGCATCGTGGAAAACAGAAGTGTGGATTTCTCAGTGAGACCAGAGAGTAAGAGAGAGTGCGACACAGAGCAGGAGCTTCACCTGCCTCTTTGGTGGGGGGAAGTGCTTTTTCCCCCTCCCAGGGAAGGACTCCCAAGAAATAGGCAGGAGGGATGAGAACAAAAGCCCAGGTGCTCGTCCTATGTCCTGCCACCTCACAAAACTGCTCCAGAAAGCCTGCTTTCTTCCTCCTTTATAGATGCCTCCATGTCATCACTTCCCCCAGCATTTCACCATTATGGTGTTATGTTATGCTGTTAGCCATCAGCCACATGCTGTTTACTGCCTATGTCTGTAAGATTGTTTACTCTGCTGCTCCTGTTATGTAATGTCTGTCTGCATATATGTGTAAGCTACAGGAGGTGCATGCAGTGAGCAGACTGTACTATTGATTCCTGGGAGACAAAGCTCAGTAGAAACAAGTCAGCTAAGCCCACGGACTTTGGCATAGGAAAAGGATGGGCAGGAGCCAATCAGGCTAGCCCAGAGCCTTAGATACTCCATGATGACTTAATTTAATTTTTAGATTTATATCTCACCCTATCCTGCAAGCGGGCTCGGGGTGGCTTACAACAATAAACATATGCATATATGCATATGTGATTTACTCATGTAAATCTTGACACACACACACACACACCTTCTTATACAGAGATTCACAGTCGACGTCTGACTCCAGCAACCCATGAGGTACAAATACAAATGGAAGAATTAACTGGAGTTTAATTTCCCTTCCCTCCACTAATCAGGATTCTAAACTTCTAAATCCTGCTCTCATGGATCACCTTGGTTTAGCATAGAAAGATGAATTCTCATTGGAGGATGAGGGCAACCCCAAGCCCTTCCTTGGCTGTCTCTTATTGTGAGTCAGGTGTCTTAGGGCTTTCCTAAAGGGACCCTGAGTTCGCTCCAGCACCACCCTCTGAGCCAGCAGGGCCCTCAAGCCAGGAAGTTCCAGCATGGACCTGCCCAGGGCCAGATCCACCACTGTCTCCTGAAGGACCTCAGGAGCCTGCTGTGTGCCTGCTATCTTATGTTACAAGTAACTATACTTAAGTTTGACTGGATGAGCCTAATTGTACTTAGTCAGTTTAGCACCTTTGAGCATCCAGGCATTTCACATATATGATCTCAATAATGTGTCATTACTGGAAAATAGTATACATTTTCTCCAGTTTTATTTAAGATACTTGCAACCTGTTTTTCTGCCCAATGGGGACCCAAAGCCCTTATGAAATCATTCTCCCTCCTCCATTTTATCCTTTCAACAGCAGTCTATGAAATAGGCTTAGAGAGAATAATTGACCAAGGTTCACCCAGCAAGATTCTATGGCAAAGTATAGATATAAATCTGGATCTTGTAGATCCTTGTTCAGCACTCTAACCACTACACCATGCTGACTGAATAAAGGATTTATCTTCCACAAACTGAGGCTCATGAAGAATTGTGTATGGGGGGAGGGTTTGAGGAAAAAGAAACATTTTGGAAGTTTACCTCTGAGCTCAATCATCTCTTTCCTCCTCAGGATTCTACACATTTTCAGGGATGTGAGCAAGCCAATTTCCCAATTTGTCCCTTAAACTGGCTTTCGGTTGCTCACAAACTTTTGTGTGTTCTGGACCATGCTAATTAATTTACAAAGTTATCCTTTTCTGCATGCTAGGGGAATCCTGCAAGTGTTTCAAGTGATTTCATTTGTGCCCTTAAAAATCCTCTTGTCAGACTGGTTTTGCTCCTCTCTAACTCACACCAGACCATTAAATAAGGGCAATTTCCCACACAGCTTACCGAGGAGCGAAGTCCCTCCTCACCGCGCAGCGTCTGCTCGGATTTCCCACCAACTGCTCCGCGGATTCAGGAAGTGCCGCACCTTTTGCGTCTCAAATGGAAATCGCTAAAACCCTAGTTTACGTTAGCAACGCAAAAGGTGCGGCACTTCCTGAATCCGCGGAGCAGTTAGTGGGAAATCCGAGCAGACGCTGCGCGGTGAGGAGGGACTTCGCTCCTCAGTAAGCTGTGTGGGAAATCGCCCCCTGTTTCAAGCTGTTTCCTCTGTTTCCTCCCTGTCAAAGAACCATAGTATCAGTGATGGCTTGATATTATTTTTGACTACTTGAGATTTGTTCATTTCCCAGTCTAGATATTTTTCTCTTTTTCTGTTTCCACTATCCAAATCTCTTTGTTCTTTCCATGCTTGTAGTAGCACCTTGCCGCTTAGTCCAATATCTTTTAATACTTTACAAGGGCCGCCATCTGGATGTCAGTATATAAGTATATAACCTAAACCAGCAGTTCCTAGTAATGTTAGGCAGTGGGAGGATAGCTTTCTTCCTTATAGTTAGGTTAGTTAATGTGGATTTCTCTGACCCAGATGGGCTAGGCTAGCCTGATCTCATCAGATCTTGGGAACTAAGCAAGGTTGGCCCTGATCAGTATTTGTATGGGAGACCACAAAGGAATACTGCAGTTGCTCTGCAGAGGCAAGCAATGGCAAACCCTTCTATTAGTCTATTGCCTTGAAAACCCTATAGGTCGGTCTCTCTCTCTCTCTCTGTGCCATAAGTCAACTGTGACTTGCTGGCACTTTACCCACCATGTAGATTTGAGCTTAGCATGGAATTTGGGCCATACACTCAGGGCGTTTTTTTTGTAGCAGGAATTCCTTTGCATATTAGGCCACATGCTCCTGATGTAGCCAATCCTCCAAGAACTTACAGTAGGCCCTGTAATAAAAGCCCTGTAAGCCCTTGGAGGATTGGCTAGATACGAGGGGTGTGGCCTAATATGCAAAGGAGTTCCTGCTACAAAAAAAGTCCTGCTCACACTGATACTTACCTAGTGTCTTCTAGCTGCTGGAAACTTTTCCTTTGTAAGGTAAGTGAGTTGTCTTTTCTTGGTTTTGTGCCAGTCACAAGCCTCCCAGTTTACTATTAAATATAGTGTTGACAATGGAATTATTTCAGAACAAAATAGCTTTTTACTAAAGACAACATAAAACTGTGACTATTTCTGCATTATTTGCTATCAGTGTGCTTATTTTCATTCTATAGTAGAGTTCATCTCCTCGGCCATCACTAATATTCTTTTTGTAAGGATATAGCAAGCAACAGTTTTGTTTATGATATGTTATGTATAATTCAGAAGGTGAGAGTGGTATTTTCCTTAAAGTCAACAGTCGTAATGGTATATATTTTGAGGAGGCTGATACTGTTTAATATTGCATTGTCTGTTACATTGTTCCCAATTACTCTCTTTGCCTGTGGCACATTTTATTTACCTGTCTTCATTTCTGCAATGGACTGATTCGTACTATGTTCGTACAGCATGATGATCTCCTGATGCTGCTTGTTACTGGCACTTGTTTGATCTTCCAGTTCATGACTTTCTGACTTCATATTGTAAACCACACTTGATGGTGTGATGTCTGGCTTCTAGCAGATCAGCTCCTGCTAACATTTACCACTAGCCCATTATTCTTCAAAGATGGATTATATCCTCCAATATAGTTCTGAAAGCGAGGGCCTGTTTGAAGTATGCATCAAAAAAGAAAATAAAAGAAAAGAAAACTTCCCCATGTTGATTCCTAGCTTATGGTGGGCCTGGACAAAAATGTTTAGTATAATGCTTAGGATTCAGCATCAAGTTCCCAGTGAACCACAGTTGGGTTGACTTACATTGGGTTGGCAATAACTGTTTATATGGCAGAAGGTAAGCATGCTCAGTTTTGCCATAAGCTGAAAGTAGCTTGACATGAGCACAGGCAGACAGTTATAGGCAGGGCTCACTTTGTGGCAGGAGCTCCTTTGCATATTAGGCCACACACCCCTGATGTAGCCAATCCTCCAAAAGTTCACAGGGCTTTTCTTACAGGGCCTACTGTAAGCTCTTGGAGGCCTGTAAGCCCTGGTTATAGGTTACAGGTTATATCTGCTAATAATAATTTTGGACCATAACAATTCAAAAGAAAATAGGGTGGCATTTATATAGGTCTTGGCCTTTCTTTTTGAATGTTTATGTATAACTGGTGCTAGTTAATCCACAGATTTATGCATTGCTTTCTGCCTACAAGCAAACAATGTTATATTGTTGCTCTAGCACACTCAAGTTAAATATTACTGAATTTTGATGTAATGAACATAACAGCTGTATTCATAAAAGCACAATAGACTTTATTATTTATGTGTATTTTTTCTACTGCATTTTAGGAGAAGAGTTTTACTGTACATTGTATTTATATGTTGTGAGCCGCCCTGAGCCTGCCTCGGCAGGGAGGGCGGGATATAAATAAAAAGTATTATTTTTATTATTGTGACCATGCTTAATGTGTGTTACAATTTTGGGGAAGGCATCTTTCTGGTTCTTACTTTCAAGAATTAGGAGAAAGAGAAAGAGATTCAATTTGGCCTGGGTTTGATGTTACATTTTTGTGTTGCCAAATAACTACAGCCTGTACAAGATGTCACTGAGTGAAAAACTATACCCATTCCTCTTTACTGAAACAGCACTTCATATTGTTATTTTCCTAAAGGGCTAATTCCAGCAATAGGTTTTGCTAGGGCTGAGTTGCAGTTCTTGAGAAGTGATTGTGAAAGGTGCTGAATGGCAGCAGAAACAAGTCACTGACTAAGATACACTGTGCTTGATAGAACTGAATGTAAAGGATGTTCAGGTCTAAATGGCTTGCAGTTTAGACTCCAGCATTTGTCATCCTGCCTTGTACCTATTTGTTTGTGTGGTGTTCAAAGGTTTGTTGATCAGTATGTTTGGTATTGATTCTTTTTTTCTGGATAGCCCAGACAAGCCCGATCTTGTCAGATCTCAGAAGCTAAGCAGGGTTGACTCTGGCAAGTACTCAGTGGAATACCAAGTCGGAAGGATAGGCTTTATTCAGCCACCTTTCTGAATATCCTCTAGGCCCCCAGCAGGGGTCAATCCCCAGGGGTTAACACAACTTCCAGGTGCAGGTACACACACAAATACCAACCCCTCCCCCCCACACACACACCAAAAAAGAAGAAAAAGGGCTTGCATAAAGTGAAATTGGATGTCAGCAACATGTTAGCGGCTAAGGAATCATTCCATGAAAATAGATGTATGTTCTAGCATACCTAATCTGTCTGACCCCTTTGGTGGAACAGGCTCTGTGTCTTCTATGTTTATATGTGTCAGTATAAAAATAGCAATAGTAGTGTTACCAGGTCCCTTCTGGCAACAAGTGGACAATGGCGGGACTTACCAGAAGCAGGAATGAACATCAGGATACATCACTGACAATGTGGCAATGTCACTTCTGGCATGTTATCAAGCTGCAGTGGCATTGGGGGAAAAAACTCTGTGGTAGAAATAAATTCTACCATAAAGTTTTTTGCCCAAATCTTTGAGTACTACCCAAATGTCACTGAAATAATCATGTCACTTGATGGTTATACCAACAGGGCTTGGTACATTTTGATTACATGATATACCAACAGGACTTGATACATTTTGCTGTGTAAAGTAAAACATGTTTGGCATTCTGATTGTTTTGATTTTTTTTTTTTGTTCTGCTGTTCATAATATGGTCACCCACTGAATACTGAGATATGAGAATGGAATTTGAATTTCCATATTCAGAGCATAATTATGTTTCAAATATAGTCAGTTTGACCTCCCTGTGCTTGTTTCAAAGTTGGAGGAATGTAAATATACTATAATAACATATTCCCCTTCACCACTGAGACATGAGAATGGAAGTTGTTGCATGCATCAGGGATGCTGTTTTGCTTATTGGATATGAATCCCAAATTGATCCTCCATACCTGTTTTCAAGGGGATAGGGATGGTAAAGATGTATGCACCATCATGTGATATCTCCCTTGGAGAGAGACTGAAATGAAAATTAATGAGCATGTTAACAAAATAAAAGATAAGGCAGTGCTGAAAATGTATCAAAAGATTGTGGGCCATAACTGACTGCTATATTTTATCTGTACAATTAAATATCCTTCCAGGGGAACAGTAATGGTCAGATTAGATCTTATCAGCAGAATTTTCCATCTGAGATTATTAGGAGTTGCATTATTACCCTTAAAAGTTTACACTCAATGACAAAAAATGGAAATAAATAAAAAACAAATTTATATTTATTATACACATTTAATGTATGACTGGATATGGAAAAGGGCTATTGCTCACTAGAAGAGCACCTGCATTGCATTCAGAACACCTTCAGTCTCTGGCTTGTCCTGTTTATCTATGTATTTATATCTCAACTTTCTTCATGGTTCATGGTTTACAATAATAGTTTAAAACATTTTCAGTTTAAAAGCAAAAATGAAATAATAAACTCAAAATATCTCTCCCCCCCTTCCTTATAAGACACCTGCCAATTCAAACTCCCTCAAAAGCCCTGGCAAACAGGCAGGCCTTGCAGTGCCTCCTGAAGATCTCTAAGGTGGTGCCCCCCTCAACTCTTCAGGGAGCCCATTCCATAGGGCCAGATCCACGATGGGCCCCCCTATGAAAAAGAGGAAGAAAAGCATTTCACTTTTCTCCACCTTGAGAAGTCTCAAAGCAGTTCACAATCTCCTTCCCTTCCGCTCCTCACAGCAGTCATCCTATGAGGTAGGTGGAGTGCATCAAGGATGCTGTTTTGCTTATTGGATATGAATCCCAGATTGGTCCTCCACACCTGTTTTCAAGGGGATAGGGATGGTAAAGATGTAGAGTGCACCATCATGTGATATCTCCCTTGGAGAGAACTGTGACTGGCCCAAGGTCACCCAGCAGGCTTCATGTGGAGGAGTGGGGAATAAAATCCAGTTCTCCAAATTAGTTCTCCAGTTCTCCATATGCTGCTCATAACCACACCACACTGGCTCTCACCACCTATGAGGTGGGATAGCCAGAAGATGGCTGCCTAATTACCACAGCTGGCGCACAGGGACATATGGAAGGAGATGGTCCTTAAAATATGTGGGTCCCTGGTCCTGAATGGCTTTAAATGTTATAACCAGAACCTTGAATTAAACTCAGAAAAGACTGGCAGACAATGCAGCTGTTTCAAAATGGTCAACATATGTTCCTGGCTGCTAGCTTCTGACATTCGTTGGGCTACTGCATTCTGACCCACTTGTAGTTTCCAGGTTGTCTTTGAGGGTAGTCTCATGTAGACTGTATTATAAATTACAAAAGCATGGATCAGCATGGCCAAATCGGCTGAGTCTAGGTAGCAAAAGAGCTGGTGAATCAGATATAGCTGATAGAAGGTGCTCCTGGCCAATCTGCTTTTCAAACTGCTTTTCAAACTGAGACACTTCGGTGCGAAGGGCGGGGTATAAATCCCAATATAAATAAATAAATAAATAAATAAATAAATAAATAAATAAATAAATAAATAAGGCAAGGTCCATGAACATCTCAAGTTCTTAACCTGCTCTGAAAAAGTCAACATCACTAAATTTAGCACAAGTGAATTCAGCCCTGTAGGATATTAGCCTTCCCAACCAGCATTACCTTTGTCTTGTATGGATTCAGCTTCTGTCTGTTCTGCCATAGTCACTTGACCACAACCTCAAAGCATTGGTTCAGAGCCAAGATAAACACAACTGGAGGCTTGGTTAATGAAATGTAGACCCAGGTGTCATCTGCTATTGATGGTACTAAACAACAAAGCTCCGGACAATCTCATTCAACAGCCTAATGCATGTATTAAAGAGTATGGGTGGGGAATAGAACCTTATGTTCATCCACTTCATTCTGCACCTCTGATGGAAACTCTGGTCGTTTTCGCACTCACCTCCAGCCGGCGCGACCCCCCTCTTCACCGCGCAGGATCTGCGCGGATTTCGCACTAAATGCCGCGGAGCAGCCTTTTGCGCCGGAAACTCCCGTCACAAAAGCCGCGCAAACGCCAAACTGCTTTTTGGCGATTTACGTTTGAGCGGCTTTTGTGCCGGGAGTTTCCGGCGCAAAAGGCTGCTCCGCGGCATTTAGTGCGAAATCCGCGCAGATCCTGCGCGGTGAAGAGGGGGGTCGCGCCGGCTGGAGGTGAGTGCGAAAACGACCTCTGTGTGTCCAGTCAGACAGAAAAGAGTGAAACCACCAAAGCACCATACTCTTAATATCAATTCTGTATTCAAGCTGGTGAATAAGAATGGAGTTGTCAACTGTGTCAAAGGCTGCTGAGAGGTTGAACAGTATCAACTGGGAAGACTGTCCACTGTCCATCTTTAAACAAAGATGGTTCGCTGTTGTAACTAAAGCTGTTTTGGTACCAAACCCAGGCCAGAAACCAAATTGAAATGGGTCAAGGGCAGATGTGTCATCTAAGAAATCCTGGAGCTACTGTAAGCCAAATTGGCCTCAAAGAGAGGTTGGGGAATTTAAGCAGTGGGCAACTATGGCTCAGCAGGATACAGAATCGATGTATACAGGAGATGACCTTCAGAATTTCCCTCAAAATAACGAGGAGGATCTTGGTGTGAAATATAAATTGGTTTTAGTAGAAAAATCAGTCAAGCATACAGGTAAATAAATTCATTCAGCATTCATACAGTTCTAGGAAAAATAGAGGTGAAATTGATAGGGGTCACATATAAGAGATAACACAGACAAGGGAATACTTTACCTGTCGTAGTCTTCAGGTGAAGCTCCAGTAGTGACGAAAAGGGAAAGGGGGAGCAAGACACAACCTGCGTATCTTACTATTGGGGGTCCAAAATTGATCAGGTTTAGGGGGTGAGTCTAACAGCAGGGTAGGTATACTGTCAGATGTGCACCTGAGAAGGCATCCCTGTGCCTTCAGGGGCTAGAGTTCAGATGACCACCCTGTGCCCTCAGGGGCTAGAGTTCAGATGACCACTGACACCGGGTCAGGTGGGCTATGATGCTGGGACATGTGGTATGTGACCTCAGAAAAGGGGAGGCTCCATGGTGACATTTGGAAAGTAACAGGAGATGAGGGGATTACCTACACTAAACAAAGTTATCTACAGTGACAATATAGGGTCAAATTGTTATCTAAAGTGACACCCAACCTATACAATGGTGTTGGTCTCCGGGTTGGATTTGGTCTTTGTCTTCTTCCCATCTCGGCTGGCACAGTCTTTTTTAAGATGTATAGCTTGGAATGTCTGGCAGGATGCACATCAAGATAAGCTTGATTGCTTTATGGAGATGTCTGGATTGCACACCGAGTACGTGGGGCTCCCACTTCGCTCTCATGGTGTCCAAAGGTACAGGAAGACGATCGCTGGTTAGCCCTTTTAATGGCTTCCATTAGGAGGATTGAAAATCGCCTAGCTGGACAGCTCATGGTGGCTGCACAATCTCTCATTCTGCAGAGCCAGAGACATACACAAGATAGCAAGCTGGAAGTCCTTTTGCCGGGCTTGGACCCATCCATAGAAGCACTGCCTTGATGACTGGGAGGCATGCAGCCCTTATAGGCCTAGTAAGCTGGTAGCATGGCTTATGCCCATGTGTAGATGTGTGCAAGTTGAAACTCCAGGCGGCCTGGCATCCTAACCAGGAATCACGATGTCCGTATAAACATGAGGGAGAGGGCTCTGGCTCACACTACTCTGCCACCACATGCTCTGTCACCTTCCCTAGAGACTGGCCTGTAATTGGTCACCTCATCCCTAGCTAAGGAAAGTTTTTTGAGCAGAGGTCTAGTAACTGCTTCCTTCAAAGACCTAGGGCAAGTCCCCTCAATCAGAGAAGAATTGATAATTTTCACTAATGGTACCAATACCTTTTCTGAGCAAGATTTTAGAAGTTTTTAAAAGCCATGATGGACATGGGGGCAGAGCATAGGTGGTGGCCTAGTTAATATCAGATAACAGAGCTGTACAAGATTGTCTGGAGTTTTAAAGAGCCATTGCAATTCCAGCCTGTTTAGACAGACTAATGCTCTGGCTTGATATAAGTTACCTTAATATTTTTCTGTGTTTTTCAAGACACTTAGGGAAACATAATAGTATACTGAATAGAGTGCGGGATTTGGTGCAGCAGATCAAGGTTCAAGCCTCCACTTGGATAGCCCTGGGCAGATTGCTTTCTGTCAGCCTATCCTATTTAAATGAAATAACTCACAAATGTATACATTGAAAATGATATCGGAATGACTTATGCATCTTAAAAAGAAAATTAGAGTTCACATTTTCAAGACTGAGGCAAGAGCCCTCCAGCCATACGTTGCCCAGAGCTACCTTCTGTCCACTGGCTAAGACCTCCTGCATACTTAGAGACACAAGAGTTTAGAATCCAGCAGTTTCACCTGGCTTAAATTGGCTTAGCAACACATATGGATTTGGCTTGGAGCTCTCTATCTGTAACAGAAACTTCAGTGTTTAATTGGGCTGCTACTGCTTTTATTTTTGGTTAGTCTTTTTATACTTTGGGGGTAATGACTCCCAACTCACACAGTTGTTATACCTGGGCCTTTGAAACCTCTGCCAAGCATTCTGATTCCACACTTCAAAAGAAGTAACACTTTCTAAAGTTCAGCAAGCCCTCAGAGGCAACCGAGGATCTGTAATGAAGTAATGTTTCTAAAAAGCAGCATTTTTTCCTTATAACTGTGAAATCCATGAGCAACTGACTTCAAGTCTCTACTGCTCCAGTTTAGAAAGTAAGATATATGTTAACAGAGAAATCATGAAAGGTATCATTCAGCACTGCTTAATTTTAGGCTGTTCTTTCAAAGAAGTCTGTTCCATATGCAAACACATTTTCTTGTTGGGAATACCAAATGAAGTACTTTCTTAAGTGACTTTTCGGTTTATTTATCACTTAACCTAGGGATGTTATAATGCAAGATAATTGGCTTGAAGGGCATCTATTTGGGCCTAAAGTCCAACAAGTATATTAAGAAGTGGCAGATTCCAAATTATGATAATCATATACTTCCAGTACTGAGCAATAAGGGAGATCAGATTTATTGCAGATAACCCTGCAATAAGTGTCATATGGAGTGTTCATCTTTAGGGGATGTAAAATAGCTTTTCACCATCCTAAAGCTGAGGTTGAGGAAGGCTGCTTTATTTTGTAACTTTCATATAGTAGTGCAAGTTCCACTCCATGAAAGGCACAAATAACATTCACCTCAGCCTGAATGAATATGTGGCAGCCTTATGACCCAGTGGGTGCTGGAGTCATTACCTGAGTGTGCCAATAAAATCAAACCCAGGTCAACACAAAGCAGGCAATTCAAGAGTAACTGCAATTATCTCGAATGTTTTCTGACTGATAGCCTATGGGTAGCAGACATTTACAAATTAGAAGGGTAGCTGTACTAGAATTTATAAATCAGTGGGTCTGGGATTTATTTGCTTGTTGAATATGGACTCAGATTATATTTACAATCACAACCCATTCACTTGAAAAGCCTGATGTTCTGAGGAAAGGTATGTAATGACACACATGTACTCTGCATGTTGTGTTTCTCATCAATATCATCTGTACCTGGTTATGTACAGTATTGGTTTTTTTAGATCATATTAAAACTTTTGACTGAAAAAAACTAACCCAGAAGCTTAGGATACTTCTCTGCACTGACCAGCTGGAACTTGGTACTGGTGGATTACCGCTTGAATAACAATGTTATTTTTTTCTGTTGATGTTCCCATCAGTGGTATCTCTGGTTGGTTGGCTGTATATTTATTAAGAGAATTGTCAACTAAAATTAACAATTCATTACAATGTGGTGCTATTTTGTCATTACCCGTCTTCAGTGTACACTTGTGTTGTCTGTCCCTGGTGTGCCGTCAATAATTAATTATAATTAAGCTTAACTTGAATATAAAGGGATGGAAAACCCTTTCCGTAAATGATATCACAGGTCTCAAGGGCTGACTGCTTCTATATAGGCCTGCCTGGGCTTAGGTGGAATTCTGTATATGCTTTATTCTGTATATGTCTTCCCAAGCTCTGTCTGTAATAGTGTTGCTGCTGTCAAACCCCAGAACAAATTTGGTGGCAGGGCCTGGCATGCCGTCACTTCTAGTAAAAACTGGATGTGACAGTTTTAGATGCTTTACCATTTACCAAAACAACACCCCCCCCCCAAAAAAAAAACCCTCTGCGGTTTAAAGATTTTTGCAAATGCTAGAGTGTCTCCTTTGTCACTTCTGGTAAAAACATCAAGACAGTGGTGGCACATGCTCTGTTTTTCCACCGTATTTCAGGTGTTGAGGGGCAAAGAGCTGGAATGCCAAGAGATCTCTTGCTATAGTGGGAGGCTTGGCATCCTAGTCCATGAGAGTAGCAGAAAAACAAAACAGGAACATGTTTTCAAAGCTGGAAAATAATATTAGCTGATGTATTAGCCAAAGTGGGTGACATTACCCTGCGGATGGAGGACATGTGAACAGTCTCAGATACGTCAGGCAGTACATACTTAGAAAAAAAGTTTCCTGTATTACTAATTACTAATTTACATGTTGCAAGTCTGATACTTATTGGAAAAAAATAAGCTTATTTTAAAAGGTAAACAAAAATGAATATTGTGTAATTACTTTATTTTTACACAGTCCAATTTAAAACTTTTTTTTTTTTGGACCAGGATTCTACTCACGTTTTCTATAGTTAGACTGATTTTTCTGGTTTGCATATGATCCAATTTGAATTGACCTTTTCTGAGAACAATAAACAAAATCAGAAACAGTAGTTTTGATGTATAATATTCATTACCATCTTGAATTTGAATAATTTGAGATAACCAGCTTATAGTAGGTCTCAGGTGTATAGAATTGGGAGCAGGGTGAAATATTTGGGTCCTTAACCAATAACAGAAAAACATCGGAGAAACAGAAAAACATCTGGGGAAACCAAACAGGTGTCTAAATATCAGTGTGCTATGTAGGGTATATTACCTGTTAAGGAGAGAAGTGTACATCTGTCTGGTACTACAGATGGATCACATAAAGATGTGTGCTTCAGTTTGGGGGTGTTCTGTTTCTAGTTTTAGCTGTTGTACTCCAAGGGTATCTCTGCCCACCTGTTCTGACATCATTAAAAACCACCCAGATATAAATAGACTTCATGGAGCCAAGATTTCCCGGTTCATATAACAATGTGCCCTACTTCCACCTCTTACTAGCAGCTGTCCTTTCTCTTTTTAATTAAAATTCTCTCCATTTTCCCCTTGTAGATTTCATTTCATTTCCATACCACAGTATGCAGTTTCTAGGCTTGTAAAGAAAGGAAGTGCTGTTCGTTGATGCACAGTGAATCCCAGTGGCCTTGATGAACTGCTGCCAGGGTCTGATGTATTCTATAAAGTTTTCTTGCGTTGACTTGTGCGTTCAGAAACTTTCAAGCCAATGCAAAGATCACTAGAATAGCTAAGAAAATCTGCCACATATTAAAATGTAATAGTCAGGCATGCAAATGCTGCCTTGGTATTTGCTTTTACCAGGGCTTTTTTTTTCCTGGAAAAAGGGGTGTATAACTCTCAAGAGGGAAATGAAAGATAAAAACATGGTTAAAAACTTTTAAATATATTTTGATAATGTTTGATAAACCATTGTGTTTCCCCAAAGAGGTTCTGGAATTCCGTTCTACCATGTTTTCAAGGGGAAGAAGGCCCTGGCTTTTACTATATAAGCTAAATGAGCACCATAATCCTTGTTGTCCCTGAGTTAGCATATTACTTCACTTGTAAAAAGATTGTTTTCAGCAATTATTAGGAGCATATTCTCTGTTTGCTTGAGCCAATATAGCACAGCTCAAAAAAATTACTCTGCCTTAGTCTGTTCAGAGAAGCTTGACCATTTCCAGCTTTTAAGGACCTGGCCATAATAACCACCATGTTTTTATTGATCTTTATGACCATTTTAACTATTTAATATGAAAACAATCTGTATCAGTCAACCACAAACATATGTCTTTTACCAAATCAGTTTTCTAATTTCCTTAAGTTTGGAGCAAGCTTGTCCTTTGCTTTCTCTCTTACTTTTTCCCTGACTTACCTTTTCAGTACTAACTGTGATTAGCATTGGGTCTTCATTGAGCTGAACCCTAACCCTACTTAGCTTTAAACCAGGGTTTAGAATATGCTTCTGATTCTGGTTTCAAATATGGTTTAAAGGTTAAGTAGGATTAGAGTTCAGCTTGGTGCTGATATTATGCTAACCATAGGGAAAGAAGATAAGATGAAAAGTATTCAGGCTTCTGACAAGAGGGGTGAGTGAAGAGGAGGAAGTGCACAAACCTGACCACTGTCCCCAATCTCTTAATTTGTCCAAGAGATCAGAAAATGTTACTGTTGCATTAACCTGCTGATGTTTTCTAAACCTGATTGCCTTTTCTAAACCATCTAGCTCAAATATGAGTTTTTAAAACTTTGCAAAACTTGAACTGTTGAAAGGTGAAAGAGCAGCCAGTGGATTGAGAAACAAAGGCCTGAGGCAAGGGTGGGTAGAAAATATGGATGTGCAAAAAGTAGGGTTTCCTCCCCCAATTTGAGTCTGTTGGACCCCAAAAATATTGGTGTTCCTGAATATTCCCAAATCTCAATATGGGTGTAGTACTGGGATCTGGGTAAATTATTTGGAATACCTGAATTTATTTGGCTCCATTATTCCCTGTGAGGGCCATCCCCACAGGGTATAACAGAATTCACTCATTGAGTCATGCTGTGACAGCAGCACAAATCTGTGAGTTCAAAAGGCATTTAAAGTTTAAGTGCATTCTGAGTTCACTCATCAAGTGGTGCTGCCATGGTGGCACAACGCAGAAAGTTCAGAACTCAGCAAGCACAACTCAGCAAGGCCAGGCTAGCCCAGTGTCAGGAGGTGAACTTTAAATGCCTTATAGCCATGTCTGAATAAAAGCTGAGTAATACTGGCTTTTATTCAGGTGTGGCTATCTTGGTAGTTGAATCAGATTCTCATATCTGATTTGGCTAAATAAATATCTGAAAATATCAATAAGGTATATTTCAGATATTTATTTAGCTTGGTATATATCAAGAGCACACCTGCAGTAGAAAACTAGAGTCAAGGGAAGGGGAAGAAGGAGGGGAGAGAGAAAAGGAGTGATCAGCAAGAAATGGGAAACTGTAATACTGAGAATGAATGGTGTGGACTTCTAATTTGTTTTGGAAATTGAAAGATAAGCCGCTTGACCTGGATGGCCCAGGCTAGCCCAATGTCAGGAGGTAAGCAGGACTGGCCCTGGTTGATATTTGAATGGGAAATCATCAAGGAAATCCAGAGTTGCTACACAGAGGCAAGCAGTACCAACCCCCCTTTGCTGTTTTCTTTCCTTGAGAACCCTACAGGGTCATCATAAGTTGGCTGTGACTTAATGGCGCTTTCTACCATCACAGATTGTGTTGTGGTAGAAAGATTGAATTTGACTATTTGACATACCTAGTTGGTTGTTTGTGTGCATGTCTGGTGTAGTTTGATCCAGCTCATCTTTCTCTTTCAGTATTTATTTGTCTGGTGTTTTCAGTTTTGGTGATGGCATGTAGAACCTTGGTTCTCAGATACACAATGAGCTCTGGTCATGTTCCATTATGTCTGTGCTCTGCAAGTGCTGCAAACAGCAGTGCAGTCAGAGTAGCTTCCTCTGAAGTCTTTTCTGAAAGTCTAATGAGCAGAAAAGCACTTTGTTTTCTCTTATTGCGCTTCTGTTAAAACAAACTGCAAGTTTCCTATGTCAGAATGTTGTTACTTTAAATAGGTTTTTTTTTCCATTGTGAAAATGATCTTTTTCTTCCACATCAGTTGAAGAAAGAAGGTTCAAATTATGTTGACAGTCAACAGTTTCTTTCTGTCAGATGCTTGGGAGAAGAGAAAGGAGATGTTGCTAGCATTGAAAGACTTTGAATAGAAAAAAAACTGGTTATTTGTGCTTGAGCTGTCACTTAATGTGATACTGCTTAATAGATCTATGCTTCAGTTCCACACGTCATTACTTCCCAACTGTGATGTCAGTTCCACATATGTCATTACTTCCCAATGGTTTTGGTATGGTGACTCACCAATTCAAATTTATTTGATGCAGTGATCTATTAATCTATTGTTGCATATGTTTTGACCATGAGTTTTTGGCAGTCATTTTTAAAAATGCATTTTAACTGCAAGTTTGCCTATTATGTAATGTTACTTAATTTATCAAAGCAAAAAATTATTGAATGCACCTATTAATGAGGAATTGGTTGAAATACTTCTTTTACTTACAAAGTTATTCACAGTTTCTTTATACAAATGTAGGAGCACAGCAATCTGATAGCAGGTTACAGCTTTACAAGCTGTAAAAAATATAAACACAGCAAAAGGATCTTGTTAAACTGTGAAAAGTAACATCCATTTGTTCTCGGCTATTTGAAATTTAATTTTGAAAAACAGCACTAAGAATTGATACTTCTCTTCCACTCCTGTCAGAATTCACAATCCTATGCATGTCTATTCAAAAGTAAGTCACTGTATTCATCAGGACTTACTCTCAGGTAAATGAGCATAGGATTGCCTTGTGTGTAAACCACCTTGAATTAAATAGGAGTTATTTCAAAGAAAATACACAGAAGAACTGTAGTAGTGGCCAGTTCATCATCTGGGAAAACAAAGCCAGATCCAGACCCTGTCACCCCATTTACTTCTCTAAAGTAGAGATTGAGAAAGCAAACCATGGGAAAGACATTGGGGTTTACTTGGGTTGTTTCCTAATTAGTCAAAAGCTTCTGATTCTGAAGCTCCTCTCTCTTACAATACTGTTTTAGAATCCCCACACCTCTCATGCTGTTTAACTTCAGTGGCACATTTTTTGTTTTGGGAAATGCATCTGTTCTCAAACATTAAGTACCTTCTGTTTTCTTTTCGGCATGAGCTCAAACCACCACATCCTGTCCAGAATCCCAGACATACCCTATTTCTGTCAGTGGCTAATGTGAGGGAGAGGATGAAACTAGTATTTCAAGCTTGTGAGATACAGGCTTGGGGAGCATATCAGAGAGATCATACTTAGATTGAAAAATAATGCATAGTCATATGACAGAAAGGTACAAAAGATCATTCAATTCCCCTATCAGTGCTACCACACCAATCACAAACCTCATTCAGTGAAATGGCAACCTTAAAAAGCCAATGTTGCTAGCTAGCAGGGCTTTTTTTATCAGAAACGCACAGGAACACAGTTCCGGCTGGCTTGGCATCAGGGTGTGTGGCCTAATATGTAAATTAGTTCCTGCTGGGCTTTTTCTGCCAAAAAAAGACCTGCTAGTCATGAATGAGCAGAGCAAACTTAATTTAAAAAGCCCTGTGTGAAACAATGGTGGTGTCAGGGGTGTGGCCTCATATGCAAATTAGTTCCTGCTGGGCTTTTTCTACCAAAAAAGACCTGCTAGTCAGTAACCCATGAATGAGCAGAGCAGACTTAATTATCTTTAAAAATGAAACAGAGTTTTAGTATCATGCCCAAAGCTGTTCAGAAGGATAAGGCAAATCAGTTTCCTGGGGGAAAATTAGGGGAGGGGCTTCAGAGCAACTGCTAAATTTGTGTAATCGGGGGTGGGGGGGGAGGTCCAAGCAGCAGCTCACTATTGCCCACTCCCTCCATCCCCCATTGCAGCATCCAGACTCTGTCCCTCTCTGCCTTGTCTTTTCAGTTGGCAAATGAAGAGAGGAACAGAAAACAGTTTTGCTGAAGCAAAAACTGCTACTTAATGTGTTTTGCAACCACTCCAAAGTTCACCTCAACTAGCTTCCAAGGAAGGAGGAAGGAAAGAGGGTGACAGAACCAGTGCTGCTGAGCTAGGTAAGAAAGTACACATCCTGTGTCAGTACAGACTGCTGACTATGCCCCAGCTTCTACATCTCAAAGATTCTGTGTGAGTTCAGCCGGGCACCAAGCAAGGAGTGGAAGGACTGTCATAAGCCTATAAGAGCCTGTGACCCAGTTCCACAGGCTTCATGACACACAGGTTAGGAGATGCTGCTATATGTGAAATATGGGTTAACAAACCATATCATTCCCTGTTGCCATGAGATTATCATAGTCATATTTCTAGATAATCCTTCAAGAAATGATGTGTTTCAGCTGCTTCACCCAATTTCAACAATAGCACTTTTTGATAATACTATTTGTTTACTTACTACCTTTATATCCTATTCTTCTTTAAAGAGGGTCAGAGAGGTTTATGAGGAGCTACCAGGCAGCCACTCCTCTAGGCACTCACCAGGCTGAGAGAAGTCTCCCTTGACATTAACAAGCTTTTGGGTAGCACACTTTATGTTACCGCCATGTGTATTTCATGTGGATGCTTTTAGTTGGTAAAGAATAGTGGTTTATTTTCAGTGTTTTCATTTTTATGATTGTGTGATGGTATTTTATAATGTTTTGGTATCAAAGCAGTGTTGAAGAAAGGGAGGTTACAAGGTGCTTTTAAAAACATACCAAACAAGGAGTACCAACTTCCCTCAGACAATTTTCTTGGTCTATGTTAAAATTTGTTTTTATCTCCTTAAGTTGCAAATTAATCCTTAACTCTATGGTGTGACATCCTACCAATCAGTATTATTCATCTTAAGGTACTGCTAATTAAGGCAATCCCAATTATTGTTGGGTTTGTGCTGAGGCTGGGGGAATTCCCACTGTGTTAATGCAGCACAATTTAGCCTCTAGTCAAAAAATTAATTTGAAATCATTCAGTTCAAAACCGACACTATAATGTACAAGCTTATTTTGGTCCAAAGACTGGGTGAAAACAGGTGCAAATGCCATGTAAGGTACCTTCTAAGCCTTTTCTCCGACAAAGCCATATGGCTGCTAGAATTATGGATGTGCATCCATGACTATCTGGGGCTCTCTAAAATGCATTCTGAGCAGTTCTTTGGATTATTGGTACTCCAAGAAAGGAATCAGTTATGACCATTGCTCATGCTGTCCCTGAGAAGGATGTCTTTATGTCAAGTGGTTTTTAACAATAAAAATGCCCTGTGTTCTCAGCACTTTATGTCTCTAGTGTTAACAAACCGTCTGTTCTACAAACAAGAGCCTTTGGACAGATGCACTGAGGCTGTTCTTCCCAAGAAACTGAGCACCTGATGGACTTCAGCAGAAAGCTCTTTCTCATTGTGGTGGAGCAGTATTGCTCTAACCTGCAGGCCCTATTCCACCATGCTCCCCAAGGATTTTTCAACACCTGGAGTGAATTCCCTTCCAAGTTCTGAGGCCTTGCCTTTGTGTCTCCCATTATCTAGCATCTGGTTTTATATATATATATATATATATATATATATATATATATATATATATATATATATATATATATATATATATATATATATATATAATTTTTTTGGGCCACTGTGTGACACAGAGTGTTGGACTGGATGGGCCATTGGCCTGATCCAACATGGCTTCTCTTATGTTCTTATGTTCTTATGGTTATTATGGGGACAGCTTACTGCCTTGCACACCACTGGAGGAGTAGCCACTTGCCAACTGACTGCCCCTCACCAAAATCCTTTTAAAATAGCATGCCCAGGACAGTGGTGGTCTGTATAGTACAGAGAATCATTCCCAGCATCAAAAGTTATAAAGTGTTTATTAAAAAGATAATGTTCACAAACATACTATCAGAACAGCATCAGATTGAACAAGGGATGCAAGAGAAAAGGGCAAAACACAATTCCTCTGTCCCTCCCTCTATATATGTCATAGCACAGAGGAATCAAACTCATTTGTTACAAGGGCTGGATCTGACATAAAAGTAACTTTGTTGGGCTGGGCCATGCATGCCATAAAATGTAACACAAGGTACCAGAAATATAAACTTTATAAAGGTGATTTCAGATGTCAAATGGCAAGAGCAGGTGAATTACAATAGCAAGCTTGATTGAATTAGTTGTGATATGCAGCAGGGTAGTTGGCATGGATATTACCAGTGTTGGTAATGAGACAGGAAACCTATGTTTTAGTTCCATCCAGGAGAATTCAGCCCAGGAGGATGCAAAGAATCAATGGACTTAAGTCTGGCGTTGGAAACCACAACATCCAATTGCTGACCTAAGAGTAGCAATGCTCTTACAAAGGGATTTCATAGGGAGATTAGAAAGAGAGATTGCTGAAATTACTCCCCACTCCAGGATATAAGGACTAATCCAAGTGTTCTAATTCCTAATCAGGGTCTTTTTGAAAAACCAAACAAACCAGATAGCGACAGAGAAATCCAATCTTCTTTTTTAATATAAAAAAGCAACAATCAGAATAAGCCAAAATAATTTCCTTAATATACATTGTGCTTCTCAGAAGAATCCACCCACCCAACTAGAAGTGTGCTTACACACCAAAATTTATACCCGGTATATAAATAATTGGTCTTAAGATGCCATGATGGGACTCCAAATTTGTTCTCTCTCTCTATTTCCTCCCCAAGAGAGGAGGAGCAGCCACAGAGAAGGAAACAGAAGTGCTTTCCCTGTGTATGTGTGAGAGTGAGAGAGGGGGGGCTTGTTTTTGTATCCAGGGCTTTTTTTGAGCAGGAACACAGTTCCGGCTTGCTTGGCATCATATGCAAGCAATAATACACAAATGAATTCCTGCTGGGCTTTTTCTACAAAAAAGTTCCATGTGAAACAATGATGATGTCAAGGGATGTGGCCTAATATGCAAATGAGTTACTGCTGGGCTTTTTCTACAAAAATAGCCCTGTTTGTATCTCTTCAGCTCAAAGCAGGAAGCAATCACGGAGCTGGAGCTCTCCCTCCCTCCCTCCCTGCAAGAGTGAATGGGGGAGGGAGGCAAGAAGCAAAGAGCCACTGAGGGAGCTGAGGAAAAGAAAGTTACGGTGCAGCTGCAGCAGCAGCCCTGGAAATGGAAGCAGGCTAGGGAATTTCCTCCAAGGGAGGGATTTGAGTCCTGCGTGGGATGAATACAGCCCATGGACCGCATGTTTGACACCCCTGTGACCTAGCAGAAGTTAAATACAAGGCAGTCTCCTTAGTTTAGAAAGTTACAGAAGTTTTACAGGGTTCCCATTACCTTCTGCCCTCTTTTAGGAGTGCAAGCCAGCACATGGTAATGGCTGCTTCCAAAGGACCACAGTTCTTTCTGCTTTGGTGGAACCAGCAAAAAAGACCTCTCCTCCTTGGTCTCAGGATTTTTGTCATATCTCTTTCTCTTCCCACTGACCATGTCAGGTCAGGTCAAAGAAGCCTTTCCTGAAGTCTCCTGGAGTTTCTTTTAAAAGTCTTTCTAATACTTAATTCCTCCAAATATCTGTTCCCTTCTACAGAACACCTGTAGCTGGAGGTGATGGAGGACTGGGCCATCCCATTGTTTCTAACTAGACCTATTAGCAGTTCTAAAAGGATGGCTGAGGTGAGGCTGGAAAGCAACTTAATGGACTTCTTTTCCTCCTGCCTGTTATGTGCTGTGAAAGAAAAACTTTTAAAACTTATGGTGAAGGTTTTCCTCAGTTCAAACATCCAAAGAAAAATGCATTTCTTCAAACTCATACATTCTTATAATCAAATCAGATATTAAGATGCTCTGGTCCCTCATTGATTATACTTCCATCAAGTAATTCTGGAACACAGATGGCTCTGATATTTATGTCATGGTACAGCTATGTAAGCAAATTGGCTAAATGTCCAGGCAGATTATTTTTACGTACCACTAAACCCATGAGCATCTTGGAAGCACCAGTGCATAGGAAGGGACAAGGATGTAGTGGGAACTGCCAATCAGACATTGGTGCTTCTGCATAGAAAGGTCATTTCAGTCCCCTGGCTTCTGAAATGCTGCAAGGATTTAGCTGCATCTGTTTTCCATTTGTATAGCCTGTCATTTGCGTGTTTTATGGATTTTACATGAGATGTGTTTTTATTAGTATGTAAGGTACTTTGAGCTCTTAGGAGGAAAGGCAAGATAAGCATGTTTTAAAATAAAAGGATAAACAGGTCCTATTACTATGTGTCAGTGCTCTCAATGACAAGCTGGATGCTAGTTTATCAGAAGATTGTACATGGAAAGCCGAAAAGGGGAGGGAGAAACAGCCTGAGAGAATGCCTGAATATTAGTTAAAGCATAAAACTTGAGGCATTTCAACAGGCTGCAGGTGTCAAAACAAAATAGCTGCTTTGAGGACCAGGTCCGAACAGAAACTATTGGGAGACTGAACAAAGAATTTTTGGCATGTCCTGCGTCCATTAACGAGCTCACCTTCCTTGATCAACTGGGGGCCCAGCCTTGGCTGCTGCATTTCCTCCCCCCGCAGTCATACAAACACACTCTCCCTGTGCATCTTTGATGTGCCCCATGCCTCCTCTGCTTCCCCTCTCCTTTTTGTGCAGCTCCCTACTCCGAAGTCCAGCCTGGCCCAGACAATCTTTCTCCATACGGTTCCCATTAGCCCTCCCACACACACACTTCCAGGCACCTTCCTTTCCCTGGCAGTGGAATGAAAACAAATGGAAATGCACAGCAAGTGATGGGAATGCAGAATGACAAAGAAAACCTGACAGACATGCAAGGCAAAAGTGAGGGAAAACATCCATGCATAAAAGGCCATAGTTTGTTCAGTTTCTGTTTGGAATTCTGAGACTCAAATTCAAATTGAGAGATAGTATAGGAAAGATCACATCTTCTGATTTTGGAGTTTGGAAATGCACTGAACTCATTTTAAAAATACTTATCCTGAGAAGCATGGGTTCTAGAAATTTACTACCAAAAAACCCTGGAATTCTCAGGATGCTCACACAAATCTACATATACCTGTTCCGGAACAGAGTTGGTAGAAGAGTCGGGAGAGGAAAGATTGATTCTTTTTCATTAAGAACTGAGTCACTGAAAAATGCAATACTAAATGTTGATCTGGCTAATATTTGAAAAGCAGTTTGACATTTTCCACTTGTAGTCTGGGTATGAATTTTCATGCTAGTTGACAGGGATCAGAAGTCTTGATATTACCGTTGGAGGGTACCTGGAATTTACTGTGTCTCTGCCATAAGAACTCTGTTGCTAACCTCTGAGCTGTTTAAGACCAGGAAATGGGTGGCCTGGCTGTTGATTAAAATCATCAGCAGGCAGAAGGTGACGGATGGCTACTTACTAAGACGCCAGGTAGTGGGAGTGCCAGACACCCTGCTGCTGAATGAGTGGGGAAAGCCACTGTAAGAGATTTGAGGGGAAAGGAAGAACTTTTATTAATTAAAAACAAATCGCCAAACTGTTAATAATCCCCGAGTGAATATGACTACATTCTGCCTGAATAATAAAATGCAAGGGGGTGGGGGTGGGTAGAGTGCTCTCAGAATTTCTCTATTGCTTTTACCTTTCGCAATGATGCATTGAGAATAATTTCCATCCTTTTCTCACATGCATGTAGAGCACAAAAAACATTTAATTCCATGGCTGCTGAAACTTGTTTTATTTCTAGAATGCAAATGACATTAGCATTTGATAGGTGGTGGTGGTCCTGGTAGCCTGGTAAAATCAAGCTAGCGTGCAGGGACATAATGTACTGAAACAAAGGTTTGGCATTGTGGGAAAGAGGATCGGACTGCACACACCAGAGTAAAAAACCCATCACCCTTATTTGTAGAAATGCTTAGTTTATCTTAATGTCACTCCTCCTTTCAACTTCCTCCAGCCTCTACTGTTTTGCTTGTTAACAGTTGCCTTTTAATGACAAGGCTGTAGTCCAACTCATGTGGGCTTTGCTTGGTAAAATATACAGATGGAGGACAGGTTCATCAGGCAAAGTGTATGTGACAGGCAGTTCTGCTTAGTTTGAAGGCAAAAACTAGATTGTTTCCTCAAATAGGTGGCTTTTGAGAGCTGTCATGATTTACACAACCATGCTTTCCATGTGGTGATTGTAATTTAAAATGTGCAGTTTTCTTGAGTTATCCCAGATTCTTTCATCATATCCAAGAGGTAATCAACAAGAGGAGAACCTGCTTATAAGTAAGGTTATCACAACAGCGGTGGTGAAGATTTATGAGCTCCAGATCAAGCATGAATCTTCACACTTTTCAAATGTTCCCTGGCATATTCTGCATCACTACTTCTTATGTATTGCTCCACCACCACAAGTGCTTCTTTCATCCTCCTAGTTGAGAGTCACCACTTGCTTCTTGCCCTGGTCTAGGCTTGGCAACCCTGCCTATTACAGTCAGCACATTAACAGTGGGATGCAGGAAATGGAAGAGTTTTTAGTATCTTGTACTCCTGTACTTCAGGCACTCAGGGATTTATGGCATGTGTGTCCTGGTAGTCTAACAGAATAGGTTCTCAGCCTTTCCCCTTCCAAATTATTTCATCTTTACTCTCCAGCAGCATTTAGTAGAAATAGTTTTCATCTCTCAAAACTAAGTTTTGTGCAGTTCTATTTGGCTGTAGCTGCCTCCTGATAAAGCAGTTTAATGATCTTTCCTGTATAGTTCCCTTCCCACCTTGTACATTTGGGTTTTCCCAGAGTTACTTTTGATCCTCAGGCAAAGAATTGAATCCCTGAAAGTAATTAAAACAAATTAATCTTTCAGATTAACAATATGCCTCATTGCTTTTGTCCTGCCTTGACTAACAACTTTTGACAAGCAAATTATTGGGTCAGTAGCCCTTGCAAGATGGAGAGAATTTGGGAAACTGGCAGCACTTTCAAACTACAAACAGCTTATTGTCATTTGAAGCCTGGCAGATTTGCAGGGATGCTGAACCCAATTATCCGTACCCTCCTTGGGTAATGCCAAGCTGTTGGAAACTAATTACATAGAGTTGGGGCCAATTTATCAAGACATTTTGCTCATTCCTAAACACACCTTCTCCCCCTTCCTTAATGTCTTTGCCCTTAACACTTTGTCTTTTGCAGTAGATTCCCCCCCCCCTTTAATTATAGAGTATCAACAAAATTGGCTTGAGACCAATGAAGTACGGTAATAGCTTGATATTACAGATCACTCCCTTCATTTATTTTTTTGTAGGGGGAGAAGAGGAGAAGATTTTGCCAGTTAACCAGCTTTTATACTGATTATCCTAAGAAAGAGCTCTCTCTGGACAGGCTGTCAAATTACTACCAAAAGCCATTATTCTAGTTGCAACTGCCATGGTGGCAGGATCTGATTCCTCGGTATGATTCTAATTGATTTAATTAGCCTTGTGAGAAATCTGGGGAAAGCACTCTGTAAGAAAATTCAGGCATTTTTGAGTAAAAGTTAGGAAGTATTCTTCTAAAGGATTTGCGGGTGTTTATCTGCTATTTCTGGTATATGGCAAAATGCATCTCTTGTAGCTAACCCAATGCTAAAAACAGAATAGTCCCCTTCCCCCACAAATGAGGAACCCCATAATTGCATGAACCCCTTATTTTGTATTTCCTTTTCCATTTAAGATTAGAAATGACATGTATGGTCTTAAATTCTTGCTTGTGGCTTAGAAAACTCTACAGGAGAGACTTTGCATCGCTGTCCTCTTCAACATGTTCTAATAATTGTACTCAGGCTGTTGCTGCTGAGTTCCTGATTTATGGGGAATTTTTTTTGCTATTGTGATCCAGTGAACTATGTAATGATGGCTCATATTTAATCCTCCCTGCCAAAATTATGGGCCAGCTTCTGTACAGACACATATTTTCTGCAAAGGATAAAGAAAGGTGCATTGCTTTAAAAGGGTTGATTACTTCTTGTGATAATGGGGCCTCAGACAGCTTCTGGAATTATCATGTAATAATGACTAGCATTACATACTTTGGGGAGGAGAAATGGCATAATTCCTAATCGTGTTTCTCTTTTGGAATAGTATTTTGAAGCTTCCTTGTGTTTATTTGTTGCATATATCATGTCACAAATAGATATTGTGCATGATTATGATACATTTATTATTTACAATTGCAAATTTTTAAAAAGAGTATACATGCTATTAACCTATATTTTTACATGTATGTGGGCAAAATTAGACTGGATTCACAGGTTCATGTATGGTCTCACTCTCTACAGCAGTTTTGAAGGAATTTGAGAGCTGCAGTAAGACAAATATAATTTCTCAAAAACGCTTTGCACTTTCCAGCAGCCAAAATAGACGTAATGGCAGCAGTTCTACGTGGTTTTCAAAAACAAATAATTTTAAAATCAAAAAGCTCATGTTGGTAAAAGGAACTGAACCCTTCCATGTAATGGAATTCCATGGAAACCTGTTTTCATAGTCAATTCTAGAATTACAGCTCTGAGTAATGCTGGAGGTTAGATCCTATGTATCTCACCCTTTGCAAGTCACCTGTCCTCTAATTTCTTCCTAAGGAAACAACTATAATTCTTCAGAATATAATCAGGTTTACATTTTCTAAACTATTTTTGTCATGTAGGTATCTATCCAGACTTGTCCAATACCAGTTATGTGGTTCATAATGACCGGGGGGTGGGGGGGGTGGTCTAAAAGCTGGGTTACTCATGTACAAATTCCCAGGGTAGAATGTGAGCCTTTTCATGTTTGGGCCTAAGCTACTTGACACTCTCTTTTTCATATAATTATAATAATGTCAATAGATAATAGGGACTTGATAGTAATACCACTGTAATCATCTGTGTTTCTGCAGAGGATGCTATTACAGTGCAATAATGACTTTGCAGTGGGTTGCTCTGCATGACATTGATTGAATATTGCAGATGACGATTTAGCATTTATATTGATTTTTTTTTTTTACAACAAACACAATTTAATGCTGCACAGCAGAGTCATTTCAAATAGGAAGCATGAAAGGGCCTCAAATGAAGAAGTGATACGAACTGGTAGTGGCCTTATAGAATTTCTTGATAAGAAATTGACTTTTGGGAATTAAACATATTAGAACAGTAATCAGTTTATTTTTAAGTACAGCGTGTGGCAGATTTCTATATCAGGACAGAATCTGTACTCTGCAAAAAGAAACCAGTTGCATATTCAGAACTGACATTATATCCCAAACAATTCCACTAAGAATCCTACTCAGGCCTATCCAACAAGACTTATTCCTAGAAAAGTATTTTTCAGGATTGCTCCGTACCTGTCCCAGTGATAGCCTAATTAGGAAAATTAAACTAACCATCTCAAGCCCATGAACCAGGGAAGATCTGCACAGGTTCTTAGATAAGGTCACCAAAAAAATTCCTATTGTGTTGAGAAGTCTTGCTTTTATTCTCAATGGCTTTCAAAAGGGACTGGAGAACTATCTTTAATTAGCACATCACCAGAGGGGAGCAACTGAAAAGCCGTCTATAGAGGAGGGAAAGGGGACATTAGGGTTAAAACAGTGAATTTTTGGAAAGTACAACAAAAAATTGACCACACATTTAATTGCCTTTGGAATCACTGGAGGCAAGCTCTAAATGAAATAGCAAAACAAAAAGGAAACTTCTGGCTCAGATTCAGCTGCATTCCACAGTCTAAAAAAAACCTCCAAAAACTTACTGCAATTGAATGAAGACTGCAATACTCAACAAGATATGTGGATGCAGGCAAGGCAAGTTTATTCCCAGATATGACAGCAACACTCTTTTAATGTGTCTAATTAATTATATATTACAGCAGCTGTTGAAAAACTGCCAAGTGAGATCACATCCCAGTACACATTTCCACATTTTACTATCTCTTAGAGCATCCACTGAAATAAGCATAGAGAATCTCTTACTGGCCATTTGAAACATTTTTCACTAGTTCATTCAACAAATAAACAGGAATGGGCGATTCGAATGGTGTTCAGAATGTTTTAGGACATTATTTGGAAGCAATGGGTGTAATTCGAACAACATGTTAAGGACCCAGTGGTAAGTACTCTCTGAATGTGGGTAGTGCTCAGTTTCTGCTATAAAAAGTATCTGGAAAATACACCATTTGGTTTAGATGGTTCAGAATGTGTGTATGAAACACTTTGCTTGTGCTCTGATTAATTGTTACCTACTATTTCACATCTTCTTGAATTTCAGAGAAGTTCCATGTCAAAGCCCTAGCCCAAATTATACCCTGTCACTGGAGATTTCTCCACACTGGGGTTCCGATTTAAATAGATTCCTTCCTTGTTTGAAGAATAACATATTTTAAAACGGCAATGAAGTGCATTCTACCTGTTGATATAAGCATATCTAAGTGACCAAGTTGCATCATAACTTCCCCATTCATTTCATGTGCCTGTCTCCCATTCCAGATATCCTGCCAGACTGGGCAGAAAAGTTGATCCTCTCTATGATATACTTCAGCTAACTTTAGATTCAGGTGATTAGCCATGTTGGCATGAAGCAACAGAACAAAGTTTGAATTATAGAATTGTATCATTGAAAGGGACCTCCAGGGTTACCTAATCCAACCCCCTGCACAATGCAGAAAACTCACAAATACCTCCCCCAGACACCAGTGACATCTGATCCATGGGAGGGGGTAACCCTCCAGGATCCCTGGCCAAACTGGCCTGGAGAAGAATTGCTGCCTGACCGCAAAGTAGCAATCATCATTTCCCTGGACATGTAAGAAGGGGCCACAAGAACTAAGCATTGATGCAACCCTTCCTGCCCTCATGATCTACTTAAGTTCACAGAATCAGCATTGCTATCAGATGCCCATCTAATCTCTGTTTAAAAACCTCCAAGAAAGGAGAGCCCATCACCTCCTGAAGAAGCCTGTTGCACTGAGGTACTGCTCTAACTGTCAGGAAGTTCTTCCTAATGTTTAGCTGAAATCTCTTTTGATTTAATTTCAACCTGTTGGTTCTGGTCTAACCTTCTGCGACCACAGAAAACAACTCCACACCATCCAACCTATATGTCTGTCTTCATACAAGTTTTCCCTTCCCCAGGTTTGTAAATTCCAAAACCACATGGCCACTGCTACCCAGGATGCCCCCTACTTTCACCTCATCGACCAGTTCTTCCCTATAGGTGAGAATCAAGTCCAAGATACCAGAGCCTCTTGTTTCCCTCTCCACTTTCTGGAAAAAAGTGTTTCATCCCTCTGAGAACTTTGTAATCTGTGTCTCATTCAAGTCCTCTGCCTGGCTTGGAGGTCTATGAGAACATAAGAGAAGCCATGTTGGATCAGGCCAATGGCCCATCCAGTCCAACACTCTGTGTCACACAGTGGCCAACCCCCCCCCCCCCAGTGCCATCAGGAGGTTCACAAGTGGGGCTAGAAGCCCTTCTACTTTCCCTGCCTCCCCAAGCACCAAGAATACAGAGCATCACTGCCCCAGACAGTTCCAATAATATTCTGTGGCTAAGAGCCGCTGATGGACCTCTGCTCCATATTTTTATCCAATCCCCTCTTGAAGCTGGCTATGCTTGTAGCTGCCACCACAAGTGAAGAAGAACTTCCTTTTATTCATTCTAACCCGACTGCTCAGCAATTTCATTGAATGCCCACGAGTTCTTGTATTGTGAGAAAGGGAGAAAAGTACTTCTTTCTCTACTTTCTCCATCCCATGCATAATCTTGTAAACCTCTATCATGTCACCCCGCAGGCGATGTTTCTCTAAGCTAAAGAGCTCCAAGCGTTTTAACCTTTCTTCATAGGGAAAGTGTTCCAAACCTTTAATCATTCTAGTTGCCTTTTTCTGGACTTTTTCCAATGCTATAATATCCTTTTTGAGGTGTGACCAGAATTGTACACAGTATTCCAAATGAGACTTCACCATCGATTTATACAGGGGCATTATGATATGGGCTGATTTGTTTTTAATTCCCTTCCTAATAATTCCCAGCATGGCGTTGGCATGTCTTGACATTTTCAGTGAGTTATCTACCACGATCCCAAGATCTCTCTCTTGGTCAGTCTCTGCCAGTTCACACCCTGTCATCTTGTATTTGTAGCTGGGATTTTTGGCCCCAATCTGCATTACTTTACACTTGGCTACACTGAACCTCATCTGCCACGTTGACGCCCACTCACCCATAAGAACATAAGAGAACATAAGAGAAGCCATGTTAGATCAGGCCAATGGCCCATCCAGTCCAACATTCTGTGTCACACAGCGGCCAAATATATATACACACACACACACACACACACACTGTGGCTAATAGCCACTGATGGACCTCTGCTCCATATTTTTATCTAACCCCTTCTTGAAGGTGGCTATGCTTGTGGACGCCACCACCTGCTGTGGCAGTGAATTCCACATGTTAATCACCCTTTGGGTGAAGAAGTACTTCCTTTTATCCGTTTTAACAGAAGGTTAGACCCAGCCTCAACAGATCCCTTTGGGGTTCCTCACAATCCTCTCTGGTTCTCACGACCCTGAACAATTTAGTGTCATCTGCAAACTTAGCCACTTCACTGCTCACTCCCAACTCCAAATCATTAATGAACAAGTTAAAGAGCATGGGACCCAGTACTGAGAATCAATAAACTTTAGCATTCTCCGGTTATTTACATCATACTAGGCACTGAATTTTTGTCTCGCTCTCCCATATGATTTAGTTTAAAGCCCTCCTTGTTAGGTTTGTGAGGCTCATACTGAACAATTTTTTTCCTGTCCTTAAGAGATGCACAGCATTTCATGATAGAAGAGCATAATCTCTAAAGCATTGTACGCACGCGCTGGGGAGTTGTACGCATGCGCTGAGAGAAGCCGGCAGCTTGCCTGACTTCTCCTTAGAACTATTATCTTAAAAGCTCAAAAAGAATGCGACTAGTCCGTCCTCAAGGACAATTAAAAGAGAAATTGATGTAGGAGTTTCTGGAGAACGAAGGAATTTCTATTTGAGCGTTCAGAGGGTAAGAAAGCAATTATTTATTACCCTTCTAAGGCGGTAACGCCCGGGGCGAACACAAAGCTTTCATTAGACTCACTGGAAGATAGTGGGAGAAATGGTGAAGACAATAAAAGAGCTTTCCGAACAACTGTCTGTATTGCCACATAGTCTCTTTTAATACATTTTGGGCTGTTCCGGGCAGTATCATTTGTTCCCACATGGATGAGCAAGAAAGGATAATAATCTTTGGGCTTGATGAGTCTTCTTACTCTTTCAGTTATGTCCTGGATGCGTGCACCTGGTAGACAGCATACCTCTTGAGATGACAAGTCCAGTCAGGACAATTTAGCATCTACCCCTCTCAGGAGTAAATCCCCTGTTACCAGCACATGCCTTCTCCTATATTGGGGAGCAGAAGCTCGAGTCCTCTCATCCATGGGGGCCTGAGAAATTTCCTTCAAGCTTCATGGAGGCTGGAGAAGTAGCCCTTGTTCCAGTGGTTCAGAACCAATATCTATGGGGAGCTTCTGGAACCAATTGCTTAGTAATTGCTTACTCCTTCTGGGGTTATCTTTTTCCATGTGCCTTCCTCCTGCATTTGGTGCTTCTCCATTTGCTGATGTACCTTTTCCTCCTCTTCCTGTTGCCCTCTCAAAAACTCTTCATGTTTTCTGTCTGGGGCTGTGCATTCAGTTTAGCCAAACCAAATACAACCCCAAATTTCAACCTATGCGGCACTATTCAGGGCATACTGGAACCAAACCTTATCCTCTGGTCTGATTCAGCTTGCCAAATACAGCATGCCCTGAATACCTCTGAAGCTATTTAGCGGCTATTTGGGGCCATTATACACCTTGGGGGCCCATAGAATTGGACCCCTGGTCCAATCTTTTTGGAACTTAGGGGTTCTTTGGGGAAGAGACTCCTGCAGCTACACTGCATATTTGGTTCCTTTCCCTCAAACTCCCTCCTCCCAGCCCCCAGATTATACCCTATAAAATTTTGCCATTGACTTTAATGGCCCATAGGGTATGCTGGAGCCATATATTTGGGATTCCCAAATATCCACCAACCCAGCTTGCTTTACTGAACCTGGTATTCAGGGATATATGGTAACCCTGAATACTTTTAACCCTAAATAACCCAAAATCTGAATAGCACCCAAACATTTTTCCTAGTTCTGTCCATGAAATCTTGACCTTTCCTTATAAGCTGGAGTGTGGACAAGTGTGCCTCAAATCCCTGTTTCTTCTTCTCCAGTATTGCTATCATCTTACATTTGCTGCAAGTGTAATGGTTATTACCTTCAAGTTAGAATAAGAACATGCCACAGATTTTGCACGTTAGTGCTTCCAGTGATACCTTTAAGACCAACAACATTTAATTCTGGGTATAAGCTTTTGTGTACATGCACATAGAGCTTATACCCAGAATTAAACTTTATTTTGCCAGAGGGGTAATTTTAACTGCTAATTCAACAAGTATTAAGTCTTTGGGCTGATTTAACACTATTGTAAAACTGCTGTGGTTTTTTTTTAATCTTACTGTTTTAAAACTGAAGATTTGCTGCTGCTGACTTCTATGTTTCTCTTTTGCTTCTGTTAGTATTTGTATCACAGCTGAAATTGTTTAATTATTTATATTTTTAATGCCAGTATTTTACTTTTTGACATTGATTTTAATAACTGTGAGCTACCTCAGGAGACTTCGAGCTGAGATTGCAGTTTAGAAATGAGTTAAATAAATAACATGACTAAACTAACTTGAATTTCTGCGGGGACATACTGTGTCTTGTGAAGGAGTGAAAATGTCTCTCTCCCTGCCTGGTTGTAAAGATGAAATGAGACTATGACGGTTCTTCTGGTTTGAAATTATGATTCATTTGTGAGTACTAAAGAATGACAACCATTTTATTAACATAATATGTTGTGATGGAAAATCCAGGGGAAGTGTGATACTTCTCCAGACCATCAACCTAGAAATACGCCCATTGCAATGCTTATCTGATAAATGACCTCCTGTGTTTGTTCTGAGTTGAAACATAATGGGAAATAAAGTTGCATGACATCACTGTCATATGAGAAAAAGAGGAGGAGCCAGAGCATCTGAACATGATGAAAGAGCAATCATAAGCAGCTCTGTCAAGTCACAGCTGACATGGTGACCCCATAGGGCAGGGGTGGCCAATGGTAGCTCTCCAGATGTTTGCCTACAACTCCCATCAGCCCCAGCCATTGGCCATGCTGGCTGGGGCTGATGAGAGTTGTAGGCAAAAAAACATCTGGAGAGCTACTGTTGGCCACCCCTGCCATAGGGCTTTGAAGGCAAGAAACATTCTGAGGTGGTTTGCCATTACCTGCCTCCATATCATGAGCCTGTCATTCTTTGGAGGTCTCCCATCCATTTACTAGACAGGGCCTTCCCTGTTTAGTTTCTGAGATCTGATGAGATAGGGCTACCCTGAGCTATCCAGGTCATGGCATCCTAAGAAGTAAGTCCCATTTCTTTCATTGGGGTTTACTTCAAGAAAGTGTTCTTTCAGGTCTTGAATTCAGCAGGAGCTCACAGGAGCACCTTTCTGATGATTCTCCCTCCTTCCCACCTTGTCCATTGAATAGTAGGTGCAGCTGCATAGCAATCCCTGGATGAGCTCCACCACCTATTTTTTCTACAAAACAACCCCTGGTTCTTTGGATTTCACTCTGAATTATCTTGTCTTACTATACTGCAGCTCTTCTCAGGATGTATACAAAATTAGGCAAGAGCAGAAGGTCTTTCTTAACAGCGACAGAAAGGGCAGCTCTGCTGAGGCTTATGACTCATCAGATGGGGCTCTGCAACCCATCTGGGGGGTCTTGACTCATGGGTTGAAGGCCACCATTTTACAGCTGTCTCTACCCCACTACCACAGTCTCTGAGGCAGATTTTCCATTGCCAATTGAAGGTTATGGTATTAGACAGAGCCCTGACATATGGCACTTCCTTATACTGAATTAGTCCCTTGGTCACTATTGTCTACTCAGACTGATAGCAGCTATCCAGAGTCTCAGGCAAAGGTCTTTCACTTAGCCTACTACCTGGTCCTTTCAACTGGAGGTGTCGGGGATTGAGCCTGAGACCTTTTGCATGCCAAGCAGACACTCTGCCACTGAACCACAGCCCTGTGAACTTGTGAATTCAGGACTTAAGAACATAAGAGAAGCCATGTTAGATCAGGCCAATGGCCCATCCAGTCCAACATTCTGTGTCACACAGCGGCCAAATATATATATATATATATATACACACACACACTGTGGCTAATAGCCACTGATGGACCTCTGCACCATATTTTTATCTAACCCCTTCTTGAAGGTGGCTATGCTTGTGGACGCCACCACCTCCTGTGGCAGTGAATTCCACATGTTAATCACCCTTTGGGTGAAGAAGTACTTCCTTTTATCCGTTTTAACCTGTCTGCTCAGCAATTTCATCAAATGCCCACGAGTTCTTGTATTGTGAGAAAGGGAGAAAAGTACTTCTTTCTCTACTTTCTCCATCCCATGCATTATCTTGTAAACTTCTATCATGTCACCCCTCAGTCGACGTTTCTCCAAGCTAAAGAGCCCTAAGCGTTTCAACCTTTCTTCATAGGGAAGGTGTTCCAGCCCTTTAATCATTTTAGTTGCCCTTTTCTGAACTTTCTCCAATGCTATAATATCCTTTTTGAGGTGCGGCGACCAGAACTGCACACAGTACTCCAAATGAGACCGCACCATCGATTTATACAGAGGCATTATGATACTGGCTGATTTGTTTTCAATTCCCTTCCTAATAATTCCCAGCATGGCGTTGGCCTTTTTTATTGCAAACGCACACTGTCTTGACATTTTCAGTGAATTATCTACCATGACCCCAAGATCTCTCTCTTGGTCTGTCTCTGCCAGTTCACACCCCATCAACTTGTATTTGTAGCTGGGATTCTTGGCCCCAATGTGCATTACTTTGCACTTCACACCTGCTTTAGCAACTCTGCTGAAGTATGCATACTTACTTGGGAATGACTCCCAGTAAACTCAAAAAGACTTACTTCTGAGTAAAAATGCACAGGATTGGGCTGCTAATCTGTTGTTCAGGTACACTAGTGTTGGGCTTCTTAAACTGCCACATTATTAAATAAGTTCTAATTTTTATTATGACTTTCATCTACACATATATTGGCCTGTGTTCAGTTTAAAATTTATACTCTTGTGTGAATTATGTGATTCTAGGTTCAGTTTATTGGGAGATGATAATCTACTAAATATCACTTTGCAATGGATATTTTTTTCCTAGAGACTTTTGTGTTTAACTTGTGTGTAAATCAAATTCTGGAGACATCACCAGCTTTATTGCTGTGCCTTTGAAAGCCCAACTGAACTTTTCTAGCAGTCACTAACATCTTGCAAAAATTTATTGCTTGTACAAGAAAGGGAGGTGGTGATGGGGCAAGTGCAGGAACCCCTAGGCTGTTGGATGTCTTCCTAAATTAATCTTCTCTCTCTGGTTAAATAAAAGGAACACTTTATTTATTTGTTTGTTTTTATTTATTGTATGGCAGAGTTACACACGAAAAGCATATAATAATAATATGATACAGAACCAAGTTGATATTATTTATTTATTTGGTTGATTTATATTCTGCCCTTTCCCATAAGGGCTTAGGGCGGATACAACGGGTATACGGACTAATTGGCAGTCCCCCTAAATACTAATATCTAAATTTTCAATCCACTCAATCACAGTTGGGGAGAGTTCAGAGAGCTCAGTCACACCTCCCTGGAAAGCATGACACTCACATTTCTCAGAGAGATGGAAAATAGTTTGGCATGACAGACTGTACCACAATCACATTTAGGTCCTGGTATTTTGCCCCATTTAAACAATTGGACAAAATACATCTGCCAAAGCCTGTGTATACGGTATTCTATTAGCCATCTTCCATGTTTGACATGGCAATCAAATTCTGCAGGCCTCTTGCTGGTGTGTTTATCAGGTTATAGATATTGGATGGAACTGATCACATCCATATTTGCAGCCTTTCATTCCCTAGGTTGAAATTTTGTGATTGCAGAATTTGTGCAGATCTTACTACTGGGAGTCAGGATCTTAATCTGGATAGACCCATGTTAACCACGTCTTTGTGGATAGGCAACTCTCTCTTTTCAGAGAGTTTCTGTATTCATGAAGAACATCTTGTCTTTGGAGATGTTGGGGAGCAATGTGGCACAATGTGGGTAGCCAATAGGTCAGAGTGTGTTTAATACATCTGCTGATGGTTCTCATTGCTGTATTGAGTCGGACCTCAAATTTATGGACATGAGGGCTGTTGAGCCACACTGAAGCACTATATTCCTCAGTACTATCCACCAACTCCAAAGCTGAGCATCTGAGTGTTGTAGCAGACACACCTCAAGTCGTACCAAATAATTTTTTGAGAATGATGTTTCGTGTGCATCAATGGTAAAATGGTGCTTATCTCAAGGTGTTGTCCAAGGTAATACCAAGGTACTTACATGTATGGTTGTGTATAAGTTTGTTTTCTTTGTGTATAACTTTGTAAAGCACAGGAACTCACATTTCAGCTGAAAAGACCCCTTTTCATACACAATAAGCATTGGGCATTGCCACAGGGCTCAGCAACATAACTTCTTGGGGCAATTTTGTCCCGTCAGAGGTGCTGACCACCTTCCTGCTCCATCTACCTGTTAACAGGAAGAGCTTGCAATTTCTTCTCCACTAGACCCTCTGCCCCCAAAAGACACTCTAGTTGCTATCCAGAATTGCAACTTGGAGACCAAACTTGTGGGACAAGATCTTGGGATTGTAGGGGATAACTCAATGAAAATGTGAATGCACTATGTATCAGCAGGAGAGGGGCAAATTTTGTGCTAGGGATTATTAGGAAATGGTTTTGGGGGAAATGGTCAGTAATGTAATGTCTTTGTGCAGATCTATGGTGCAGTTACATATAGAATATTGTGCAGAGTTCTGGTTACCCCAGCCCCTCCAAAGACATTGTTGGATTAGAAAAGATGCAGAAGAGGACAACCAAGTATTAGTAATCATTCTTTATAAGCAGGCCTTGAATTCAGTGGGAGAGCGGACTGCCAGTCAGCCACCAGGAGCTTTGCCATACCTCCAGCAGCCCTCATTAACTCCTGGAGAAACCCACGCCACCCTCAAAATGAGTGAGGCCTGCTTGGGCTGGCTGGATCTCTAACCAGCCCAAGCAGGCCTCGCTTGCCTGGGACTCTCCTTTCTTCCATTGGGTTGTTTTTGGCTGGTGGGGGGCGGCATATACTAATGAGTTATGCTAATGAGCTCACCACCTATTTTTCTACAAAACAACCCCTGCTTATAAGGCATTTTTCAGTTTAGGGAAAAAACAATGACTGCGGGGACATGGTAGAAATTCTTAAAATTATACCTGGTGTGGATAAATTGAACAGAGAGAATTACTCCTCTGTCTCCTCAAGTACTGGAACTCAGGATCATCTAATCGAATTAATGGGTAGGCAAAATTCAAGGGAAACTTTTTGCATGTAAAAAATATTTGAAAGAGCAAAACAGGAGGAAAATAATAAATATTGGTGAGTTCTGTTAATTTGGTAACCCTCAAAATGTTGGTAAGAAATAGCAGGGACACTGAGGACAATGTTTGGAAGGCAACAACATGAGGAATATAGTCCAGTTGAGACCTATTGCTCTAGCTTGAAAGAAAAATCATAGTCTGTCTTTAGAAATAATGGGATCTGACTGGCTCAGTCTTCATGCTGGGAACTTGTATTTCACGCTGAAGAGGTTTGTGCTATTGGTAGTATGAAGTGTGGAAAGATGCATTGCTGACTTTTGGGAATTGGCATCGTCTCTTCAATCAGTTGTGAGAAACACATAATTTCATTTCCTCCCTGAAACCAGCATTTAAAGGTTTCATTAGGAACCGCCAAGGCTTGTCATGCACTCAGCACCTCTGCACAGCCACTATCCTCTCCCTGGCCACATGTGCTTGATTGCCTGTCACTGCTAAAAATTTACTAAGCTTGGGGGGGGGGGGGGGCATATGGAGAGAAGGCTAAGTAGAGCAAAAGGGACCAGGTCTTCCTTCTCAGATCATATATGGGATGGAAAGTAATTTTGCATTCTTATGAGCAGTGGTGTGTGTACAGTTCAGGGCACAACAGGGAAAGACCAAGATAAGATTCCATCCCAGGGCAAACTCAGCATGACATGGGAGGTATGTGAACAGCTTTCCAATCAGTTTTTTTTTAATGAAATGCAGCCACTGGGACTGCATATCTAGTCACAGCAGCAGCAGAAGGGATAGGGGAAGGTGGTGTTTTACCTATCAAATCATCCTCCATTAATCTGCTTTTCTTCCAGGGAACAAAGCTATGGGTGACTTTGTCTCTCTTCCACAATGTTCAAGAAAGTAGCACGTGGAAGGTGATTTTGATCAGAGAATGGCTCACCAGGGATGAGTTAACCTTCCATTTTGCCTGTGGCAATGATCAAATTTGAAGCTCCATTTCAGAGTAATGTTGGAAGATGGTTCATGTGTTTCCTGGACCATATCTGTTTCCCTCTCATTTACCTGGACAAGGAAAAGGTTTCTCTTGCCCCACAGCACAGTGTGAGCTTGTGTGAATATTTCCAAATGTTATCTGCATCCAAATAGTCCCCTTATTCAATATTTATTCATCCTAATTTTTGTCACAGCAGGAAGTAGCCAGCCAGTTTTCAGAATCTTTAGTGCTCCAGAAACTTGAAATGTATGCATGATGACTCCTTACAGATTAGTCTGATTTTTTTATTTGAGGAATTTTCTGTGTTTTTTAAAAAATAAAAAGGGAGTTAAAATGGCAATAAAAACCCTATCAGTTAACCTGCAGTCTTCAAACCACCTCAGCATGAGCCTTATCATAACTAAGTAAAGTTGATTTTAGAGAGATTTATTTTCAAAAAAGTGTGCTCAGGATTGCATCCCCAGAACCCTTCTGACAAAGAGTTGCCATTCCCCAGTTGGACAACAATAAAGAATATCTAAACACCGGGAGAACCAAGTTTGAATATAGCATAAACATACAAAGATATATCAAATTGTTTCTGTTGTACAAATCTCATAAAAAATACCAATCTGTAACTACATTTTAAAGACGATTCTCATACAGTCTTTCTATAAATATAAATTAAGATCTACATAGCAGAACAATCCAAAGGTGAGCTAGTTCACCTGCTGTTTCCAAAATTCTCTCCAAGAACCGTTTGCTAATATTCAAAATACACATGGAGTCATGTGAAATAATCCACAAGGTTCTCATAGAACTATTAATGACAAGCAAAAAGCTGGGAGTTGATGTTGCATGCCACAGCTCTGGAACTTCACCCGTCATCAGTGGAACACAGCAATAATATCTGTATCTTGGACCATATGTATCCTTAACCCATCTTGTAATGTTGGGAGCATGGGATTTCTCCATTTTTGGGGCTTCTGCCCACCAACGGGCAGCTGGCCAGCAGAAGGAAATCTTATCCCCAAACCAGTGACATTGCCAAAAATAAACATGATGAGCTGATGTCATGTGAAAGTGATGTTTTGGGGCAAACTCTATGAGTTGAGGCTGTTTTTACTGTCGAGTTCTGCCCAAAACCAAGAGCATCGCCACATGACATCTGCGTTGTGCTGATATCACTTCTGATGTCAGCATGTTTTGGAGCTCCACCCCACTCCCAGAAAGTTCCCTCCCACACCCTACAGGTGAGACCTTCAGACTTCACAACTCTAGTCTGACATCATCTTTCCAGTATGGAACCGGCTGCACTACAAACGCTACCAGTTCCCATGCTGTTTGGAAAGCCCTGGGCTACATATGAGAATTTAATTGTGGCTTCTTCCTTCACCTGCATTATAATAATAATAATATAATAAATTTTATTTCTATCCCGCCCTCCCCACCTCAGCAGGCTCAGGGCGGCTAACAACATTTTATAAAAACATACAATAATAATAATAAAACCTTTAAGTTTAACAATATAAAACATCAACAATAAACTTAATAACATTAAAAACCAGTTCAATAAATACAGTTATTCTGCGGTATAGTTCTTCAACCGCGTTGGCGGCTCCTTAATTTCTGATCTTCCTAACAGTCCGGGTGTGCAAATTTGAAAAGGACGGTCTTGCAGGCCCTGCGGAACTGCTCAAGGTTCCGCAGGGCCCGCACCTCCTCGGGGAGTCGGTTCCACAGAGTAGGAGCCGCAATCGAGAATGCCCGTGCTCTGGTGCTCTGATATTTAATCTCCTTCGGCCCGGGGATGGTCATTAGATTTTTCCCGACTGACCTCAGTGCTCTCTGGGGTTCGTATGGGGAAAGACGGTCCCTCAGGTAGGCAGGTCCTCGGCCATATAAGGCTTTAAAGGTAACGACCAACACTTTGTACTGGACTCGGTATACAATCGGCAGCCAGTGCAGTTCACGCAGCCCCGGCTGTATATGCTCCCGTTTTGGGAGTCCCAGCAACAGCCTGGCTGCCGCGTTCTGCACTAGCTGCAGTCTCCGAGTCCGGCACAGAGGTAGCCCCAAGTAGAGGGCATTACAGTAGTCTAGTCTTGAGGTGACCGTTGCGTGGATCACTGTTGCGAGGTCCCGGCGCTCGAGGAAAGGGGCCAACTGCCTTGCCCGCTTCAGATGGAAGAATGCTGACTTGGCAGTGGCTGCTATCTGGGCCTCCATTGATAGTGAAGGCTCCAGTAAAACACCCAGGCTCTTTACCTGGCACGCTGCTTTCAATAGCGCACCATCGAAGGCCGGGAGAGCTATTTCCCTTCAGTTTCAGCCCACTCAGCCTGAGCCATGTCGCAACAGCCTGTAAAGCCCGGTCGAGATTCCCTGGTGCGGAGTCGGGCCAGCTGTCCATTAGTAGATAGAGCTGGGTGTCATCTGCATATTGATGGCAACCCAGCCCAAACCGCCGGGCAATCTGGGCGAGGGGGCGCATATAGATGTTGAACAACATCGGGGAGAGAACTGTTCCCTGAGGCACCCCGCAATCCAGTGTGCGCCTCCGGGACCGTTCCCCCCCAATAGCCACCCTCTGTCCCCGACCTAGGAGAAAGGAGGAAAGCCATTGCAAGGCCGACCCCTCAACCCCAATGTCGGCGAGGCGGCGCGTCAGTAGCCGATGGTCGACTGTATCGAATGCAGCCGACAGATCTAACAACATCAGCACCGCAACGCCGCCTCGGTCCAGTTGCCGTTGGAGGTCATCCACCAAGGCGACCAGCACCGTCTCCGTCCCATGGCCCGGCCGGAAGCCCGACTGACATGGGTCCAGGACAGAAGCGTCATCCAGAAACCTCTGAAGCTGCAACGCCACAGCCCTCTCAATAATTTTACCTAGAAACGGTAAATTAGACACCGGTCGATAGTTCGCCAATTCGGCCGGGTCTGCTGTAGCTTTTTTCAAGAGAGGGCGGACCAAGGCCTCTTTTAGGGGTGTTGGAAATTGCCCCTCTAAGAGGGACCTGTTTATGATGTCCCGTAAAGGACATCTAAGCTCCCCCTGGCAAGATTTAATCAGCCAAGAGGGGCAAGGGTCCAGATCACATGTTGTCGGGCGAGCAGCAGAGAGGATTCTGTCGACTTCCTCCAGGCTGAGCGGGTCGAAGTGGTCCAGCACTAAACCTGAAGACAGGCACGGAACCTCAATTTCACTCACTGTATCCAAGGTGGTAGGCAGGTCTTGGCGGAGCAACGAGATTTTATCTGCAAAATATCTCGCAAATGCCTCACAGCCTATTTCCAATTCTCTAACGTTTGGTTTGCCTTGAGGCAACGTTATAAGATCCCCTATTATTCTAAATAATTGTGCTGGGCGCGAGTTTGCAGATGCAATCCTGGTTGCAAAGTATTCTTTCTTTGCAGCCTTGACTGCCATCTCATAAGACTTCATAAACGTTCTATAGGATGTTCTCGTTGCTTCGTCCCGAGTATGCCTCCACTGCCTCTCTAGTCGTCTGAGCCCTTGCTTCAGCCGGCGCAACCCCAAGGTGTACCATGGGGCCAGCTTCGTACGAGGGCGTAGAGGACGCCGGGGTGCAATTTCGTCGATAGCCCTGGATAACTGGCCCTGCCAGATCTCCACCAGGTCATCGAGGGAATTGCCAGTGGGCCAAGGATCCCTCAGGACCGTTTGGAACCGTTCCGGGTCCATCAGGCCCCGAGGGCGAGCCAAAATAGGCTCTCCGCCCATACAGGGTTGGGGCCGCATCCCCATACGGGCCTTAAGGGCTAGGTGATCCGACCATGGTACCGCTTCTACGGCGATATCGTTCACCAAAATCCCGGACGCAAAGATCAGGTCTAATGTGTGCCCGGCCTGATGCGTGGGAGTCGTGACAAATTGAGAGAGTCCTAGTGTCGCCATGGACGACACTAGGTCCATCGCCTGAGTGGAGGCCGTGTCGTCGGCATGGACGTTGAAGTCACCCAGGACCATAAGCCTCGGGTACTCCAACGCCCAGCCCGCCACTGCCTCCAATAGTGATGGTAAGGCGTTGGCTGGTGCGTTAGGCGGACGGTACACCAGCCAAACTGCCAACCCCTCTCCAACATCCCACGCCAGACCGGCGCATTCAATCCCATCAATCTTTGGGCCCGGGAGAGCCCGAAAGGAGTAATCCTCCCGTATGAGTAGTGCTACGCCTCCCCCCCGCCCGCTACTCCGTGATTGGTGAAAGACCGAGTATCCCTGTCAGGACCTTGAGTCAAGGAATAACACAGTCCAGTAGTTCAGCAGTATATTCCATAAGCATCATAAGGCAGTACACCATCTTTGCTAAGACTAACGTCTTAGCCCAGGGACTCTCCTTTTAACCCCTCACCCCAACCGTTACATTTTCAAGTGCAAGCACGGCCAAGCAACAGCAGGAACCAGGTTTTGGCAGGACCCCCTCCCACCCTCCTTTGGAATCCACCCCTAGTTTCACAGTCCAGGTGTCTAATCTATAGTTCCCCAGCGTCTGACCTTGAAGTCGGTGGAAACAGCTTGACTAGTAAGTTCCCAAGATAAGCATGCAGGAATGCACCCAGGCAAATTGGCTATAGCGCAAAACATGGCAAGAGGAATACAGAGGAGGTGATTCTTGACATAGCCCACTTTCTTGAGAAGTGTTCATGGGTGTGGGTAGGAGCTATATCAGGGATGGCCAGACTTGCTTAACAAGGCATGTAGAATAAATGTCAGATGTTTGAGAGCTGCAAGATATGAGCATCAGATGTTTGAGAATTACAAGACACGGAGGGAGGGAGGGCCTTGGTAGAGGGATTGCTGGATTCCACCAAGCTGCATCCCCACTATAAAGACTGGGAGTACAAAACTGGCATGTATCTGTGACCCACATATCAAAGGTAGGATTGCTCAGAGTGCATGGAGTGGAAGCAGGAGCACTGCAGAAAAGTGTGGAGGCTTCAAGCCAGCAGTTGTGGCCAAAGGGAACAGCGGGTGGAAGAAGCTGGGAGAAGGAGGAGGAGTTCTCAAGGGAAACTGATTTCTGTAATCTGGAGATCAGTATTAATTCCAGAATGTCTCCTGGGCCCAATGTCCCCAATTCTGCAATTCTAGCCGTTATTACATTGCTCATTGGCTGTCTTATGCTGTCTGATTGTAATATTTATATCCTGTAATTCACCTTCAGTCGCATTGAACAGGAAAACCATAAATAAAATTAAATAATAAATAATCCGATTCTTCATAAAGCAAAGTAATTATTTATTATTTAAGAGCAATTTTTATGTGGAACATTCCAAGAGATGAATAAAGAAGTATAATCAAATGAATTGCTGTGTCCCATTTTTCCAAAGTAAACTGCTAAACTTGTCCTTTCTTGCCATTCTAGCTAAAGATCTTAAAGTCAGACTCTGAAAAAAATGCATTTCTTTTCATAGCTACATAATTTGAGGTATACTTGTCATACACTTATGGAACCCCCAAAAGAAAGCTAGTAATTCCAAGGGTAAATATATCACGTCATATATGTTTGACCTCTACATTCATTATAAGTGCAAAGGCCACCCCCTTGCATAGACACTTGTGCTGTCATGCAAACATGCAGTTCCTCATGAACTTCAGTTTTGGAAAGTGCTCCATCTAGGCATCTATACTTTTACTTTTCTTCTGTGGTTGGCTAATATAAATGGTATGTTATTTTTTAATTGTAGTGAGTCAGCTTAGATGTATCATACTTGCAGATGTTTTGACTCTTGTCTGTTGCTCTTTTTTTTCCCTTTTGACTGGCCTCTGGTACTCAGTACCTTTTGCAGCTTCCTACAGAGGTCTGTCCTTTTTTTCTCTCTTTGACCACTGATAAAGACAGCTTGTCCAAATGTGTTTTGTCTTTTCTCTTACAATAGATCATGGGAGAGTTTTATACATTATGCCTAATGAGTAAGGAACCCACAAGGACTTGTGGTGTGCATCTCATTTCCCCTTGTATTCATTTCCTCACTATTTACTATTTCCTTTTTCTGAAAACCCCCATGAGTTGTAGGGTTGCCAATCCCCAGTTAGTGGCAGAGGATCCCCCGGGTTGGAGGCCCTCTCCACATTTCAGGGTCATTGGAAAGTGAGGGGGGGGGAAATGTCTGCTGGGCCTTCCATTATTCCTTATCAAGGTCGATTCCCATAGGGCATAATGGAGAATTGATCTGTGGGTATCTGGGACTCTGGGGGGCTGCTTTTTGAGATAGAAGCACTAAATTTGCAGCATAGCATCCAGTGCCTCTCCTCAAAACACCCTCCAAGTTTCAAAAAGATTGGACTGGGGGTCCAATTCTATGAGCCCCAAAAGAAGGTGTCCCTATCCTTCATTATTTCCAGTGGAGGGAAGGAATTTAAAAGGTCCCTTTAAATGCGATGGCCAGAACTCCCTTTGGAATGCAATTATGCTTGTCACAACCTTGCTCCTGACTCCACCCCAATGTCTCCTGGCTCCACCCCCAAAGTCCCCAGATATTTCTTGAATTGGACCCGGCAATCCTATTGTGTAGTGTGGTTGCTGCTGCTGAACTAAGCTGCATGGTGGCTGCTACCACCATGCTGAGCAAGACCCAATAGATTAGGCCCACAAAATGGAACTAAGGATGAATTGAGTAGATTTCTCTAAAAAGCGGAACAATGTCCCAGATTTCCTTGTGGATGGGAGGAAGGAAATATGTAAACAAACTGGAGTATTAAAACTGCCCAAAGCAATATAAATGCCTGTAGCTTTAAGAAAAATATGCCCATTGAGCTTTTGGTGGTCATTTTGGTGATTGCTAGACAACCACAACAATATTCCTGAGCTTTTCAAGCCTTGATTTATATAGGGCAAAGCTACCAGTAGGGGGCAGGGAGGCCAAAACCACCTTGGAAAGGGTCTCAATCTCCTCCCTAGCATATCACTCTGATGAAGGAGAACTCACTAGAAACAGGGTCTGGTGGTCACCACCAGAGATTCGCTACCCAAACCACTTGGCCTGCCAGTGGCTGCTGCACAACTGGCCCTGGCCTTGGTCCCCGGGGCATCGCATAATTCAGCCAGACTTTTCCAGGGAGAAATTACCAGGTAGGAGGAAAATTCAGAACAGGGGGACAGATAAAGATAGGTTGGCTGGTGGGTAGGGTTGCCAAGTCCAATTCAAGAAATATCTGGGGACTTTGGGGGTGGTAAATGCTTAGTCTTCCAGAGAATCAAAGTCAAGTGACACATGGAGACACTCCACCGGGGAAAAAAATACACATTGGCCACCCTTGATGGCTACATTTGAAAACAGCTCAGTCCAAGAAGCAAAAATGCAAAGGAGGGCCCCAGGTTTGGCCCCCCGGCAGGGCAGGAGGTTTGGGAATCCTACTGGTGGGTGATAAGAAGAGAAAAAAACAAGGAAAGGACTATGGGACTGCCACAGAAGGAAAGGCTATGGGACTGCCACAGAAGGGAAAGAGGAAATAGTAAGTGAAGGGATACAGGGGAAATTGAGATGCCATCCGCAAGTCTTTTTGGGCCCACTGCTTCTAGTACTCTAATTTAGATGCGATCAGAGCATGATTCACTGCGGCCAAACCACACTTTTTTTGAGGAAGGGCTGTTGTCATAATCTCTCGATGTTGTAGCTGTTCCATTCTGAACATGAATGTATGACAAAGAGGGAAATACTTTTGCCATTGCTTTATAGTATGTGGTCATCAGAGGCTCAGACACTCCTTGAGAATGGTAACATGCATGAACATTGTAGTTAATAATAGTCAAAATGACAAACAGTGACACTAATGGCTATTAATGACAACAGTTTTTATTCCATTAACTTTTTGGCTGCTGTTTGTTCTCCTCTGTTTAGAACACTACATGTGTCTCTTTTCCATTTCATTAAGTTTTTGGTTTTGTTTTGCTGAGTATGTCTGTCTACAGTGTCTTAAATATTGCATGTACATTGCTAAATTGAGAAAAAAATACTGAAAATACTAATTCAGAATGTCACCAGAGTTATTTTGATGTCCATGCAGGAACTGTAATCTAGACTATTGATGCTTTCTAGTGTAATTTACATTTTTGCATATTGTTATTTTCAAAGAATATTGTTACAAATTAACACAAAAAAGTAAGAATCTAACAAAATTACTACTTCACATAAGTTAATGGAAAGTTTTAAGAATTGTTAATGGAGGGAGGTGCTGCAAAATGTACTGCTGGAAAGGGCTGTTAAATGTGTTTTTGAAAAGCAATCAGATATGTAAAAACATGGCTTTTGGTAAGAGAGAGAGGCTGCAAGGCTTAAGAATGGTGGGAAGAAGTTAGTCTGACATCGTTTCTCCCTCCTTTCTCCTGCCTTGACTTGAAACAAGGGCTTTTTTATAGGAAAAAGTCCAGCAGGGACTCATTTGTATATTAGGGCACACCTCCTGATGTTACCATTGTTTCACACAGTGATTTTTTTGTAGAAAAAGCTCAGCAGGAACTCATTTGCATATTAGACCACAGCCTCTGACACCAAGCCAGCCTGAACTGCGTCCCTGCTCAAAAAAAGCCGTGCTTGAAACCAACAAACTGTAATTTGCTGTATAACATTTATCAAGGTTTGTTGGTTTGTTTTATTGTTTTGTAACAAGAGAAGAAATTACTCTTTTGACAATTTGCCCAATTTGGATACCCCAACAGACTGCAGCTTGTTCCAAGGAGAGGGAGGGATCATGCAAGCCCATGGACTTCCTGGTTCATTCTTGTTTTAAACAATTGTTCAGAAACCACTGCATGTTTATAAATATATCCATGTGGATAAAGCCATATTGGTCTGTCTTAGTGTTGCCATTACAAATCTGATGCTAATATCGGTTATATATATATATATATATATATATATATATATATATATATATATATAGACAGAAAGGGGAGAATTCCACAAAGGAATATCATTTTTTGAGACTTACAGTGAAGGGTATAATGTTTACTCCAATCCCTTTTTGATTGGAAGTACTATTACAGACATTAGAAGGAGAGAGTGGGAAAATGTAGAGATACAAGGAAGATGGGAAGCCAGGGAAGCTGTTGACATAAATTTAAGGACATGATAGAAGGTATAGCAAACCGCTAATAGAGCAAAAGCAGGGACCCAGTGCAAGAAGGAGTGAAAGAAACAGAAAGCCAAGGGCAAAAAATTTGGAGGAGTCAGAATATATATGTATATATATGAACAGGTTTATACTGTTGATGGGGGGAAATGCACATAGGTGAAGAGAGATTATTTGATTATTTGCATTATTAGGGGGAATTCAAGATGAATCCAAGGTAACCTTTAGTTGCTCCCATATTTGCATGACTTGGTGTTATTTCTTTAATTACCTGGAGATTGTTCATAGTCAGATTTTATTGTTCAGTACTTTGAATGATTTGTTTTGGAAATGTGGTACAGAACTTTGAAAATTTTACAGTTTTTTGTCTACTAGAAAATAGTTCTCACATTTCTTCCCTATATAAAAATATCTGTTTTTGAAAGGTCTTATAATAAAGCTGTACGACAGAAAGAATATTTAGTACCCCTAACTTTAATCTTGATAGTTCTTTTTGCAGGTTAGAAGCTTTTTTGTTAAGTGCGTATTTTAGTCACAACCATTTTAATGATAAAAATGACTTTTCAACAAAGTAAGAAGAACTAAGTGCCTCGACTCTGAAAATCAATAGCAAATCTAGAATCCCATCAGCAAACACACAAGACTCTTCTGTTGCTCAAATCCCTTTTATTTTCACCTTTAATGAGGTAGAAAGTTTTTCATTTGACATACTGTGCTCTGGCCTTTTTGCAATAATTGACCTGGGCCACTGGGCCATGCCTAAATAAATCTCTGGCTTAAGGGGATGGGAAGGGAGGGAGGAATGTATTTGTTCTAGAACTTGTTAAATTTGATTGCATGTTGAAATTTCAAGATCCTCCTTTGCATTTTTGCTTCCTGGACTGAGCTGTTTTTAAATGTAGCCATCAAGGGTGGCCAATGTGTATTTTTTTTCCCAGTGGAGTGTCTCCATGTGTCACTTGACTTTGATTCTCTGGAAGACTAAGCATTTACCATGCATCTAGAAGCCTGAAACCGATCATGCCAAATTCCTAACATAAAGCATTCATATATTTCTCCTTTGTCTCGGTGTTACCGGCTGTAGTCTTACAATGTTTCTGGGATTTCTCTGAAATCTATGAATTTGAAGGAACTATTGCAGGTAAGGTACTAATAAAGAACTACAACACAGGTATAAAAAGATTCCCTTGTTGCATAGGAGACAAATACTCACACGAGAGCCAGTTTGGTGTAGTGGTTAAGTGTGCGAACTCTTATCTGGGAGAACTGAGTTTGAGTCCCCACTCCTCCACTTGCACCTGCTGAAATGGCCTTGGGTCAGCCATAGCTCTGGCAGAGGTTGTCCTTGAAAGGGCAGCTGTTGTGAGAGTCCTCTCAGCCCCACTCACCTCACAGGGTGTCTGTTGTGGGGGGAGGAAGATAAAGGAGATTGTGAGCTGCTCTGAGACTCTGAGATTCAGAGTGGAGGGCGGGATATAAATCCAATATAATCAACATAATCACGATGCCAAGATACACACAAAAATTCTCATTAATATCCAGAAAGAACAAATAATTGTCTGCTACTGCAAAATGAAGTACTTATCTCTTACCTCTGTAATCTCTTGGAAGTCAGTATTCACCAGCTGCTGCAGTGCCTCAATTTCCCTTCTCTCATCTCTCTCATTTCTTTGTCTAAATTTAGATTGTAGATAGGCAAAAATCCATCTTTTGGCTGTTAGTCTGTAAAGGGTTAGAATAATAGAATCATAGAGTTGGAAGGAGTCATATAGGCCATCTAAACCTAACCCCTGCCAAATGCAGGAGGAGCCTAGAGCAGGGGTGGCCAACGGTAGCTCTCCAGAAGGTTTTTTTTGCCTACAACTCCCATCAGCCCCAGCCAGCATGGCCAATGGCTGGGGCTGATGGGAGTTGTAGGCAAAAAATATCTGGAGAGCTACCGTTGGCCACCCCTGGCCTAGAGCATCCCTGACAAGTGCTCATCCAGCTGCTGCTTAAAGACTGCCAGTGAGGGGGAGCTCACCACCTCTCTTGGTAGTGGATTTCTTGATGGATAGCTTTTACTGTAAAAAAAGATTTTCCTAATATCGCACCAGTACCTTCCTGTCTTTAATTTAAACCCATTGTCATGAATTCTCTCCTCTACTGCCAGAAGGAACAGCTCCCTTTCCTCCTCTAAGTGACAGCCCTTCAGATACTTAAAGAGAGCAATTATGTCCCCCCTCAACTTCTTCTCTGGTTTGAACATTCCCATGTTCCTTAGCCTTTCCTCATAGGGCTTGGTTTCCAGACTCCTGATCATTCTTGTTGCTCTCCTTTGCACCCTTTCTATTCTGTCTTGAAGTGAGGCCTCCAGGACTGCACACAATACCTCAGGTCTGACCAGTGTAGTGTACAATGGGACTATGACCTCTTGCAGTTTGGATGTTATGCCTCTGTTGATACACCCAAAGATTACCTTTTTTGTTGCTGCATCAAACTGGCAGCTCATGTATAACTTATGGTTCATCCATACCCCAAGATCTTGTTCACACACACTGCTACCCAGAAGTGTATTTCCCATCCACTGTTTTTGTTGCCCAGATGTAGAGCTCCGCACTTATGTCTATATGTCCATGCCCCTCATAGCTTTAATGCTGCACCATTTAATGAAGGAAGTTGTCAGTCAGACAGGTCAGGAACGTATGTGACTGTGGACATTTTGCAGAGTTTGTCTCCCAGCACACCTCAGAGAAATTGAAGTCACCCATAACTACCAGGCCATGTTGTTTGGATACCCAGTCAAGCTGTTCAAGGAGGGCAGCATCCCCCTCCTCATTCTAGTCAGGAGGTTTGTAACAGACTCCAATCACAATATTGTTTGTCCTTCCTTATCCTCACCCAGATACTTTCCGCTGGGCTGTCCCCCTCCTCCTCCAGTATTTCCGGACAAACCAACCCTCTCCTCACATACAGCCCTACTCTGCCCCCTCCTTGACCCTTTCAGTTTTTCTTCAACAACTCATATCCAGCCACTACCACATTCCAGTCATGGGAATCATCCCACCAAGTCTCTATAATGTCTATTAAATCATATCCATCTGCATTAGAAGCTCTGGCTCTGCCTTCTTATTGCCCAAGCTTTGGGCAGAGGTACATAGAAACCTGAAGCCTCTCACATTTGGCTCCATTAAACCTGGCCCCTTCCCAGGTGGGCCTCTGTTGTTTGTTCTCCTTCATTTAAATCCCTATGTTGGTCATCTCCTTCCCCTCATGGTGTCAGTTTAAGGCCCTCTTGACGAATCTCTTTAGGTTTGTGCCAAACACATTCTTTTCTGACCTTGACTGGTGAAGTCCATCATATGCTAGTAGGTTATCATCCAGGAAACCTAGGTCATGGTCTCAGAATCCAAATCACTCCTGCTGCCACTACCAACACAGCTAGTGGTTCACCTCCATTATCATATTCCCCTTCCTATGACAGGAAGGATTGACGAGAACACTACTTTTGCCCCTATTCCCTTCAGCTTCCTCCTGAGAATTTCATAGTCAGTCTTAAACCTCTTGATGGTGTTCATGGCAGTTTCGTTGACTCCCAAATGGACCATCACAAATTGATAGTGTTTTATGGGTTTTATGAGTTTTGGTACCTTGTCTGTACTATCCTTAATTTTCATCCCTGGCAGGCAACACACCTCTTGGACCAGGGGGTCAGACCTTGACACATGACATCATATACCCCTCAGTAAGGAATCATCTATGACCAACACCTTCCTTTCCCCTCCCATGCCATTTCTTCACCTCTCCCTGTTCACCTCCCTCTGTTTTCCTTGTGTTTGTGATACTTCCACTGGCAGTGTTTCCATCTCTACCTCCACCACAAAGGCTTGGAATTGATTCCTTAGTTCCAATGGCATTGAGTGCTGTCTTGCTCAATGCCTTTGGGGTTGGGCTGTAGTGCTCTGAGGAGTCTCATTAAGACAGCCATCCACACTGTTGTCCCTTTGACTGATCTCTCCTTCCCTATGCAGGACATCAAGGCTTCTATTAATGAACCTCTCCCCTTCCTTGATTTCATGGAGAGTAATAATCCTTTCCTCCATACTCTGAATCTTCTCCTCTAAGAGTCCTATCAATTAACACTTCTGAACAAGTGTAGTCCAACTTGTCCTCAGAGAGGAAGACAAATATGGTGCATTCCTCACAGGTGACTGGTCCATGAACATTCATTATCACTTCCCAAGTGGAGTCATGCACCTTGGTGTGTTCATGTACCCTGAAACTTAGTGAACTGACCAAACAGTTACCTGAGCCAAAAGCGGTAAAGCACAACAATGCAATTTTTTCTAAACTATCTATGGGATCCCCAGATCCAATCCCCAGACTAAGAGCTACAGGGCAAGAGCCCTTTAGCTCTCACCTTTGTGCTCACACCTCTGGTGAGGAGAAGCCTTGAAATTTAAAGGCTCACAGCCAGAGCAACAGTAGAGGGTGGTGCCAGCAACCCCCCCCCCCCAAACAGGCCCTCCCCTCTTAGCAACAAACCAGAAAAAAAACAGAAGTAATCAGAAACCCCCTCCAGCAGGCTCCAAGCATTCACTCCCCCTCACACAGTTCTCTCACACAACCCCAGTTAATACTCCCCAGAAGTTTAAGAAAAGCAAAACTAACACTCATTTTGCCAGCAGTTCTGTCCCAGCTCCTTCCCCCAGCTGAGTCACTTCAGTTGTTTTAAAATTTCTTCTCCTTTTTTGAGAAAAGAAGCCAGAAAAGTGATGGGCTGAATTGCTGAGCTAAATGTGAGGTTCTGGGCTAAGGCACCTCCAAGAGATGCAGTTCAGTCCTAGACAAGAAGGATCTAAGATCTCTGGGAGGAATACTAAAGATGGCACTTGGTGTGTGCCTAGACAGTCATGACTCAAAACCTGTTCTTAGAAGCTTTGCACTATCAGATGGTTCTGGCACTATACTGGGGGGGGGGTATTCATATGCATAAAGCGAAGTGAACTTGGTGAAGGGAGCAGCCACTTCATGTTATTTCACAGCCCTGTGTTATATGTGTGAGCAAATCAGAAGTTGTTTACTGATGCAAGTCAGCCTCTGCTTGTTCGGTTCAGCAAAATATTAATAAAGCTATGGGATATGCATGAGGCATGTCATGTCTTCCTCAGAGCTGGGGTGGCTCTAAACCAGGCCATTGCCCCACCAGGTCTTTTCTTGATGACCTTAATGGCCAATCCACCCCTGCTCTAGGTAAAAAACAAATGATCCTGGTTTTCAATAGATTGGAGTAGGACAAGTGGTTAGGGATGGTGTTATGTATTGGAACTGGAGTTTGGCCTTAGGGCCAGTAGAGACTTGGCTGAGCTGGAGACCCTAAAACAATAGCCACCTAGATTCAGGAAGAAGGCCCATCAGGGATCTTTAGGCCAGCTATTAACCTATAGTTGTGTGCAATGGGATGATGGTAATGGGTTTTTGGGTGGGGAAGTTTTCATGCATATAAGCAGGACCATTGGTCTTGTCAGACAGTTCTGTTCCTATCTCACTATGCTGAATCACTGAATAAAGAGCTGAACTCACTATCTCTTGGGCATCCTCATGCTTTGAATCCAGTACATTTTAGATAGGCTGATGAATGAGGCAGAGATCAGTGGTTAACATATGAATTATTCAGGAGGCGATTTGGATGACGCTGGAGGAATATATATATTCATATATGAATGGTTCTGGAAGTAAACTTTATCTTTCCTTTGACTGTATCTTTAGCTGAATGCTGCAGCAGGACTTGTCCTAAGTTTGCAAGTTGCAAAATCACTGTAAGCATTGGTTCCTGCGGAACTGTAGCTAAGATCTCTACAGTGAATCACTTTGAGGCCCAGTTTAGAGAAATTAGATAGTGTTTAGGTAAAGTAAATCACCCTAGAGTAGAGATCTTTCTGTTTCTAAGGTCAAATATCACATTGCTGTTTTACAGAAAGCCATCATTTTGGCTTCTGTCAGCTCTTTGTTCCCAGAGATATCTGCTGTTATTCTGAAGGACAGAAGGTCTCACAGAGGGCACATGCAGTCTGTCTTGAATTAAAAGACAATGCTGTGAGCATACCGTTCACAATGAAATTTATAGGACTGTACCAGAAAGAGAACTAAGGCAATGGAAGAAAAGTCATAACTTTTTTACAATACCAATTCTAAGTCTTTCCCCTTCCTGTCAAGAAATAAGTAAAAGTTTCGATGCTATATTTTCATTGTTGCATATATTGACTTGTTAATAAATGTTCTTTATTTTAGTAACTCTTTAGTAGGGTTACCTAGTCCAATTCAAGAAATATCTGGGGACTTTGGGGGTGGAGACAGGAGACTTTAAGGGTGGAGCCAGGAGCAAGCTGGTGACAAGCATAATTGAACTCCCAAGGGAGTTCCAGCCGTCACATTTAAAGGGGCTGCATACCTTTTAAATTCCTTCCCTCCATTGGAAATAATGAAGGGTAGGGGCATCTTCTTTTGGGGTTCATAGAATTGGACCTCTTGGTCCAATCCTTTTGAAACTTGGAGGGTGGTTTGAGGAGAGGCACCAGATGCTATGCTGAAAATGTGGTGCCTCTACCTAAAAAAACCCCAACCTCCTAAGAGCCCCAGATATCCACAGATCAATTCTCCATTACCATATGGGAATTGGTCTCCATAAGGAATAATGGAGGGCCCAGCAGACATTCCCCTCCCCCCCGCCCCACTTTCTGATGACCCTGAAGTGGGGGGATTGGCAACCCTACTCTTTAGTCAGTGGTGTCAAATGAGTTCTCTAGGCCTTACACTGATGCTTCCACATTTTTTCTTTCCTTGCTTTCCAGTCTAACCATGTATTGCTTTGAAATTATTCTGAAACTGAAATATATAACAGAGATGTACAAATAGGACAGGAAATCCCATTCTCCCCTCCAGATTACTCTCATTTTTCCCTTTCTTGTTCTGGCTTCCTTTCCCTGTTTCTACTCACCTGATCTTTCTTCCCTCTTTCAGTCTGCTTGGTCACCTGCTCACCCACATTCCTGTTTGGTTTCTCTAGTTCATGCCCTCCTGCTGGCTCAGTCACTCTTTGCCCTACCTGATTAATTTTCTTTTCCCCCATTTGCTCTTCATACCCACCCACCCTCTGCTAACCTGCCCAATCTCCTCTCCCCATCCCTCTACATGTGCACCTTTTCAGTTTTGTCCTAATATGGGATGAGGGGGGAATTAGGGAGATGAGGAAGGCAAGCCATAACTGGCTGTAGGTTTCCCTCATCACCTACTTGAGGTGGCCATTGCCACCTTATTTTTGTTTGGTATTTTGGGTTTCCTTACCAAACTTATGCTTCCTGAATACATCACTCCTAACATCATTGCTTTAACAATTCAGATTTTCCATTGAACCTGGGCTTTCTCCTGGGCTTGAAAAAACTTGTATTCTGGCCATAGGTGGCCCTGTCATATAGAACTTTAGATCTACACGGGATGGGACATACACATGGCTGTTAGATGTAGTAAAGAAGGTTCTGCATTTACCTAAGAAATTAATGTATTGTTTTTTTCCTGGGCAGGAAGGGACTTTAATGGGGTAAAAAGTTGCAAAGTCCACCTTCCAAAGCATCTGTTTTCTTCAGGTGAATTGATCTCTATTCCCTGGAGAATCAATTAAAATCCCAGGAGATCAGCAGGCACCACCTGAAGGTTGGCAATCCTAATGTCACATTCCAGAGTTGTTGTGGGTCCCAGCTCTTCCTAGTTGGGGTTTAGGTATGTACTTGGGAAGACGATGCAGTGCCGCCTCTTCTTTCTCCATACTACCTCCACAGGAAAGATGTCATTTCTTTTGTTCATGTGTGCTTCATGGACACTGAAACATTTGTTGATTCCAGGCATCCGTGAATTTGTGCTGGTACTTAGGACTTTGAAAGCATTTTTCCAAACCTAAACTAATCCAATGTTATGTGCCAGAAACAGCTTGGAAGTTGGTTTGAATTTCACTCTTTGTAAATATGCAGCAGGGGATATGGAATTCGAGAGTGCAACCTCTCTGTAACAAGGCCACAGTGGCACTCTGCAATGTATATTTTAAGGCAAGCAATTTGAGAAAGCCTCAGAATGAATATAAGTCTACCATATTTCCAGTTTAATGCTACAAATGTTGCATGCTTTAGGTTTATATATTTTTCTGTTGGTCCCCAGGAAGTTATTCAGTGGCATTTTTATATAGCTTTGGAAAGAAACTTGTCAGCATATCATCACTTTTTCAGGAATTCAGAAGTCCTTGGGGTGTGCATGAGAGAGAGAGAGAGAGAGAGAGAGAGAGAGAGAGAGAGAGAGAGAGAGAGAGAGATATTTGGCATTCTCACTAACATGCATCCAGAGAGAAATACAAGAATTTTGCAGCCTGTGGCTCTTTGTCTATCTCCTGAGCTGAGTGTTAGCCCTCCTGACTTTGAGGTGTTTTTCTCTTTAGCAACAGAATGAGCATTGGCTCCCCACCCTTCCTAAGTTGTTAAAATATTAAATGTGAAGCAAAATATTTCGTAAAACAAGAGGGAAGATGATTTACCAGAATTAATTAAAAATAATCAGTCCCCTGAGCTGAAAGAATGTTAAATTCAAACCACACACTGCTGCTTAAAGTGCCTTTTATATGCAAAAAAACCTTCTAAAATGCAGCTACTTAATCAAATTCCTAGCTATTTTTAGTGATCGAAGTTTACTATAGCTTGAGTATAATTTTGTGTTTTGTTACTGTGTTGGCCTTCTATGTGTTTGAGATTCAGCTGAGCAGAGAAGGAGAGAGAAAAGCAGGTTCTGTGTGCATTGCTGGCTTTTGTCCAGTTGGAAGTGCCTTGTGGTGATTATTACATTGTTGAATAATGGCTTTTAGCCCGTGTGAGGGGCTGAAGGCAGTTTTATTGGCCCTGACTCCCGGGAAAGCTGTGTCGCTGCATATTAGACAAGTCATTAACATGTTCTGAGTGAGGTTTTGTCCTTCGTAGTAAATATACTGTACGTGAATATTTTAACAAACTGACATGTTGGAAATGAATGGTCAGTGGCAGCATTGCTAAGATGAATGTGAAAGAATGGCATTGGCTGGGGTGGGAGCTGGCTGGGCTTTAGCAGTACAGGGACAGATATGGAGGATTAGAGCAAATTGCCATCAACATAATGGTAATCAGAATTGGAGGGGACAAGAGGCAGGAAAGAAGCCAAGCACCATTTTGGACTGCTGGAACAAAAGTGCTATATGCTGCACATGAGAGGCAGCATCTCCTCTCAGTTCTAGTTAGGTGTTGGCTTAATCTGAAGTACTTTCTGGTCAAGAAGCCTCCAGAATGTTTCAAAACCTATTACATTAATAGCTTTAGTTATCAAATTCGGCTTGCAGGAGAGCTGACAGTTCATGAGACACAAAATTCTGCAGGGCTCAAACTGGAGATGGGGTAAGTGACAGGAGGAGAAAGGAAAGTGTGCTGTTTTGGATTGCTTAGGTGGGAACAGGTTACCTTCATTTACAAGTAGGGTTGCCAATCTCAAGATGGGGCCTAGAACTCTCCTAGAGTTACAAATTGATCTCCAGGCTACAATACAGTGAAGACCAACAGGAGACTTGGGGGGTGGCTGTTGGGCTGACAGTATGGTGTCACTTCTGGGGGAAATCCAAAAGTGATATCAGTAATAGGGCTGCCAACTCCAGCTTGAGAAACTCCTAGTGATTAGAGGCAGTCTTCAGAACATATATGAACATATGAAGCTGCCTTCTACTGAATCAGACCCTTGGTCCATCAAAGTCAGTAGTGTCTACTCAGACTGGCAGCAGAAATTAATAGCAGAAAACTTCTACAGTAATGAAAAGGCACCTTGAAACATAACAAACAAACTCATGGACATGTCTTGAAATGTAAGATTATCAGTGGGGTCAGGGCTTTTTTTGTAGCAGGAACTCCTTTGCACAAACACCCCTGATGTAGCCAATCCTCCAAAAGCTTACAGGGCTCTTAGTGCAGGGCCTACTGTTAGCTCTACTGTTAGAGTTTTATGTATTTTTATGTATTTTATTGTATAATTATTAATGTATTTTAAACTGATTCATTGTTAGCATTTTGTATTGTAAGCCGCCCTGAGCCCGCCTTGGTGGGGTAGGGCGGGATATAAATCGAACAAATAAATAAATAAATAAATAAACCATTTAATTTCCAGTCATTCTTAGAGAAATGTGACATAACATCCTGATTTTCCCAGAAGTGACATCACACCATCGCCCCCAAAGCTCCCCCCCCCCGCAATCTCCTGCTGGCATCTTCTGGGGAGGGACTGTGGCTCAGTGGTAGAGCATCTGCTTGGGAAGCAGAAGGTCCCAGGTTCAATCCCCGGCATCTCCAACTAAAAAGGATCCAGGCAAATAGGCATGAAAAACCTCAGCTTGAGACCCTGGAGAGCCGCTGCCAGTCTGAGTAGACACTACTGACTTTGATGGACCAAAGGTCTGATTCAGTAGAAGGCAGCTTCATATGCTCATATATGTTCTTAAGACTGCCTCTAATCATAAGAACATAAGAGAAGCCATGTTGGATCCAGCCCATCCAGTCCAACACTCTGTGTCACACAGTGGCAAAAAATTTTATATATACACACACACTGTGGCTAATAGCCACTGATGGACCTGTGCTCCATATTTTTATCTAAACCCCTCTTGAAGGTGGCTATACTTGTGGCCGCCACCACCTCCTGTGGCAGTGAATTCCACATGTTAATCACCCTTTGGGTGAAGAAGTACTTCCTTTTATCCGTTTTAACCTGTCTGCTCAGCAATTTCATCGAATGCCCACGAGTTCTTGTATTGTGAGAAAGGGAGAAAAGTACTTCTTTCTCTACTTTCTCCATCCCATGCATTATCTTGTAAACCTCTATCATGTCACCCCACAGTCGACGTTTCTCCAAGCTAAAGAGCCCCAAGCGTTTCAACCTTTCTTCATAGGGAAAGTGCTCCAGCCCTTTAATCATTCTAGTTGCCCTTTTCTGGACTTTCTCCAATGCTATAATATCCTTTTTGAGGTGCGGCGACCAGAACTGCACACAGTACTCCAAATGAGACCGCACCATCGATTTATACAGGGGCATTATCATACTGGCTGATTTGTTTTCAATTCCCTTCGTAATAATTCCCAGCATGGCGTTGGCCTTTTTTATTGCAAACGCACACTGTCTTGACATTTTCAGTGAGTTATCTACCATGACCCCAAGATCTCTCTCTTGGTCAGTCTCTGCCAGTTCACACCCCATTAACTTGTATTTGTAGCTGGGATTCTTGGCCCCAATGTGCATTACTTTGCACTTGGCCACATTGAAGCGCATCTGCCACGTTGACGCCCACTCACCCAGCCTCAACAGATCCCTTTGGAGTTCCTCACAATCCTCTCTGGTTCTCACCACCCTGAACAATTTAGTGTCATCCGCAAACTTGGCCACTTCACTGCTCACTCCCAACTCTAAATCATTTATGAACAAGTTAAAGAGCATGGGACCCATTACCGAGCCCTGCGGCACCCCACTGCTTACCGTCCTCCTCTGCGAAGACTGCCCATTTATACTCACTCTCTGCTTCCTATTACTCAGCCAGTTTTTGATCCACAAGAGGACCTGTCCTTTTACTCCATGACTCTCAAGCTTTCTAAGGAACCTTTGAGGAGGAACTTTATCAAAAGCTTTCTGGAAGTCAAGGTAAACAACATCTATCGGGTCTCCTTTGTCCACATGTTTGTTTACCCCCTCAAAGAAATGTAACAGGTTAGTGAGGCAAGATCTTCCCTTGCAGAACCCATGCTGAGACTTCCTCAATAACCCGTGTTCATCAATGTGCCTACTCATTCTGTCCTTGATAATGGTTTCTACCAATTTTCCCGGTATTGAAGTCAGACTGACTGGCCTGTAATTTCCCGGATCTCCTCTGGAACCCTTTCTAAAGATGGGGGTGACATTTGCTACCTTCCAGTCCTCAGGAACGGAGGCAGATTTCAATGAAAGATTACAGATTTTTGTTAGAAGATCCACAAGTTCAACTTTGAGTTCTTTCAGAACTCTCGGATGTATGCCATCCGGACCCGGTGACTTATTAGTTTTTAATTTGTCTATCAGTTGTAGGACCTCCTCTTTTGTCACCTCAATCTGACTCAGGTCCTTCAACACCCCTTCCAAAATTAGTGGTTCTGGGGCGGGCAAAAAGTTCTCGTCTTCCACAGTGAAGACGGAGGCAAAAAATTCATTCAGCTTCTCAGCCATTGTCCTATCCTCCTTCAGTAATCCTTTTACCCCATGGTCATCCAAGGACCCCACTGCCTCCCTGGCTGGTTTCTTACTTCTAATATATTTGAAGAAATTTTTATTGTTGGTCTTTATGTTTTTTGCAATATGCTCCTCATAGTCCCTTTTTGCCTGCCTGATCACAGTCTTGCATTTGATTTGCCACAGGCTGTGTTCCCTTTTACTAATCTCACTTGGACTGGTTTTCTACCGCTTAAAGGAGTCCTTTTTACCTTTTACAGCTTCCATTACTTTGTCTGTTAACCACGCAGGCCTTTTCTTATGCCTGTTTGTGCCTTTCCTAACTTGTGGTATGTATTTTATCTGAGCTTCTAGGATAATAGTTTTAAATAGTGTCCAAGCTTCCCCAAGGTTTTGACCGTATGTACCTTTCCTTTCAGTTTCCTCCTCACATGCCTCCTCACTAGGAGTTTCTCAAGCTGGAGTTGGCAGCCCTATTAATAGCAGAAAACTTCTACAGTAATGAAAAGGCAACTTGAAACATAACAAACAAACTCATGGACATGTCTTGAAATGTAAGATTATCAGTGGGGTCAGGGCTTTTTTTGTAGCAGGAACTCCTTTGCACAAACACCCCTGATGTAGCCAATCCTCCAAAAGCTTACAGGGCTCTTAATGCAGGGCCTACTGTTAGCTCCAGGAGGATTGGCTACATCAGGGGTGTGTGGCCTAATATGCAAAGGAATTCCTGCTACAAAAAAAGTCCTGAGTGGGGTTCTTTGCAAAGCTGTTAGCACAGGAGTGTCAACGTGTGGCCTGAGGGACCAAATCAGGCTTCTAGAGAGCTCCTAACAGGTCCCCAAGCAACTGGCAGTCATCTGCTTCCTTCTCCCTCTCTCTTGCTTCTTTCTGCATAACAGCTTGCTTTGCCAGGCTTGCTCAATCTCACAGGAACTACCAAACAAAACCTCTATTTTCTCCATTGGCTGGGGCTTCTCCTTTGGGAGGAAGGGGGAGGGAGGGAGAGCTTGCTTTGCCAGGCTCTCTCAATCACACAGCAGAGCTACTGAGCCAAGCCTCTCTTCCTTCTATTGGCTGAAGCTCCTTCCCTTCCTGGTCCCCTGAGGAAGGAAGGAATGAGCCAGAGCTTCATTTGCCCAATTCCTTGGATCCCATCGAAGAAATACAAAGAAAGCACTTTTAAGACCAAAAAGTGCCAATGTTTTAAGCATGTTTTATTTTAAGTTTTTTTTTTTTAAAAAAAGCTTTAATTGTGTTTGTGTCTTTTATAAAGTTTATATCTCTGCTACCTGGTATTACATTTTATACACACATGGCCCAGCCCAACAAGGTCTCAATATGTCATTCCCGGCCCTCTTAACAAATGAGTTTACACCCCTGTAACACATATCCTTTAATATTTCTCTTGCCTTTTCGTTAGAACTGATATAGATTAGATGTAACATAGATCCTAAGATTAAATAGATGCTTTGTAAGTTTTGTTGATTATAGCTTATTTATAAAAATCCTGACCTCTCATTTTAGAAGTAATTTTGCCCACTTACGTCGATTCTGCGAGTGAATTAATTACATTTGAAAACACTTTTGCCCAAGGTTACATACAACTATAAGTGACAAACTGCACCATTAGGCATAACAAGAGTACTGAATTAGCATTTAATTTGAACATCAGCATTCACATAGGCAAATAAATGGCTTCTTCAGAGCCTTGGAATTTCCCTATTTGTGTTATACATTATTGGGGCAGATAGCAGTTGAGAAGGTTTGGTAGCTTTCTACAGTTAGTCACACCATCATTCTTCTGTCATCTCCTGCAAGAACAGGAGCACCCCAGCGTGTTGCGTCCCCTAAATGCTATTACTCTTCAAGATGCTATTTCCCATTGCTGTGAAGTGAAATCAAGCAAAGCACAAGACAGAGTCTCCCATTGCAGAGGGAAAGGAATTTAATGATGTATTTGGAGGATTGGCTGTAAGAAATCTAGAATTTTTATTTCTTTCTTTGTTATTTTTGGTTTCTATCCTGCCTTCCCTGCAAGCAGACTCAGAATTCCTTGCTGTGTAAACTAAAGAGCAGAAGAAACCATCCTAGCAGCTCTAAGGATGAATGGACTCTTTTACAGGTTAAAAACAGATTAAATGACAACAAGCAGAGAGTACAAATAAATGGACTTTTCTCACAGTGGAAGGAAGTGAGCAGTGGAGTCCCACAAGGACTGGTATTGGGACCAGAAATATTGACTTTGTTCAGAAATGATCTGGAATTGGAAGTGGGCTATGTAGCTATTAGTGGCCCTGTGGCACAGAGTGGTAAAGCAGCAGTACTGCAGTACTGTGGTCTGAACTCTCTGCTCACGACCTGAGTTCAATTCCGGAGGAAACTGCATTCTGGTAGCCGGCCCAAGGTTGACTCAGCCTTCCATCCTTCTGAGGTCGGTAAAATGAGTACCCAGCTTGCTGGGGGGAAAGTGTAAATGACTGGGGAAGTCTGCTGTGAAAACGTTGTGAAAGCAACACCACCCCAGAGTTGGAAATGATTGGTGCTTGCACGGGGGACCTTTCCTTTCCTATGTAGCTATTAAGACTGCCAACCTTCATCTGGAGCCTGGAGATCTCCCAGAACTACAACTGATTCCCAGACTACAGAAGTCAGTTCCCCTGGAAGCAATGGCAGCATCAGAGAGCAGACTCTATGTCATTCATTCCACCCCACTGATGCCTCTCTCCTCTCCAGCCCCTACCTTCCCTAAGCTCCACTCCCAAATCACCAGGAATCTCTCAGACCAGAGTTCGCAAACCTAGTAACAGCCAGGTTTTCAGATTATATGAAATTATTCAGGATGGCGAAAATGAAAATGAATTATGAAGAGATTCAGGAGAATCTCTCCATATTGGGTGACTGGGCAGCACTCGAGGCAAATGAAGTTTGATGTAGGTGAGTGCAAAAGAATGCACAAAGGAACAAAAAAAAAATTCCTAACTTTCAATACCTGCTGATGAGATCTGAACTGACAGTGACTGAGAGGATAAGAGATGTTGGGATTTGGTTTTTAATATTTACTATGCTCTTTTCTCCTGGATTATAGGACTCAAAGTGGTTTGCAAACTATTAACACAGAATGCCATATCTTGGCTGTTATTAGGAGCTGGATGGAGAGTGCATGTTACTGCCATTCTGCAGTTACAGCATTGGCTGCCTATCAGTTACTGGGTTCTGTCACACAGAAAACTCTTCATGACCTTGGTCCTTTGTATCTGCTGCAGGGCCCCCTCTCCCTTTGTGCTGTACCATGAAGCTTCTCTCATCTGAGCAGGGCTTTCTGCAGGTGCCACTCTACTAATTAGAAAAATCAACAACTGCTCATACACATGTTGTTGTCCCCACCTGATGGAATGGCCTGTCTGATGAATTTAGGAAGGTTCTCACTCTCCTTACTTTCCACAAAGTATTCAAGAAGGGCCTTTTGCACAATGAACAAGGCTGCACAATGTGGTTCAGAAAGTTGGGAAGAAAGGCTGGGTATGTAATTTTTCCATTTATTTTTGCTTCACTTTTGGTTGCATCCAGATTTCTACAAATCAAAGCCCATTGTACTGTCTATTGGATGTTTAACCCTTTTGATTGTACTGATTTATTCAGTGTAATCTGTGTAATCTGCCAGTGAGTAATCCTGTGTAAAAGGGTGACTATAAATTTTTAAAAGTAAATAAATAATCTAAAATCACACCAGTCATTCAGAATCAAAGTACATTAAAACATCAACTCCTCGCCCTGTTATTGTAAAACTCTTTTTGTTGTTGTTCAGTCGCACAGTTGAATCTGACTCTTTGTGACCCCATGGACAAAGTCACGCCATGCCCTCCTGTCTTTCACCATCCTCCGAAGTCTGCTCAAATTTGTGTTTGTCACATCAGTAACGCTGTCCAGCCATCTCATCTTTTGCCGTCCCCTTCTTCTTTTGCCTTCTGTCTTTCCCAGCATCAGGATCTTCTCCAGAGAGTGCTCCCTTTCTATTTGGTGGTCAGAGTATTTGAGCTTCAGCTTCAGCATCTGACCTTCCAGGGAACAGTCTGGGTTGATTTCTCTTAGAACTGACTGATTTGATCTTCTTTCAGTCCAAGGGACTCTCAAGATTCTACCTAGTACCCAATTGCTTGCTGCTGTCACTTAGACCTCAAAAGCTCCCTTGAACAATTGGGGAAAGGGTTCTAGAGCCAGCAACTGTTACTGGGAGAAGAATGCTACACCTCTCTTCCACCCTGAGCACCTACAGGCCAAGGCCTAAAAAAAAACATGGAGGGGACTCCTCAGCCCCAGCACAGTTGCAGCTTTGGGAAACTGTAGTGATGTTATGCAGTGGAGAGGTAGATGATAGAACCCAGCATAAATCTAATGGCAAGTCTTGGTGGTAAAAAGTGGACCAACTCACTTTTCTCCAGAAAATTAGTGCTTGAAATCTTTCTGTCCACTACTGAAGGATATAGACTGAAATTGTGCTTCTCTGAGAAAGAATTAATTTGAAATGACTCCACGTTGACAATATTCATCAGAGGCTTGAAAATGTCCATTTCCATCTAGAGATACCTTTCTTTGAGAAATCACATGAACATATTGAAAGTAACTGGACTGACTTGGAAGCACTTCATTGTAACTTTAGAGGATCAGCACTAGCACTTTCTTTACCTACTCATCTGAAGAGGCTGGAATATGGAACATATTTAAAGTTCAACATATTAAAATACAATTTATTGTATTTTATGTGGAAAGAACTGCACACATTGCACTTTATATTGTCTTGATTAGATTTTTGCAATTGTTCTGTAATTCATTTTTAAATTAATATAGAGTGCATTAGTAATTTATATTCATTATATTGATAAATTATATTAGTAATTTATATTTCTTTGTGGTTGTACCTGCAATGATCCAGCAGGGAGTTTGTGAGGAGAGATGCCAAGGTCACCCAGCTAGAGAGAACCCAGCTGTTTGCAGACACTGGTGATTTAAGAGGGTTCTACGAAGCCCTTAAAGCAGTATATGGTCCATCATATCAGGCTCAGAGTCCCTTGCGTAGTGCAGACGGCCAAGTGCTCCTCACAGACAAGGCATCCATACTGAACCGGTGGTCAGAGTATTTTCAGGTTCTCTTCAGTGCCAATCGCGTAGTTCAAGTTTCAGCAATCCACCTCACCCCACTTCAACCAGTGAAAACAGAGTTGGATGAGATCCACACCCTAGAAGAGACTGTTAAAGCCATCAAGCAACTGAAAAGTGGCAAGGCAGCTGGAGTTGATGGAATCCCACCAGAGATCTGGAAGCATGGGGGCATAGTACTACATAGCACACTTCACAAAGTACTTGTCACCTGCTGGGAACAAGGCAAACTACCACAGGACTTTCGCAATCATCATTACTCTACATAAGAACAAATGGGGAAAAGTCAGATTGCTCCAACTACCAGGGGATAACCCTGCTCTCCATCGCAGGCAAAATCCTTGCTAGAATACTCCTGAACAGACTGGTGCCCACCATTGCAGAAGAACTCCTCCCAGAGAGCCAGTGTGGCTTCAGAGCTAACAGGAGCACCACCGACATGGTATTTGTTTTCAGGCAGCTCCAAGAGAAATGCAGGGAACAGAACAAGGGTCTATATGTGACTTTTGTCGACCTTACCAAAGCTTTTGATACCGTTAGCAGGAACGGCCTGTGGCAAATCTTGGAACATTTAGAAGAAGAAGATATTGGATTTCTAATCCGCCCTCCACTTCGAAGAGTCTCAGAGCGGCTCACAATCTCCTTTACCTTCCTCCCCCACAACAGACACCCTGTGAGGTGGGTGGGGCTGGAGAGGGCTCTCACAGCAGCTGCCCTTTCAAGGACAACCTCTGCCAGAGCTATGGCGGACCCAAGGCCATGCTAGCAGGTGCAAGTGGAGGAGTGGGGAATCAAACCTGGTTCTCCCAGATAAGAGTCCGCACACTTAACCATTACACCAAACTGGCTCTCCGTTTAGGATGTCCCCCAAGGTTCCTCAGTATGGTCATCCAGCTACATGAAGACCAGCGAGGCCAAGTTAGACACGGCAACGATCTCTCGGAGCCCTTCCCAATAGGCTCGCGCCAACTCTCTTTACGATCTTCTTTAGCATGATGCTTCAAAGAGCCACAGTAGATTTAGATGATGACGATGGTGTCTACATCCGCTATCGCACCGATGGCAGCCTGTTCAACCTGAGGCGACTAAAGGCCCACTCCAAGACAATGGAAAAACTTATCCGAGAGCTACTGTTTACTGATGATGCTGCACTTGTCTCCCACTCGGTATCAGCTCTGCAGCATATGATGTCCTGCTTTGCAGAGGCTGCCAAGCTATTCGGCCTAGAAGTTAGTCTGAAGAAGACAGAAGTTCTCCACCAGCCTGCACCCCAGGAAGATTATCACCCTTCTTGCATCACTGTGGGTGAATCAGTTTCGAAGACAGTCCAGCAGTTCAGCTACCTGGGGGTGCATCATCTCCTCAGACGCCAAGATCGACAAGGAGATTGATAATAGACTGGCAAAGGCAAACCGTGCATTTGGCCGACTGCATAAAAGGGTGTGGAGCAACAAGCATCTGAAAAAAGGCACAAAGATCAATGTTTACAAAGCGGTTGTGATGACAACCCTCATCTATGGCTCCGAATCGTGGGTCTTATACCGTCATCACCTGCGACTCCTTTCATCAGCGCTGCCTTCGCACCATCCTCAACATCCACTGGAGTGACTTTGTGACCAACACTGAAGTCCTCAAGTGGGCGGAGGTTACAAGCATCGAGGCATTGGTGTTGAAGACGCAGCTGCGCTGGGCAGGGCATATCTCCAGGATGGAAAACCACCGCCTTCCCAAAATTGCCCTGTATGGCGAACTTTCCACCGGCCATCGAAATAGAGGGGCACCAAAGAAGAGGTACAAGGACTCCTTGAAGAAATCCCTTGGTACCTGTTGCATTAACCATCACCAGTGGTCTGACCTAGCCTCAGATCGCAAAGCAATGGAGGCACACCATCCACCAGGCTGTCTCTTCCTTTGAGAATGCACACATAGCTGGTCTTGAGGACAAAAGGAGATTGAGGAAGAATCGTACTGCTACAGCACCAACCCCAAATCAGATTTTTCCCTGCAGCCACTGTGGCCGGACCTGCCTGTCCCGCATTGGTCTTGTCAGCCACCAGCAAGCCTGCAGCAGACGTGGACTACTTCACCTTTCTTCTTAAATCTTCGTTCGCGAAGTCAAGCTGAGAGAGAAATTGTATTTTTGCAATTGTTCTGTAATTCATTTTTAAATTAATATAGAATGCATTAGTAATTTATATTCATTATATTGATAAATTATATTAGTAATTTATATTTCTTTGTGGTTGTACCTGCAATGATCCAGCAGGGAGTTTGTGAGAAGAGATGCCAAGGTCACCCAGCTAGCTTCCCCAGGTGAGAGGGGGCACTCCAACCTGGCAGGGCCTCACCGCCCCAGATCTTCCCAGTCCCAGACTCTCTTCAGCGCTCATCCACCCCCTGAGTTGGCTCACCTTGTTTGCAGCCCTGGGCCCATCTGTGACCCGGCTGGTGGTGGCGTTCTCCTGGGTGGCAGCTGCTGCTCCTCTCTCCCCACCTGCCTACTCATGAGAAAGCACTGCAGCTGGTCATAAGTCGTGGGACCAGCCAATTTCCGCTAGGGTGATGATGGAGGGACCTGTACCCTATGGGCCCCTCTGTAGTTATGGGCCTGGGCCATCTACAGCTATGCAAATGAAGTTAAACCAGCTAAAATTGTACAGAGCCCAAGGTAAGTAAGAAGCTTCTCCTTTCATGGTTGCAAACAGCAGGTCTTCAATTTTAGAGCAGCTTGAGCTTTGGTCCAGTTGTTGTTGGTGGTGGAAAAGTGAACTCCCACTTGCCTGGAGTGTATAGCTGGGGCAGCTGCACCTTTTGTGTGATTGTTGGTTTCTCAACAACATCAGCTTGGACACTATAGAAAGTGGAATGCTGAAATAGATGGGTGCTAAGGTCATAGTTTGCCTTGGGCACCCAAAAACCTTGGACCAGCCCTGGATGGGTTACTGTACAGAGTAAATCTGTTTTACTGGGTCCTAATTAACAATTAGGCCAAGTAGGCACTAGCCTATGGGCCCCCATGTCTTTAGGAGACCCGGGCCGGCTCCCCTCCCCCTGATTTCCACCCTGCTTGCAGCCCTCCCAGCCTGCATGAGCAGCCAGCAACTTAGCTGCTCTTTGCCCGACTTGCTTAGTGCAGCTGCTGCTGGCATTGTCACCAAGTTTGCCTCTCTCTGCCTCTCCCCCACAGCTTAGTAAAAGGGGCTTTTAAGAAGGTGCCTGCAGGCTGCAGTGGGGGCCGTGGGTGATGGGGCAGGCACTCAGACTCTGAGATAATTTGCAAAGGGCCCCCCAAGATTTTGACTGCCTAGGGACCTCCACAGGGTTTAATCCAGCATTGAGTGAGTCACAATACCAAAAAAAAAGTTTTGATATTTTCAGTGAGTTATCTACCACAACCCCAAGATCTCTCTCTTGGTCAGTCTCTGCCAGTTCACACCCCATCAACTTGTATTTGTAGCTGGGATTTTTGGCCCCAATGTGCATTACTTTGCACTTGGCCACACTGAACCTCATCTGCCATGTTGACGTCCACTCACCCAGCCTCAACATATCCCTTTGGAGTTCCTCACAATCTTTTCTGGTTCTCACCACCCTGAACAATTTAGAGTCATCTGCAAACTTGGCCACTTCACTGCTTACTCCCAACTCCAAATCATTTATGAACAAGTTAAAGAGCATGGGGCCCAGTACTTGGACTAGCTTTCCACCGCTTAAAGAAGTCCTTCTTACCTTTTACAGCTTCCATTACTTTGTTTGTTAACCATGCAGGCCTACTCTTATACCTGTTTGTACCTTTCCTAACTTGTGGTATATATTTTATCTGAGTTTCTAGGATTGTAGTTTTAAATAGCCTCCACGCTTCCCCAAGGGTTTTGACCGTATTTACCTTTCCTTTCAGTTTCCTCTTCACATGCCTCCGCATCTCAGAGAATTTACCCCTTTTAAAGTTAAACGTGGTTGTGCTGGTCTTTTGGGGCAACTCTCTGTTTATCTATGGGGAGGGACGGTGGCTCAGTGGTAGAGCATCTGCTTGGGAAGCAGAAGGTCCCAGGTTCAATCCCTGGCATCTCCAAAAAAGGGTCCAGGCAAATAGGTGTGAAAAACCTCAGCTTGAGACCCTGGAGAGCCGCTGCCAGTCTGAGAAGACAATACTGACTTTGATGGACCAAAGGTCTGATTCAGTAGAAGGCAGCTTCATATGTTCATACAAATGGTGAAATCAATAACGTTATAGTCACTGCTCCCAAGTGGTGCAATCACTTTTACATCTCTCACCAAGTCTTGGACATTACTTAGGACCAAATCCAGGATCGACCCATTCCTGGTAGGTTCTTGAGGGTGGTGCACCATGCTACTAACAGAACTGATTAGAATTTTTTTCAAATCATTTTGTTATGTGGAAGGCCCCTCAGGCTTAGTTCACACATGCATGGAAATCATTTGATGCTGAAACTTCAAACAACACAGCTTTAGACTGTGTATTACCTCAATATCTATGTTTTTCAACAGGAAGCTCGCATGTTCAGATGAAAGTCATTATTTGATAATGTTAGGTGATAAAATATTCATGTGTGAATCATCCTATAGCCTCTATATATGTGTTTTTTAGAGCATGGGCAATGTAAAGGAAAAGTGGATACACTTTTCACCTTTTGAAATGTATTTGTTGCCAGTGCTAAGGATAACTGCTTCGGTCTTTGACTGTTCCTGATCTTATTTCTCTGATCTGCTTGTATTACCCTTGCTGACTGTCAAAATGACACGGGGAGGAAACATATCTACTTTTCCAAGCCTCTGCTGTGCTGTTGCATCTGAATGAGGGCAGATTCTTCTCCTTGAGACTTTGTGGCTCCTCCTGGAGCTTAGAGAGGTGCTGTTGTGAAGGAAACCCTAAAATGCCTCTGCGGAAACAGTAAGACACTTTAATGGAACTAGATCAGCAGTTTAAGTGCATTAGTATTTTATTATACTGTGTTGTGAAGTAAGTGCATTCAGCACTTCTCATTTGTACTTGGGGTTTTATAATAGGCTATCAAGAAGGCAATGTGTTAAAAGCTCTGTTGATCTAGATCAGCATGCCAGTGCGTTAGTGGTTCACGTAAACAACCAGATTTTAAGATCCTGGGAGGATATCTAAGAGTTCCATATATATCCTTCATCTCTATACCTCTGCTTCCTGTTGCTTCCAAATGAACGTTTTGAACTTGATGCATCTCAATTATCAAAGGAGGGGGTTATTTGTTCTTCTTTGTACTTGGTCTTAATGGTGAGTAATAGAGATGTGTGTGTATGTTAAATAAAATAACAGCCAACTTATGGTGATGCCCCTAAACTTTTTCAAGACAAGAGGCTAACAGAGGTGGTTTGCCATTGTCTTCCTCTACAGAGTGTGGTGCCCTCTGTTGGCACTTCCGCCCAATGTGCTCTGTCCCCTCCCTGCCCCATGTGCTGAGCTTCTGAACTTTCCCCTCTGTAAGGTGGGGTCAGACCCGCCCCCCCCCCCCCCGGTATGTTGGCAGCCTCGTCAGTTTTCTCCACCGCTCCTTCATGCCCAGTGCGACTCCTCCCGAGCCCTGGGTGTGCCCAACTCGTCAGCTGCTGCTGCGACTTGACTTGGACTGTCACTCCACCTCCGCTGTCCGTCCCAGTTCCTCAGCAGGGCCCCTAAGATGTCCACCGCCAGCAGGGTAGGAAGGGAGGCGTGGACCCGCAGGAGGGGCTGGATCAGTCCTGTAGCCAGGATTTGAAGAATTGGGGGACCCTGATTTTTTTCAGGGGGCACATAGTGGCCCCAACCTTCATGGCCTTCTTTCCTACCACCGCTGAGGAGGAAAGCTGCCAGCTCACTGCCATACAGCCTCCCCCCTCCCCACAGCTTCCCCAAGGTGATCCCTTTCCACCCCTCTTCCAGCAGCTCTGGTGGGGAGCCACTCAGAGGTTTAGATACATGCCACACAGTCTCCTGCCCTTACCTGTAGCATGATCCAACTAGGCAAGCCCAGCGGGACAAGGGGGGGGGGGGTGAAAGTTGCCACCAAGTCACAACTGACTTCTGGGGTTACAAGACCTCCAATTTAGATTTCTTCCTGTTGGAGGGCGAGCCGAGGCTGCCCAAGCTCAGCTCCCATCCTCGCTCGGGTGGCCAGTGAGACCAGGCCAGAAAACCCCTGCAGGCAAACATCATCTCTCCACTGATCCCCAGCCCCGGACTGCAGCCGGGACCTCCACTTGTCTGTGCCAGCCTACTCTACCCTGCAATGGAGCCATCCACCACCTACCCCCGCCAACCCACTTGAGGGCCAGAACGGCCTCTTCTTGCAGGCGCCCTCTAGCCCAACATCAGCCCAACGTGGAGCTTAACTTTCAGTCCTGGGTGCTGAAAGTGCTCCATTGTTTCTGCTTGCTGAGGGGTCAGAGATTTCTTCCAGCCCCTAAGCAAGCAGAAGCAAGGTGGAGCTTAACTTTCAGTCCTGGACTCCGAAAGTGCCCTGTTGTTTCTGCTTGCTGAGGGGTCAGAGATTTCTTCCAGCCCCTAAGCAAGCAGAAACAAGGTGGAGCTTAACTTTCTGTCCTGGGCACTGAGAGAGCCCCATTGTTTCTGCTTGGTGAGGGGTCAGAGATTTCTTCCAGCCCCTAAGCAAGCAGAAGGTCCCCTAAGCAAGCAGAAGCAACAGTGTATGATGATGGCAGAATGGAGAAGGATGCAGCCAAGGCACTGGAGGCTGATTAGGGGCCCCAAGTCAGGGGGCCCTGCCTAGCAGTCAGGGGGCTGTGCCCCCAAAGGCCCCCTTGTAGCTACGGGCCTGGACTGGATCTCTCCTGGGAGTTATTCCATCATGGGGGGCAGGGTTCTCCTGGGGCAGGGTTGCTTAGGGCCCTGGAGAGGCCAGGTTGTCACGGCCCAGACACAGCCCCCCCTTCAGCCCGGAGGGGGTCTGCTTGATGTCGAAGGCTCTTGACAAGAAGTTGCCATTGGTATGGTCTTTCCCAGCCCGGTACCGTGAACCTGAAAGGCATGAGAGACAAATACCACCGCATTACACGATTATTGTGGTCTTTCATTCGACATAACCACTGGAGGGGTGCATGGTCCATGACTAAGATAAATGGGTTATTGGCTAGATAGAATTGAAGGGCTCCAATGGCTCTTTTGACAGCCAAGGCCTCCTTTTTTTGACGGTGGAATATCGCAGTTCTGCTGGCTGTAGCTTAGGGCTCAGAAAGAACATGGGACGTTCACAGCCGTCTATCTCTTGGGCCAGTGTACGAGACCGGTGCCTGATGTGTCTGTGTACAGAAGAAAAGGGTGATCAAAGTCCAGGTTGTGGAGGACCGGCCGATGGGAGAGACTGGTCCAGAGCGTTTCATATGCCTGCTTCTTTTCCTGGGTCCACTGGATGCGGTTAGGCTGCATTTTCCGTAGACTGTCGGTCAAGGGGCCTGCATGGGAAACATAGTGCAGGATGAATTTCCCATAGTAGCCCACAAACCCTAGAAAGCGTCGGAGCTGCCATTTCGTCTGGGGTAGGGGTAATTGCTTGAGTGTCACCACCTTCTCAGATAGGGGCTGGACCAGGCCTTGGCTGACCTGGAACCCCAAATATTTAAGTTCCTAGAAGCTGAGTTAACTCTTTTTTGGGTTGGCTATGAGGTCGGCTCATGCCAGGGTATGAAGGACCTGACGGATATGTGAAAGGTGGGTATTCCAGTCGGGACTGTAGATGATAATATTGTCAATGTACGCCTAAGCAAAGTGAGTGCACCCAACAAGGGCGCAGTCGACCAACCGCTGAAAGGCAGCTGCGGCTCCATGAAGGCCAAAGGGCATACGGCAAAATTGGAAGAGGCCTTGATGGGTTGCAAAGGCCGTCTTTTCATGGTCCACAGGCTTCATGGGTATTTGCCAGTATCCTTTGGTAAGATCAGGGGCTGACAGGTATGAAGTTTTCCCAATTTGGTCAATGAGATGTTCTGCCTGGGGCATCGGGTAAGCGTCAAAGATGGTCACCGCATTCACTTCTCGATAGTCTAGGGATTAAAAATTGGTTAATTAACAGGAAACTGAGAGTAAATATAAATGGGCACTTCTCACAATGGAACATGGTAAGTGGTTCAGTACCACAGAGCTCAGTACTAGGTCTGGTGCTTTTGAACTTGTTTGTTAATTATTGGGAGTAAGCAGTGAAGAAGCTAAGTTTGCAAATGACACTAAGTTGTTCAGGGTGATGAGAACCAGGGAGGAGTGTGAGGTATTCCAGAGGAATCTGTTGAGGCTGCGTGAATGGGTGTCAGTGTGGCAAATGAAGTTTAGCATGGGCAAGTGCAAAGTAATGCACATTGATGGGGTCCGAATTGGCAGTAACTGACCAGGAGAGAGATAACTCTCCTGATAACTCACTGAAAATGTAGACTCAGTGTGTGAGTGCAATAAAAAAGTGAATGCTGTGCTGGGGATTATTAGAAAGCGGACTAAAACAGCCAGTATCATAATGCACCTGTATAACTATATGATGTGGAGAGATGACAATTGAAGTGTAACATGACAGAGGTTTACAAAATTGTGTGTGGGACAGAGAAAGTCGAGAAAGAAGTCCTTTTCTCCCTTTCTCACAATACAAGAATTCATGGGCACTCAATGAAATTAATGAGCAGCAAGCTTAGGACTGATAAAAGGAAGTATTTCTTCACTCAAAGAGTAATAAAAATATGAAATTCATTGCTGCAAGAAGTGGTGGTGGCCACAAGCACAGACAGCTTCAAGAGGGGATTGAATAAACATATGGAGCAGGAGTCCATCAGAGGCTATTAGCCACAAGGTATAGATGGAATACTAAGTCTGGGACAGTGATGTTCTGTATCCTTGGACAACAGTGGAAGAGCTTCTGGAGTTCTGGTCCCACTGGTGGCTTTTCTGATGGCACTGATAGTTACGGCCACTATGTGACACAGAGTGTTGGACTGCATGGGCCATTGGCATCCAACATGGCTTCTCTTATGTTCTTATGTTATCTCAGTAAACACCTCCACCATTTTGTAGCTTCAGAACATGGAAAGGTGTACCCCTCCCAAATCCTGTTTTTGGGTAGCACATGTCGAGCTTCAATAGGATTTCTAGGTCTTGCTCTAGGGCCTGAGAACTCAGTGGCAATCCCAGCTGCCTACCACCACATTTTTAGCAAGCATTAGAAAAAAAATCACTGTTGGCATGACAGCAATGTGCTTCTTCCGCAGAAAAATCTGAATGTGACATCGTGCCTCTCTAGGAATTGCCTGAAATGCTATGGTTTTACCATACAGTTTCTGACAATTCCCAGAGATGCATGACATCACTTCCAGGTTTTCCCAGGAGTGACATAACACCAGCAAGCTGACAGCACCCTCATGTTCCCATCCCTCAGCTTCCACCAGTTACCACTGCGGGCTGGCAACCCTACAGTTGAGGATATTTAATAAAACTGAAGCTTTGACAGTGTACCAAATCTGCATTTCCCATAACTTCACACATTTCAAATCTTGAATAATTCTCTCCATAATCAGAATGCAGATGCATCTTTCTCTGAACGCCCTATAAACACCATCATGTCTCCTTTTCTGTTTGTTTTTCATTTTAAAGTCAGGCTACAGAATTAAAAAAACATAGCCCAGAATGCAACACTTTCATATAACTGCAATCCCTTGACTCACTCATATTTTATTTGCCTGATAGAGTTTCTCTTCCATCATCCTCAGAGAGAGAGAGAGAGAGATTTCTTTCAAGCCATATGTTTGGATAGATTCACAAGGAACCTGGCTCTGAGCCTCAATTCTTTAAGAGCTTAATAACAATACTTCAGTCTGCTCTGGCTCTAAAGGTCAATTTACTGTGGAATGACAATAAGGAAGCTAGACAATGGTCTCTTAAAAGACAGGGAGGTTCTTGCTATTGTATGGGTTGGAGGAGGCATATTCTCTGTGTGACTACAAAAAGTTCAGACCCATTCTCTGGAGCCAGCAGCCTAGAGCTTCAGTGTTTCAAAGCACAAATCATGCAGGTTCTGTAGCTGAGAGGAAGTGACTGAGAACCATCTTATTTATATCTTGCTTTGTAAAAAGTCTGCTGTGAAAACGTCGTGATGCGACATGACCACAGAGTTGGAAACGACTGGTGCTTGCACAGGGGACTACCTTTACCTTTTAGTAAAGAGAGCAGGAAGCACCTGTTGATGATGATGCATCCTTGCAGGCTCAGGACCTAATGTCATCCATGACCTTGACTTCTTATAGAACATTTTGGAAGGTCCTTTGAGTCCACTAGGACTTAGCCAAATTGTATCAGCCCCCACTCATCAGACTGGTCACAAGCTGGATCTGGTCTTTGGGGCTGGGATAACACCGGATCTAATAGATATTGAAATGGTTCCATGGTCAGATCATTATGCCCTGAAAGTCCAACTGGACCTGCAGCCCTCCTGTTTAGGCAGCAAGCAGATTTATGCTTGCCCGTGGAGCTAACCGGACCCGGAGCAGCTTCGGGAGGCTCTGCAGGATCCAATGCCCCTTGGTGGGTCACTAGATGAGTTAGTAGAGGATTGGTATTCCCAGTTCTCTGCTGCCATCGATGACATCGCTGCCGGTGCCCTCTTTGCAGTTACACCAAAGCAGCCCCTTGGTATGCCCTGGAGTTGCAGAGGATGAAGCGGTGGCTTAGACGGCTAGAGCAAGTGTGGCAGAGATCTTTTGATGAGAAGTCTAGAACTTCTTATACAACATTTTTGAAGGTCTATGAGAAGGCAGTGAAGTCTGCTAAGAAAGATTTCTATGCAGCCTCCATCACGTCTGCAAAACTGCATCCAGCCCAATTATTTAGAACAATTTGATCCCTGACTATGGTGCCGATAGGCAATCAAAAAGATAGGGAATTGGATATTGGCTGTGAAGCTTTTGTGACCTACTTCGTGGATAAGATCTCGACTCTCCACCAAAATCTTCCAGCCACAGTTGACACAGTATGGGAACTGGAAGCCCATTGTCTGTCTTCGGGTCCCAGGTTGGACCACTTCAGCCATTTTCTTTGGAGGATGTGGACAGGATCTTGGCTGCAGTGAAGCCTACCACTTGTCCTCTGGATCCATGTCCATCCTGGCTTATTAAAGTGGGTGGAGATGGTATCCAGGGTCCCATAGCTGTCAACTTATTCCTGTCATCAGGGACATTTCCAGGTAGGCTTAAAGAGGCAGTGGGCTACCTGCTTTTGAAGAAACCATATTTGGACCCAGTGGTCGTAACCAATTATTGTCCAGTATCAAATTTACAGTTTCTGGGAAAGGTTGTTGAGAAAGCAGTGGCAGAGCAGTTCCAAGCATTCCTGGAAGATACATTTACCCTTGATTCCTTCCAGTCTGGCTTTTGGCCTGGTCATGGGATGGAGACTGCTTTGGTTGCCCTCATGGATGATCTCAGAAGGCATCTGGATCAAGGCAGGTCAGTGCTGTTGTTGCTTCTTGATCTCTCAGCAGCGTTTGATCTAATGACCCACCGCCTTGCCGACATTGGAGTTCAGGGGATAGCCTTACAGTGGTTTTCCTCCTTTCTCTGTGGTGGGGGACAAAGGGTGGCAATTGGTGAGCAGACCTCCCTGCTCACTAGAATTTGGTGTACCACAGGGAGCTATCCTTTCACCAATGATGTTTAACATCTATATGCACCCCTTGCCCAGATTGCCAGAAGTTTTGGACTAGGTTGTCACCAGTATGCAGATGACACCCAGCTCTATCTGTTGATGGCCATCCAGACTCTGCCCCAGACCATCTGACCAGGGCGTTGGAAGCTGTAGCTGGTTGGTTGCAACTAAGCCGGCTGAAGCTCAATCCAACTAAGACGGAGGTCCTGCACCTGAGTTGAGGGGGGCCATGATCGGACATCCAGCTCCCCACCCTGGATGGGGCAGCTCTCATGCCAGCCCAGAAGGTGAGGAGTTTGGGTGTGATTCTGGATGCCACCCTTTCCATGGAGGCCCAGATTACAGCAGTTGTGCAATCTGCCTTTCATATACTGGATCCGTTTCAAGGTACTAGTACTGACATTTAAAGCCTTGCGCAGCCTGGGACCAACATACCTACTATGGGACCGCCTCTCCCCATATGAGCCCCGGAGATTGCTACGATCAGCAAATCAACATCTTCTGACCATCCCTGGCCCAAAGGATGTCCGTCTTGCCCCAACCTGGTAGAATCAGCTGCCTACGGAAATTTGGGCCCTACCAGACTTACTACCATTCCATAGGGCCTTCAAAATGGAGCTATTCCACCAGGCTTTTGGTTGAGGCAAGTGGGCATCCTCACTTACTGTTTATATAATCTAACAGACCTCCCTGCTCTATTTGGATGGTTAGATATTGGGCCTACAGCTATGACATCTATGACACTCATGATATCTATATTTTAAATCTATAAATGTGTTGTACCAACCATGCTGCATATTTTGATTGTTTGTTTTTATGGTTTTATTATTGGATTTTTACTGTTTTATTGTGTTTGTGATCGCCCTGAGCCCATTACAGGGAAGGGTGGACTATAAATCTACTAAATAAAATAAAATAAATGTAACAAAACACATAAGGTGAAGATCTATCTCTTGACTAGCTTCTCCTGACATTGATATAGACTGTCTTCCAAGTTCAAAATTTAATGTGTTTTTTTTTATAAACAAAGATCAAATAAAACACAGCTAACAGATATACCAGCCAAAAATGCAATGATCGTAAATCCTCCCTTATCCAGTTTCTTTCCACATTCCTAAGAGTTTCTCTCTTTTTGGGGAGGGATCCTCACTTAAGGCTATTGGGACAGAGATTTTTAGTACTAAAATATTTAAAAAGTCCAAAAGTTTACTAATTCAACATTCTTCATCAAGCTAGCTAAACACACCAGCTTGCCCTTATAGTGCAAACAGCTTCCAGGCAGCGAGGCAAAAGTGAATGAGAAGAAATGCATGAGATGGTAGGTCTTTACTGCAAACACAGTTTGGAGGCATTATGTAGCTGCTAGACTAGAACTAACTATCTGGAAATGGACATTTTATTTCTGGTATCACAATCATGTATACCAGGAGAGGGCACCACACATACACATCATTTTGTCCAAAAAGGGCAACATACGTAGTTTGCAGCTTAGGCTTGCCGTGCTGCAGTTGGCAACTCCTGGGAAAAACTAGGGGGTGGGGATTGGCTCTGGTATGACAACATCAATTCTGGTGAAAACTGGGAGTGACATTAATGGGACATTTTAGGATTTACAAGTACTCTGTTGCAGAAACCTAAGGACCAATGCCAGTGCATGCCCCATTTCCCCTCTTCATTTCTTTGAGCAAAAGCAGAATATAGGCCAGGAAAGGCACTTGAGGTGGCAGACATGTGGTCAAGACATCAAGTGAAAACTGCAAACTCACAATCAGTTCAACTTTTAGAGGAAGTTCAGAGTTATGGAACCACATTATGAGAGCTTAAAATATAGTTAGTGGTGGATCATGCTGAATCCCCACCTGAGACTTCTTGGAGACATTAGACCCACAGCATGCTTGAGTTTGGACACCGGAGACCTTGAACAAGTAGTTATTTCTCAACCTAACCTGTTCACAGGATTGTTGTGTGAGCATGAAATGGGTTGACCTCATAATGTCTGTATGAGCTTCTAGGAGGAAGGATGGTGTTCAAATATGTTATAGAACTGAATAAAAATAATTATTGTAGTTCCTGTGGAGTGCAAAAGTGTTTGGTTTGTTTCAATATAGGGCTGTTGAAGGCTGAATATAAACATGGAAAAGCAGAGCTGGTTGTAATTAGATTTGGGGTCAATGATGCACGTAGTGTGGCAGCTTAGTGTGAACTATAGAACTAGTTCTCTTTTGTGCCACGTTTCACTCACAAATACAATAGCGTATACTGACTGTCTTTTTATAATTTATGTTCACAGCTTTTAAAGCGTAATTCAAAACAAACAAAAACTACAGTTGTGCAAAACACCTTTTAACTGTTGCATGTGGAAGCAAGGCTTTTTTTGGTAGCAGGAACTCCTTTGCATATTAGGCCAAGAGCTTACAGGGCTTTTAGTACATGGCCTACTCTGAGCTTCAGGAGGATTGGCTACATCAGGGGTGTGTGGCCTAATATGCAAAGGAGTTCCTGCTACAAAAAAAAAGCCCTGTGTGGAAGTATAATTTGTAAGACTTTTAACTTTATACATGAAAAATGGTAACAGGGAACACTCACCTTAAAAATACATATCTGTTAGATCTGAAACCACTAGAAACAGGGAGATAGGACACAGTTCTTGAATAATTTTATTATAGTTGGTTGCCTTTAGAAGTTAGCAGCTTTACCAGGGCTTTTTTTGAGCAGGAACGCACAGGAATGCAGTTCCGGCTGGCTTGGTGTCAGGGGGTGTGGCCTAATATGCAAGTAAGTTCCTGCTGGGTTTTTCTACAAAAGAACCACCACTGTGTGAAACAATGGTGACTTCAGCGGTGTATGGCCTAAAATGCAAATGAATTCCTACTGGGCTTTTTCTACAAAAAAAAAGCCCTGATTAGAACAACTCAGTTTGTATTTATGACTTAAATGGGTAGTTTTTATACCTGGGCACGATGAGGTTATTTTCAAGGTTATTTGGGGTTGCTGTTTTATACACATGGGAGTGTAACTGGCAGCACCATAGTTTATGTGAGCAGCATAAAAAGTGATCTCACAATACATTCATGACGATCAGTCGGGATTTATTCCAGGAAGATAGCCCATTGTATAAGTCAATTTTTGAAGAGAAGTGGTTTCCCTTTTTTAAATATGTAACTTCTCAGTTACTCATATTGTAAATCACCAAGGCTACTTGAATTTTGTTTGATAGTTTATCTGTGTGGCTAAACTATGTATGTATTATTTTGCAGTCTCAATTTTGTCTTAGTTTTGCTTTGTAATATTGAGGTTTATTTTTAAAAAAATTATTTTATTTTTGTATTACTTTTGAGATTTTAATAAATTATTTAAAACCAAAAAAATAAATAAAAATAAAAGTGACCTCACAGTTTATGGACTTCATCTAAACCAACTTCAGTATTCTCAATGGTGCCTTTTGGAATTTGGGATTATTGAGTATGTCATGCATATATCCAACTTTTTATAGACAAAAATAGAGATGCACTTTCATAATGCTGCTGCTTCTTATGCTGTGTGTCACTGCCTGCTGAAGTTCCCCCCCATTACACATTGCTGAAGGCCCTTCGCAGTCTGCTATTGGTCAGACAGGTTATTACTTTTTAAAAACTTATGGTTTTACAGTGGTTACAATCTCAGTAGGTCTGGTTGTATTTATTTTAGAGTTGTGCAACTCAAGTACATTCAGCAGCATATATTATATCATCTGGGTAGGCTGCTGTTCTTCGTAGTGATATGAGGAATGGTATTCAGTGGCAGGTTGAGCCTGTGTGCATACATTGATGTGCATGAGTCCGCAGGTATATTATGTCCAGTTGATTTTTATGGACCTTAGGGAAAGGGCCTGACTGGAGAACTGCAAGTGTAGCAACCTGCTCCTTTTAGAAAGAAATCTTCAGCATTTCCATGCAGGGACAGAACATAGGTGCTGTTGAAGTGTAAGACCTTGCTTGTATTCCGTGAGGTTTCTGCTCGTGTTTTACCAGGTGTCATGCCCCTGTGGCCCACTGGGGGGGTCCCCTGGCGGCCAGCCCTTCCAGCGGGCCTCATCGCCAGCTGTGAAGGTCTCAGAATGGGTGGAGGTCAGGTTTCTTCACCCTTCTGACACTCCTTTCCCCGGCTCAACGGTGGAGACTTCCTTACTCTCTTTCTCTATGTTGGGCAGCCTCCCCGTCTCATTCACCTCTCTCTTTCTCGACCTCTCAGACTGGCTTCCTTTTACTCCCCTTTGCACCACACCCCTTTCTCCCTGTTCCCTCCCTGGGCTGGCCCTGCCCCTCCTCAAAAGATCCGATGCCAGACCCTGGCGTCCTGAGGCGGTTCCCTGGTCTGGCTGTCATGCTGGCCCTCGGATGGGCTGGGCTGCAAGGCGTGGCGGCATGAGTTGTTGCGGGCCGAGGCAAGCCTCGGCAGCTCGTTGCGGGCTGGCTCCTCTTCCCTGATGGCTGGCCGGCCGTTCCCATGTTGGGCGGTCGCGGAGTCTGGTGCTCCTTGGAGCATGTTGGGGGGTGGGGGTGCCGCACTGGCTCGTGGCAGGGTCTGTGCGGGGCTCGGCCAGGGAGGTGCCTGTGGGGAGAGTGACCCCAGCAGAGGGTTTGCCATTCCCCCAGAAGCCCTCATTAATCCTTGGAGAAGCCCGTGCCATCCTTTCTCCACTTCTTACGTGATTTTGGGCAGTGGGTGGCTTGCTGGCCTTTTGACTGGGGGAGGTGGCCCAGGAGAGCCCCAGGTGAGCAAGGCCTGCTTGGGCTGGCTGGATCTTTAGCCAGCCCAAGCAGGCCTCACTTGCCCAGGGGTATCCTTTCTTGTATCAGGTTGCTTTTGGATGGTGGTGGGGGCATATGCTAATGAGTTATGCTAATGAGCGTTACCACTTGTTTTTCTACAAAACGACCCCTGTGTGTTACACATTGTTCATGTGAATGCAGATGACAGTTATACTCCCATGGGTATAAAAAAAAACAGCCTATTCCTGATGCTTATGCAGATGGCACAATTCAGTCCTCAAAGTAAATGAACTCATTTTCTGACTAGGCTGATATTTCATTGTTGCCAAATTGAGAAGTTGATTTCCATCATTACATTGCAGTGGGTAATTATTGTTTGACAGGAAGCAAAAAATAATTGATTCATGAGTGCCTAAAGCACGTAAGGTGCAGCTGGTGGGAGGTGATATTTTGCCACAAGCATAACAAGTTATCAAGGGGAGATTACTATGCGTAGTGTCATTCAGCAGCAGTGCAAATGTTTAATAGGATTAATATACTAATATTATTTATATCAGTAAGATCACTTGAATAAAAAGTCTCAGGGCAATTAACAGGTTCATTAGAAAAAAACGCTGAACTTGTTGTGTTACATGACACATGATCATGTTCTAAAGCTGTTGACATCAACTTAGAGGTAAGTGTTGGTTCGGAAAAAACATTTATCTCCAAACATATTAATTAAGCCAGTCACATTTAATTATGACATCAAGGCTTATTCCTCCCTGCTTCTTTCAATCCTACCTTCTAAAGTGCATGACAGTATCCTAGAGATTGCTTGGATGATGCAAAGGGAAGGGAATGATGCAAGAAAGGGAGCAGTAAATCAACCAATGGCACATACATACATACAGTGGTGGCTCAACAGGGGGCAGCTGTAGGTTGTTGTCCATGGCCAGCATTGTATGGCAATAGCTGCCTAGGCTTGCCAGGGCCAAGTGATGAGGAGCCAAACTAAAAGTGACAGTGTCCTTGTGGCCACCACAAGGATGCTGCGAGCATTTGAAAGACATTTTGAAATACTGCAAGGGCTCAGCACTCTTGTCCCCTCCCCCCCCACCCCTTTTCAAGTGCTGAAACTGCCATGGTGTGCGTAGAAGGGTGTATAACAAACCTTTCTGCGGCTATTTCAGCACTTGAAAAAACATGAGCATGGGGAGACAAGAGCTGCACAACTTATATAGATAGATTGATATTAATTTTTGTTTGTCACAAAATCTGCAAATGGCTGCTCATTGTGCTTTTGTATTAGAAGCTTAACAGGGCACTAAGAATTTAATACTGTAGAAGGGGACCAATGAAGTTCTTAAGGATGATCATTATACAAAACAATGTAAATACTTCTCTGCCGTTATATACTGGTCATTAAGAGGATTTTTTCCCAATTAATTGACTTCTCTTGTACATAATAAAAAGCAATGTCTGGCTGGTTTGGAAAGAGATATACTATATGTAAGGCCTTTCTGCTGGTGTGCCTGCAGATCTTAGCATCCTTAGCAGCAGAAACAGGGATAACCAGTTAGAAGCAGCCAGCAAGCTGGTGAGGGTGTTCCCTCCATCTAAAAAGTGTGATATAGCTTGGCCTCCTAAGAAGATGTGTTCTTTGAACCATGCCATCTGACAACTTTTAACAGCAAGTATGTCATAATTCTTCAGAAGAAACAGAAACCTGCCTTTCCCTGCCAACATCTTTGTGCACATATGCAACAGAAGAGTTGAATCAAACTGCCGTTCAATGCATCCCAAGTGGTAGAACAGATGGAAATATTTGGCCATTTTGTAGCTTCTCACTTTGGCTTCCTCTGCCAAATTATCCATACTTTCCTTCTGTTTAGCAGGAATATTTCCCAGAGTCATACCTCACTTAGAGAAATATTGTACTGTACAATACCAACAGGAGCATAAAACAATAAACGGATGTACTTCTTATGCAGTGTATTCATTAGCCATCTGTGTATATATAGTACAGATTGAAAGCAGCAACACATGTGGCCTTAACACACTGGGGGGGGGGTACTCCCTTGCCCTATTTGCAACATTAATGTACTTATTGCAGGGACTGTAGATGCCTGTTAGGTTGTGATCTAAATAACTCTATGATAATAAATGTACTGCATTATTAGAAAGAGCTTGACCTTCAGAGGCATGTACAGGCAATAATAATTCTAACAATTTCTCTGCTTTAATTTTAGTAATTTCCCCCCTCTCTTTTGAATATAAAAGCATTATTGTGCCAGTTCATAAATTTCATCTGCAAATGACCAATATAGCACAATATCCAGCAATGTGTAGCTGCAACCCTGGGGGTTTTTTTGTGGGGGGTGAAGGTGAATTACAGTCTCACCACCTCTGATTTGTCAAATAATTCAGGTGAAAAGGTTATGTCACAAAGCATATCCATAATTCCTGATTACCTGATACCAGACTACCATGTTTTCAGGATAAGGAAAGCTTGTTTGGAGATGGCACATTTTCTCTAAAAATACTACCACTCTTCTCTCACTTCCGCCATAAATCCCAGCTTTTCCTGTACGTAAGTGCTGTGAAGTTGCAAGCAACTTTCAAGGAAAGTAAAAAGCAGAGATGTTTTCCATTGCCTTCTTCTGCAGAGCGTTCCCTGGTAGTCTCCCATCCAAGTGCTGACCCTGCATAGCTTCAAAGAACTGACAAGATTGTGCTATACCATGTTGCTTTCCCTCCTTCCATCCCTCACTCAGCCATCTAAATGCATTTGGAAAAGTACCTTAAAATCTACTTTATCTTAAACAGAGATTCTTTGAATCTGGTGGTAAAATATGGAAGTCACTAGCAGCAAGGGTAAATAAATCAAAAGCAAAAGAAACAATTATAGGGATTAGAAATAGTGGTGGCGCAATGGAAACCAAAACTGAATGTATTGTTAAGGAATCCGAGACATATTATGAGAATTTATATAATGCTGATAGTCCAAAACTGAAAAAAAAAATGACTTTCTTAGATAAAGGTTGGTTAGACCATCCCTTAACTTTAAAGGAAATAATTTCTACTGTGGGCAGCCTAATCCAGACATAGGTGGCGGCCGGCCGTGGCGTAAGTGCTGCGCTGCTAGTAGACTTCCTGAGGACTTTGGCATGCTGGAGCATGGGGAGGAAAGAGGTGTAGTTTGACGTGAGGGAGATGGTCGCCATGGCAATGCCGTTGGCGTAGGACAAGGGAGGCGGAGGCAGCTGGAGGGGAGGACCAGCCCACCCACCCCCATTGGCCAGTCCACGGAGAAGCTGTCAATCCCCTCACCTCCCCACCCCCGCTGTCAGAGACTCTGCCAATGGTAGGCAGACAAGCAGGAAGTACCAAGTGCAGGAGTTCGCTGTCATTGACAGCGGCTGGAATGTGTGTCTGGGAGTGAGCAGCCCAGCAGCAGACACCCCCCCACCCAGAGACCCCCTGTGTTGCCCTGACGCCCCCTGCCATGTGCACGGAACACCTCCCCTGGGGGCCGCAGAACTCAGAGTGCAAATGCATCATCCACAGAACTCAGAGTCGACTTCATCAGCCCCCTCTTAGTGCCCTGCACACAACAGCCCTGTGGGGTCGGGTAGGCTGTCAGCCTGGGCAGGCTCTAGCTACACAGGGGTCAGTGTGACGGCTCATAGATCTTTCTCCCCCCCAAACCAAGTCTGCCCACCCTCCCAGGCATTCCCTTGGAGAGGCCACTGATGGGGGGGGGGGCTGCCCAGGGAACGTGCAGCAGATGCCAAGCAGGAGAGACAACAGAGGGCACAGCTCAGACTTTATTTTTCCGGAACTGAGTGCAACAGTCTCCCTGGTGTGCGCTGGGAAGTCTCGCCATGGGCAGGGCTCCATTCAGAGCGGTGGGCAGAAACAGTTGAGGGAGTGGGGGGGGGCAGCGGAGCGACACACGTGGAAGCCTCCCCGGAAAACAGAGACAGAGATCAAGAGCACCTGCTGCGTTTCAGCCGGGCGCTCTCTTAACGGGACAGTCTCTGACCCACCTCCCTGCAGCGGGGCAGCTGCCACACACACACATCCCGTGTCCTGCCAGCATTTGGGAACGTGGCAGAGGGCAGACCAAGGGAAGGGAGCAGGCAGCAGCACAGGGGAGCGGAGTCAGCAAATGTTCCCTGCCTGAGCCCACTGCCTGGTTCAAGTGCCAGAGACACGCGAACACCAAGCAGCTGAGAGCAAGTGGAGGGGGAGAACGGGGGGGGGGGCAGTGGAACTTACCCAACCATGGGCGACAGTCCTCGCTCGCATGCAGAGCCTCCGCAAGCCCAGAACCTGTGTAGACCTGGAAACAAGAGCAGAGCCCTTTGCCATGCGCTCCTCTTCCTAACAACTGAGTTGCGTGAGGCAGAGTGGAAGTATTTCTAGGAGGGGGGACATGGCGATTGGCTGCTGGGGAGAGGGCTCGCCAGCCCAGGGCACAAGGGGATTGGTGAGGCAATTACACCACTCCCTAAGGGGTTCACGAGCTCCCACGGCAGCGGGGACAACCTTTGTTTTTGGTTTCAATGAGTGCCTATGGAATATGCCGCTGTTTTCACGAGCGTAACTGTATGCCTCTTGGGGAGGGCATTTCATAGCCCAAAGTCCTTAGAGAGCCGCCTAAGCCTGGCCATGCCCCTGATTCCTCCCCCTCTTCCGCCACTGCAGTCTGCTTCGCCAGACTTATGCCTCCACTCAGGCGCACTCGAGCAGAGCTGTGCTCACTCCCCTCCACTGTGGCACCGCCGCTCTTCCACTGGCGTATGTGCCATTTCCGCCAACATGGCAGTAAGTCCACTCCCAAAGCTCTTCCCCCCACCCTGGATTGTGCTGTAAATTTCTTTAAAAGAACAAAGAATGAAGTTTAGTTATTTTCACTACTGAATATTATCAAACTTTTCTAGACACCTTATCTATACCTATGTTTAGGGCACTTGAGGAGTATACCTTACAAAACAGTTCCCAGTGTCTTGGGCTATGGGAAAGTTGTATTAATTTTAAAACCTGGTAAAGATAACAAAGAGGCTGGTTCTTATAGGCCCATAATTTTATTAAATAATGATTATAAGCGATGCTCCCTCTAAGATGTGGACTCTTCTGAGCAAAAATTCTACTTCATGAACTATTGGCATTAAAGTTGTGAGCAAACAATTTGGCTGCTGCATAAATTAGTTTGCTCTGGAGCCATCCTTCCTGAGCTAAGACAATAATGTGTGAGCTGGAAGTAGGGTTGCCAAGTCCCCCGCAGCCTCTGGTGGGGGGATTTTATTGTACCATAGAGTTTCCCCTCCAAATTGCTAGAACGTCCGGGAAAACCATAGAGTTTCCCCAGAAGTGCCTAGAGCAGCTGGCGGCAATGTTGCTGGCATGATGACATCACATGCGGGTGATGTCATCACACTGGCAACATTGGGGGAGGTTCTCCCTGCTGGCCCAATGTGGGCCGGTGGGTTGGGAACGCCTGCCTAGCCCAGGGGCTTGTCAGCCTTAGCTGGAGGCTAAAATACTGAGCTATCTCACTTTAACTCTGCTTATAAAATCTGATTATAAGATCTTAACAAAATCACTGGCATCTCGTCTGCTACAGATAATCTCAAAATGTGTAGATAATAATCAAACTGGGCTCATCCCTAAATTGGGTGGAATCTAGATGGTCTTTGACGGTAAATGTAGGGAAAGTTTGTAATCTGGCACAATATATAATTACCCAAAAACTTAAAGTCGCCTTTGTATTTCTTAATGTGAAGGAGGCATTTGATTAGGTGGAACCTAAATTTTTACTGCAAGGTTTGAGTTCAGTATCATCTTAGAGACCAACAAGATTTTTTTTGGGGGGGAGGGGTATAAGGTTTCAACATTCAAAGCTCCTGTTGTCAGATAATATTTTACTGGCAATTCTGAACGCTTTATTTGTTGGGCTAGTATAATGTGGTCAGATTTGCTTGCGAGATTAGCAATATCATGCCTTCTGTTGGCACCAATTAAAATTTTAAGAGGTGTTGAGAAGGGCTGTCCTCTTTCAGCTCTGCTGTTCACAGTAGCAGTCAAGCCACTAACAATCTATATATGTGAATCAAGTGAAATTCAAGACATTACATGACCACCATTATAAAGTGAATTTATATGCTGATGACTTGGCAGTTTTGTTGTTGAATGTCAATGAATCTCATGTAAAACTGAAGAAAATTATAGATGAATTTGTGGCAGTATCTGAATATAAGCTAAACATCTTTAAATTTGAACTACTGTTATCTAACATGGTGAAAGACAATTTAAATGTAGATAACTGGTTATGTAAGGTGTCTTATTCAGAAGTGCTTAAATAACTGGGAATTCAAATATCTATTAATTTAGATGTTTGTAAATTTAATCTGGTTCCACTTCTCAGATAAATTAAAACTAAAGTGCTTTATATAGCTTCACTGTCATTGTCCCTTTCTGATAGAATTGGTGTTATCACAATGCTTGTTCTTCTGAAATTAGTCCCCCCCCCCCAGTAACTTGACATATCTAATGCTGTATTTTTTTTTTAAAAAAGTCAGAAATTAGTATTGGACTTTGTTTGTGAAAAGAAAGTGCCAAGGGTTGATAGGAAGCAGGCACAGCAGAAGTGGAAAGGGACAAGATGAAGAAGTCTCAGTTTTTAAATTACAAAATCAAAGTTCAGGGACAATTTACTATACTTATTTATTGACAAATGCTAATTATTTGATCCCTAAATGGAAAAAGTTCTTAAGCTATGGAACAGACACAAGAATCTAATCCTATACATTTAGTTATGGTTGCTCTTTCTCAGTCTTCACTATTTTGAAGGAGAATATTTGTAAGATGGTGCATCAGTGACATCGTTTCACTGGTTTGGATTGCTAGAATTTACAGAAACAGCAGATATTGTGGTTGGTTTTGTAAACAATAGAACACTAATGTCTTACACATATGGTGGTATTGTAGTAGAGCAGAGTCCTTTTGGGACTTGATAATTAAACTGATATCTGCAACATTTGGGGTAGGCTTCCCAATCCCCAGGTCCCAGCGGGGGATCCCCCGGTTTTACAGGCTTCCCCCCTCCCCCAGCCAGCTGGCCGGCGGGGGAAGCCCCTCCCCCACAGCCATTATGCACCTCCATGAACAATTCCCATAGGGGATTATGGGGAATTGATCTGCGGGTATCAGGGGCTCTGGGGGGGCTGTTTTTTGAGGTAGAGGTGCCAAATTTTCAGTATAGCATCTAGTGCCTCTCCCCAAAATACCCCCCAAGTTTCAAAAGGATTGGACCAGGGGGTCCAATTCTACGAGCCCCAAAAGAAGGTGCCCTATCTTTCATTATTTTCTATGGAAGGAAGGCATTTTAAAAGGTGTGCTGTCCCTTTAAATGTGATGGCCAGAACTCCCTTGGAGTTCAATTCTGCTTGTCACATCCTTGCTCATGGCTCCGCCTCCAATGTCTCCTGGCTCCATCCCCAAAGTCCCCAGATATTTCTTGAATTGGACTTGGCAACCCTAATTTGGGGAGATTTTGAGGAAATCTGCCAACTTTGTTTTGTTTAATTTACAGTGTTTGTATCACAGCAATATCATGTTAACGCATTGTTGACAATAGTGAGGCTGGTGTTTGTTGAAATCTGGAAATCAAAGTTTAGACTGTGAATAAGTGATTGGGTAAATAAAGTCAAAACATATAAATTATTGAAATTGATTTTGTTTCAAAGATCTCAAGATATTGAAAGGTGTTACAAGAATGTGGAATTGTGTGATTCTAAAAATGGAACATTTTCACACTGTAGAGCATTTGACATGAAAAAGTGCTTTAATTTAATGAGGCAAGTTTTGATTCTGTTTGTTGTATAAACAGTATTATTTTTTCTCTTTTTCTTCTTCTGTATTTTTTAAATGCATCCTATGTATCTATGTGTGGTTGTAGTATTATTATCAAAAAAATAAGTTTCAAGAAATTATGGAAGAATTCCTCTTGTAAAGAAAAAAAAAAGTAAAGGTAGTCCCCTGTGCAAGCACCAGTTGTTTCTGACTCTGGGGGGATGTCGCTTTCACAACATTTTCATGGCAGACTGTTTACGGGGTGGTTTGCCACTGCCTTCCCCAGCCATCTACACTTTCCCCCCAGCAATCTGGATACTCATTTTACCAACCTTGGAAGGATGGAAGGCTGAGACAACCTTGAGCCGGCTACCTGAACCCAGCTTCAGGCCAGGATCAAACTCAGGTCGTGAGCAGAGTTTGGACTGCAGTACTGCGGCTTACCACTCTGTGCCACGGGGCTCTCCTAATTCCTGTTGTAGTGAACATGTTTTTGCATTGGAGGTGGGCAGAGTCTGCAATACACTAGAATTGCTTCCATACTATTTTCCCCCTCGTGTGAAGAGTAATACTTGGACTAAACATACAAAACAGTCACACACAAAAACGTATTTATATTGAATGTCTTGCAGCAAATTAAAAAATGAGGGTAACCATGTTTTCTTTACTGCTGAGGGAGAGGGGTGACTTCCTGTATCAGTAGATTTGCTCAGCTTGCTGGGAAAGAGGCATCTCCCAGAACGCCTATTCATAAATCTTTCACATTGCATTCAGCTTATGTTTCTCCTCCAGTGTCTTCATTTGACTGCAAAGAATTTTAATACCTTTGCTCCTTGTTGTATGGCTGACTTGCAGTGCATAGTTTTATTTTTTCCTGAACTTCCTGCTCATGATTTTAATGCTGAAGCTGGCTTTAATATAAGGGAAAGACTTATTTGGATGGTATGCCTGGGAAATCATGCACAAACAAAAGATGGTTCTTAAATGATCTTGACTTCTATGTAGAATATAAACAAGGAGCAATTTGATAATAGTAGTTATTAGGTAGGGAGCATGGACATAATGATGATTGCCTGTGTTGTAATTTTTCAGCTATTCATTAGTACATAATTATAGTACTGATAACTTGTCTTATGACGCTAAGGAGCGCTGAAGCAGTGCTAAAACCCCTTGCTTCTGTGCCACTACTGTTAACTTTACAGGAATGCTTGTTAGGGCTGCTGTTCCTTGCCCTAGAGCTCAAATGTATGTTTTTTTAAGTTCTCAGGGTCTACTGTGTTCTCTAGATGTGTTGTCTTGATAGAACAAGAACACGGTCTCATGGAACATTGTAGTCTATAAAGAAGCTGGCATACCTTTCAACAAGAGCTTTCCAAGTGTGTGGCATAGATGGTCTGAGGCCACTAATGGAATGGGTATGCATTGTCACAAATGTGCTTTCTGAAGGGTCCCTAGAGGCAGATGGACAACTGATCTTTGCCATTCTGACACAAGCTATGCGGTAACAGATACATATGTAGACTCGTTTCCTTTTTTTCTTTACAAGTGAAATTGTAAGTGAAACTTTTAAAAAATTGCTGTTTAATTAAAATTTGATAGAGGCACCAGAGGTCAGATAAAGTTGCCTCAGGGGCTGGACACAGCCTGAGGCTACCAGTTGGCCTTTTCTGCTCTAGAGAAAACAGGTTGCACTAATGATTGGTTGTAAAAGAGGCTGAGGACTGCAACACTGATGAAAAATATACCCTTTATAATTATGACTCAGTGGAGAATTCTGAAATGCATTCTGTCTAGATTTGTTGTAGAATAGTGTTTTATCCATATGCTTGGGTCTGTTCCTGACCGTTGTGCTGAGCTAAAACAAAACAAGAGTTTACATTTATTGCACTCTTCACATGATTTTGCTACATATGTGGGCATACAAAGGTGAACAATTGTTCAGTATAAATACTGTTTGGAATCACATCTGGGTAAGATGTGGGATTATCCAGGGCCATTCTTTTTTTTTTTTTTCAAATTTTGCACATATCACTATGCTTGATGTTATTTTTGCTATAGCTGATTATATCATAAAGATGTATCAGAATCAATACAATGTAGTGCAAACGGAATCTTGAGGTAACCATGCTTGTGAATTGAGGGAATCATACCCTGCAGCAACTTGTTAATGAACCAATTTCAGGATTGTTTTTATAAGTTCTTTTTGATAAACTGGGTTTGGGAATTCTTAGTACAGAGAGATTGTCCAGAACAAAAACAATATGGAGCAAGAGAAAACTGCTTATCTCTAGAAATATTTTTGCTGACCCTTAGACTCCTTACAGTCAGCAAAAACAAGACCTGGAGCTGACTGCAGCTCAGATCATGAGCTACTAATCGCAAAATTCAGGCTTAAACTGAAGAAAACTGGGGAAACCATTAGGCCATTCAGGTTTGACCTTGATCACATTCCTTGTGAAAATACAGTGGAAGTGAAGAATAGGTTTAAGGAACTAGAGTTGATAGAGTGCTTGAAGAACTATGGATGGAGGTTTGTGACATTGTACAGAAGGCAGCAATCAGCACCATCCCAAAGAAAAAGAAATGCAAGAAAGCATAGTGGCTGTCTGATGAGGCTTTACAAATAGCTGAGGAAAGAAGGAAAGCAAAAGGCAAAGGTGAAAAGGAAAAATTCACCCAACTGAATGCAGATTTTCAGAGAACAGCAAGGAGAGATAAGGAGGCCTTCTTGGAGGAACAATGCAAAGCAATAGAGGAAAATAATAGAATGGGAAGGATAAGGGACCTCTTCAAGAAAATTGGAGAAATCAAGGGAATGTTTTGTGCAAAGATGGCCATGATAAAGGACAAAAACGGTAGGGACCTGGCAGAAGCAGAAGCGATCAGGAAGAGGTGGCAAGAATACACTGAAGAATTATACAAGAAGGATCTCCGTGTCCTGAACAACCATGACAGTGAAATTGCTGACCTTGAGCCAGACATCCTGAAGAGTGAAGTCAAATGGGCCTTAGAAAACATTACTAACAACAAAGCAAGCGAAGATGACGGTATCCCAGTTGAGCTATTCAAAGTCCTAAAAGATGATGCTGTTGAAGTGATGCACACATTATGTCAACAAATTTGGAAAACACAACAGTGGCCACAGGATTGGAAAAGGTCAGTTTATATTCCAATCCCAAAGAAGGGTAATGCCAAAGAATGTTCAAACTATCGCACCATTGCACTCATTTCACATGCCAGCAAGGTCATGTTAAAGATCCTACAAGCTAGGCTTCAGCAGTATGTAGACCGGGAACTACCAGAAGTTCAAACTGGATTTTGGAGCGATAAAGGAACTAGAGATCAAATTGCCAACATTCAGTGGATTATGGAGAAAGCATGGGAGTATCAGAAAACGTCTATTTCTATTTCATTGACTACACTAAAGCCTTTAATAGTGTGGATCACAACAAACTGTGGCAAAGAGATGGGACTACCAGCCCACCTCACATGTCTGATGAGAAACCTGTATAAGGGTCCAGAAGCAACTGTCAGAGCAGGATATGGAACAACTGATTGGTTTATAATAGGAAAAGGCATTCGACAAGGATGTATATTGTCACCCTGCTTATTTAATTTATATGCAGAGTACATCATGTGGAATGCTGGCCTGGATGAAGCAGAAGCCAGAATTAAGATTGCTTCAGATATGCAGATGACTCCAGTCTGATGGCAGAAAGTGAGGAGGACCTAAAGAACCTCTTGTTGAGGGTGAAAGAGGAGAGCACAAAAGTAGGCTTGAAACTCAACATCAAAAAAACTAAGATCATGGCATCCAGCCCCATCACACCTTGGCAAATAGAAGGGGAAGACATGGAATTAGTGACAGACTTCACATTTCTGGGATCCAAGATCATTGTAGATGGTGACTGTAGCCATGAAATTAAAAGATGTTTGCTCCTTGGGAGGGCAACTATGGTGAACCTGGGCAGTATAATAAAAAATAGAGACATCACCCTGCCAACAAAAGTCCGTATAGTCATAGCAATGGTATTCCCGGTAGTAATGTATGACTGTGAGAGCTGGACCACAAGGAAGGCCGAGCACAGAAGAATAGATGCTTTTGAGATGTGGTGCTGGAGAAGAATCTTGAGAGTCCCTTGAACTGCAAGAAGATCCAATCAGTCAGTCCTAAGGGAAATCAACCCAGACTGTTCCCTGGAAGGTCAGATGCTGAAGCTGAAGCTCAAATACTTTGGCCACCAAATGAGAAGGGAGCACTCACTGGACAATATCCTGATGTTGGGAAAGACAGAAGGCAAAAGAAGAAGAGGACGGCAAAAGATGAGATGGCTGGACAGCATTACTGATGTAACAAACACGAATTTGAGCAGACTTCGGAGGATGGTGGAAGGCAGGAGGGCCTGGCATGACTTTGTCCATGGGGTCGCAAAGAGTCGGACTCGACTGTGCGACTGAAAAACATACACGATCCTACCATTTGATAGGCATCTTCCAAACATGGGCACAGCTGAAGAGGACTGAGGGATGAAGGGAAGAAGGCAGATGCCTGGGATAAAGTGCGGTGGTGTTGCAGAACTGAAGGTTCCCAGGGGTCTTTTCGTAAAAAAAGCTTTCCAGGAACTCATTAGCATACCTTATTTGCATAAGTTATTTGCATATGCCACTCCTCCTGACATCTCTGGAAGTGTGTCAGAAGGCAACGCCCACCACTCAGGCTCCACCCCAAAATCTCCAGGTATTTCCCAACTCAGAGCTGGCAATCTGGAAAAAAATTCCTTCAAAAGCACAAAGAAAACAGTCAAGTTATTAAATGATTTCAATATCACAAACATTTACCAGAGGGCATGCATGGCCTGTCAAGTTACTTTTGGTGGAAAGAAAGATGGGGGACAGATGACAGGTAGAGACAGAGAAAGGAAGGAGAGGTGAGGGGGGTTGAGAGAGAGAACAGAGGGGAGAGAGGCTTCTCAGTCTGCATTCCACACACAGGGAAACTATCTGCCTGCTAAGTTAGCAACAGTTCTTGAAACCAACCCTTTTCTGGACAGTTTTTTTTTAGTAGTGACTGGGACTTGCCACTTTTTTCTGGCTTACACCATTTTTCTTTCATGGTTAATATTTTTTTTTTGCACTAATTTGATTGGTCCAGTAAAAAGCCTTACATTGATTTTATTCTTGTTTCTGTATTTTTATTTCTGCAGTAACAAGACTGGGCTTTTTTAGTCTGCCTTTTTTCATACTGATCATCACAGGGTTTCTTTCCTTCCCATACTATCTCTTGGAGAGACAGGGCAGCCCACTTCCTCCATATAGGGGAGAAAAGCCCTCCATCCTCTCTCCTGGGGAACTGAACCTCCTACGGTGCAGGGGAAAGAGACCTATCTCTTGCAGAGAAAGGGCAGCCCACTTCCTCCAAAAAGCCCTCAGTCCTCTCCGCTGGGGAACTGACCTGATTTGTGGGGAAATCTCCAGGAAAGATCCGGAGGCTGGCTCCTTTGCTGAGAGAGAGAGAGAGGGGTGGGTGGGAAAAGAAGATATAGAATCGCGAGCCCCCTCCAACAGAAGACTCCCACTCACCCAGTAGCCCAGGATGGCTGGACAGGCCTTGCATGGCCAGGGAACTCTCCTGTGCCCCCCCAGCTGAAAGGTGAAAGATCTCCCCCTGAGATGTCTGTTTGCTTAGCAAGATGTAGGCTGAAGGTGCTTCTCCCCATGCTGCCTCCACCAATGCCTGCTTGACAAGGCAGACCCCAGCCTTGTCCTGCTGTGGTGGCCCAATGCACTCGCCTTCAGCAGAGGAGAGCTCCTCCCCCGAGGGCAAGTGCACCCAGCCAAGTCGAGCAAGGCAAGCCAGGCCGGGCCTGCAATGAAGGCCACACATCAGCCCTGCCGCCCTTCCCTCGAGGGCAAGTGCACCCAGTGAAGCGAGGCAAGGAAGGCCAGGGCTGCAATGGAGGCCAGAGATCACGCCCCTCCCGCCACCGCCCTTCCCTTGAGGGCACGTGCACCCAGCTGAGCAAGGCAAGGAAGGCCAGGCCTGCAATGGAGGACAGAGATCACACACCCCCGCCACCGCCCTTCCCTCAAGGGCAAGTGTGCCCAGCCAAGCAAGACAAGGAAGTCCAGCCTGCAATGGAGGCCACAGATCACCCCCCCCCCCGCCACTGCCCTTTCCTCGAGGCAAGTGTGCCCAGCTGAGCAAGGCAAGGAAGGCCAGGCTTGCAATGGGGCCAGAGATCACACACACACACGCAGCCGCCCTTCCCTCGAGGGCAAGTGCACCCAGAGGAACAAGGCAAGGAAGGCCAGGTCTGCAATGGAAGCCAGAGATCACCCCCCCTGCCGCCGTCCTTCCCTCGAAGGCAAGTGCACCCAGCCAAGCAAGGCAAGGAAGTCCAGGTCTGCAATGGAGGCCAGAAATCACACACATACACACCCTGCCACCCTGCTGAGCAAGGCAAGGAAGGCCAGGCCTTCACTGGAGGCCAGGGATCCCCCCCCCCCGTCCACCAAGCCGAGCAAGGCAAGGAAGGCCAGGCCAGGCCTGCAATGGAGGCCAGAGATCACCCCACCCCCTGCCGCTGCCTTATAAGGTAATAAATAAATACTTTGTCTCTTCTCTCCCGAAACTTTGTTCCTGTGTGTTCCCACTGGAAGTGAGCCCTGGTTCCAACCAATGGAGAGAGCATGAGGACAAAAGAGAAAGCCAATTAATAAGGGTTTCTCATCCTTCCACCAGTTTTGGCATCACTCACAGGGCATATTCCTACACATTCGTGTGTTTGGGGATTTAATTGGTATATAATATTGCAGTGGATACTCTGTCAGGGGTGTCAAACATGCAGCCTGGGGGCCAAATCAGGCCCTTGGAGGGCTGCTATCAGGCCCCCGAGCAACTGGCTGTCATCTGCTTCCTTCTCCCTTTCTCTTGCTTTCTTTTGCATACAGTGGCAGATTAAACCCTGTGGAGGCCCCGAGGCAGTCAAAATTTCAGGGGCCCCCTCACAAACTATCTCAGAGTTGAAGTGCCCACCCCTCCACCTGTGGCCCTGTTGCAGCCTGCAGGCACCTTCTCAAAAGCCCCTTTGTCAAAGCTGCGTGAGAGTGGCAGAAAGAGGCAAACTTGGTCACAACACCAGCAGCCGCCGCACCAAGCAAGTCAGGCAAAGAGTGGCTCAGTTGCTGTAACATCGGGGGAAAGAGGCTGAAGAAGTATTAAGCGAAACCGTGAGGATTCCTTTCTAAAACGGTTCCTTAGTCTCTCTGTACCTTCACGAGTGGAACACTAACAAACTCAAAGACTCCACCCTCATCTTTATTACATCTGTTTTGAAGAAGCTTGTTTCTAAAAGACTGCATGAGACTGTGTGGGGAAATTTCAAGCATTAAGTATTTAAGTGTTTCTAAGTTCTGTTTTATTTTAGTTTGCACTAAAAGAATGCATTTATACACATTTTACATGAGAGTTTCATTGCTTCTGACGGTTGTTACATATCGCTCACTATAGACACCGGTTCCAGTTGTATTCACTATCTCTTCCTTCTATTGGCTGAGGCTCCTCCCCCTTCTGGTCTTCTGGGGAAGGAAAGAAAGAGCCAGAGCTTCCTTTTCCCAGCTCCCTGGATCCCATGGGAGAGATACAAAGAAAGCACTTTAAGACCAATGAGTGCTAATGTTTTAAGCATTTTTATTTTAAGGTGTTTTTTAAAAAATCTTTAATTGTGTTTGTCTGTGTCCTTAATAAAGTTTATACCTCTGCTACCTAATCTTAAATAGGTACATGCACGGCACGGCACGGCCCAACAGAGCTCAGCCCTACAAGGTCTCATTTATGTCAGATCCAGCCCTCATAACAAATGAGTTTGACAACCCTGCTCTAAGTCATAGGATAAAAAGTTGAAAATTACTGTATTCCCCCCACTTTATTAAACTACTTTTCTGATACAGATACAGTTTTAAATATATCAAAACTACCATCCAACCAGTACAACTGGGAATAAGAACAGGTCAGCACTGTGAATGTTTTGAAACCTCATCCTCTGCTAATTAAGGGGGTTTGCTGTCACATGGAGAAAATTTGTTCACATCTAAGCCACTACTTTGGGTAGTGAAAGATGGGATATAAAACCAACTCTTCCACTTCTTCTCACATATGCAACATATGAATGAAAGAAGGAAACCTATGCTCACTGAGATCTCCATGTGTGCATTAGAGTACCCTCAAATGTTTGGATATTGATCATATCGTATTCATGAAACTACTAGGAGCAATGAAAATATTACATCCTGAAATTATGTTTTGCAGGAGACTGAAGGCACAAGGCTTGGCCATCAGAAAAGCCATGAATAGCCCTAACATCCTTTATTGTTGAAAAAGACTCTAGAATGTTGTATCTGCTTTGAAACCACTTGCTGGATTGCTTGTGCAATTAAACTGGAATATATTGTCTTCTGGCTGCAGAGTTTTCCAAATGGAGTTCTGAAGAAGAATTTCACCCTAGTGATTTGAAACAATATTCATTGTGGCTTATCTCATCCATGGTGGTGGTGATGGAAACATGGTCAAAATCTAGTTGACTTAGCGTGACCCATGTAGGATTGTCGAGGCAAAAGATGAATAGAGGTGGTTTGCCATTGCCTGCCTTTGTGTTGCAACTCGCAACCCTTGTCTCCCTTCAAAGTACTAATCAGGACTGACCTAGCTTAGCTTCTGAAGTCTGATAAGATTAGTCTAGCCTAAGTTATCCGGGTCAGGGCTGAGCTATACTCCTGGAAATTTAATTTATTGGCTATGTGGCCATTAAAACATCGTCTAGCAACTCCTAGCCTGCTGGATGGAAATCACTTAAAAAGACAGATCTGTGATAGCATAACTAGGTAGTCATAATAGCTTTGATAACCTGCTTTAATAAAATGTGAGATCCAGCTTTGATATCCTCTTGATTTACTTGCCACTCTTCCATTGTGCTTTGATATATTGGACTCTGTCCCATGCAAATGAAAACATAATGTCTTTAATAGCTCCATAGATGGATGAAATGAAGTGTGCAATGGGTTCTTATCATATTTTCAAGTCAGTGCTCTTTTCCCTAAAGCAAAAAATAATTAAAATAATGTATTAGGGTATGAGCAGCTATGTAGTGACAGAATAGCTTTGTGTGTATAATGAAAAAAGAAGTATGTTAAGTAAGAAACATGATGCAGTGCTTGAATTACAGGGGGCATGAAGGGTACTAGCTCCCCTACCTCTTATAATGCCCCCCGGTAGTTACTCTTTTAGCCAAAGGGTAAAACTATTCCTGTGACATTTCTCAGTAGAAACTGGCACTATTAAACTAATAAGTTCAGGTATGTGGCTATTGGCAGTTGTACTTTTCAAAAACACTGGCAGTTTTAGATACTCATTTATATCATAAGGTTTGGGTTACATCTATAGACCTTTATAAAAACAAGCAGAGAGGCTATGCATGTTTATTTGGGACTATTTTCCGTTAAGCTCTGTAGGAAGTACATAGCTCCTTGCTATCAGTTCTAACACCTATAGAATTTTATGGCCTATGTTCTTATTGCATTTTGATGGTTGTGAATTGGCATATACAACACTTGCTTCAACCAATGAAAAACTACATCGCAGCACTTATTTTGGCTGGTAGTGGTAGACTGGGAATGATCCATCTTTGGTCATTTCTGTGGGTTGCCTAAGGTTGCTCAATCACCTGCAGGCTTGTCTCGCAGATGCTCACAAGCTGTAATCAGTAGAAAATAAATATAAATAAAATGAAAAGAAATATAAATAAATCTCAAACCATTCCAACTGATGGGCAGGTGTACTTGGCTACTGTCAGGTGGTCAGTTACGGGCTTAGAATAATTTTTTAAAATCCCTCTCTTAAGGATGAGAGTGTTGTCACGTGATTGCTTCAGTGCTACTGTTCAGTGCCTTTTCCCCATTTCCCCCCTAGAGATTTTGGGGGTGGAACCTGAAGAAGGTGGGGTTTGGGGAGGGGAGAGATTTTAATGGGGTATAATGGTACCTTCCAAAGTGGCCACTTTCTCCAACTGAACTGATCTGTTGTAATATCAGTAGATCTCCAGCAACCACCTGGAGGATGGAAACCCTAGCTGATGCATTTCAAGGGTTCTATCCAGGGCAGCTCACAAAATACAACATGGTTGAATGATAAAACAGCATAAGATCATTACAGTGAACAAGCCATTAAAAACCTGGCCAGCAAAAATCCTTAGCAAGACCGCAAATCAGTACAAAACATTTAGCACCCTAGAACAATTCTCATAAAACAGTATTCGGTGTAGAAGCTGGTGGTAAAACCAGTTTTAAAGGATCAAAACCCTTGGTTAACCCCTAGTAAAAAGAAATGCTTTGGCTTGGCAGCTGAAAGAGAATAGGGTAGGCAGCAGGCAAGCCTCAAATGGGAGGGCATTCCACAAGAAAGATGCCACTACTGGAGAGAAATACCAATCTCTGGTTACTACCTCCTTCATTTCTGTTTGTGGGACATGGAAAGCAGGGGTTGTGAAGCAGTTCTTAATTCTAATAAGAGCAGAAATCTATTGATATAATTTTCATAGAAAAGTGCAAGAAACTTTAACTTGTAAAGTCAGCTGTGCTTGCAAGTTCTCTTATAGTACAGGGGTGGCCAACGGTAGCTCTCCAGATGTTTTTGGCGTACAACTCCCATCAGCCCCAGCCATTGGCCATGCTGGCTGGGGCTGATGGGAGTTGTAGGCAAAAAACATCTGGAGAGCTACCTTTGGCCACCCCTGTTATAGTAGATTGTAGTCATTGCATTACTGATATATTGACTTGTTTTGGTTCGCTTGTAATCCACATCAGCTTCCCACAGTTCATCAAGTGTCCAAGAAATCATGTTGTAATTTTCTGTGGCTAGAATCCAGCAAACCATTTAAAGAAAATTACGTTCCTCATGCTCATGATCCCACCTTTTATAGTCATAGTTTGCCTTGCAGATGGATAAACATGACTTTGTGTGAGACCAGGATGACAGATTGCAAAAGTGAAGTAAGGTTTTTTGCAGGTGTATCTTGGTCAGGCAGTATCACCTGCCACAGCTAGCAGCCTAGCTAAATAAATAAAATGATGATGATGATGATGATGATAAATCAGTTCCATCAGAGACATAATTCGTGGAGGGTTTTACCAGATGTTTTTTGTCAAATGCAGGGATCCTTTAAGGCAGGGGAGGCCAACGGTAGCTCTCCAGATGTTTTTTGCCTACAACTCCCATCAGCCCCAGCCAGCATGGCCAATGGCTGGGGCCGATGGGAGTTGTAGGGGGAGAAAACATCTGGAGAGTTACCATTGGTTATCCCTGCTTTAAGGGATTTGGATGTTCAAGAAAGCTCAGAGGCAAAATACCTTTGTAACACAAACATGGTTTAATTAAGGAAAAGTAGTCAATAATGTAAACAAACACACTAGTCTCTTATGTCCCTCTTAGTGGGGGGGGGGGCGCTTCTTATAGTAATGGCTATGCCACTGAGCCTTGCCCCACAGCACCTTCAGAATTCTGGTAAAGGTTACTTGCTTCCCCTTCCTCCTTTATTCTCTTCTCCGCTTCTTAGATGTGGCCTCCCGGGACTAGTTACACCTAGCTCTCTCCCCAGTCACACTGGCTTGAGCCTAATGCCTGCACCTGGAGCTCCCTTAACTGGGAAGGCTGAATGACTAAAAAGGAGGAGGTAATCCTGTAGGTACTTAGAAAGCTGGTTGCCAATATGCTGGAAATCAGACTAGGGGGTCACCTGACCACACCATCCCTAATCCTCAAGGATTTTTCTGCATTGGCCCTAGATGGAGTAGTGGAGTTCTCACTTTCATCAAGGACTAAAGAAAGATCTACATTTTACTGATGCCAAATATATTATCTTTCTCCATGTGGCAGGGTTACTACAGTGTTATGTATGTGAGTTAATGTGTATCAATGGTGTTCCTGCCTGGCTCATTGGAGCCTGAAGGACTGATCTTGGGGAGTAGGATCCAAATCCAGACTGCCCTGCTCCAATCATGGGCCCTCGGCCGGTTTGAATGACCCAGTAAAGTGCTAGCACGGGAACCGGTGTTGCATATAGTTGGCCCAGTGGGCCCCGTTCGCCAGTCTTGTTAGTGCAGCCATCCACCATGCTGTACTCAATAAAGAGCTTTTTATCACTACCACCTCGCCTCTTCAGTGCCTAAGAACCAACTATATTATACACGGCATGAACTTCACTATGTAGGTTAGGAGTGGGGAACCTTTTTTCTGCCAAGGGCCATTTGGAGATTTATAACATCATTCGCTGGCCATACAAAATTATCATCTTACAAAACAATGCTCTGCCGAGGGAGAACAATTCAGGCTGGCAGAATTAATGCAAATAATTGTTTTTCTATTTGAAGGCATATGGGGAGAGCCTAATTCAGTACACACACATACCCCAGCCTGCCGCCCTAGGCAAATGCCTAGGTCCAGGCATATTAGACCACATCCCCTAATATTAGCATATTAGGCCACACCATCTGGGATAATCATGTGCAAATTGAACTGGTGGTAGCTGGCTCCCACTCCCGCCACCCTCCCTTCAGCTGCTCCCAGGAAACCTTTAAAGGCATCCACATACCCCAGCAGCAGTCCTTCACAATGCCCATGAACCAACAATCCCCAAGTGCCAGACCAAGTGATCTCGAGGGCTGTAAACATCCCTTGGGCCTCACTTTCCCTACCCCTGATGTAAGTGAACTAATATTCAACATGTCCCTGCAAAACATCCAAAAGGAATGTTTGTACTCTTGAAGCATAAGCATTAGATCTTGGTAATAACAGCCAGCAGCCTCCATATAACCTACAATGAGCTGCTAGTCAAAAGGCCATCAGCCTACGTACAAAAAAGGTCACCTTCCTGACCTTTCAGATTGCCATCTTCTTATTGACCCCAAATACCTACTGCTTTCCTTCCCTCCACTTCAGAAAAACAAACTTTATGTACAGAATAGAGCTTTTGGAGTTTTTAAAAAACAAACATGTGCAGACTGTGCATAAGCTTCCCCTCATTTCTCTCTAAAAATTGAGAATAGATGTTCAAGTGTTTATGGTGTTTCATGTTTTCATGCCTGGTTGCACACAGCAGAATTCCTATGTGACCTCTGGTAAGGGTTTTTATTCTTCATCTGTAAAATAAGGATGGTAGCCATTCTCTCTCCCACATAATTGTGAAGACAGGATTGAATATAAGGCAATGAGAGTCTATGGAAATAGCTTGTCAGTTACTTGCTTTGAAGTAGTGCCACTGAAAGTAATCTGTTTACGCCACAGAAAGCAATTTAGAAGACTACAACTTGTCTTGTAACAGGGGCCGTATGAATAACACTTGATGGAATTACCAATTGCAATCACTGGAGTTGAAAGTAAACACTGGTTGTGAAGTGGATTTCAAATTGCGTGTTTTGAAAGGTGGTGTAAGCAGATGGAATGTTACATTTGAAATTACATTGAAAAAGCTTTTTTTTTAGAGAACGTCCAGTTTCTTAGCTTTTGTACCTGTGTTGAACAGCATTTGATGTTTGTAGGAGGACTTGTCCTCAATACTTACTTATCCATCCGTTATATTTGCTTATCCCTCTCCCTCCACTTCAGTATGGAAACTAAATAAACTGCAGGAGGGATTTTCGAAATCCAAATGGGCTGTGGCATCATTAGATAGTATATAATTCAATATTGATGGAACACTGGATTTATCTTTCCATTCTTGAAAGTTACAAAACAAAGATTCAGGTGAGGTAGCCAAGTCGGTTTGAAACATCGGAACAGAAGTTGTGTCCAGTGGCAGCTTGAAGACCAACAAAGTTTCATTCAATGCATAAACTTTTGTGTGCAAGGACGCTTCGTCAGAAGAAAGCTTATACTGTCAATAAAACTTTGTTGGTCTTAAAGGTGTCACAGGACTAAAACAAAGTGGATTTAGAAGAGAATAATGCTGCTCAAGATGGCACCATTAGTGCTTGTAAAGAAAATAGCAATGCATCAGATTATTAGTCTTTCAATATCAAAGTATGTCTATGGGATGGTCAGTAAAACCCTAAATTAGACAGGACACATCGTTCCCATATCAAAGGAAGAATTCTTTTGAAAGTGGAATAATATCAGAACCTTTTATGAGAAAAACTGGTCTTACAAAGTGTCATCAGCAACATTTTCATTTAAATTATGTTTATATATTTAGGAAGAACAGTAATTCCATCATAGGAATCTAGCAAAGATAATCAGATCTGTGATTGAAGTCTGGAGTGATTCTCATTCAACAACAACCTTTATTGGCATTATACACTAGGAAGTATACAGAGTACTTAAGGAGTACTTAATACAATTAACACAAATCTCACCTTTTAGAAGCCAGATACCAAAAAAATTGCCACCGTATCAATAGTTACAGCATTTTTCAAGGAAAGAAGAAAAAGGGACTTATGGTTATCAGATTGTCCTATTAAATTCTGGAGTGATTCGTAGGGTTTACTTCTGTAGATGCTTTTCACCTACAAGACAGACAGAATAGGGTTGCCAGGCGGGACCTGCCAACCATTGGGAGAGCTGTGGGTGGGAATATGGGGGGTTGGGGTGGCACATGCAGCTGCAGCACATATCTCTTCCAGTAAAAAATGGAAGTGACATAAGGAGCTCTAGGATTCAATGAAAGGTCTTTTGTAAAAACCTTAGAGTTTCCAGTAATTCCTAAAGCCACCCTATGTCACTTCCAGTTTTTTTTATCAGAAGTGACATGGCACTACACCTGATGTTATATTGCTTTTAGATTGTATATTGTTTTATTATATGTATTTGATTTTAATCTTGTATTATTGATTGTTGTTACCCGCCCAGAGCCCATTTGGGAAAGGGCAGGATATAAATTTAAATAAATAAATAAATGTTGTGGGTTTCCCCCATCCCCACTGGTGGAGGGGGACCCCCAAGAAGTAGAGATCTTCCCAAAGCACATTTAGAAATAATCCGACAGAGTGAATAGTAATAAGATATTCCATAAAATTATTTGTTGAACACTCCTATACAGAGAGGATTTAATTTTTAAACATAAAGTGATTGAAACGTTTTTTTAGAGAAGAGCACAAGAAAGGAAAGAAAAAATAATTACAATACAGTTGGTGAGAACTATTTCTCTGCATTTATAACCCCAAATAATCTAAATAATCTCTTCAGACACCACCAAGGACATTGTGCCAACTATATAGTTGCTGGGGAAGGCAAAGGCGAACTTAGAACAGCCTCCTTTGGAAAACAAAGCGAAAATAAAGTGGAAGTGCTTACCAGCTGGGACGACATCAAAGACAGCGAGGGCCGCGGCTGGGAAACGCCGGGCGTGAGTGGAGGGCCGCGGCGGGGAAGTGCTAAGTGCAAGCGGGGTTGAACTGGAGCGTGGAGTGTGGAGTGCCGAGGCCTGAAAGTAGACGGCGGAGCACGGAATCGGAGGGGGACCAGGGAATTTAGAGAGCCGAAGGACGCCGGCGAGAGGTTGGAGGCTGTAGCAGCGGCGTCTGTGAGTTGTAGGACGGGGCGAGGTACCGACGCGGCTCAGCCGCCGGCGGGAAGACGGCCCCCCCCCCTCCTTTCATTGCGGGGACCGGAGGCCTGTGGACTGGAGAGTTGGGGGATGGAATGAGAGGACGCCGGCGAGAGGCTAGAGGTAGCGGCGGCGGCGCAAAAGAACTGTGGGACGGGGCGAAGTACCGAGGCAGCGGGTCTGCCGGCGGGACGACGGCCCTGGCTTTTTCCCCTCCCCCTCTCCTCCCATTGTCAGAACTGAAGGTCTCCGGGCGCCTGGGCGACGTGTTGGTATGCGCCGCCCTCATGTGAGATCAGCACCTAAGTCTCAGGCCAAGACACCCGCACTTTATAGACACTACTGCACTTTAGGCCAAGACTGTTTGCACTTTATTGTCATCAGCACCTTAAAACAGCTGTATTTAAAACAGTAGCACTTTAACCAATTAAGATCATTTGCACTTTATTGCCTCCGGCACTTTAGTTGGCATAAACTATACCCTCCTACCCACGGGATCCTATCTCCCAAATTATTAAGATTGGATCAATTTATCAAGATTGGATTAATTATTGGTTATTTAAACTTGTTTTATTGACTAGCTAATTTAATGGAATTATTTGTGGCAAATTAATAGAAAAAGGGGATAATGATTGCAGATTTCAACTAAGGAGCCAATTGGATTTATAATTTATTATTGTTAGCTAGTGAATTGGATGGGCCGGGATGAATGTATATTAAATAACTATTAGAATATTAGTGGGTAACTTATTGATAGGCCAACTGGAGGTGGGAGGGCGGAGAAGAGACAAATTTTTGAATATCTGTCAGTAGAAGGACTGGTGGTACCAGTGAGAGATGACTGGTCTGGGGATTCCGGTACTCCTGGGGAGGGGAAGGTATGACGGTGGGAACAGGCGGAGATGGAAGGGAAGGGGATCGAGACAAGATAGTGCTCGACCACCTTCCAGCCTGCGTCCCATCCCGATGGTGACAGGTAGGGGGACAAGGCGAAATTACTCGCCTCCGTCACTGGTGTTATGTAATGCCAGGTCCATCAATAATAAGACCTCCATCATTCGGGAATTCCTGCTTGAGCAGGACATGGACCTGGCATGCGTGACCGAGACCTGGGTCCGCGATGGGGAGACTGTAGCTCTCTCCCAGATGGCGCCCCCAGGATACTCGGTCTTTCACCAGTCGCGGACTAGCGGGCGGGGGGGAGGGGTGGCCCTGTTCATTCGAGAGGCTTACTCCTTCCGGGCCCTCCCGACTCCGGAGATCAGGGGCATTGAATGTGCCGGCCTGGCGTGGGATGTTGGGGAGGGGTTGGCGATCTGGCTGGTGTACCGACCGCCTAACGCACCGGCCAGCGCCTTACTATCCCTGATGGAGGCCGCAGCAGGATGGGCATTGGAGCACCCAAGGCTTTTGATCCTGGGTGACTTCAATGTTCATGCCGATGACGTGGCCTCCAATCAGGCGATGGACCTAGTGTCTTCCATGGCGACACTAGGACTCTCCCAAGTAGTTACGACACCCACCCACCAGGCAGGTCACATGTTAGACTTGATCTTCGCGTCGGGAGTCTTAGTGAACGATCTTGCTTCTATAGCAGTGCCATGGTCGGATCACTATGCCCTCAAGGCTCGTGTGGACGTCCCACCCCAAACCCGTTTGGGCGGCGAGCTTATTTTAGCTCGCCCGCGGAGCCTGATGGACCCGGAACGGTTCCTGACGGCTCTGCGGGATCCCTGCCCCCCTGGCGATTCCCTCGATGACCTGGTGGAGTCCTGGAATAACAGGCTCGCTGGGGCCATCGACGAGATCGCACCTAGGCGTCCTCTGCGCCCTCGTTCAAGGCCGACACCCTGGTATAACCAGGAGTTGCGGCGGTTGAAACGGGGACTCAGACGACTAGAGAGGCAATGGCGGCGTACTCGAGACGAAGCGACTCGAACATCTTATAGAGAGTTTATGAAGTCCTATGAGATGGCAGTCAAGGCCGCAAAGAAAACATACTTTGCGGCGGAGATTGCGTCCGCAATTTCGCGCCCGGCACAACTGTTCAACACAATTCGGACCCTTACAACACTGCCACAGGGCAGACCAAACGCTAATGAATTGGAAATTGGCTGTGAGGCTTTTGCGAATTTTTTTGCGGATAAAATCGCATCGCTCCGTTCCGACTCCCCTGTCATATTAGATACAGTTAGCGAACCTGAGGCTCCGTGCCTGTCTTCGGACTGTGTACTGGACGGCTTCAGTGCGCTCAGCCTGGAAGAAGTTGACAGGATCCTCCTATCTGCACGCCCGACAACTTGTAAATTGGACCCATGCCCCTCTTGGCTTATTAAGACCTGCCAGAGGGAGCTAAGATATCCTATACGGGATATCATAAACAGATCCCTACTGGAGGGGCATTTTCCATCAGCGCTTAAGGAGGCGGTGGTCCGTCCCCTCTTGAAGAAAACAACATTAGATCCGGCCGAATTGGCACACTATCGGCCGGTCTCGAATTTGCCCTTTTTGGGCAAACTTATTGAGAGGGCAGTGGCGTTGCAGCTACAGAGTTTCCTGGAGGATGCTTCTGTCCTTGACCCCTACCAATCTGGCTTCCGCCCGGGCCATGGGACGGAGACGGTGCTGGTCGCCCTGGCGGATGACCTTCAGCGGCATCTGGATCAAGGTGGCTCGGCGGTGCTGATGTTGTTGGACCTATCGGCAGCGTTCGATACGGTCGACCATCGGCTTCTGGCGCGCCGCCTTGCCGACGCTGGGATTCAGGGGCTGGCCTTGCAATGGCTTTCCTCTTTCCTTGATGGTCGGGGACAAAGGGTGGCGATTGGGGAGGAACTGTCCCAGAGGCACACGCTTGACTGCGGCGTGCCTCAAGGGGCGGTACTTTCCCCGATGTTATTCAACATCTATATGCGCCCCCTTGCCCAGATTGCCCGAAGGTATGGGCTGGGTTGTCATCAATATGCAGATGACACCCAGCTCTATCTGCTTATGGACGGCCGGCCCGCCTGCGTCCCAGAAAATCTGGACCGGGCGTTACAGGCAGTGGCTAGGTGGCTTAGGCTGAGCGGGCTGAAGCTGAACCCAGCGAAGACAGAGGTCCTTTGCTTGGGTCGCTGCGGCCCGGGAAGGGAAATCCCCCTGCCAGTTTTTGACGGCGCACCACTGACAGCGTCGGGCAGGGTCAAGAGCCTGGGGGTGCTGTTGGAGCCTTCTCTGACGATGGAGGCTCAGATAGCAGCCACTGCCAAGTCCGCTTTTTTTCACCTTAGGCGGGCGAGACAGTTGGCCCCCTTCCTGGAACGCGACGACCTAGCAACAGTGATTCATGCTACGGTCACCTCGAGGCTGGACTACTGTAATGCCCTCTACATGGGGCTACCCTTGTGCCGGACCCGGAAACTGCAGTTGGTGCAGAACGCTGCTGCCCGGCTGCTATTAGGGCTCCCAAGATGGGAGCACATTCGGCCGGGGCTCCGGGATCTGCACTGGCTGCCAGTAACATTCCGAGTCCAGTACAAGGTGTTGGTCATTACCTTTAAAGCCCTGTATGGCCTAGGACCTGCCTACCTTAGGGACCGTCTCTCCCCACACGTTCCCCAGAGAGTACTACGTTCCGGCTCACAAAATCTGCTGGTAGTCCCTGGACCAAAGGAGGCCCGCCTAAAATCCACCAGGGATCGGGCCTTCTCAACAGCGGCACCTTACTGGTGGAACCAGCTGCCGGAGGAGGTGCGGGCCCTGCGGGACCTAGGGCAGTTCCGCAGGGCCTGCAAGACAGCCCTCTTCCGGCAGGCCTATAACACCTAACTGATATTTTGGATGGAACATCTTTGGATGGAACAAAATGCTCTTATAGACCGCTGCCTTTATTTTATCTTGTTTTATTAACTATGCTTTTATTGTATCTGTAAATGTTTTAAATGGAATTGTATGAATCATTGTGTTGTGAGCCGCCCTGAGACACTTCGGTGGGAAGGGCGGGATATAAGTCCATCAAATAAATAAATAATAATAAATAAATAAAATAGAAGTGCACATGAAAATACCTTTCATTATGTTGCTTCTCTGATTTATATATCTTTTCCACCCTTGAAAGTACTCCCAATCTTTTTAGAAGTTTGAAACATATATTTCCTGTGCGTACATGAAACTTGTTACTCAGATTATGGAAAAGAGACTTTCTTTACTCTATTGCTAATTTGACCCTGTGGGAATGGGAAGGCATTATCTGTGTGTCTTCACAGTTTTGCAAACTTCTTCTGTCTTACTGATACATGACAATGAGAAGGAGCGGGCAAAAACTCCTTCTCTTAACTGTCACTGACAGATTTTGAGCAGCAGCTCCAGCTAAGTGTTTCAACACCCAAAGAACTTTTTAAGCTGGAGAAGCACTAGAGAGGAGAGGAACAAAAGCGGAAGATGCAAAATGGCTAGGACACAATATGTTAGTTTGCAGCAATCTCTAGCACATTTCCTTGTGACTGCACAGTGTCTTGCTACTTATTTTCTTTTTTTAAAAATCCTGTATTGTTGGAAATTAGAGTTTGTGTAAATTATAATTATGGAAATAAGAATTCATTTCTGAATGGGAATGCAGTATATCTTTTAATAGAATCTCTATGAAAAAAGCAGTACAAGACCCCCAATCTAACAGCTTTGTTAGATGTTCACATGCACATTAATTTTACTTCTGGAGTATTTAGCCCAGTCATTTTAGGGTCAGAAAAAATCCTCTGTACATGCGTGGACTTATGTGTGGACATTTTTTCAGCACAGAAGGTAATGGAAGTCTGTATTTAAATCTTCGTGGCTGGAAGAATTTCCTTGTTTTGGGCTTCCTTATACTATGGCTTTATCATGAGTCAATGTGGAATTAAAGACCAATTGAGCCAGAATATGACTTGCTACTAAGCTAGGTTGTCAGTGTTTTTGAACCATATACATACAAATCTCTGTCACATATTCTTGCCTGTTCTCTTTCTGCAGTGGTTACTTATTCTTCCCCACAATCTAATTGGCAGTTTCCCTTTCCATCAGCACTCATTTCTGCACCTGGAAGGAATGGAGAGGGGAAGGATAAGGCTTATTTCCTTTTACTCCACTTTTTTTAATGGACTTTAAGTTGTGTGTCACTAATGGCTATTGCTTTAAATATCTTGTTATAGTTCTATTGTATTAGAATCATAGAGTTGGAAGGGACCTCCTGGGTCATCTAGTCCAACCCCTTGTACAATGCAGGAAACTCACAAATATCTCCCCCTAAATTCACAGGATCCTCATTGCTGTCAGATGGCCATCTAGCCTCTGTTTAAAAACCTCCAAGGAAGGAGAGCCCACCACCTCCCGAGGAAGCCTGTTCCACTGAGGAATTGCTCTAACGGTCAGGAAGTTCTTCCTAATCGTGAGCTGGAAACTATTTTGATTTAATTTCAACCCATTGGTTCTGGTCCTACCTTCTGGAGCCACAGAAAACAATTCCACACCATCCTCTATAAGACAGCCCTTCAAGTACTTGAAGACGATGATCATATCACCTCTCAGCCACTTCCTCTCCAGGCTAAACATTCCCAGGTCCTTCAACCTTTCTTCATAGGACTTGGTCCAAACCCCTCACCATCTTTGTCGCCCTCCTCTGGACCTGTTCCAGTTTGTCTATATCCTTCTTAAAATGTAATGCCCCAAACTGAACACAATACTCCAGGTGAGGTCTTACCAGAGCAGAGTAAAGCATGATCTGGACACAATGGGTGATTACAGACAGGCACTTTGGGTCATCTCAGAGACACCTCTAAAATCGACCCAAAAAATCTTTCCAGATGGCAACATCTGCCGCCCATCCTCCTCCCATCCTCACCCCATCCTCCAGGCTCCTGAGATGGGCTCAAAAAACTACCTCTTCCAAAGTGGTAGCAAATTCACTGCCCTGACTTCCAGAGGACAGCCTGCTTTTTTTCTCTCTCTTTTTTTGCCATGGCTGAGCTACCAAAACGTCAGCAGCAGCCAGAACTGGGAGAACTGATCAGGGCAAGGTGCACTGCAGAAGCAAAAGCAGCAGGTGGAGAGGAGAGAGGTGAAGTAGCGGGAAGTGGAGGAAGCCACATGGAATGGGCTGGGGGGGAGGGGCTGGGATGGAGCCATTGGCTGCAAAGTGTTAGGGTAGGGGAGAGGTAGGAAACCCCCCTGCTTGTATGCAAGGTGCAGTCCCTTCTTGATTCCAAGATTTGAGGGTTGGCTGCCTCAACTTGGCTACTTTCAGAGCCTCCAGCTTTTGCCCCTACCCCAGAAAGCTTCTGAGAAGTGGCAAGCCCCACAAAGGATGGAAAAGGTGTCCTCTGACTTTTTAAAAAGCTCCCCGACTTTTAAAATCCTGGCTATGACCCTGCAAAATCCATTCAGAAACAGTCACCATGTGAAAGCACCCTATCTGTCTTCCTCTAGGATGGCGTGCTCCTTTCCAGCAGGTTTTTGTCTTCCATTCTCAAAGTAAATTCTCCTTTTAATAGATCAGAGGAAATATGGTTGCATCCTTTCTGTCATTACTAATACCCCAATAAGAGAGGAATTGGCTCTGTTTATCTGCATTGGTTGTTTCATTTAGAAAACCCTCTGGATGGAGGGGTGGAGGGGACAGATGCTGAAGAGTTGGTTTAAAGCCTGTATGTCTTTAGCATGCAGGGCTCAGAGTAGAACTGTACCAGTGGACATTATGATAAGAACATAAGAGAAGCCATGTTGGATCAGGCCAGTGGCCCATCCAGTCCAACACCCTGTGTCACACAGTGGCCAAAACATTTATATATATACACATATATATACACACTGTGGCTAATAGCCACTGATGGGCCTCTGCTCCATATTTTTATCTAACCCCCTCTTGAAGCTGGCTATGCTTGTAGCCGCCACCACCTCCTGTGGCAGTGAATTCCACATGTTAATCACCCTTTGGGTGAAGAAGTACCTCCTTTTATCCATTCTAACCCGACTGCTCAGCAATTTCATTGAATGCCCACGAGTTCTTGTATTGTGAGAAAGGGAGAAAAGTACTTCTTTCTCTACCTTCTCCATCCCATGCATAATCTTGTAAACCTCTATCATGTCAGGACAATTGGGCCTGGCAACTCTCCCTCCCTCACTATTTCTTGTTTGTCTTCCCTGAAAGCCCCAATAGCCTTTTCCCTTTTCTTACTTCCTTTTAACCCGTCAGCCAGCATACCTTTCTCTGCCCATCTCCCACCTTTCCTTCTTCCTTGCTACTGCTTCCTTCTAACTCATCAGCCAACATACCTTTATCTGCACATCTTCCACCTTTCCTTCTTCCTTGCTTCCTTCTTCCTAGCTATGTGACAGGGAGTCTGTAAATATTAACTGGGGGGAAACTTGCTTCCTCTCATATCCCCCTTCCCACACTATTTCCTCCTCCTGTATTCCTGGCAATTCTTGTATCCTCATCTTTCTCTCCTTTCATCTCCCCTTCCACTCACCAACCAACCAACTTTTACCTGCCCCATCTCCAGCTATATTTATTATTTATTTACTTCATTTATACCCTATCTTTTTCCACAGTGGGGATGCACAGCTGCTTACATCATTCTCTTCTCCATTTTATTCTCTCACCAGATTCTCCCGAGTTAGGCTAAGAATATGTGACTGCCCAAAGGCAACCCCGTTAACTTTATGGGAAACTGAAGATTTTAACCTGGGTCTGAAACTCTAACCACTACACTACACAAGCTTTCATGGGGTGGTTGCTGTTGAACAGTAGTTTACTGCTGGACCTGGGTGAGACTGTAAAGCTCCAGTTCCAGTAACCTTTAATGACATAATCTGAATGAGTCATGGGAGTTAGGTTGTAGTAGGGTCGCTGTGGCAGGGGGATTTGGGGTGGGGGGTGTTCTGGGACATCCCTGATGTGCTGACATCACCCAGAGATGACATCATCATGTTGGGGATGTTGCATGGTGATGCTCTGGTTTTTGGACAAAAGTCTATGGTAAAACTGACTTCAAATCATAGAGTTTTGCCCTCAAACAAGAGCATCAATGTGGGATGCCCTGATGCGATGACACTTCCAGGTGATGTCATTGTGCCACGGATCAGTGTGATGACATCACATGGAAATGATGTCATCACTTCCATGCAGTGACATTGCTGTTTGAGTGCGGGATTTCCCCCATCAGCCACCTAGCTGGTGGTGGGGAAAACCCCGCCCAGGACCTGACATCCCTAGATGGTAGCAAGTCACTTAGTTGTTGCTGGTGCGTCTGGCCTGAATAAGTCCTTCCTGAAAGGTCAAAACAGCATTGTATAGAGTTAATTTGTTAGGGCTTGTCAGGTCCTTTTGGGAAAAATAGTGGAAGCCTGTCCTGCTGGACTCAGAAAAAAAGCCCACGACCCTGTCTGCATCCAGGAAGAGGCACTTCTCCAAGCAGTCTAGCCTACAGCACCCTGGAGCCACTGAGAAAGGAAATTCTTGGTAAGTGAATAAAAATTTTCCAGTCTGTAGAAACATCATATAGTTCCACCATTTTAACATCTTGCTAATTTGGACACATGAATCAGTTTCAGCTGAGAAGGGCTGAAGAGTAAAAGTACAGGTGAGGCAGTTGACAGAGCTGAGAGTAATAAAGGATAGTTTGGAGAAGGAATGAGGGGAAGGAGTGAAAAATGAAGTCAAGCTAGCTTGGAAAGGAATGTGGGTCTGGCATTTGTTCTCCCATTCAACGGCAGCCCATTGTTTTGACCATGTTTCCAAGAACATTCATTTATTCAAGCGGGCAGCCTTGTTGGTCTGAAGCAGTTGAACAAAGGCTTTGCTCACTGTGCTGGATTCCTCGTCTGATGAAATGTGCTTAAGAGCACATGAAAGCTTACGCTCTAAATAAAAATTGGTTGGTCTTAAAGGTGAAGCTTGACTCCTGCTTTGTTCAAATTCATTTATTCATGTTCTGTCTCACCCTGGCTCTCATCCTTACTCCAATTGGTATGTACACTATCACCCCTCACACAACAACCCTGTAAAGCAGATTAGCCTGAGAGACAGTAACTGGCCCAGTGAATTTTTACCCAAATGTGGAGGAGTTAGGTGCGAATCCATGTTTGCACAGTCAGTCTGGTAGTCAAACTGGGAATCTCATGAGTATTTTAATAAATACTAATCTAAACCTACTTTGATTTTTTTTTTTTTGAAGAAAGAGCAGTTGGTAAAGAAGCTTTGCAACTCACTATCAATTCTTATCCATCTTTAAATGGACATTTCAAAGCCTCAGGGAAGTGGGGAGGCCTACACATTGAAATTAACTTGTCTTCTTCAGAGATCCTCTCACCTTGTGATCTATCATACTTTTAAAAGAGTGGAAATGTTTGATAGATCTCTCGAGACAGGAGAGAGCACTTTTGTTATAAAAGTTGTGCTATTTTAATTTGCAAAGGCAAAAGGCCAATTCAGACTGACAGTTTAAGTGCCTACGTAATAACAAACCAAATGCAGATTTTTGTGACCGTTCTTCGTTTGCTTTCAGCCTCTGTTGGGATGTAACTTTCGGATGTCCTTGTTGTGTTTGACTTTCTTATAGAAGATTGGATTTCTTCCAATCTTTTAAACTACCTCCCCTTTAATTTAGCCCTCTTTTGATGTTCTTGCTACTATATATCTAACATTCACTATGTCTTTTTTAATGCTCTTTGAGACTATAATTTACATGGCAAAATATTTTAAAAGCAGCCTAAGCTTGCCTATAGAATATGTTGTCATTTTATTATCCATATACATAATGTACGATGTACAGGAAGTGTGTGTGGGGGGAGGAATTGGAAAGGGAGGATGACTCATTTGATAAAGTATTCCAGTAATTTGAAATTGTAAAAGAAGCATTGTTCCTTGTCTATGTTCAGTGCAACTTAAATGAAATGCAGACTGTTATAGTTGCTCAAAAGATTTAGTGAATCACACAATCTTAACACATATTGTGCAGCTCTTCTTTGGGGGAATATTGTATACATGCACACATGTACATGCACACAACTTATTAAATGGAGCTATATGAAAACTATTCACTATAACATGATTGCTTGAATGAAAAACAGCCATTTTGAGTTATATAATTTCATTTAGGCAGTTACGATAAATAGCATTTTCCCTCCATGTTATTCTCTTGAAGAGAGGATGTATTATTAAAAAGACCTCTGAGATTGCTGTGGGGTGGGTGAGTGGGCAGACAGTAAACCTTTTGGGAACCTCTAGTTGTTTGCTTTGTATCAGTGTTTGGTGCCATCTTCACCCCTTTTTAGGCTAATCCTTCTAATTCCTTCCTTTAAGGTAGTGATTACCAGTGTGGTGCTGCTTAGATAAAGCAGCTCTTCCCTGAAGTAAGGAACCTGTCCCGGCTTTCCTCAGTTGAGCAAGAGGTACTTGAAAACCAATCAACATATATAATTTTTTTGTCTATAGGAAGCACTAACAAGAAGCACTAGTTCAGAAATAGCTGCTTCCATCATAAGGGGATGCTTGACTGCAAATGTCCAATATTTTATGAAGTGAGCAGTGACTCACAAAAGCTCATATACTGCAACAAATGTTGTTAGTCCTTAAGGTGCTACCAGACCTTGCTCTTTTCTACTGCTACAGACAGACTAATGCAGCTACCCATCTTGATCTATCCCAATATTTTGTGTTTGGTCCCAGCATCCAATGGCAATCATTTCGTGATGGCACCTGCTTCTTGCTTTCAAAATTCTAAAGGTGCCCACAGGCTCAGCAGTGTTGAGGGCATAATGTTCATTTGACTCACAACCTGTTAATCACTTCTGATCAAGGACCTGATTGACTGATATGCTGTTTGGCTATTTACAACCTGTTTGTGTCATTTGGTACCAAAAGGCTACTTGCAGCAGGGTTTTGAAAATTACTCCCAGCTAATCCTCCATCACCTAAAAGCTTCTGACCTCCTTACTGGCTAAACACTGCTGGGTTCCAGGGTTGCTGCAAACCAGAGAAGCTTTGATGAAGGGGGATGAGCAAACAACTCATAATTGATTGCAAGGATCAACTGAGAGTCAACTTGTGATGTCCCAGTCCTGGAAGCTTTGCTATCTACCAAAGTGCTGCTGGAACAGTGCAAAGTATTGGGGTGGGGATCAATAGCTGACTCACAAATGACCAGAGTCTGAAGTCCACTTCTGACTCCCAGCAAATTTTTTACTTAGCAAAGTCTCCAGGAGGGATATTGGAAGTTGATTCTCAGCCAATCTGTTATGTATGTAGACTCAAGAGAAGACTTTGGTGTTTCCGCCTGGCTCATTGGAGCCATACGGACTGAGCTTGGGGACTTGGGAACAAAGGGCTGTAGGATTCAAACCCCTGCAGCCCAGAACCAATCACAAGCCCCCACCGGTTTGAATGACCCAATAACGTGCTTGCGCGGGAACCCAGAGATGTATATAAGTTCAGCCCGTGGGCCCCAACGCCAGTCTTGTACTGTAACCTTTTGCTATGTAATTCCTATAAAAGAGCTTGTTATCACTTACTCCGAGACTCTGTAATGCATAGAACCCATTATATTATACAATCCCTGTTCAGTATCTGTTCACATTGTTCTGTCTGAGCTGAATCTGTGTTTGGGTAACAGTGTGATTATATCAAACTCAGCATATTTGACAATTGTGAACAGTTTCATCTGTTCTCAGCATCTGTAGTTGTAAGTTTGTCCACAAACCAAGGATAATGTGAGAAAATGCCATTGACGACATTGTGGGGAGCTTCTGTATCTGCAACAGGCCTCCTGAGATGTGTGCACTATGTTATGCCATGTAGCTCCTCGTGCTGGTTGTCTAATCGTGCCCAAAAGTCCTTGTGAACAGAAAATGGTTGAAAGTATCAGCTGTAGGCCTAGAAATTGTTTATGTTGCATGTTAACTTTTGCCCAGTTACACCTTACCAGCTGTGGATGGAAATGTACCTCAGAATATGCGTCCATTGAAAATAATTCAGTACTGATCAGCATCTGCAGTCTTATACACATTCAGCCTCTTTCCCAGTCCCAGCTCCATCCAGATTCCATATAAGTTTCCATGTCTAACCACTGATTATTTATTTTCCTAATCAGACTCAGTTCAACCACCATATTTGCATCAGATGGGTACTCCAGCACCCTTCCCTCAACAGAGGTGATAGGGGAAGGAGTGTGGTTTGCAGAAGCTGGTGAAAGGGAAAGAGCTTGACAGTCCAGTGTGCTGTGACCTTGCATGCTGTGCTGGGGGTGGGGTAGAGAAGGTAATTTCAGCGGCTGTCTCCTTCCCCAACTGTGCCTCAACTGAGGGGGCAGCAGCAGCAGAAGAGCACCAGGCAATGGAGTAGGCCATTCAGAGTTACCTGGAGGACTGAGCATTGGGGGAGGAGGATGAAGGTCGTGTACCTGAGTCAGGGGAGTTAGATCGGGAATGAGGCTACCCCCTCTGGATGGTACAGCACTTGTGCCATCACAAAAGGTGAGAATCCTGGAGTGGCCCTGGATACCTCGCTCTCTGTGGAGGCCCAGATCTGCCTTTTATCATCTTTAGCAGATTTGACTACAGTAACCTGTGCAATGGACACTTCTAGATTTGACTACTGTAACTCACTTTACACAGACTTGTCCTTGTGGCTGATCCAGAAACTTCAGCTGGTGCAAAATGCGGCAACATGCCTGTTGCTGGTGTTGCCTGTGCAGGCACACACAGGGCCGGATTTAGGGGGGGCAAGAGGGGGTGCCTGCCTTGGGCGCCGTTGGGGGGGGTGCCAAATTGGCCACCCCACCCACGCTTTTCTCCTATGCGGCAGTGCTGTGTGTGCACAGACCGGGGGAGGAGAAAGGGCATCCCAGTAGTGTTTGTACCATCCTTAGAGCTGAGGAGGGCACAAACTCTGCCCCCACCCCTTTCTCCTCCCGCGCTCTTTGTGCACAGACCAGGGGAAGAGAAAGTAAGGGTGTCCTGATGGTGGTTGCACTGTCCTCGGAGCCGAGGATGGCGCAAATGCTGCCTCAGCCCCTTTCTCATCCTGGAAGCCGAGACCGGCGCAAACACCACTCCCCCCCCCCCCTTCTCCTCCTTGGGTCTGTGTGCACACACCCAGGGAGGAGAAAACCAGGGATTCCTGTGGTGTTTGAATAATAATTTTTAATTTATATCCCGCCCTCCGTGCTGAAGCAGGCTCAGTGTTCGAACCGTCCTTGGAGCTGAGGATGGCACAAACACCACTCCCCCCCCCCTTTCTCCTCCTTGGGTCTCTGTGCATCCTCAGCTTCAAGGAAGGTGCAAACACTGCCCCCCCTTCTCCTCCCTGGGTATGTGCACACAGACCTAAGGAGGAGAAATTGACAGCATCCTGGAGGTGTTTGTGCTGCCCCACCCGCTTTTTCCTTTGGGTCTGTGCACAGACCTGGAAAAGAAAAAAGGGGCGAACGCCTGGGGGGGGGGTGGAAGACTGGGGCTGCTTTGTGGGGTGGGGAGCCTTTCCTGGGGCAGCAGGCACCCCCCACCATTTTTTGAGTGGGGGGCACCATTTTTTAGTTTTGCTCCCGCTCAAAAAAATTGGTAGATCCGGCCCTGGACACACATTCAGCTGGTACTCCACCAATTGCACTGGCTACCAATTGAGTACCGGATCCACTTCAAGGAACTGGTATTAACCTTTAAAGCCTTGCATGGCCTGAGACTAACATACCTGAGGGACCACCTTTCCCCATATGTGCCCTGAAGAGCTTTGCGCTCTATGGATCAGGATCTACTGGTTGTCCCCAGCCCAAAGGATGTCTGCTTAGCCTTGACCAGAGCCAGGGCTTTTTCTGCCTTGACCCCAGTCTAGTGGAACATGCTCCCATCAGCGATCAAAGCCCTGTGGAACTTATTACCATTCCTCAGAACTTGTAAAATGGAGCTGTCCCACCAGGCCTTTGGTTGAGACAGCAGGCATCCAATAAGACTTCACACCCCTCGCTGAAGCTGAAGCTACCATCTTCATACAGCCCAAACGAAGAGGATTTGGAGACCTATGGCACCAGCTGGGAATTCCTGCATTCTGCTAACTTATTCTGCTTTAAACTGTTTAAATTGTTTTATATTGAATTACTTGTTGTGTTTTTACATTCTGTTTTGTGATCCATCCTGAGCCCGCTTGTGGGGAGGGCAGAATATACATTTAAATAATAAATGAATGAATGAATGAATGAAGAAGATAAGAAGATATTGGATTTATATCCCGCCCTCCACTCTGAAGAGTCTCAGAGCGGCTCACAATCTCCTTTACCTTCCTCCCCCACAACAGACACCCTGTGAGGTGGGTGGGGCTGGAGAGGGCTCTCACAGCAGCTGCCCTTTCAAGGACAACCTCTGCCAGAGCTATGGCTGACCCAAGGCCATTCCAGCAGGTGCAAGTGGAGAAGTGGGAAATCAAACCCGGTTCTCCCAGATAAGAGTCCGCACATTTAACTACTATACCAAACTGGCTCTCCACACCAAACTGGCTCTCCAGTGAATGAATTGTTGGTCAGGTTGAATTTGGTGAAACCTATGCCCCCTCCTTATCTCCCCAATCCATCTCTGGTCTGATTCTAAAGACTGGTTCTGATAGGCATCTGCAATCTTATACACATTCAGCCTCTTTCCCACCCCCCGCCTTCATCTGGATTTCATAAAAGTCTCCACATCTAGCCACTGATTATTTATTTTCCTAATCAGAATCAGTGGAACAACCGTATCTGTAGCAGAAATTGAACTTTGTGAGTACTCCAGTATCCCTACTGCTGAGGCATTGTGAGATGTGGTTAGGGGAAAACTGACCAGCCTTGATACCTTTATGGAAGTGCACTCTTTGGAGCCTATTTTTTAAAGACTATGTGACCATTTACCCATAATTACTAAATATAGATCCCTCATTTTACTGGGTGTGTCTACTATTCCTGCAACTATAGTCCGAGTACAAAATTTCAGTGCACCAATACTAGCATATCTAGCATGGTCCATATGTGGAGGCAGAGGACACCATAGCCCAGCTCCTGGGTAATGGTAAAGAAGTGTACTGTGACTGAGGGGGTGGTCACAGTAGCCAGAAGATGGGAAATACAGGTCAAATGCACTCAGTTTCATGACCGGCAAAACTAGTGACATGTCTCACCAACCATGCCAATGATGATAGCCATCATCACATGGTAGCTGGACCATGCTGTCTCCTGACATAGGGTATGACTGATGCTTATCTGGGTTTAGATCCATATCATGATTTGAGAAGGCAAGGGTTGTGATGTTTATGTAAAGGATTTTATCCCAAGTCACCCACAGGCCCTGTTCAGACGCACAGTATAATCAGATGTCGCTGCTGTTTCCTTCCAGATTTAAAGTGGCTGATCAGACAGCAACATCTGTATTAACTCGTGGTAGCCCCCCCCCCAATCCTTCTCAGAACCAAATTATTTTGTTACCTGCTCCTTTGTAGTGTTTTTTGAATTCTCTGGTTTCACCCCGTAGTTTTCTCCATCTGGATAGTTCTGCTGCGATATTAACCAACTTCAGGAAGTCCCAGAGCAAAAGGAGCCTCAGACATCCAGTTTACAGTCGCCATTTTTTTCACTACTTAGCGATATGCGCATAACCACATAACAACATAATGTTTTAGCCTGTGCGCATGCACATGTGCGCAAGTGTGCATATGAGCATAATGCACACATGCACATAATGCACACATGTCCATAATAGTGGAGAAAAAAAGAACTGCATGGTGCCATCATGTGGACGGCAGAAGATGGTTTCACCGCGGAGTGATTCGAATTGCAGTATGGCAATCTGATCAATAATATCCGGAACAAAGATATTCAGAACAGAACCGGGTCAGTTTAACACAGACTCAACACACCATGTGAACAGGGAGACAGAGTCTTTAATGCAATTAGAATGGTAAAAGAGAGAAAGAGAGAGAGAGAGAGAGACAGCAACATACTTCAAGGAATGCAGATGTCTGGCTTATGTGGTGTCTTGCTCACTTCTTCCAGAACTCTGCTTCCATTCTGGGCTTGCTGCTTTGGAATGATTCCTAGGCCTAATCCTGTGGCTGGCTTGTTTTTTCATTATTGTAAATGTGAGGTATCCAGTGGCCCCTTTAAATTCAGGTACCATATTCATTTTTCATGAGGAACCTGATTTTTATGGCTAGATTTGATGTTGAGAAATGGACTGCAGGGGGGAGCTTTGCACATTGTGGAGCACAATGAATAATACATGAGGCACAGCAGTCGGGCACTGACGGTGCTTTTTATGAGCAAAAGTGTGATATTAACAATTTACACCACACTCTAGCTCTTATTTTTCATAGAGAAGTAATAACATCAGCGGTGCTGGAAATGAATGGTGTGTAGCTCCTCCTCTAGGCCTCGCTTAGGGGCTTTCAAAAGATATCTGGCAGCAGGAAACAGAAGACTAGTTTGACCACCAAAGAGAGGAGGCATGCAGCAGGCAGGGAAGGACACTGCAGATTTGTAAGCCATTTGGCAGTGCTGTGCGGCAGCACTTAGGAGTGGAGCCAGGCTGACGGATGTATGCATTTATCCCATCTGTGTAATGAGATCTGTCAAACCAGTAAGGAAGCAACAGAGAGTATGGGGGAGCAGTTGATAACCAGACTCATTAGCTGAAGGGATGTTTTAAGAAAAACAAGAGGTAAAAGGGCTCCTCTGCCAGGTAGGCTTTTGTGTATAGTTGCCAGCTGCCTCCAGCTCCTGTCGTATTTATTTCTCAGATGGTAGAGTGGAGGCAGCTGTTAATAGTGGCTCCCAGTAATTGTGGCAAGATTAAAGTTTAGGAGGTTTGTTACTAGAATAAGTGATAAGTTTTCTTTCAAAGGTGGTGAATTGATAGCTGAATTTGAATCTTTGCCTCATCTAGCCGGGGGGGGGGGAGGGGGAGAACAGTGTGTGTCTGGATGCACTCTTAAAGCAATGTCTGCATGTGGGCAGTGTTCCCTCTAAACTGAGTTAGTGTGAGCTAGCTCAGTTTTTTAGCCTCCAGCTTACACAGTTTAGCTCAGGAAAGAAGGCCCCGGAGCAAATTAATTTATGCAGTAGCTCACAGCTTTAATGCCAGTAGCTCACAAAGCAGAATTGTTGCTCACTAGACTCCACAGCTTAGAAGGAGTATTGCATCTGGGTGTGCATTCTGACACATATCTATCAGGGCTGTCATCTAGAGGATGGTGTGGAATTGTTTTCTGTGGCCCCAGAAGGTAGGACCAGAACCAATGGGTTGAAATTAAATCAAAAGAGTTTCCGGCTCAACATTAGGAAGAACTTCCTGACAGTTAGAGCGATTCCTCAGCGGAACAGGCTTCCTCGGGAGATGGTGGGCTCTCCTTCCTTGGAGGTTTTTAAACAGAGGCTAGATGGCCATCTGACACAACGAAGATCCTGTGAATTTAGGGGGAGGTGTTTGTGAGTTTCCTGCATTGTGCAGGGGGTTGGACTAGATGGCCCTGGAGATCCCTTCCAACTCTATGACTCTATGATTCTATGATGTGATATCCATAGTTTCTGAAAGGGAGGATATCTGAGACACCCCAGAGTTTTTGTAGATATCCAGGATCATATGAAGAAAGGGGCAGGTTTCCTACATCCCACTCTATACTTGGGATAAAACAGGCTCTGCAGAAACTGATTCTTGTTGAGGTTCTTACAGCTATTTCCTGTCCACTCCTGGAACAAGAACAACTTTTTCCAACACTACTTTTTCACTGACACCACTAGGAGAAAGTTCCATTCAGGTCAGCTGCTAAGATTATGCACAACTGGTCATAATTTTCAGATTTATATATCTTTCTTGCAAATCTATAATCTGTCATGTGGCATCCTATTAAAAACGTGATTAGAATTGTTGTCAGGCATTTATGAATCTACATCTAATTAGAGTGCTTTATTGGCTGTAGGTTGCCAAACCATTGGTTCAAGATATAGAACACCTCCTGCATTAGGGTTGCCAAGTCCAATTCAAGAAATATCTGGGGACTTTGGGGGTGGAGCCAGGAGACATTGGGGCAGAGCCAGGAGCAAGTGTGTGACAAGCATAATTGAACTCCAAGGGAGTTCTGGCCATCACATTTAAAGGGACAGCACTCCTTTTTAACTGTCTTCCTTCCATAGGAAATAATGGATAGGGGCCCCTTCTTTTGGGGCTCATAGAATTGGACCCCTTGGTCCAATTGTTTTGAAACTTGGGGGGGGGGGTACTTTGGGGAGAGGCACTAGATACTATACTGAAAATTTGGTGCCTCGACCTCAAAAAACAGCTCCCCCAGAGCCCCCAAAACCTCCAGATCAATTCCCCATTATACCCTATGAGAATTGATCTCCACATAGGGAATAATGAAGTGCTCAGCAGACGTCGTCCCCCCCGCCCTGGTTTCTGGCGACTCTGAAGTGAGGGATCGGCTTCTCTACTCACGAGTTGCAGCCAACTTCTTCCAAGTAACACAGACACCCCATCCCAAGAGGAAGCCTTTTCAATTGGAGACTGGAGCCTCCGGAGGGGGAAAGTCACATGGTGGCTTTGGGGGTGGGGCTTCCCCCCCAGCCAGCTGACTGGGGGTGGGAAGAAGCCTGGGAAAACGGAAGAACCCCCGCTGGGACATGGGGATTGGCAAGCCTGCATACACAACATAAAAATATACCATCACTATATTTCTAGTACTGGCTCCCTGTATTTTTCTGGTTTTATGGTTACTGCAGTGTGTATCTGTGAAAAATTAAGCCATCCTTCTTAAATGTAAACAGTAAATTATGTATTGTTCCCTAATTGTTTTCTTTTGGGCAAATTGTCTTCATAATGTAATTATACGTGTGCCAAGGGGGTTGTACAAGGAAGTGAATTACTAGGTGAGACTGGCCCTTGATTTTCACTTCTTCTCAAGTAACCCATAACTCAGTTATAGTTATCTCTTGGGGACTAATATAATTGTTCAAGTAAGGTAGCTAGCAAGTTAAGTGGAACCTCCAGATATTGACATTGCACACAGTTTGCAAGTTCATTTAATTTTAAAGCTTTAAAAATACGTTCCGTCGTTGGTATGAGAAAGAGAGGCCTATCTATGAAGGGAGATTTGCTTTAATAGGAGTGTTGGAAAAGACAATGTCTGGTGTACAAGAGAAGAAGACATTGTGGAGGGCAGCAAGAAGACAATTAGATAGGATAGGTGTTATTCCTTGTCTGTCTCCAGATAGTTACTCTTAGGGCAGTTTCCTCCTTCTTCTTGGAAGTGTCACCCTCAGTCTTACCCTCTCTTTCTCAGCTAGAGATGTAGTTAGAAACCTATCTCTCTCTTTCTTCTTTCCTATCAAGTATGTTCAGGGGTCATTTTGTAGAAAAATAGGTGGTGGAGCTCATTAGCATAACTAGGGTTGCCAATCCCCAGGTGGGGGCAGGGGATCCCCCGGTTTGGAGGCCCTCCCCCTGCTTCAGGGTCGTCAGAAAGCAGGGGGAGGGGAGGGAAAAGTCTGCTGGGAACTGTTATTCCCTATAGAGATTTATTCCCATAGAAAATCATGGAGAATTGATCCACGGGTATCTGGGGCTCTGGGGGGGCTGTTTTTTGGGGTAGAGGCACCAAATTTTCAGTATAGCATCTAGTTCCTCTCCCCAAAATACCCACCAAGTTTCAAAAAGATTGGACCAGAAGGCCCAATTCTATGAGCCCCAAAAGAAGGTGCCCCTATCCTTCATTATTTTTTATGGAAGGAAGGCATTGAAAAGGCGTCCGGTCCCTTTAAATGTGATGGCCAGAACTCCCTTTGGAGTTCAATTATGCTTGTCACAGCCTTGATCTTAGCTCCACCCCTAATGTCTCCTGGCTCCACCCCCAAAGCCCCCAGATATTTCTTGAATTGGACTTGGCAACCCTAAGCATAACTCATTAGCATATGCTGCCCCCCCCACCCCACCAGCCAAAAGCAACCCAATGCAAGAAGGAAGAGCCCCAGGCGAATGAGGCCTGCTTGGGCTGGCTAGAAATCCAGCCAGCCTGTGGAGAAATGCCATTTTAGGCTATGGTTATCTGGGAGTTGGCAGGATGAGGCTATCAAACTGGACTCAGGCTTCAGCCTAGTCTAGGGGTCCCAATCCTCCCGCTCTGGCGGGAGACGCCAGGTTTTCCAGTCTCTTCCCCCGCTCCCCCCAAAAACAGCAGCGGGGGGAGGGGAGGGGAGGGAAACGGCGCCTTCTGCAGATTCAGAAACGAATCTGACTCTGCAGAAGGAAGTTCTGAGGAAGAGGTGTGCGTGCGTGTGTGAAGCGGCACGCGCAGGTTTCTGTCGCATGCGCAGTGGCTGAGGCTCTGTTCGAGAGAGCGCGCCATGCCGTTGAGGAGCAGGCTGAGGGAAGGCGGGTCGGCCAGCTCGCGGCTGCCTGGCCTCGGTCTGTGGCAGCTCCGGCGCCCGCAGGACGTTCCAGAGTCCCCGGGGCTATGACCTGCCTCCCTGGCTTCCTCAGCGGTGGCTCTCCCTGCGCCGCCCTCCGCTCCCTAAGTTTCCCCTCCTCGCCTCCACCGGGCTCCCCGCGCCTTCCTCGGCGCAGTCGTCGCCCTCGCCACGGCACCTCAGCGTGGAATCAGTCGTCCCTGGGATCTGTGACTGTCAGCCATGAACACAGATGCCTGTCTCTTGATGAAATTAGATGGGGGTATGTGAAGAGAGCAAGCACACACACACACACACAGAGCTCTTATGGTTTTTTCTGTGTGCTACACGATAGTGATCTGTTTGGAAGCTACAATGCCTTTTAAAATTTAACTATGCCTCTCTTCTTATATTTCCTTCTGTATATAGTAGGCCAAGGGCTATTTTAAGTTTTAGATTTGGAAACATGTTTCCTTTCTGGCATGATTAGGGCTGTTTGTTTTCTGCCAGCTGCTGGTTAATATTTGGGCGGGGGGGGGGTTAACATTAGAATAGGCAATAAGCAACTTTAGCTTGACATATATGTAAATGAAGAGTTATATGAAAATAGTCTGTGCCCTATTTTGTGCCCTCAGAGTTCTTGTTTCACATTCACAGTAGAGGAGCTTTTCCTTTATAGAGTGTCACAAGATTGCTAGAAACTATTTTAATAGCTATTTTTGCCATTTTGAATGTGAAGTAAGGTATAAAAACAGCAGGTTGGACCAGGGGGTCCAATTCTATGAGCCCCAAAAGAAGGTGCCCCTATCCTTCATTATTTCCTATGGAAGGAAGGAATTGAAAAGGTGTGCTGTCACTTTAAATGTGATGGCCAGAACTCCCTTTGGAATTCAATTCTGCTTGTCACAGCCTTGATCTTGGCTCCACCCCTAATGTCTCCTGGCTCCACCCCCAAAGTCTCCTGGCTCCACCCCCAAAGTCCCCAGATATTTCTTGAATTAGACTTGGCAACCCTAGCCTAGTCTCTTCCTCCTCCCCCCTCACCTCTGGTCTGGAAGCAGCAATTCTGAGGAGACCTCCTAGAGAGGCAGGAAGTCTTTCAGGCTGGTCTCCCAGAAGGCTGCGGGAGGGAAAACCAGTTCCTGGGCGGGAACTGTGTTTTATATTTGGCGGGAAGCTTTCAGTTTGAGTTGGGCTTTGAGTTCAGTCAGTTGGGTTGGTGAGTCTGTCTGTGCTAGATGGTATGGTCAGGGCAAGTATGGTATAATTGGGAAAGAAGGAGCGTTTTGCCCTAGTTTGATTTATTTCTTCTGTTCATTATTTTATAATGCCTGTATATAGTTGTAAATTTTAAATAAATGTTTTGTCTTTTTAAAAGGTAGTCCCTCTGTACCACATAGTTTCCCCAACTGCCTTAGACCACGCTACTGAAAGAGGGGAGTCCAGAGAAGGCATGCAGTTGGCAAGGGTGCCAATCCTCCAGGGGTCTCCCAAAGAAGGACTTTGGTCTCTGTCATAACCAGGTGCTGGGTTGGCAGAGGACCTTGAGGCCAGACCTCAGAACCGGCAGGAAGGGGGATTGGGAGTCCTGTTCCTCTTGGTCAGGAACCCCTAAATTGAGCAGGTGGTGGCAGCGTGCCCTAGTGGGGGGAAGAAGATAAACTCCCTTCAGGAGTTGGCAACTCAAAAGGGAGTTGACAGGACCGGGTCTGAAGGCAGAATCAGGCTGGTTCCATCACACAGCCCAAGCAGGCCTCACTCATCTGGGGCTCTACTTGGCCGATGCCCCCCCCCAGCTGAATTCAAGGCCTGAATATGTTAATTCCTAAATAAAGCTTTATGTGTTCTTTAATGGGATTGTGCACCATTGCTGTGTTAACTACTCTGCCAACAAAAGGAATGTCATTCATGTAAGGTAGAATTTCAAGGTCACATGGGAGGAGTTCATGATGCAGCTCCTTCTGAGCATTGTGCCAGCTCCAGGGAGGAGGAAGCTGATGTGAGCACTAGATGTATTCATCAATGACTCACCTGCATAACCTTGGACTTCTGATATTACCTAATACAGTAGCTCTCTTACCACTAAGGTAACACAAAGGGATGACTACCATGAAGTAACAGAAAGAGAAAAAGGAGTGTCCTTTTCAAACTTCCCTTTCTGGAGGTAGTCAAAACAGTAAAAGGCAGATGCTTCTAGCATTTGAATTGTCCCTCAGCACTATAGCTTCAACTCATTTATTGGTCACTGGGAACTGATACAGGTTAGCTATCGAGCAACTTACAGATAGCACCAATTGCAGCTTATTCACTTCTGAAGAGTTTACAAAAGCTGAGTGAAGGATATAGTATGGATTTTCCCCCACATTGTATTTAAGGAGAGGAGCAGAAGCACTCAGCTCATATTCCACAGCTTTTTATTTCTAACTCCATTACCCTCCCATGGAAGCATTAGTCAGGTGCTAATATGTTCTAGGTGCAACAGATAAAAAATTCAGAAAGCCCATGCTATTTTTTTCCTGTGTGGTTTTATGCACCCAAAAGAGAAAAGAAGTAGTTTCCTGATCTTCATCTTTTAGAGAACACTGTTTCGAAATCAGATAATCATGTATGAGTCTATATAGCATGATAGGGTTGCCAAATCCAATTCAAGAAATATCTGGGGACTTTGGGGGTGGAGTCATGAGACTTTGGGGGTGGGGCCAGGAAACATTGGGGGTGGAGTCATGAGCAAGGTTGGAACAAGTACAATTGAACTCCAAAGGGAGTTCTGGCCATCACATTGAAAGGGACTGCACAACTTTTCAATGCCTTCCCTCCATTAGAAATAATGAAGGATAGTGGCACCTTCTTTGGGGGCTCACAGAATTGGCCCCCCGGTCCAATTCTTTTGAAACTTGGAGGGTCTTTTGAGGAAAGGCATCAGATGCTATGCTGCAAATTTAGTGCCTCTACCTCAAAGAACATCCCCCCCCCCAGAGCTCCAGATACCCGCAGATCAATTCCCCATATTCCCTATGGGAATCGTTCTCCATGGGAAATAACAGAGTGTCCAGTAGACATTTCCCTCCCCTCCCCCCTCTTTCTAAAGTAAGGGGAGGGCCTCCAAACCCAGGAATCCCCTGCCCCCTCCCTCCTTCCCTCTCTCTCTCTCACACACACTTTCTGGGTCTGGTTCCGCCACAACTTTACTTGCTCTGAAAATGAAAGCAAAACAAACGGAGGGTCTGTGCTCTGACGAAACTGCTGCTGACCCTTCCCTATGAAGAGATTATTGTTTCCTGCTCAACTTTAAAGGCGCACTTTTAAAAAACAGACCTGTTTGCAGGTTTCTAAATCTGCCGGAGCTCTAGGGGTACATGGTGACTGTGAGGGCGGGGCTTCCCCCTGCCAGCCAGTTGGCTGGGGGCGGGGGGAAGCTTGTAAAACCGGGGGATCCCCCACTGGGACCTGGGGATTGGGAAGCCTAGATAGGAAACGTTTGCTGGGAGTCCCCAACCCAAGAGACATCTGGCTGTCCTTGACAAGGGCAGTGCTTTTTCTGCCCTGGCCCCAGTTTGGTGGAACTCTCTGCCAAGTTCTGTCCATGCCCTGCGGGACTTATTAAGGTTCCACAGGGCCTGTAAGAAAGACATGTTCCGCCAAGCATTTGGCTGAGGGCAACAAAGGTTCCACATAAGTACTCCCACTTCTACTTCTTCCCACCCTCCCACCATAAGATAGCAATACCTTTGGGACTTGGACGCCATCTTGTTTTCTCAAAAATGAATGTTTATTGTCATTCCCTGGTTTTCTTTTGCTGGTGTTATACTACTGTAAAGCGCTCTGAGCCCGGTTTCTAGGAAGGGTGATTTAAAAAATCTAATAAACAACCGAACAACCAAACAAATCTGCTGTTAGCAAAAAGTGCTTTCCACATGCACCACATGTTTTATGTTGCATTCAGTTTGTATGTGTGTGTGTTTTTATAGAGTAAAACTGTTTGCTTAAAGAAGTTCCCTGTGTTTGTCTCTGAATAAAAAGCATAATGTAGGGGAGGAAAATATAAGAACTGCATGCTGGAGACTGTTATCAGATGTTATGAACATGCACTGCCTTGGATTTTACAGAGTACAGGTGTAAGGATATTCAGAACATAATTATTTTCACCTCTTCCCCTTCTGCCCTGGAAATGGCCTCCTGAGAACACTAAAACACTGGACCTTGTATGACTTACATGGATAAAATGCCATGCAGCCAAATGGCAGCAGCGAGGACATGGATTCAAGCAAAACCATCCCTTTCCTCAGTTATGCCACTCTGGTTCCTCCTCAACATTTCAGTCCCCTGGGCTTTTTGTTCATGTGAGTGTGCAGCCTGCAGCATTAAGCACTTTGGAGGGCTCAAGAGGCTGCAGAATGATGGGGAGAGCCAGAAAGACCTTCAGCTTTCCACATTCTTTTGCACAGGATCCAAGCTGTTGTTCCAGTTTGATATGGGCAGGGCTTTTTTTGAACATGAATGCACAGGAATGCAAATGGATTCCTGCTGAACTTTTTCTACAAAAAGTCCTACACGAAACTGGCAATGTCAAGGGGTGTGGCCTAATATGCAAATGAGTTCCTGCTGGACTTTTTCTACAAAAATAGCCCTGGATATGGGCACTCCCCACTTAAAACTGCAATTGTCTCTCTCCCCCAAGACATGCTAAAAAAAAAGTCAATGGAATTACCACAATTAAAACTGATGCTTGTTTATTTGTCAGTGGCGCATAAAATGTCATGTACCAAATAAATGGTTTAAAAATATCATAAAAGAAACCAATGAATGGGGAATACCAGCACTCAAAATGGGTGAAATGAATGGGGAATACCAGCACTCAAAATGGGTGAAATGAAAAGGGCTCATATGGAAACATCAAGAAATTTTTTTAAAAGTCTATGTGCTCCAAAAAAAAAGGATGTGCTCTTCTCTACTGCAAGTCCAGCTTTGAATTTGTTAAAATCTTAACATTTAAACAGTGAGTTCTTTGAAGCTGAATTGAAGGGCCACAGATTAGCTTCAAGAGAGAGCCAAATACTCCTCTTGTCCTGTCACTAACAGTGTTGAGCTAAAGCATAGAACTGCCAGAATAGTGTATGATTTAAAAACTTTTTTTTATTCTTCATGTGACCCACTCTGAGTATGCCATTGTGTGACAAAATCTGTTCTATGTATTATGGTGTTTTGTCAGTTACTGCCATTGTGGCATCAAGTGTTCCAAAAGACTGCTGTCATTGCAGAAATAGCTTCAAAATGCAGACACATTTAACCAATTCACAAAATAATTTCCTCCTGCTATTATACTTACCTGTATATCTGAGGGTGAGGGAGGAGAGAAAAATTGACTGCAAAATAACTGTTCTCTTAGGAAACTGATAGAGGATGGACTGTTGCTGCAGAGACTGGGTAACTTACTGAACTTGACACTATTAATTCTTGAGGAGTCCAAATAAGATGTGGCACTTCTTAAATCTGGACCACCTTGCCAATGATGTAAGAAAGTAAGATATCCAGGGAACTAACAGTGCAATCCTAATGACACTTTCCTGGGAGTAAGACCCATTGAATAAAATGTAGTAGAATTCAGAGTAGACCTGCTTAGGATTGCTCTCTTAAAGACCTAATTCCTACATCTGTTCATTATATGGGTCAGCTGTCTCTCTTGAGAAAATTCAACTTACTTTCTTCTGTAAAATAGGGACAAATAAATACCTGCCATGTAAGTGTTTTCTAATCTATTATTATTGTTATTGTTACTATTACTACTACTTTTTATTAGAAGCAGGAAACCAGCCAGGGAGGCAGTGGGGCCCATGGATGACCAAGGGGTAAAACGACTACTGAAGGATGATAGGAAAATGGCTGAGAAGCTGAATGCATTTTTTGCCTCCATCTTCAATGTGGAAGTTGAGCAGTGTTTGACCTCCTGATGGCACCTGTTTTTTTTTTGGCCACTGTGTGACACAGAGTGTTGGACTGGATGGGCCACTGGCCTGATCCAATATGGCTTTTCTTATCTTTTTATGTTCTATCGCATCCTTCCTATCACAGGGCAGGTTGCAACATAATAAAATATCTAAATTTATAGCTTTACAATAATAAACTCTTACAATAGACTCTCCCGGGAGGAAGTCTACAAGATACTGGTAGCTGTGCAGTTGGCCTGGGGGTTGGGCTGGGTTGCCATCAATATGCTAACACCCAGCTCTATCTGCTGTTGGATGGCTGCCCTGACTCTGCTCCAGAAAATTTGGACAGGGCTTTGGAGGCTGTGGCTGGGTGGTTATGGCAGAGTCAGTTGAAGCTAAGTCCTAAAATGCCTGGTCAATGACTGTAATAATAAACTGAACAGAATCCTTCTAAGATGGAGGTCCTGTACCTGAGCTGTGTATGTGTGTGTGTGTGTGGGGGGGGTTATTTGGGGGATCAGGTTCCCTACCGTGAATGGGGCTCTATTGGTCTGGCAAGAAGGTGAGGAGCCAGGGGATGATCCTGGATGCCTCACTCTCTATGGAGACCCAGGTCACTACAATCACCAGGTCTGCTTTTTATCATCTTCGGCAGATCAGGCTGCTGGTCCCCTATCCCTCCCCCCAGGATGTGGCTACAGTGACCCATGCAATTGTCATTTCCAGACCAGATTACTGCAACTCACTGTATGTGGGCTTGCCCTTGAGATTGATCTGGAAACTTCAGTTGACACAAAACACAGTGGCATGCCTGCTGACTGCAACACCCATGTGGGCATGCATCCAGCCAGTGCTCCAGCAGTTTCACTGGCTACCAGTTAAGTATTGGATTTGCTTCAAGGTGTTGGTGATGATGACCTTAAAAACCCTATGCAGCTGGGAACCATCATATCTGAGGGACCTCCTCTTCCCATATGTGCCCCAGAGAGCCTTGCACTCTGCAAACAATCACCTACTGGCCCAAAAGACTTCTTTTTCTCTGCCCTGGCCCCGGCCTGGTGGAACATGCTTCTGGCTGACATCAGGGCCCTGCAGGACTTGTTACAGTACCGCGTGGCCTGTAAAATGGAGCTGTTCTGCCATGCGGTGAGTGTCTACCAGTTGGTGTCCCTGTTGCAGCTCAAATGCTAGAAAACCACCAAAGATTACATTGCCCAGTTATGATCCAGCCATTTCCAGATCAGGCATTAATATTATGACTAGCACAATGCCGACCCAGGATTGGTATATTGTTAATTTAAAATGTTTTAACTGTTTTGTTATCCAATATTTATTATAATTGTTTTTAGTGTTTTAACGTTTTGATGTGACCCAGCCTGAGCCCATTCATAGGAAGAAAGAGATATAGATCTAAATAAATAAATAAACTATCAAATTTAATTTACAGTGGTGCATGGTAAAACCAATGCATTACAATTGGTGACTATCAGGAAGGGATATCCAGGGCCGGTGCCATGCTTGCTGGCACCCTAGGCTGGGAGACTGGGGGCTGCCCCCTCCCTCCTGGGCAATTTCAATCATGCAGGAGGGTGCCCAGGAGTAGTCGCTGCCCTTTCCGCACCCAGGAAAGGGTCCACAGATCAGCTGATAGGCAGGGCCTTTAAATTGCCCGAGAGGCCAGCACCTGCTCCTGGGGGCTCTCCTGATCACAGGTAGCCGGGCTGCTCTCCCCCTCCATTTAAAGAGCCTGCAGACCAGCTGGTCAGTGGGGCTTTTAAATTGCACAGGAAGGGCAGTGGCTGCTCCTGCCACTCTTCCCGTGTGATTTGAATCACCAGTGGGGGCAGCCTTCAAGCCGTGGTGGAGGTGCTTGGGAAGAGCGGCGGGAGCAGCCACTGTCCTTCTTGTGTGATTTAAAGACCCCTGCCGACCAGCTGGTCTGCAGGCTCTTTAAATAGAGGGGGAGGCTGGCCTGACTGCTTCTGCCAGTGCTACCACTGATTGCGAGAGTGCCTAGGAGCAGGTGCTGGCCTCCCAGGTGATTTAAAGGCCCTGCTGAACAGCAGGACCTTTCCCAGGTGCAGGAAGAACAGCATCTGCTCCTGGGCACCTTCCTGCACAATATAAATTGCCCAAGAGGGAGGGGGCAGCTCCTACCCTCCCCAGGGATGCCCAATTTGGCACCTAAGATCACCTAATGGGCACACCAGTCCTGGGGATCTGAGAGGGAACTGAAACTCTATGTTGGGGTCAGTTTTCATCTAACTGGTGCTTTCCCCGACCAAATGCCTGGTGGAACCTTGCTGTCTTGTAGGCCTGATGAAACTGTTTCAGGTCCCACAGGGCTCTGGTCTCACTGAACAGAGAGTTCCACCTCGTGGGGGCCAGGGCTGAAAAGACCCTGTCCCTGGTTGAGGATAAACACAACAAGGAGAACATAGAATAACCAAAGATTACAATAAGAAGAAATTGTGTTCTTGGACACTATAGAAATCTCAAAATATATTCATAACATGGACTCACAATTATATATCAGAATAATAATGATACAGTATTTAAATACCAAACTCCATACTGGTAGAAAACAAGGACACCTCCTGGGTAAATAAAGTCTGAAAATAAAAGTCCCAAGCTTGTAAAACGGAGGAAAGCTTGTAAAACGGAGGATCTATTCCAGAACAAAGGAATGCAAATCTAAATTAAAGCAATGAAAGCAACACAGTTTCTGGAAAAAATCTAGCATTTCAGGATCGAGCTTTTCCTCAGGAGATAAATTCACTTCAAAAACAAACATCTCATTCATCGAGGTCCCATTCAAACAATTCCAACTGACATTAAAACTAAGCACTGATGCAACCCTTCCGGCCCTCGTTCTCATGATTTGCCTAATTCACAGAACCAGCATTGCTGTCAGATGGCCATCTAGCTTCAGCTTAAAAAAAAGAAAGGAGAGCCCACCACATCCCAAGAAAGCCTGTTGCACTGAGGAACCACTCTGTTCTTCCTAATATTTAGCCAGAAACTCTTTTGAGATAATTTCAGCCCACTGGTTCTGGTCTGACCTTCTGGGCCAACAGAAAGCAATTCTACACCATCCTATATATGACAACTCTTCAAGTACTTGAAGATGATGATCATATCATGTCTCAGTCATCTTCACTCCAGGCTAAACATAACCCAGCTCCTTCAACCTTTCCATCTTTGTTGCCCTCCTCTGAACATGTTTCAGTTTGTCTATATGCCTCTTCAATTGTGGTGCCCAAAACTGAACACAATACTCAAAGTGAAGTCTAACTGGAGCAGAGTAAAGCAATACCATCACTTCACATAAGAACATAAGAGAAGTCATGTTGTATCAGGCCGGTGGCCCATCCAGTCTAACACTCTGTGTCACACAGTGGCCCCCCAAAAACAGGTGCCATCAGGAGTTCCACCAGTTGGGCCAGGGTACTAGAAGCCACTGCTCTCCCCCAAGCACCAAGAATAAAGAGCATTACTGCCCCAGACAGAGAGTTCCATCTATACCTTGTGGCGAATAGCCACTGATGGACCTCTGCTCCATATGTTTATCTTGAAGCTGTCTATGCTTGTAGCTGCCACCACCTCCTGTGACAGTGAATTCCATGTGTTAATCACCCTTTGGGTGAAGAAGTACTTCCTTTTATCTGTTCTGACCTGACTGCTCAGCAATTTCATTGAGTGCCCTTGAGTTCTCGTATTGTGAAGAAGGGAGAAAAGTCCTCCTTTCTCTACCTTCTCTATCCCATGCATAATCCTGCAAACCTCTATCATGTGACCCTTCAGTTGACATTTCTCCAAACGAAAGAGTCCCAAGTGCTTTAACCTTTCTTCATAGGAAAAGTGTTCTAACTCTAATAATTCTAGTTGCCCTTTTCTGTATTTTTCTGCACTTCACATGATCTGGACACTATACTTCTGTTGATACAGCCCAAAATCGCATTTGCCTTTTTAGCCACCTCATCATACTGCTGACCCATGTTCAATGTATGGTCCACTAAGACCCCTAGATCCTTTTTGCACATACTACTGCCAAGACAAGTCTCCCCCATCCTATAATTATTCATTGGATTGTTTCTACCTAAATGCAGAACTTTACATTTATCTCTCTTAAGATTCATTTTATTTATTTTAGCCCAGTTTCCCAGTATGTCAGCATCATCCTGTATGCTGTTTCTGTCTTCTACTGTATTTGTGTCCCCTCTCAATTTAGTATCAACTGCAAATTTAATAAGCATTCACTCTATTCCTTCATCTAAATCATTTATGAAGATTTTGAAGAAAACAGATCCCAGGACAGATCCTTGAGACACTCCACTTTCCACTCCTTTCCAAAAAGATGAGGAACCATTCACAAGCACTCTTTGAGTGCAATCTGTCAACTAGTTACAGATCCACCAAACAAAACTAGATCCAAACCACATTTTACCAACTTGTCAACAAGAATAGTGTGTGGAACCTTATCAAAAGGCTTACTAAAGTCAAGATAAACAACATCTACAGCATTACCCTGATTCAGCAAGGTAGTAACTTTCTCAAAAAAAAGGAGATAAGGTTAGTCTGACTGGACTTGTCCTTGAGAAACCCATGCTGGCTTTTAATATTAAATAACAATGGGAAGAGGATTGCCCCTTGGGAACCCCATATTCTAGTGGGCACTGTGAAGAGACAGTCATTCCCAAATACTACTCTTTGTTTTCAATCTAGCATGGGATATGTATTTTTTCCTGTGATATCAGAGAAACTGCCTTAAGCAATGCCAATCTCTTCTGGATGATTGGTAGAGACCCGTGACATTCTTAGGGATTCTTTTTGAGGAAACAGTGCCAAAGTACACTAGTCTCTCAAATGAAGTCCATTCCTTATGAGGCTCAAGTGCAGCAGGAATGCTTCATGATTAGTAAGGAGCTGTTCAAGCTTGCATCCCATGGGCCATGCCATGGTTTAAACATCTTGTTGTCATTGCAGTGCTTCCCATTGCTTCTGTGCTGACTTTACAGTTTTGGCAGCAGGGTTGCCTCCATAAGGAATTGATGTTTGTGGAACCTGGAATCAGGTCACAGAGCAGCTAAACTCTTGCATTCTGGCTTTAACATACTGAAATATTAAGATTCAGGCAAGCGTTCATACTGCATCATGATAGAAACAATTCAGAAGTATTTTTAGTGTGTGTGTCCCCCCCCCCCCCCATTGATACTTCTAAATGTGCACAAATGCACATGGTCCATTCTTTCTTCCTTTTCCTGCCCATGTTCTATCACAGAAAAGCATTTAACCTTCTTGGTATGAATAATTGTTTCAATCTCTTATGAGGTTGTACTGGCTTTATAAGGGAATTCTGAATAAACACATTCTGTGACTCAGTGCAGGATATCTAAATGAGTTTCTGCAGAGCAATAACAATTTAACAGCATTATGTTTAGAAACAGAAGTGCTGCAAATAAGGCTCCAATATTACCCCAGGGCAGCAACCCTGAGATAATTAAGGCAAGCCTACTTTCTAAGCTGTTTTAACTGTTTATTTTAGCCTTCCCTGTGCAGTGAAATAGCTGGTGTGTGCATAATGTATATAGTAACATTCTGTAAAGTCTTATGAGGTAAGATGTGGACTTCGGAAACTTGTTGAATGTGTACATTTTTCTAGGCCCATTTGCTCTGCCGAAAGTCTCATGTTGGCTTTAATACAGTCAAAACTAGACTAAAATATAGACAGGTAAAGTTAGGGGCTGCAGTTTAAGGCATCAACATCCATGCTGGGTGCTGGGATGAGACCTCTCCTCCTCCCTAACCCTCATAAAATGCCTGTCCTGATCCTGACAGTGGGTTCGAATGTCCACTTCTTCTGTCATCTCCCTTCCAAGTGACAGTTCTTTGAGTGCTCACAGTTCTTAAAACCAGAGATGTCAGGAGTAATCTTGGCATCTCTGACATTTCTTGCTAATATTTTCAGGGTCACAAAGAGTGCATCATTATTGATTGAGGGAGTCATAGGACCAGTTCTGTATCACCCAGTCAAGGCTTGTCTTTGTGGCGTTTGTGCCCCTCCCTACAAAACTGAGTCTTATTGTGTGACTTGAAAATTCCATACGTAGGCTTGATTTGTAGAATCCGTCCCCTCCCCCTTTTTTCCTGACATGGAATGACTGTGCACATCAGACCTCTACACTGATGGTCAAGGCTCAGCCAAGGCACGTATTTTGCATACCTGGCCTTACCCCTGGATATATGATGTAAGAAAAGATTCAATACCCCTGAGCAGGTTTGGATGCATATCACTCAGGAGAACTATCCATGGAGCACACAGGTGACATATTGCCCCATACATGTAATGGGAAGAGAGCACACATTCTTCCCTACCATTCACAGATTGTCATTGTAAAAAGTACAAATTGGGTGCATCAAGTGCGAAGGCCATTCCCATTAAAATAATGTTTCAGAATGCTAAATCAAACAGCAGGAACTCTGAAAAACATTAAAAGCCCATACACAAGGATAAATAAAAGTATACATCAATGTACTATAATATTACATTCCTTTTCATTTATCAAGAACTAGCCCTGCTAATTGATATTTTATAAACTAGCCCAATGTACAGTCAAGCCACTGAACAGTTCTGTGATCTGTAGTAAGAGATGTGCAAAAAACCAAAAAAACCAACTTGCTCTGTGAAATAGAAACAAAAATCAAACTATTATTTGTCATATGAAAATGCAGTTAAAGTAGATTGGTAATTGTGTCCTCTAGATGGAGAACTGGAGTGTAGCAAGTTCAAGTGATGTGTCTTCAGTAACATAAGGAATGTAACATCAGTCTCCAGAGCACTAGAGCTACATCCTGTACATTACATCATACATACATATTTTAAAAATCTTTCTTTTATTATTTTTATTTCTAGTTACCTTTTTTTAAATAAAACTCTAGTCTGTAATGCTTAATTCCATGTGGCTAGTTTATATTATATTATATTATATTATATTATATTATATTATATTATATTATATTATATTATATTATATTATATTATATTATATTATATTATATTATATTATATTATATTATATTATATTATATTATATTATATTATATTATATTATATTATATTATGAGCCCTGTGGCACAGAGTGGTAAAGCTGCATACTGCAGTCCAAGCTCTGCTCATGACCTGAGTTTTATCCCAGCAAAAGCTGGGTTCAGGTAGCCGGTTCAAGGTTGACTCAGCCTTCCATCCTTCCAAGCAGGCCTGGCACTAGGGTCTTTGCCACCTAAGGCAGAATCCTGGGCCAGCGCCCCACCACCACCAGTGTCCATTTGTGCACTCAAAGCACGCTTGTGCCACGATGCATGGTGTGCCCCCTGCCCAGCAGCCCTGCCTCCCCCCTGCTGTGATGCACCTTGGGAGTCGGCCCTTCCGCGCCACCTCCCCCCCCCCACCCCGTGCGATCACAGCGTGCCGTGGCTCTGCCCCACTGGCTCGGCAACCCTATCAAAGAAGCCTTCAGAAACCAAGATCCTTCTCCTTCTAAGAAGGTGCTGAAGGATGCTTCTCCCCCCTCCTTTCTGGAACTGGAAGGGAGGGGGAGCCAAGCCTCCTCCAGTGCATTCTTAGAAGAAGAATAAGATGCATGTTATATCACAGCCAGTGGGGCAGAGATGTGGCATGCTCTGATCATGCCAGGGGGAGGAGGTGGAAGGCAGGGGGCAGGGTTGGGGACCCCAGAACACTGGGCACCTTCCCCTGCCCAGCGTGCTCCAAACTCGGAGCACACTGGGCAGGGGAAGCCATGTTCTTTCTCGGCTCTGAGGGATTGGGGGAGCTCCTCCGACCCCTCAGAGCCATGAAAGGCTCAGGGACGGCGCTAACAGGGATGGGAAGGAGGCATCTGCCCCGCCCATACCCCTGCGGGAGCTGGCGCCCCAGGCCATTGCGTAGTTTACTGACTCCCACGCATTGGCTCTGATTCCAAGGTCGGTAAAATGAGTACCTAGCTTGCTGGGGGAAAGTGTAGATGACTGAGGGAGACAATGGCAAACCACCCTGTAAAGTCTGCCATGAAATGCAATGCGATGTCACCCCAGAGTTGGAAACGACTGGTGCTTGCATAGGAGACTACCTTTATCTCTCTTTTTTAAATTTATATTATAAAAATGGAAGGATCGAGTCATCAAAAGGAACCAGACTGATTTTTTTTTTTAATGTCAGCCAGGAAACCAAGTGTTATCACTGAAACTTCTCTAAAAGCATGCCATCATTTTAAATTCCCCCTTTCTCTGGGTAATGCTAACATATGAGATACCCAGCTGTGCAGCATGCACCCCTTTAGTACCAGATAGCCATCTTATTAGGCAGGCAGTGTGCGCTCTTCATCCAACCATCATTATCTGCTCTTCTGTTGTTTTCATTTTCACATGAGTGAGATGCACCTGCCACAACCTTAATTTCTTTTGGGCCAAAAGTCTTGAGACATTGAAACCTAGAGACAGGTGTGAGATTAACCTTTGCCTTCTCTGTAATTATATCCGCTAATGAAAGCTATTTTTAAAAAGTTGATGTGAAATCAAAAACTAACAGCCAGTCTCACAGAGGGAGAACATGCTTTTCCTAGCAAGCAAGCTGATCTTCAATACAGCAAGCAAGAGCATTGCTGCCAAACAGCAGGTGCACATGACAGGTGCAGGTGAAGATGGTTGTTGGGTGGAGAGGCATGTTGTGCTCTGTGTGCAGTCTTCCTGCAGACCTTTGTCTAATGATCTGTGTAGATGCAGTTTTCCTAGGAACACAACTTAAATCTATTGAAGTTTTGCTGCTTCATATAAGGCACTATAGGAAGATAAGAGATTTTTTTTTCTCAACTTCCCTTTTTGAGTTCCTCGCCCTGAAGTAAGTTGGCACTGTGTCTCGAACTCCTGAGGTGTGTGTTCAGCTTTCTCACAATCCCTTTGTCTGCCTTCCACAACAGATTTGAATATGAAAAGCAATGTGTTCACCCCTCCTTTCAGCTCTGGTCCCAAACACACCTCAATAGTTAATTATAAAGATCCTCCTGTACACACAAAAGTAGGGGGTGCCCCCAGAACAAACAGACATGCAGACACTTAGGCCAAGCTGCACCCCAAACAAACTAAGGACCAACCCCAATCACACATCCCCCACATTCCAGACTCTGCCCTCTGCAAGAAGACATACAGTGATGTCTGGTCCAAACATTGGTTCTAGCACCATGTGCTTCTATTTGGGTTGCCAATTGCCTGTATTGCAAAGAGTATTTGAATAGGGATCTAGAATGGCTGCATGCCTTCTACACCCCAAAATAAAGTTTGGATCACCACACATCATAACCATAGGTCCAGGGGACTCTACCCTCCAACAGGACATATGCTATTTCCTGGTCCAAAGTCCAGCTCTTCTGCTAGCAAAATGGGATGCCCCAAGGACAAATGCACATCAAATTCAGCCTCATGCCAAATAGCCATTAAATGAAAACTGATGCACATAAAATTGATTCTGAACCAAGCACATGAACATTTGAGTTACAGGCCATTTCACACTTTCTATGAGGTGTTTTACTGGGATGGAAGAAATTCCAACATGCATGCTTTAACTAGAAGAAGGAAGACATTTGGTTGTCTGCCACTGAATGACAGACACAGATTTCCCATTCATATATCAGGAAACAGGCAATTTGACCCAACTTTAAAGCTTATCATGTGGGAGGTGAGTGGATGTGGGAGGTCATTCATCTTCCTCCTATATTCCAGCAAGGACTGTGAGTTTCTCTCCATTAAAAAACACCCTGTCCAAGCAAATTAAAAGCACAAAATGAAGCAGTACATTAGAGTAATGCTGTAGAAATCATGTCAATGGAAAGTTACCCCTAAAGTCCAGAACTGTGACATTTGATTTCAAAAGAGGGAACTTTAATAATAATAATAATAATAATAATAATAATAATAATAATAAAAATTTTTATTTATATCCCGCCCTCCCCGCCTAGGCAGGCTCAGGGCGGCTAACATCATTTCATAAAACATACAGTAATAAATAAGGCTTTAAAATTAACAATATAGAACTTTAAATTTAACATCACTAAAAACCAATCAGTATAATTAAAATTTATAACTTAGTCTGACAGTGACGGTGGCATTTGACGCTAATTCTGTCAGTGTATACAGTATTTCCAGTTAGGGGACTAGTTAGAAGGAAGCTGAAAGGGAAACATAAGAGAGCCCTTGAGAGGATACTTGGAAGCTATTTAAAATCCCACTAATCGAAGCCCAGATAGAATGCATTCCACAGGTTAGGAAATATATTGCCAAGCTTAAAAGAATGCCTGCAGGCTTAGCCACACAAGTCAAGGAAACTATAAAAAGTAAAGAGGCATCTTTTAAAAAGTGGAAAGTCTGGTAAAAAGAAAAATGTCAATAATTAGGCATGGAAAAAGGAATTTGAGGACCAGATTTCTAGAAACATCAAGACAAACAGTAAAAAAATATTTAAATATATCTGCAGCGGGAAACCAGCCAGAGAAAGCAGTTGGGTCTTTGGATGACCAAGGAATAAAGGGATTACTAATGGAAGAGGGGGGGATGGCAGAGAAGTTAAATGAATTTTTGCTTTTGTGTTCACTGTGGGAAGTGTGGGGCATGTATCCATGCCATGGCCACTTTTTTTCTGGAAGGGAGTCTGAAGAACTGAGTCAAATTGAGGTGACCAGAGACGAAGTTTTGGACCTATTAGGGAAATTAAAAACTGATAAGTCTCCAGGTCCTGATTGCATGCACCCAAGAGTTGTTAAGGAACTCAAAATGTGAGATAGTTGATCTATTAATCTGTATATGTAACCTATCATTAAATTCAGCTGCTGTACCAGAAGACTGGAAAATAGCATTAGTTAACACTAATTTTTTTAAAAAGTGCCCAGAGAGGAAGCAAGAACTTACAGGCCAGTCAGCCTAACATTTCTCCCAGGCAAATTAGTAGAAACTGTAATCAGAGATGGAATTATTAGGCACATAGAGGAACAAAGCCTGCTGAGGGAAAATCAGCATGCCTTCTGCAAAGGGATGCCCTGCCTCAGAGACCTTTTGGAGTTCTTTGAGAAAGTGAACAGGTATGTAGACAAGGGTGGCCCAATAGACATTTATATACATGGACTTTAAGTGGCTTTTGCCAAGGCATCTCACCAAAGACTTCTGAGTGACCAGTCATGGGATAAGAGAACAGGTTCTCCTATGGATTAAAAAATGGTAAATGACAGGAAGCAAAGAGTAGGTATCAATGGCCAGTTCTCACAGTGTGAGGAAATAAACAGTGGTGTCCTACAAGGATCAGTATTGGGACTGGCACTATTTAATTTGTCCATATGTGATCTGGAACTAGGGATGAGTACTATAGTGGCTAAGATTGCAGATGGCACAAACGTATTCAGGATGGTGAAAACCAAGGATGACTGAGAAGAGTTCCAGGAGGATCTCCACAAATTGGGTGGGTGGGTGACAGTGTAGCAAGTGAAGTTCATTGTTGGTAAGCGTAAGGTAATACACACTGAGACAAAAACCCAACTTCAAGAATAGACTAACGGGGTCTGAACTTTCTGAGATTGAGAAGGGAAAAGCTCTTGGAGTTGTAGTACGTAGCTCAATGAAAATGTAAAGCCAGTGTGCTGCAGTGGCAAAAAAAAAGGCAAACTCCATGTCAGAGCAAAGTTTGAGTCCAGTGGCACCTTTAAGACCAACAAAGTTTGATTTGAGATATAAACCAAGAGAGAGGAGGAGGACACTTGCCCTTGCTCCAAGTTACTGCAGCTGTCCATTAACACAAAGCCTGCAAAGCAAGGGAGCTTGGTGTAGTGTCAGGTGATTCCACATGGAGATGGAAGAGGAGGCAAACATCAGAGTAACTGAAATTCACAAAAAGAATTTAGTTTGTTATATATAGTTCTGATGTCCTAATGCAGCCATCAATTCATGCTAACAAAACTGTTTAGATATAGAAAATGTACTAGATACCAAATCAATAGTCTCTAAATTCAGTAATATTACCTAGAGGTTGGAGAATTGCAAGTTATTCTTCCCAAGACTTTGTCACTAATGTTATAACTAATTGTTATTAATTTCTTTAAATCAGTATTGACGCAATAATAACATGGTTTGTGTTCTCTTTTTATATCTCCCCCCCACCGCCTTCTGCCTTTTATTTTTTCTGTTTTATTTTTGCTTTGTTTTCCTTTCTTAATGTTCCATTAATACTTTGAAGACATGTGGGTTAGCTATAAATGCTGAACTAATCATTTTTATAGGACATATTGTTGTCTTTAATGTTGTTGATCCATATAAGGTTTGAAAGGGTGCACTGTTCACTACCATATGCCGTTATAAAGCAAAATTAAAGTAAAGATGAATGATTAAAGCAGGACTGGGAAAAATCTCAAGAGCCTGATCACATGCATCAAATGGAAATTTAATACTCTCAGCATGTCTATTGCATCGAAACTTGTCATTGTCTCTTAAACAGTTAAAACTGAGGGCTATGATTTGTTTTTTATTAAGATGATTTTCACAGGCTGATTCCCAGCTGGTCTGGAGCCAGTCATGAAGCACAAATGGCTTGGAAAAGCAAAATCCCCACCTCCAAATCACTGTACTGTACCCAACCACATTTTCCCACCTATGGAAGGCATGTGGCCAGGGTGAGGCACTGATTTCTCCTTCCTGTTGCATGCTACCACTTTGAAACCCATGCTGTTCTGTGGATCCTCTCACTTCCAGAAGCAGAATTTTATGGTGCTCAGGGAAGTGCTGTGGGAGGTTGGCAAATTGTATACCCAAAGGTTTATTCTGCTTGTGTTTGGCAGCATATTGTTTTTAATGGGCAGGGTAAAGATGTGCTCTGTGCATCAGCTGAGATCCTCTCAGTAGTTCTTGCTAGTATTGTTTGTTCGTATGTGATCTGGAACTAGGGATGAGTACTATAGTAGCTGTACTATAGATTATATCACCTCTTAGCCTCCTCCTCTCCAGGCTAAACATCCTCAACTCCTTCAACCTTTCCTCATAGGACATGGTTTCCAGACCCTTCACCATCTTTATCGCTCTCCTCTGAACCCATTCCAGCTTTTCTATATCCTTCTTAAAATGTGGTGCCAAAAACTGAACTCCAAAAACTGTACATACTACAACTCCAAGAGCTTTTCCCTTCTCAATCTCAGAAAGTTCAGACCCCGTTAGTCTATTCTTGAAGTTGGGTTTTTGTCTCAGTGTGTATTACCTTATACTTTCCAACAATGAACTTCACTTGCTACATTGTCACCCACCCACCCAATTTGTGGAGATCCTCCTGGAACTCTTCTCAGTCATCCTTGGTTTTTACCATCCTGAATAAGTTTGTGCCATCTGCAGTCTTAGCCACTATAGTACTCATCCCTAGTTCTGTAAAGTCCATGTAGTGTGCTCTGTGCATCAGCTGAGATCCTCTCAGTAGTTCTTGCTAGTTGTGTTTTTCATTCAACCAGTTTGCTTGCGGATGTAATTTCTGAGCCTCTGGCTATTATTTTTGAGAATTCTTGGAGAACAGGAGAAGAGAACAGGAGAGGTGCCAGAAGACTGGAGGCAGGCGAATGTTGTCCCCATCTTCAAGAAGGGGAAAAAAGACGATCCGGGTAACTACTGACATGTCAGCTTGACGTCTATACCTGGAAAAGTTTTAGAACAAATCATCAGTCAGTCAGTCCTGGAACATTTAGAAATAATGGATGTGATTACTAAGAACCAGCATGGTTTTCTCAAGAACAAGTCATGTCAGACTAACCTGATCTCTTTTTTTGAGAAAGTGACTACTTTGCTGGATCAGGGGAATGCTGTAGACATCGTTTATGTTGATTTCAGTAAGGCTTTTGATAAGGTTCCATATACTATCCTTGTTGACAAGTTGGTAAAATGCGGTTTGGATCCTGTTACCATTATGTGGATCTGTAACTTGTTGACAGATCGCGCCCAAAGAGTGCTTGTGAATGGTTTCTCATCCTCTTGGAGAGGAGTGACAAGTGGAGTGCCTCAAGGACCTATCCTGAGACCTGTATTGTTCAACATCTTTATCAATGATTTGGATGAAGGAATAGAGGGAATGCTTATTAAATTTGCAGATGATACTAAATTGGGAGGGGTTGCAAACACAGAATAAAACAGAAACAGGATACAGGATTACCTTGACAGACTGAAAAACTGGGCTAAAACCAATAAAATGAATTTTAACAGGGATAAATGTAAAGTTCTGCATTTAGGTAGGAAAAATCCAATGCATGGTCATAGGATGGGGAGACTTGTCTTAGCAGTGGTATGTGCGAAAAGGATCTAAGGGTCTTAGTGGATCATACGCTGAACATGAGTCAACAGTGTGATTTGCTAAAAAGGCCAATGCAATTTTGGGCTGCATCAGCAGAAGTATAGTGTCCAGATCACGTGATGAGATGGTATTGCTTTACTCTGCTCTGGTAAGAGCTCACCTGGAGTATTGTGTTCAGTTTTTGGCACCGCATTTTAAGAAGGATATAGAAAAGCTGGAACGGGTTCAGAGGAGAGCGATAAAGATGGTGAGGGGTCTGGAGACCATGTCCTAGGAGGAAAGGTTGAAGGAGCTGAGGATGTTTAGCCTGGAGAGAAGGTGGCTGAGAGGTGATATACCACCATCTTCAAGTACTTGAAGTGCTGTCATATAAAGGATGGTGTGCAATTGTTTTCTGTGGCCCCAGAAGGTAGGACCAGAACCAATGGGTTGAAATTAAATCAAAAGAGTTTCTGACTCAACATTAGGAAGAACTTCCTGACCGTTAAAGCATTTCCTCAGTGGAACAAGCTTCCTTGGGAGGTGGGGGCTCTCCTTCCTTGGAGGTTTTTAAACAGAGGCTATATGGCCATCTGACAGCAATGAAGATCCTGTGAATTTAGGGGGAAGTGTTTGTGAGTTTCCTGCATTGTGCAGGGGGTTGGACTAGATGACCCTAAAGGTCCCTTCCAACTCTATGATTTTATGAACATCTTCCATGCAATCTCTTTCATTGCTGGCTTTTTGCAGGGCATGCAAAGCTGTCCTTTTCTGAAGGGCATAGCCTTTTAGGGGGTGTTAAGTTATATTTCTGTATTGTTCTGGCATGTCTGATGTGTTTTTATCGGTATGTATTTATTGCTTTTGGAATTTGTCTTGAGTGTTTTTTTATAAAGGTGAAGTAGACCCTTACCATTCACTGGGGATCCATTCCTGGGATCAATGTGATTGGCAAAATCCACAGATATTGGGAAGTAGGGATTTGCAGGGCTGCAGTGACAAAGCAACCAAACTTTCTGCAAAACTTAACAATGTAATATTATGACAATGGCACAGTGGGAGTAAAAACAGGCTGGAGACTGCATTATGTAACTGGATCACAGACTGTGAATAAGTGACATTGTTAGTTATAAATCTACAAATAGAAAGGATCTACTGTAAATATATAAATCACTAGTGTGTCCCCTTCCATATTTTGTATGCTAAAATTCTTTCACCAGCCCCACTGCTGAGCTCAAGTTTCTGCCTGGATCTAAGTGCATATGTTAGCTGCAAATTACACCTATGACCCCTTGGCTCCTTATCCTGGGGCGGTTCAGACCCAAGGAAAGGGCTGCGGGATTACACACCCTAAACTAATCTCATTTCTGCTTCCCATTTCTCAAGTTTAGCCAAACCTATTAGTTGTATACAAGCATTACCTGAGTAGGAGAACTTCATTTAAGATAGAAAGTAGAAGTCTGCCTAGTCTGTATTCCTTTTTTGCAGGGCTGATGACATAACAGTGTCTCTGGCCCTCTCTGTTCTTTCTTGGTCTTGCTAGTCCTATTTCCCCCCCTTACTCTTCAAAATGTGGGTCACCCAGTTATTGTTCAGTTCTTGTTGACTTCTTTATTATCCTTTTGGCAGGCTCGTTTGATCCAGATGTCTTTGCTGTTCCTCTTTATCTCATTGTTGCAGACAGGTTAAAACGGATAAAAAGAAGTATTTTTCACCCAAAGGGTGATTAACATGTGGAATTCACTGCCACATGAGGTGGTGGCGGCCACAAGCATAGCCACCTTCAAGAGGGGTTTAGATAAAAATATGGAGCAGAGGTCCATCAGTGACTATTAGCCACTGTGTGTGTGTGTGTGTATAAAATTTTAGGCCACTGTGTGACACAGAGTGTTGGACTGGATGGGCCATTGGCCTGATCCAACATGGCTTCTCTTATGTTCTAATTTGAAGAGTGTTTCCCTTTATCTCACAGGACTGGCTGGGAGAATGGGCTAAGGAGAGGACCGACTTACATGGACAGGTTTCAGAACTTCATATCTGCCATCTCAGAATGCAACAATCTATTCCAGGGGTGGGATTCTTAGACTGATTCCTCACTAGCAGTTGCTCCACCTTCAGGCTTCTGCTTTCCTCAGATCAAGCAATCAATTCCCCACCAGTTGCTGCGCAGGTGGATTTTGATCTGCAACTGCCTCCAGTTTCCCTCGCAGCTTCCTGCTCTGGTTTTTTGGAGATTCAGAAACTGTGTGGGAAATAAGAGGGAGCTGTGAGTCCAAATGTGGCCATGCAGTGACTAGTGGGAAATCGATCGCTTGATCTGAAGAAAGCAGAAACCTGGGGGCAGAGCGACTACTAGTGAGGAATTGGTCTGAATCTTCAGTCTGGATGTTACTTCTGTTGTACCTACACAAACACAATTCCCACATACACTTCCAAACATGAATCCCTCTATAAACAGACTTAGGTATTTTAGTCACAGAATATACAGACAGTTTCAGGGACAGCTGCAAATGCAAGGTATCCATTCTTTAGTTCTGCAGCCACAGAAGTGGAAATATAAGCATTTAATGGAGCATTTCATACAGTAAAATCTATTAGTGATCACTATTAGATATAGAATCTATCATTAGGCTTGCCAGATTCCTGTTAGTAAGAAGCCAACCAGACTCAAGCCTCCATGTAAACTATCTCAACAACAATAAATGATTTTATCAAAATACTATAATGAAGTCTCAAAATATCATTCAGTAATTAAAAGTCAAAATCTCACCACATGCTCTCTAGTTTGTAACCACTGGGAAGAGAACAGAGCTAGAGTGCATGTGGTGAGATTTTTTTCCATTCCAGAATTGCTCATTAGCTGCTATTTGGATCCATAATGGATTTGTAATATTTGGTATAATTTCAGCATTAGGATTGAAGGTATCCTCCATATGTAAGTGATTGTTTCACATTTTGAAAAACTTAGCTGTTGGATTTGCACATTTGGATTACCTGTTCCAAGCCGGATTTGTTTTCTGTATTGTAGAAAAGAATTTTGCTTCTGAATTACTGCATGATATTTTGAAACTTTATTATAATATTTTGATTAAAAAATCTTTATTGTTATTGAGGCCTTGTTTGCAACGGAGGCTTGTGCCTGGTTGGTTTCCTACTTTTCATGTTTCTCACTTTTTTTACTCAGATTCCTGACAGTAGCAAAGGATCTTCTGCCCCTACCTCTCCTTTCCTGCAGCTGCTGTGACAGACAGACATGAAGCAAAATTCTTCATGAATTTTGTCCTGTCTATAATTCATGAACAGAAATTCATGATGGGTCTACCATGATAAACTTCCATGAACTTTTACAGCAGTTTGTGTGGTTCATGAATGGAGCAGAAAGTAGGGGTTTAAAGCGACTATGAGTCCCTTCAAACCCCTGCTTTCTTTTCCCTGCAAAAGCTGTAAAAACAGCTGAATGGCAGGGAGATGCTTCCCCACCAATCATCTGTTTCAGGCTGTCTTGTGCAGTTCCTTTAAAGTTTAAAGGGGACTTCTGGTTTCTGCAACGTGTCTTTAGGAGCGGCTCAGAGTGGCGCGTCCAGAGCTGCTTCTAAATCGGACCACAGAGGGGGTGCCCCACGAGGGGTGACTCAATTCTGAGACCCAGGAAGGGTCCTGGAAGGCAGTGAGCTCAAGTGGTTGAGCGGGGTTGTCTGTGGAGGTGGCTGCCCCCTGATCCCAACTCGCTGTAAGCCTCGCTGTCCCAATCGCCATTTTTAAATGGCTCGAGGGTCGACTGCCAGACTTTTCTTCCTCTTTTTCTTTTGTTTCAAGCGACTCTGCAGTAGCGAGACAAGCTCCATCTTCATTATTAAGACTGTAAGTTTTCTTTCTTATTATTGCTGATCTCTGAAGCATTGTCTTTGATAAGCAGGAAAATGGAGAACTGGGGCTGAGGTGGAATTCAGATAGAAGCAAAGGTGGAGAAGGGGGGGGGGGACTCTCTCTCCTCCTCTTTCAAGGCTTCTAAAAGTTTCTGCCTAACCTGGTAATGCTCATAATCCGTACATAAGAAGAATCACACTAATTCTTAAGCATAGAAGAGACTTGATGGCTGAATTTAACAGATTTGCTTTAAACTTCCTTTTGGAGAAAGATTTGACTTTGGGAAAGTTGCTTGCAAGCATATATGGACAAGAAGGACAGCAGGCTGAAGGGCTCTGAACAAATTTATGTGAGCTTCAACTAGACTTTTAAATCCTGGTGGGTACTGTATATTGGATTATAAAATATAACCTGATCGTTGGCTGAAAGAAGAATACCTGTACCTATTTTTAAAGTGGATTATAATTCTCTGGTGGTGGATGTTATGGATATAACCCTTTAATTTTGTTTTTATTTTATTTATTTTTACATATATGGTTTGAATATTTTTGGCTTTGGATTTATTTTTCCAGGTTTCCTCTTTTTTATTTATCATACTTGGAGTCTGTCTTATTTTTGGCTACTATTTTTGTGGGTGGGGGGAGTGTCTGGTCCAATTTTGCTTTTTATTTTTCTCTTGGGTTGTTTGTTTAATTTTTAATTTTTGATCTCACCTGTGGATTATAAATAGGGCATTCAGCCCTGGATTACAAATGTATACCTTGAAGCATTTGGATGATCCTGTAGTGATTTGGACTTTAATTGAACTATCATTGGTAGAAGATCTGTTATAGTGAATTGTTTCTGTTTTAGTGAGTTGAACTGTTTTGGCTAAGTGGTACTAAGGGCGTTGTACTAAAATGACTCTGTTTATTTCTAGTCTTATAATTGTTTTGGGTTTGGCAAATTGTTGACAGAAGCTAGAAGGCTGTTTTCTTTTTAAAGTCATTTCATAATACTGGCACTGCCTGGTTGAGATTAGCTTATCTATTATAAACAGGAATACTGAATTCCAAAACAAACCTCGAAGAGGCAACATACAGACCTTGTGGCTGTGAGTGCATTTACTTTAATAAGGATGGAAAATAAAGCTGCGATTGGCTTCAAAGAAACAGTAAAAAACCCCAGAAAATCGAGAAGGTAAACCACCAATACCTTCACTCAGCTCCTCATCTGGCCCAGGGAAATTTACGACCATGCAGGGAGATATGAAAGAGATGCAAAATACTCTATTAACTGCCATAGTACAGTTGACTAGTAAAGTAGATAATATTGGAGAGCAGATGGCAGAGATCAAACAAGAGCTTCTGGAGAACAGCAAACAGACAGCAGAGACCAATAAAGCCTTAAAAGCATTAGATGCCCAGGTGGCAGATAATACACAAAAGGTGGAACAACTGGGAACAGAACACAACATACATGATTCTAGACTCTTGCAACTGGAAATAGACAGAGCTGCCTATATGCTGAGGTTCCAAAACAAACCAGAAGAGAAAACTGATGATTTACAGAAAATATTAAGCGAAGCCTTCCCTGAAATTCTACAGGTGACTCCTCAAAGGATGGAAGAAGAGTTTGATCAAGTCAGATGGGTGCCATCAAGCTTTACGAGATGGAATAAACTGCCCAGTGAAGTTGATTTAAAGCTTACAAGGAAGAGGACCAGAGGTGATATTTTGAAGCAAGTAAGAGACAAACCTATGATGATAGCTGGAAATATGATGAAAATTTTGAGAGAGGTACCATGGCCAGTGAGACAAAAGAGGAGAGAATACCAAGCTTTAACAGGCTTCCTGAGAGAAAGAGAAATACCCTATACATGGCTAATGCCAGAAGGCCTCATTTTTACCTATCAGGAGAATAAGTACAGGATAAACTCCATTTTCAAAGCCCAGTGAAGGAAAAAGAGGGGAAGGAAAAGAAGGATGATGAAGAGGAAGAAGAAAGCTCTGGTGAAGAGAATCCAAATGAACCACAGAAATACCCAACAAGACAACAGACTAAAAAAAGATATGATAAGAAAAATCCATAATGGCATCAATAGTTTCTATTAATGTGAATGGACTCAATTCTCAAAGATTTCAGGTTTTCACGGCTGGTAACATCATTAGGGTTTGTAGAATCTTTCGGGCTCAAGTGCCGTGTTCTACTGGAGAAAGTTTTCCTTCCAGACGTTTCGTTCTCAGTTGCGGAGAACATCCTCAGTGGCGTTGCAGCCGGAGCAGGCGCTCTAACCTTCTTGGCTGCTGTGCCAAGCATCCCACTCAATGCACAGCAGCCAAGAAGGTCTGAGCGCCTGCTCCGGCTGCAACGCCACTGAGGATGTTCTCCGCAGCTGAGAATGAAACGTCTGGAAGGAAAACTTTCTCCAGTATTTTTTATTTTATTTATTTATATTTACATTTATATCCCGCCCTCCCCGCCTAGGCGGCTCAGGGCGGCTAACAACATTTCACATATTTAACAAAAGATAAAACTTTAAAATTTAACAATTAAAGAAATTAAACATAAAAACCAGTTAATTAAGTTAAAATAATTAAAATACATGATTCATTACATAGAATAAATCTGGCAGCAATAGACTTGTTTGGCGCTGGTTCTGCCAGTTTAGATGGTTCCATAGTCGTATAGTAGATGGCGGCTCCTTATTCTTAGCAACTCAGCAGATATCAGCATAGGCTTGCCTAAAAAGAGCGGTCTTGCAGGCCCCGCGGAACTGGTCAAGGTTCCGCAGGGCCCGCACTTCCTCCGGAAGCTGATTCCACAGTACAGGAGCCGCGGCTGAGAAGGCCCGAGTTCTGATGTTTTGAAGTTTGACCTCTCTCGGCCCAGGGATAGTCAATTTATTTTTGCCCATCGACCTCAGTGCCCTCTGGGGTTCATATGGGGAGAGACGGTCCCTTAGGTAGGCTGGTCCTCGGCCATATAGGGCTTTAAAGGTAATAACCAACACTTTGTACTGGACTCGGTAGGTAATTGGCAGCCAGTGCAGTTCGCGCAGTCCCGGCCGTATGTGCTCCCATTTTGAGAGCCCCAATAATAGCCTGGCCGACGCGTTCTGCACCAGCTGCAGCTTCCGAGTCCGGCACAGAGGTAGCCCCAAGTAGAGGGCATTACAGTAGTCCAGTCTTGAGGTGACCGTTGCATGGATCACTGTTGCGAGGTCGCGACGCTCCAGGAAGGGGCCAACTGCCTTGCCCGCTTCAGATGGAAGAATGCTGACTTGGCAGTGGCTGCTATCTGGGCCTCCATTGACAATGAAGGCTCCAGTAAAATGCCCAAACTCTTTACCTGGCGCGCGGGTTTCAATAGCGCGCCGTCGAAGGTTGGGAGAGCTATTTCCCCTCCTAGAGCGCCGCGATCCACGCAAAGGACCTCTGTCTTCGCTGGATTCAATTTCAGCCCACTCAACCTGAGCCACGTTGCTACAGCCTGTAAAGCCCGATCTAGATTCCCTGGGGCGGAGCCGGGCCGGCCGTCCATTAGCAGATAGAGCTGGGTGTCATCAGCATATTGATGGCAACCCAGCCCAAACCTCCGGACAATCTGGGCAAGGGGGCGCATATAAATGTTAAATAACATTGGGGAGAGAACTGCCCCCTGAGGCACCCCACAATCAAGTGTGCGCCTCTGGGATCGCTCCCCCCCAATAGCCACCCTTTGTCCCCGACCGGAGAGGAAGGAGGAAAGCCATTGCAAGGCCAACCCCCCAACCCCTATGTCGGCGAGGCGGCACTTTAGTAACTGATGGTCTACTGTATCAAATGCCGCCGACAGGTCTAGTAACATCAGTACCGCAGTGCCGCCCCGATCCAGATGTCGCTGGAGGTCATCTACCAAGGCGACCAGCACCGTCTCCGTCCCATGGCCCGGTCGGAACCCAGACTGGCATGGGTCAAGGACGGAAGCGTCATCTAGGAACCTCTGAAGCTGCAACGCCACTGCCCTCTCAATGATTTTACCTAAAAATGGTAAATTGGACACCGGCCGGTAATTCGCCAATTCGGCCGGGTCTGCTGTACATTTTTTTAAAAGAGGGCGAACCAGTGCCTCTTTCAAGGGCGTTGGAAAGTGCCCCTCGGTGAGGGATCTATTTATGATGTCCCGTAAAGGACATCTAAGCTCCCTCTGGCAGGATTTAATCAGCCAAGAGGGGCAAGGATCCAGATCGCATGTTGTTGGGCGAGCAGCAGAGAGGATCCTATCGACTTCCTCCAGGTTGAGTGGGTCGAAGTGATCCAGCACCAAATCCGAAGACAGGCCCGGAGCCTCAATTTCGCTCACTGTATCCAAGGTGGTAGGCAGGTCTTGGCGGAGCAATGAGATTTTATCTGCAAAATATTTCGCAAATGCCTCACAGCCAATCTCCAATTCTCTAATGTTTGGTTTGCCTTGTGGCAATGTTATCAGGTCCCCAATTATTCTAAATAATTGTGCTGGACGCGAATTTGCAGATGCAATCTTGGTTGCAAAGTAATTTTTCTTTGCAGCCTTGACTGCCATCTCATACGACTTCATAAACGTTCTGTAGGATGTTCTCATTGCTTCGTCCCGAGTATGTCTCCACTGCCTCTCTAGTCGTCTGAGCCCTTGTTTCAGCTGGCGCAATTCCAAGGTGTACCATGGGGCCAGCCTCATACGAGGGCGCAGAGGGCGCCGGGGTGCTATTTCGTCGATGGCCCTGGTTAGCTGGTCTTGCCAGGTTTCCACAAGGCCATCGAGGGAATTGCTAGTGGGCCAGGGATCCCTTAGGGCCGTTTGGAACCGTTCCGGGTCCATCAGGCTCCGAGGGCGAGCCAAAATAGGCTCTCCGCCCATACAGGGTTGGGGCAGCGTCCCCACACGGGCCTTAAGGGCTAGGTGATCCGACCATGGTATCGCTTCTACCGCGATATCGTTCACCGAAATCCCAGACGCAAAGATCAGGTCTAATGTGTGCCCGGCCTGATGCGTGGGAGTCGTAACAAATTGAGAGAGCCCCAGTGTCGCCATGGAAGACACTAGGTCCATCGCCTGAGTGGAGGCCGTGTCGTCGGCATGGACGTTGAAGTCACCCAGGACCATAAGCCCCGGGAACCTCAATGCCCAGCCCGCCACTGCCTCCAATAGTGATGGTAAGGCGCTGGCCGGTGCAGTAGGCGGACGGTACACCAACCAGACTGCCAACCCCTCTCCGACATCCCACGCCAGACCGGCACATTCAATGCCATCAATCTTTGGGTCCGGGAGGGCCCGAAAGGAGTAACCCTCCCGTATGAGTAGCGCCACTCCTCCCCCCCGCCCGCTAGTCCGTGATTGGTGAAAGACCGAGTATCCCGGGGGGGGCCATTTGAGAGAGGGCTACTGTCTCCCCGTCCCTCACCCAGGTCTCGGTCACACAAGCCAGGTCCACGTCCTGTTGGAGCAAAAACTCCCTCAGGGTCGCGGTCTTGTTGTTTATGGACCTGGCATTGCATAACACCAATGACAGAGGCGAGCAATTCCTCTTGGTCCCACTACCTGCCACCGTTGGGATGGGAAGTAGACTGGAAGGTGACCGAGCCCTTTTCTGTCTCTTCTCCTTCCTTTATATGACTGTCTACTCCCACCGTCATACCTTCCCCTCCCCAGGAGCACTGGAATCCCTCGGCCGGCCATCGCGGCTGCACTGAGTGGAGTTCTCAGAACTTGATCACCAACTCTCTCCCGATCTGTCGATTTAACTTGTAGAACACAGCACTTGAGCCCAAAAGATTCTACAAACCTTAAGGACTCAATTCTCCTGTTAAAAGGAGAAAGACCTTTAGATATTTGACAAAATTGGAAATTGATATAATTTGCTTACAAGAAACCCATATCTTAACTAAAGACCAACATCTTTTGAAAAACAAGAAACTTGGTAGTTTATTTACAGCAACAGATATGAATAAAAAGAAAAGGGGAGTGGTAATATATATTAAGGATAAATTTAACCCACAATTTCAGTACGCCTCTGAAGATGGAAGAACCCTATTAGTAGAAATTACAGTGGACAATAAAAAAATCCTACTGGCAAATATTTATGCCCCAAATGATCACCAAGAGAAATTTTTTCAAGATTTACATCTTAAATTATCAAATTTGGAATATGTGGAATACTGCTTAATAGGAGATTTTAATGCAGTTTCTGATAGAGAACTGGACAAAAAACACATAAACAGATTAAAAGTGAAAGTCTTCACTTGCCAATAAGCTTTTGAAAGCTAGCAGAGGAACTGGATTTGGTTGATGCATGGAGAACAAGATACCCAGATTCGAAAGACTTCACCTATTATTCCCCTATCAAACGTGGTCAAGAATTGATATGCGTTGACTCTCTACAAACTTGGTCAAAGATTTAGTTGAGACAGAAATTCAAACAAGAGTCATATCATATCATAGTCCTGTAACGGTAAAGTTTAAAGGCACACGAATGAGAAGATCATGGAGGTTAAATACCTCAATTCTGAAAGATAAAGATATTCTTAAAGAATCTAAGGTTGAAATGGAATCCTTTTTCAAACAGAACATGACACAAGATGTAAAGATGCAAGTAGTTTGGGACACTGCTAAAGCATGCTTCAGGGGCCTCGCAATTAGATATAGTGCCAAGAAAAAGAAGGAAAGAACTAAAAATTTTCAAAAACTGAAAAGAGCTTAAAAATGCAACCAACAAGACAGGAGTTCCAAAATAAGGTTAAAGAAGCACAACATCAATTGAACTTGTTACTCATAGAGGAGATGGAGATAAAATTGAGATATGCCAGACAAAACTTCTTTGAGCATGCCAATAAGCCTGGAAGGTGGTTGGCCTATAAAATGAGAAAAGAGAACACCAAAAGAACAATATCAGTTTTGAAAGATGAGAATAATAAAGAGAAAGTTCAAAAACAGGAGATATGTCAAATCATGGAACAATTTTATAAAAAGCTATGTAAACAAGTTCACAAGACAGATTTAGCAGATTATATTAACCAAAATAATCTTAACAAATTTACAGAAGAACAACAAAACTTTTTAAATGAACCAATAACAATAAGGGAACTTGGAGATTTAATGGCATCTCAAAAGAATGGTAAAGCCCCGGGTCCAGATGGACTGCCTGCTGAATTTTACAAAGCTTATGAGGAGCCTCTACTGTTACCATTTAAACATCTACTTGAAAAGATTCAAGATGAAGGCCAAATACCAGCTTCTTGGCAAGAAGCTACAATATCCTTAATTCCAAAAGAAGGTGCGGATTTGAAAGAGATAATAAATTATCGTCCAATTTCTCTTTTAAATGTGGACTATAAAATCTTTGCTGCAATACTGGCACAACGTATGAAGAAAGTTTTACATTCTACAATACATCAATACCAAGCTGGATTCCTTCCTAGAAGATACTTGAAAGATAATGTTAGAACAGTTTGTAATATCTTGGAATATTATGAGACTCATCCAGAGAAACAACTGGCATTAATTTGCCTGGATGCTGAGAAGGCCTTTGATAATGTTCGTTGGCAATTTATGTTACAGCAACTGAAAGATATGGAATGTGGGGAAATTTTTTTGAGAGCAATAGAATCAATATACTCTCTCCAAAGAGCAAGGGTGATGGTGAATGGCGAACTAACAGAAGCAATTAATATCCAAAAGGGCACAAGACAAGGCTGTCCACTGTCACCACTCCTTTTCATTCTATCTCTAGAGATATTGAATAACCAGATAAGAGAAGATACAAGTATCAAGGGAGCGGTGGTAAAAGGTGAACAATACAAATTGAGAGCTTTCGCAGGTCATCTAGTTTTTATATTAGAGCAACCAATAAACTCAATAGACTGTCTTATAAACAAGATCACTCAATTTGGTTACTGGGCAGGACTGAAGATCAACTACCACAAGACAAAATTCTTGACAAAGAATATGACAATGGAACAAATTCAGTTTCTTCAACAAAAATCAGGGGTTTTGTATGAGAAAAGAATCAAATATTTAGGTCTACTTATTTCAAATAAATGCAGCAGTTTAAAAATGGACAACTATGATAAACTACTTAAAGAAATTTAAAAAGATCTGGAAAAATGGCATGATTTGAATCTATCCCTAATGGGAAGAATAGCCTCAATAAAATCCTCCCAAGGTTATTATTTTTATTCCAAACTATTCCAGTATTTTTAAATAGTGGGTTCTTTCAAGAATTGAACAAGATGGTTTCTAAATATATTTGGCAAGGCAAAAAACCAAGAATCAAACTAAAGGTACTGCAAGATTCTAAATTGAGAGCAGGTGTGGGCCTTCCAGACTGGCAATTGTATTACAAAGCTTCTGTGCTTTTGTGGGTAAGAGACTGGATATTACTGAATGCTAAGAGGCAATTGCTGTTAGAGGGGCATGATCTCACTCTGGTCTGGCATGCGTATCTATGGTATCAAAGTCTTGAAGGACATTCTTATTTTAAGAACCATTGGTTTCTGAAATCTTTGTATTATACATGGTCATGGCTAAAAATGAGAATTTATCAAAAAATTCCAAGATGGGCATCCCCAGTGGAAGCATTTACTCATCCAAATCTTTTAAAACCTAACCAAAGTTATAGATATGATGACCTGTTGGGAAAAAACAATCAACTGAAAACCAGAGAGGTGTTGGAAAATATGGACATTAAAATGAACTGGTGGTTGAGAATGCAAGTCGAATCTAGGTATGTCAAAGATAAGATGATAGGTTTTATTACAGAACGATACCCATTTGATAAAATTTTCCTAGGCCCTCAAAAACTAATTTCTAAACTATATGCATACCTACTACAGATGAAGATGCAAGACGAAGTTGTAAAAGATTGTATGGTTCAATGGGTGAAAAATTTGGGTCATAATATTACATTAGAAGAATGGTAGAGATAGTGGAAGTTCAGTATTAAATTTACCAGGTCAGTAACTTTTAAAGAAAATCTGTATAAGATGTTTTATAGATGGTACATGACTCCACAGAAATTGTGTAAGATGTATACTAATATGTCTAACAAATGCTGGAAATCTGCTAAACAGGCGGGTTCTTTCTACCATATGTGGTGGACATGTGAGATGGTGGACTATTGGAAAATGGCTCATGAATTACTACAGAAAATTATGAAGACACAGATTCAATTCAAACCAGAACTATTTTTACTGAATATATTTCCTGAGGACTATCCCAAAGAAATGAGACATTTGTTGGCACATTTCAATACAGCAGCCAGGATCCTCTTGGTGCAGAGATGGAAATCTCAGGAAATCCCCACAAGAATGGACTTGGTGGGGAAAATTCTGGAAACACCAGAGCTGGACTTTTTATCCCAGCTGTTGGCTGGGAAATCTAAGGAAGCAGCAAGAAAATACTGGTTGAAATTCTATGCCTGGCTAGATACTCAAGACTCTTAAGATTCTCTGGTGTGAATTTATATCTCCCTTTTCCTGTACTCTGTATTATAAGATTCCTTTTACTGGAAATGTCAAATTCAATAGTTATTTTAACAAAAAGATTTATAATACTAATACTAAATATTAAAATGTTGATGATGCACAGTTTAGAGACAACAATATGTGACAATTTATGTATTTTTAGGAAGTATTGCAGATGTAGACTTGTATTATTTGAAAGTACTCTCTATGCAGATTGACTGATTTGTAATCTTTATTTCTTTTTTCGTTCTTATTCCCCATTCCCAACTTTTTGAAACTAATGAAACTTTTAAAATGAGAACTTAAAGTTTAAAGGGACTGCACAAGATGGCATAAAAAACAGCTATATGATGAGGATACTCTCCCCACCATGCAGTCATTTCAGGCTGCCTTGTGCAGTCCCTTTGAAATTGAAAGGGACTACAAAACAGCATGAAAAACAGCTGACCAGGGGAGTGCCTTCCCTTTGCAGCTGTTTTTCACACTGTTTTCAGTCCCTTTACAATTGAAAGAGACTTCAGAAAACAGCTTGAAACAGCTGCATGGTGGGGAGCACCTCCCCCTGTGCAGCTGTTTTTCATGCTGTTTTGCAGCCCCTTTAAACTGTCTTTGGGCAGAAGACAGCCCAAAACAGCTGTGTGGTAGGGAGCGTCTTCCACTGTTCTTTTTACAATGACCTTCTCTGCCATGCCCAGCTCCTTGGGACCCCAGTTTTCAGTGTTCCTGATGGTTGACTTGCTGACCCAGATATTCCAGTGTACAACATGGAGTCCCAAGCTCCTCAAGACAGTGCGAATAGATGTGCTATGATAGTGAGGTTTTTGCAAGAGGACAGGGAAGGGTTAGAATTGGGAGAGGACAGGGAATGCATAACACATTTCTTGGGCCCTGAGAGCTGGCAATTCTAGTTGACTGTTATGGGGAAGCCTTGCATTGTGTTGAACAGGGCATACATAGCAATTTTGCAGAAGTAGATATTTCTGTTCAATCATGAGGGGAGGAAGGGTCTACTACTATTGGAGTAGGCCAAGTGTATGAATTGAATTGGTGTACCAGAATAGTTGCTTAAAGTCAATTTGCACATTTTTTTCAACTGAGACTTAAATATCAAATAGTTTCCCATCTTGAAAATTAAGGCAGGTTGAGGATTAAGAAATTGGTCATACAAAAATGAGCAAACCTTGGAGCTCTTCTGCTGACTTCTCAAGGTTGAAAGTACACTACTATTTCTTTTGCCAGCTCACAGGAGATCACCATCTGTGAGACCCTAACCTCCAATCTGCAGGTGTATTGGTGTGCCTGTTAAGTAGAGAGTGTCTTTCCGCTTCAGTACAGAAGAAAACCTTTACAAAGAACAAAAGCCATCTGCAAAATGCGGGGGAGAGACTTTGAGAGTTTACATGTGAGGATTAACATGATGGTAGAAAAACGCTGTCAGAGCAGTGGAGTAGGGAAACTTACAATACTCCTTTTGTACTGTAGCATTTTCATATGATGTTTTCCTTGCCTTTATGTGGATTGATCCTCACCGCCCCCCCAACCCCCCCCCCCCCCGAGACTGATATTTAGCATTTAAACTTTGGTTCACACATTCTCACGTCTGAAAACAATTGACTTCTGTTTTTGATACCTCTTCTGTTAACCCAAAGTCACCAATGCAGCCTGGAATTTAGGGTAATGTGGATTCCTTCAGCTATAATCCAGCAACACTTTCTTGGGAGTAAGTCCTATTGAATAAAGTGAAACTTGCTTCTGACTGCCCCCCCCCCCCAAATCAGGATGTAGCACAATTATTGCATTACCTACAACATTCCTCCTAGCACATCATGTAGGCTAAACCTAATGGGTTTTCTTTACAAGCTGCTATCACAGGGCAGGTTAAAGATCAAGTCAAGGACTGGCTTGCCTAAGCACTGTCCTCTTTTTATTTTTTATTTAGCTCTGATGTGGCTGTGCATGCTGATTTGAACCCATGTGCTTGCTAATGCATCAGCAATTTGCTAGTATAAACTGAACAGAAAAAGTGGATAGTAGGATTGAGTTGCTCTGTGTGCCTCACAGAAGCTCCACTTATGGCTATGTTGATATAAGACAATGTCTAATGAGCCAGCACCCTAATCAAGGGGTACTTTTTCAGGACATGCTACATGATGCCATTGGCACATGAACCATTTGTGAGAGTTGTTGCAGCCTTTCAGTTTTGCAGCCGTGGACTCTTATCTTTCAGGAGATGGCAGGAAAGATACATGTCCTACTGCATAGGGTGCCAGGCAACCTCACCAAGTATGTTAGGAGTCTAGAAGGCAAGTTTATAAAAAAGTTTATTTTTAATCATTTAGCAGACATCATAAGAACATAAGAACATAAGAGAAGCCATGTTGGATCAGGCCAACGGCCCATCAAGTCCAACACTCTGTGTCACACAGTGGCAAAAAATGTTATATACACACATACACTGTGGCTAATAGCCACTGGTGGACCTGTGCTCCATACACTGTGGCTAATAGCCACTGATGGACCTGTGCTCCATATTTTTATCTAAACCCCTCTTGAAGGTGGCTATACTTGTGGCCGCCACCACCTCCTGTGGCAGTGAATTCCACATGTTAATCACCCTTTGGGTGAAGAAGTACTTCTGGGTAACTAATTTGCTTTCTCAGATTAATTAAAAATTGGACAAGTAGTGGTGTCTGCCAACATACTAGCCCAAATCTATATGCGCAATACTTCACATCAAATGCAGGTAATATGCAGTTCAGAAGTTAACACTGTAGTTAACCTGCCAAGTGTACAAATAAAGTGTGTATTTGCAGATTGTGATGTTTTCAGCAGCACACTTTCCACTTTCATACTTCCTGTTTAGCACTTGTATAGCCATAACAAAACATGACCGATGTGAGTGTTTTTTTTTTTTTTAAGGCACTGTTAAAAAGCAGCCTATAGTGTTTGAAAGGTCCTTACGTGCTGGGACTGCAGGCATATGCAGCCACTGATGTGTTTGGTCTGCATGACACCTGCATATGTTTGAAAGTCTGGAAATGAAGCTGAGTCTCTAGAGAGCTAAGTTTATTGCTTTTACTTTGGGAAATGGGTCAGAATAATCAGCAAGGAAAGAGAGAGAGTGCAGTTCTTAATGGACGTGCGCTATCCCTTGCTGCTTCCGTGCCAGCAAGTGTTTTCTTTCTTTTATCCTTTATCCACTGCACTTGCCCCTGTGCTTAGAATGTCTGCTAACAGTAGCATAGCCCTTACCTTGGGTCATTCAAAGATTCTTTTTTTTTTCTGGTAGACCCAGGCACACTATTGAAATTGTTGCTCCACAGGGGACTCTCCAAGTCATCTGAAGGTGAGCTATTAGGAGGCAGTCAGTGTCTTAACAGCTTTCTGTCCCTCTTGCAGTGTCTCTCCTGTAATGCAGTTGGAATGGATCTCTCAAAAGGTTTTTTCCTTCACTAATATCCTCTTCCTCCAGGCACTTATTCACTTTAATTGAGCATTAGGATCTTAAGGGTCATTAATTAGAAGCAGATTCTTTATGGCAAAGTTGCAGTCTTAATATTGCTTCAAAAAGTACCCATTGTTGAATGAATTAGAATGACTAGCTCCTCTCTTCATGTAACCTTTATACTAGTGGTGGCTATGAAGAAAATAGCTCTGCAGGTTCAGCCTGTGATTTTCCTTTCTAGGTGGTGGATGATCCATGACAAGGAACCTTCAGCAAGTCGCAAGAATAATTAAGCTTCATCTGTTATGCTTGAGGGCCTCTAGTGATCAGCTTTTTTGCCATCTGTTTCCACTCCAGAGGGCCAATTTAAGCTTCTGGTATAGCGGTGGTATCCCTCTCTCCATTCCACCATCCTCCAAGCATGTGAGATCAGCCTAGCAGAGGCCAAGGGACATTCTTGGACTATGCTAGGGCCATTACCCCTTCTATTTCTAGAATAGATCTAGAATCATTTCAAAAACCTTCTGCCTAGTTGGAACTTAAGGCTCCAGTCCAGGATCCTGTTGGAGCAGAATTCTGCCCAAATCCTAATTTTAAAAATGACAGTCCCATTGCCATGTTCAGAAAGGATGGAATCAAAGTTTTAAACACAGAGGGTCTGAAGAAACAAATATTAATTTAAGGTTTATAATCTTAATACTTAATTTAAAAAAATAGAGAACAAATAGAGGTGAATGGAAGTTCTAATAGTTTTTCACCCATTTCTTCTTGTTGTTCCTGTCCCTCCTATTTAGCTCTCATCTTCTGCTGTCTTACAAACTCTTTCTTACATGTACTCATTCCCCCTTCCCCAAATAGGGACACATATAAAAGTTATATAACACTACCACCACCTTGTATAAAGAAAAAAAGCTTCTCAGTGGTTGGTAATCTGGTTCTTAAACTGATTGTGATATGTAATAGAAATGGTGATAGCTTGTTTGTGGCTGTCCTCCTTGCATGCAGAGCTAAGACCTGTCACGGATGGTGGATGCAATATATAGTTATAATGGTGTGACATTGCCCAGACATACATGCAAATTTGTTCCATGTGGAGCAGCCAAGCCCTCAGGCTTGTAGACTATCATATGAGCTAGATCAGGGGTCCCCAACCCCCGGTCCATGGACCGGTCAGTAACTGGGCGGTGAGTTGTATAATTATTCCATTATATATTACAATGTCATAATAATAATAAATAATAATAAAGAAGACGGCGACATTGGATTTATATCCTGCCCTTCACTGAAAATCTCAGAGTGGCTCACAATCTCCTTTATCTTCCTCCCCCACAACAGACACCTTGTGAGGTGGATGGGGCTGAGAAAGCTCTCCCCAGAAGCTGCCCTTTCAAGGACAACTCTGCCAGAGCTATGGCTGACCCAAGGTCATTCCAGCAGCTGCAAGTGGAGGAGTGGGAAATCAAACCTGGTTCTCCCAAATAAGAGTCTGCACACTTAACCACACTTAACCATCAAAATAAAGCGCACAATTTTGTCTTCCCAAAACCATTGCCCCACCCCACCCCACCCCTGGTCCATGGAAAAATTGTCTTCTACAAAACCGGTCCCTGGTGCAAAAAAGGTTGAGGATCGCTGAGCTTGATGATCCATGCCAGTGTCTTGTTGTGTGTCCCTGTTTCTGAAGGAGAAAGCATGGGAATGTGTGTTCAACATAAGTGTATGTCAGTGAGAATCAGGCTGGAATACTCAGTTCATATATTACTTCCTTGCTGTAGTAGTGAATCATCATGCATAGGTGGATTTTGCATTATGAACCAGGGCATCAACTCAACTTTCTCATGTTTTTGCTAGTAAGATGGCTAATTGCAGCACCAGGCAAGTTAGAGCAAACAAAATTTAGTTTTGAAGTACAGATACTTTGAAGACTAGTAACTGATGCTTTCCATAACAACTGTTAGTATTGTGAGATTGAAAATGTGCACTAGTTTATAAAGATATGCTTATCTTATCATGATTTAATCAAGAAGGATTGTTCTGAAAAAGCCCTGAACAGATTAAATATTTTTTTCTCCTAAAATGCTGTTTTCAGTAGACAAATGCCACTCTGCTTTAGACTATTTACAACAATATTTCTCAAACTGGGGTTTGAAGATCCATGAGATGCATTGTGGGGTGTCTGAGTCTTTTTTTTAAATGCAGAGAATAAACTTCTCTTATGACCAACCAGCTAACACAAAAATGCTACATCTCAGTTTTCAGCCTCTTTGCCTCATGGAAAGGGGACAAGAATCGACTTCCCCCTGTCTTGAGATGTGTGAGCTTATAGGGCTAATCACCGCTCACTGTCACCTAGCTTCTGGATCACTTCAGAGTACGATCCAGAAAATGTGCTGATTAGTTGTTGAGATCCTATAGATTGCCATTAGGAACTCTTTGGCTGAATGGTACCAAGAATGTGCAGTTCTAATACAGCTATCATAGTTACTTCAGGTCTGAAACTGAAGTGATTTTCACTCTGGTTTCTAATGCAAAGAATTTCATGGAAGAGTTAGAGAGATGCTACAGTACATTCATAAAAAATAATAACCAATTGCTCTTTTCAGCAGCATACCAGAAGATAACTTTTTCACAGTGATTTTCTGAGCAACTCTGAAAATTTGTTTCCAGGCCCCTTGCCAGCTGAGTTCAAATGGCCAGCTATGCAACAAGGAAGTTTCTTGCTCACTTAGATGCAAAGTCCCTTTCAATCAAGGGTGAGACTAATTAGAACCTGGGTTAGGGTCTTATGAGTTGTGGTCTCATAGAGCCAGCCACCCCCTGAGACCTGATCTTTTAGATTATATACAGACATACAACCAAATTCCTTAGATTTGCTGTGAAGGTATAGCTGTGTGGTTCCTTTTGTATTCTTATGACAGAAGCCTTGATGGAAGCTCACTATTCACTTTGAAAGAGGGTTTATGCACTTCATGGCATGCCCCAGTGATGGAGGTGGGGATGGCTTCAGTTGTCTGCAATCCTTTAAAAATTAAAATGGTTTGCTGGAACTCTCTGCCAGAGAACATCCATGCCCTACGGGATTTATTACCTTTCCATGGGGCTTGCAAGGCAGAGACATTCTGCCAGGCACTTGGTTGAGGACAGCAGCTGTCTCATACTCTTACAATCTCATACCTCCATCTCCTCCCCTTTTTTCCTCCATATCCCCTCCACCCAGGGGGCTGGCAGATATTGAATTTTCCCCACCACCACCCGGGATATAATACTGTTTTCTAATGATTGTTAAGTAGTTTGATGTTGTTTTAATTCTATTATATATTTGCCCTTGTAAGATGCCCCGAGCCCTGCTCTCTGGGAAGGGTGGCCTAGCAAACACATAAGTAAGTAAGTAAATATTGAGGAGTATTGACAATTTGCAGAAATTCAGCTCTCCTACAACATTTCCCCTCTCATACAGCAAAGGAATTATGTAAATAAAATCAGCACACATAAAATCGCAGTAAAGCACAACTGCATCATGAATTTATAACATGAGGAAGTAAAGTAATAACAAGCTATAAATTTGGTGACAGTCAGTCTCCTTTATCAATCTATGTAAGCAGTCTGTACACTGGGCAATGAAAGATGGGGATTAAAAGGTCATATATAACATCCATGGGCAAGTTTGCTGAAGCTCCCTGTCAGAAGTACATATAATGCAACTGCAGAAAATATTTACTAGCAGACTGAAAACACACACTACCCAGGACCTGATCTGAATTTCTGTTAGTCTCTGGGAAAGTCTTCTGTCTGGACTATGGATGGGCTATATGCAAAATGTGAGCACACTATAGAGTCCCCTTTGACAATGAGGTTGCAGCTAAACTGAGAGCTTGTCCCAGAATCTCCTTTGGTGAATGAACAGTCTTATTGCCTCAATAGGCCTATTGTGGCCTATTGTAAGCTGCCTTGAACCAAGGAGAAAGGCAAGATATAAATGTTTCAATAAATACATACCAGGACACGTTCTGCTATCCTAGGTATATTGATGAAAAGGCAAATAGTCCCGCAAGGGTGCTACAAAGCAAAGCAAGGGCTGTTTAGTTGATACTGCTGGTGTATCATTCACTTAGAGTAAGGTGTTGAAATACTGGAAAAAAATTGTGAGATAGTAGTGAGAGTACACTTCAAAAACCCAATTGTGTTTCATTGTTTCACTGTTATTAATAGAAAGAGAAGCAGTATAGCAAACAGAATGTTGAAGCAGTTCCAAAGGGACTAGGGTTCATATCTTTACTCAGGACTGATGCTTACTGTTCAGTCTTGAGTATGCCACTTTCCCCCTGAGGTTATGTTGGGAAATGATGATTTATGCATTTCCTTTATGTGAGTTTGTATCATTGTTATGCAGCCATCTTACTTTAGTATCCTGCTCTTCCTCAGTGGTGCAAAGGACAGTGTGCATGGAGTCCTCTCATTTTATCCCCTATCCCTCTCAATAAGAGAAGGAAAAATGAGACAATTTCATCTATGCACACTGTCCAGTGTGGCCTTGAGGAAGAGTGAGGTGCCAACATTAGATGGCTGCATAACAATATTTGCTCACATAATGTAAATGAATAATTTGTCTTTTCCCTTTGGCTCAAACTAAAAAAAAAAATTATTGAAAACAAATCTAAATTTATTTTAGCTTTCTAGTGAATTTGAAAGCCATCGGATAAAATCTTTGCTTTGTGAAATGTCATTACGTTATTACAGTGTGATTATTGTTCATAAGGCTACTATTGATCAAGTCAATCAATACTTTATGCTGCGGGGGCACCTCTTGCCACAGGCTGGGAAAGTTTTACAGTATTTGAAAGGCATGTTTAAAAGCTGTTTTACCATAAAGAACAAGTTTGTCTTCCTGAAGTGCCTTGTTATAAGAGATGCAGAAAATGGTTTCTATCAGCATCTTTATGTTATTGATTTCATTAATATCATTCATGCTTGAAAGCATATGAGTATATCAACATTTTAAATATCTGCAAAAATAAAGATTATATGCTTGCATGTTTGGAGTGGAATGTGTGTACCACTCATGCTTAAGATACTTGTAAAAATATAATCCTATGGCTTCACATGGAGTTTTGATCATGGCTATGACTGGGAAGAAAAACGTGGAAGAGGGAAAACTTAGTTGTTTATCCTTTGCTAACAGTTTTCTATGTCAACATTTCCAGTTTACTTTAATAGCTCCAGTCCCTTACTGGGATGCATAGGTCAAAAAATTAAAAGGTAAGTATTGTTGTCTTCTGATCCATATTCTGTGGAGCTTTTGTATGTGAAGCTCAGTTCTGATGGTAAGGTTTTTACTTTAGATTATGAATTATTAGACAAATAACTGGATGTAATTTAATGACAAATTAAGAGTGATCAGCTATCATTCAAGTAAATTTTAATACACCTGACAGAAGCTATTGGGTTAGGCCAGCTTCAGGGAAAAAGTGCAGCAAATGGGTTCATGTGTGTTTGCACAGGCTACTGGAAATATTAAAAATTGCAGGCTAGTTCAGCTTGCAGTCAGAGCTAAATTATCTGGGAGTACATGCTACACTGAGGTAGTTAAGTTGTAAGAACTGGATTTATATTAGAAACAGGGAGACTCATAGTCAGTCCACAATGTACATTAATGATCAGGTGGTGGGCATGTTCTTACTGTAATTAACAACTTATGTCTTAAGTGGGGAACAGTTTACTGGCTAGCACTTTTAGAGCTGGTTTTTCAGCTTTGAGTTAGAGCTTTGCGTTATTCAGAAAGCACATAAACATACCTTGCAGCATATCTTTAAGACTCATTGGATTTTTAACTTTCTTTTACCCTTTAGAAGTTTAAGCAGCATAAATTAAGTTAAAAACATGAACCAGCCAGATAAAGAAGGAAAGTTGCTCTTGAAACTCATCTGCAAGCTATTAAAGCTAAAATTAAGGGCAGCAATACATCTTCTGTCAAACTCTATATTTCAGGACCAAGGACAGCAGCACACAATCCTGCCTTGCAAGCAAGTCTTTTATTTGTATATATGTAGTCTTTATTGGGGATATTTTAAAAACCTATTTGGACATCCTTCGTTAATATAGTGTTGGAGTCCTTGTATGCTGACTTTACTCTTAAAAAGTTAATTCAGGCTAATTAAATGAATTGCCCAAAAGTCATATAGTGATACAGGCTTATCTCTTTGATGATTTTACTGTTTGAGTTTCATATTGCTAGGTTTTTGTCCCCTTTTATGTTAGAATTTATTTCAGCATTTTAAAGTGTTATTACTGTCAGACTAGTGTATGATTTACTCATTATCAGATTTTATAAGTAGTTCAAGAAGCAGATTTGTATTCTAGAATAATATTTCCTTGTTTTACCAGAACTGCCTTGAAAAACATCAAATAACTGCTTTTAGGGAATTTGGATCATTTTAATCATGTGTAATCTCTCATTTTTCTAAAAATGTATTCCTTTACACAAACCATGTTTTTCTTCATATTATTTTAAATATGCCATGTGGCCAACTTCTATGTACCTAATAAATGTTACACTGGTTCCAGGGAGAAGTATATGTACACTCAAACCTGTGCACCCAACTCTTGGCTTCTAAGGCCATGAGCATTTGTATACACAGTTTGCAGGTTGGTATTGCATTTTCCATATAAAAGAATGAGACCCTTGTTGTTAAAAGGTTAACTTTTATTAACTACCAATGGAAAAAATTGAAGACAAGACTGAAAGCAAATGTAAAAGGCAGTTGGCAATCATTGATCACTGTTAATTTGTCATTAAATGACATCCAGGTGGTATTTGTAATTTCTGAGCCTCTGGCTATTAGTTTTGAGAATTCTTGGAGAACAGGAGAGGTGCTGGAAGATTGGAGGTAGGCAAATGTTGTCCCCATCTTCAAGAAGGGAGAAAAGGAGGATCCAGGTAACTACCGACCCGTCAGCTTGACATCTATACCTGGAAAAGTTTTAGAACAAATAATCAGTCAGTCAGTCCTGGAACATTTAAAAAGAATGGCTATGATTACTAAGAGCCGGCATGGGTTTCTCAAGAACAAGTCATGTCAGGCTAACCTGATCTCTTTTTTTGAGAAAATAACTATCGTGCTGGATCAAGGGAATGCTGTAGACATCGTTTATCTTGATTGATAAGGTTCCACATAATGTCCTTATTGACAAGTTGGTAGAATGTGGTTTGGATTCTGTTACCATTAGGTGGATCTATGACTGGTCGACAGATCACACTCAAGTTCTTGTGAATGGTTCCTCATCCTCTTGGAGAGGAGTGACAAGTGGAGTTCCTCAAGGATCTGTCCTGGGGCCTGTTTTATTCAACATCCTTATCAATGATTTGGATGATGGAATAGAGGGAATACTTATTGAATTTGTAGATGGTACTAAATTGGGAGGGGTTGCAAATATGGAAACAGGATACAGGATGATCTTGACAGGCTGGAAAACTGGGCAAAAACCAATAAAATGAATTTGAACAGGGATAAATGTAAAGTTCTGCATTTAGGTAGGAAAAATCCAATGCATGGTTATAGAATGGGGGAGACTTGTCTTAGCAGTAGTATGTGCGAAAAGGATCTAGGGGTCTTAGTGGACCATACGCTGAACATGAGTCAACAGTGTGATGGAGTGGCTAAAAAGGCAAATGCAATTTTGGGCTGTATTAACAGAAGTATAGTGTCCAGATAACGTGAAGTGATGGTATTGCTTTGCTCTGCTCTGGTAAGAGCTCACCTGGAGTATTATGTTCATTTTTGGGCACCACATTTTAAGAAGGATATAGATAAGCTGGAACAGGTCTAGAGGAGGGTGATGAAGATGGTGAGGGGTCTGGAGACTAAGTCCTATGAAGAAAGGTTGAAGGAGCTGGGCATGTTTAACCTTGGGAGGAGGCAGCTGAGAGGTGATATGATCACCATCAAGTACTTGAAGGACTCTCATATAGTGGATGGTGCAGAATTATTTTCTGTGGCCCCAGAAGGTCAGACCAGAATCAACGGGTTGAAATTAAATCAAAAGAGTTTCTGTCTCAACATTAGGAAGAACATCCTGAGAGTTAGAGCGATTCCTCAGTGGAACATGCTTCCTTGGGAGGTGGTCGGCTCTCCTTCCTTGGAGGTTTTTAAACAGAGGCTAGCTATCTGACAGCAATGAGGATCCTGTGAATTGTGGGGGAGGTATTCGTGAATTTCCTGCATTGTACATGGGTTTGGACTAGATGACCTTGGATGACCCTTCCAACTCTATGATTCTATGAAAATGTTGATTAAATATAATGCTATAAATATCTATTTTGACAAATCATACTCAAACAATTATTACAATCTTTGATAACTGAGGTGCCCAGTTGTGTCTTACTCATAGCTGGTCCATGAGACAGTTGTGTGGATGTGTGCATATGTCTGAAGAGCATGAGAGAGGGAAAGCTAGGTGAGAGACGGAAAGAGAATAAAAGATAATGCAAGGAGGAGGCTTGGGGATCTGAGGGGGAAAGCTGTGCTGGAGACCTGGACATTGTCAGGGGTGACAAGATTCAGAGTACCAGGGGATCTGGAAAAGGGCTTTGAGGAGAAACAAAGGGAAGCTTCATGGCTGGAACTGTGTCAAAGCAATGTAGAATAAGAGCACAGTGGCTATCATGAGAGAAAAAAGGAGAGATTAAGAAAAGGGGAGAAATTAGATCATTGCTGCCTGTCTTGGAGAGTGTTTGTTGTCTCCTTTGTGACAGAGGAGACAAGCTAAAATGGAATAACCTGATCTGAATTCCCTGTCTTTGGGGGTGTGGGTGTCCTGTAATAGTCCAGTTACCTTATTTGCTCGTTTCAGGATTCAAGAAACTTATTTCCTTTGCTAATATTTGTTTGGACCAAAAGCTAAGTGTTGACAATAGATGTTATTGATATTGTGATTTACTGAAACATAATGACTGAATATTTGCTTACAGATGTATTGGGACTCAGGATATGAGTTTTTGCTATGATAACTAGTTCAGGAAGGAGCCCCAATTGCTCCATTTGATGTCTTAAGAATTGTCCCACCATTGTCTTAATAATCCTTTAAAGTCCTCTGTAATATTCGTTCTCTGTTGTCACTACCACTGACCATTATGTCTGGAATGATCTTAGCAAGCTAAGGTTGTTTGCATTTAGGATAAACTTTCTTGCAAAAGGATGCCTCACTTTACATTTTCGCTGACCATTTATTTCTTTGTGAGATTCAGAATCTGATCCATGCTATTTCTTCCCCTGGCCTTGTGGCATCTGTTCTATGTGTCTGAAAGCAAGCTGGTATGCTGTTAGCTGCCCCCTTTTCTATGTTCTGAGGCAGCCTGAGGCCCTAGATGACTTAGGTGCGCTGGTATACATCTGTTCTCCAGATAGTGTGTTGAATCTAGTGATCTGACAATGGAAGACACTGATGCATGTGGATGTTTCTCTTATCCCCTTCATCTGCAGCAGTCCTTTCTGACCTGGAAAAATTAATTCCCAGGGTCACAGGACCTGTGTGGACCAATAGCCACGTGGATTGGAGGACTACACTACAATTCCACTGACTAAAGAAGTAGGAGTAGTGATTTCTCACCCATCCCCCTCCTTAGTGCAGCTCCCCAGTATGATTATAACTTCTCCAAAGCCAGAAGGGACTTCTGGAAGAGGAGAACAAAGGAAAAATCTTGCAAACTTTTGCACCCCTGGATCAAAGTTCTCAGGGCTAGAACTATAATTTGCTATACAAACTGATCTTCTTTCAAATGGTGAAGTGCCATAATAAAGTTTGCACCACCTAATAAAGAGGGCCTCGTGGTGATTAGAATGTTGGACTTATTGGGGAGACCTAGGTTTGTATGTGTCATTTTCCATTGTGGAGCTAATAGCATCTTAGATAAGGAAAACAGTACGGGCAGAGAGGGTTTAAAAATCCTCCACAAGTAATGCTTTCCTGATCATATCCATAGCTCCGGGTAACTACTTTGAATGGGTAGCTTTGATTATGAGTTTCTTGCACCATATCTTTGCTCACTGAGTGATCTTGGGGTTATTTCACTCTATTTCTCAGCCTACTTCACAGGATAAAGGAAGTAATCCCCTGTGCAACCACCGAGTTGTTACCAACCAACGGGTTGATGTCACATCACAACGTTTTCTTGGCAGACTTTTTGTTACAGGGTGGTTTGCCATTGCCTTCCCCAGTCATCTACACTTTACCCCCAGCAAGCTGGGTATTCATTCCACTGACTGACCTTGGAAGGCTGAGTCAACCTTGAGCCAGCTACCTGAACCCACCTCACAGGATAGTTTTGCAAAATAGAATTGGATGGAGGCTTCTTGGAACTTCCCAAATGGGATAAAAATTTTGTTAAAATTATAGCTTGCTTGTGCTCACGCATATCAGGCATTCATTACATACAAGAGAGAGAGGAAATGTATTGCAGCAGTATTTACAACTTCAAAATGTTGTTTTTGCTCTCTTATGAATAAAACTATGAGAAATCTTTTTGCCACACTTTGATTACAATTTGGTAAAGTCATCAAGGGCAAGATGAAATTGCTTTAGTAGTCAGATCTGGGAAACAGGCAGCATCGGAACACAAAGTAGGAGTCAAGTGCATCTTTAAGACCAACAAGGTTTTATTCAGAACATAAGCTTTCGTGTGCCCAAGCACACTTCATCAGATGAGGAATCGGGTACAGTGAGCAGGGCTATATATAGCTGGTAGGCAGTGGTTTAGAATGCAAAATGGTACAAATTTAAGATCCAATGACAGAATAGTAAAATTAACAAATTGAGCAAACCTTTGATTTGAAATCTAACAAATTGAGCAAACCATTTTGCATTCTAAACCACTGCCTACCAGCTATATATAGCCCTGCTCACTGTACCCGATTCCTCGTCTGATGAAGTGTGCTTGGAGCACACGAAAGCTTGCGTTCTGAATAAAACTTTGTTGGTCTTAGTGAACTTGACTCCTACTTTGTTCTACTGCTTCAGACCAACACGGCTACCCACTTGGATCAGGCAGCATGGGAGTTAGCCATTGTTCTCTTTAAGTACGCTAGTATTATTTGTTTGCTGTTTGTTACACACTCTGTTGAATTTCTCTGCAGCATATGAGCTCCAGAGAACTGCTTTTGACCTAACAATCCTAGTTGACATTTCTGAACAGATAGAATTTGATCAGATTGATTTCAGAGCTCATAATTTGAACCTTCCTCATGAATGTATTGATTTTATTATGGTCAATCCCAGCTGCATTTATCCCAGCTGCATTTTGGAAATGAGATCTGAGAAGTAGATGACTAAATTTTAATGCTTTCAATTTGGCATTTGTTAAACTAGAACCTGCTACAGAAACATAATTTCTCCTTGCTTCATATTCATTTCCTCCTTTCTCTTGCATACATATTCAGTTTTCATTTTCTGTTGAAATTGCCTTTAACATTCCACTGTGCTCAAAGTCTGAGCTTCATTTTAATTAGAATTTGAGAGTATGGAAGTTTAGATGCTGTGACAATGTTAATCATCAACTTCAGAATATTATGTTCCAGAGGGGTAGATGTGTTAGTCTGTTGCAGCAAAAACAACCAAGTGCCTTCCAGCCAAAGATAGCAGATTTATTTCAACATAAGCTTTTGCAGGCTAGAGGCCACTATCTGTGTCTAATTAAGTAGGTTCGATTCCACAAAAAGCTCATCATCCTTTAGTAATAAAACTCATGTTGTGGTGGCAAAATGGAGCAACCTGATTCATTGGGGCATCAACTATTGGCTCATCACATGTCTGTCACTTCCTCTGGCCTTGCACTGACTGAATCTGCCCTCCCCCACCCACTGCAGGCCTAGAAATGTTGAACAAACTGCCAGAAGCAGTCTTACCTCAGAGACAGCCACATCCAACTCTTCTCTGTGTCCTCTCTGCCAACCAGCCTCAGAAAGGACTGCAGAGCTACTGCGGCCTCACAAAAGGCCTCCCAGCACACACAGCCTCACAGAAATAGCCAGGTGGGCCAGGCCTTGCTGGGAGTGTTTCCTTAGAGGCTATGGCTGCTGCCTGGAAAGTGCTAGCAAGAGGCTGTTGCTAGGCAACCCAGGCTGCTTTTGTCAGTAAAGGGAGAGGCCTCAGGTGAATAAAATGCTATAGAGTCCACCCTCCAAAGCAGTTGTTTTCTTCAGGATGGGGAGAGAGATCTGTTGTCTGGAGTTCAGTTGTGATCCCAGGCTCCACCTGGGGGTTGGTTACCCTACACTTGGCTGCTTACTACTGTTCAGCAGCAGCCCCCCTATGATATCCAGTGTGTCATATAAGTTAGGGCTTCAGAGCGGGGTCTGCCAGACCCAGGTTCTTGCTGCAGACTTTTACTGGGTGATTTTGGACCAGTCACAGGCTTTCAGCTTAACCTATCTCACAGGGTTATTGTGCAGATCAAAGGGGAAAGAGGAGAATGATGTAAGCTGCTTTGGTCCCCCCACACACACACACACACTGTGGAGAAAGACTATCCTTTTCCTATGTAGAGGCTGAAGGGAAGGGGAAGGTGATGGAAAGCTGAAGTCAGAGGGGCAGATAAAGGGAAGGAGGTAGGGTTGCCAACTCCAGCAGGAAATTCCTGGATATTTAAGGGGTGGGGCCTGGAGAAGGTGGGTTTGAGGAGGAATGGGACCTCAGACAGGTACAATGCCATTTCCTCCTTGGGAACCACTTTTACCAATCTCCAGGTGAAGGCTGTAGATAACTCAGAATTTACTACTGCTCTCCAGATGACAGAGATCAGCTCCCCTTGAGATGGGGGAGGGAGTGAATGCTTTCACTTGTGTGGGTGAGAAGACAGCAAGGGTAAGGGACATTCATTCAGAGCTTCTTTCTAGACCCATTATATTTTTCTTCACAAGGGGTCTTATCACTAGTAGATAATAATTCCCCTATGGTGGTGGCCAAATAGAGCTCTCCCATTGGCTTTCGATGCACTTGATAAACCACTGGCCCATCATGGCTCAGTCAGCATCTCTGGCCTCCCATTGGCTGACTCCCCTGCCCCTCCCTACTGCAGGTTAAACAATCCTAGAGAACCACAGAAGAAAGCTATTACAAACACACCCCAAAAAACTGTGGAGCAATAACAAACAATTACTTCAAAGCTAACATTCATATGTCAATAACACCATTTATAAATCTAAGTCTTTAAGTTTATAAGTCTTTAAGAGACTAACAGCTGTATTTTATTGTTTTATTATACGGGTGTATGTGTGCATGGATCATTAAGAGCTTTCTCCGTACTTAGTGCTGTACGTAGTTATCCGGTGAGAACTGGTGAGTGCTAATAGTCAAACATTGTATAGAGGTGAATGGATGAGATTTTGGTATTGATATTATATAGTTTGGCATGATTCTGTATTTTAGATGTGTGAGGAACGCCTCCTTGAAGAAGGTGCAATCAGAAACAGTATTATATGCTAGCGTTGCTGTAGAGGCTGCTGTTATACCCGCTGCTGAAGAATTCATTTCTCCAGGACTATGAAGCTTTCAAATATGCTACGTGGAAATTATAAAGATATCTAATGGAGATTTGAAGATACTACAGACATGGAATAATCTGGAGCACTTGGACTTTAATTTGCCCGCAGGAGCGGGTGAAGTCTTTAAAGCGTTTGAAGTCGGAAATTGACACTCATACTGAGAACTGGAACATTTAGAAAGAATGGATGTGATTACTAAGAGCCAGCATGGGTTTCTCAAGAACAAGTCATGTCAGACTAACCTAATCTCTTTTTTTGAGAAAGTGACTACCTTGCTGGATCAGGGGAATGCTGTAGACATCGTTTATCTTGATTTCAGTAAGGCTTTTGATAAGGTTCCACATACTATCCTTGTTAACAAGTTGGTAAAATGTGGTTTGGATCCTGTTACCATTATGTGGATCTGTAACTGGTTGACAGATCGCACCCAAAGAGTGCTTGTGAATGGTTTCTCATCCTCTTGGAGAGGAGTGACAAGTGGAGTGCCTCAAGGATCTGTCCTGAGACCTGTTTTGTTCAACATCTTTATCAATGATTTAAATGAAGGAATAGAGGGAATGCTTATTAAATTAGCAGATGATACTAAATTGGGAGGGGTTGCAAACACAGAATAAAACAGAAACAGGATACAGGATGACCTTGACAGACTGAAAAACTGGGCTAAAACCAATAAAATGAATTTTAACAGGGATAAATGTAAAGTTCTGCATTTAGGTAAGAAAAATCCAATGCATGGTTATAGGATCGGGGAGACTTGTCTTAGCAGTGGTATGTGCGAAAAGGATCTAGGGGACTTAGTGGATCATACGCTGAACATGAGTCAACAGTGTGATTTGCTAAAAAGGCCAATGCAATTTTGGGCTGCATCAACAGAAGAAAACTAACACACCCATGCACAAAGATATTATTCCTTCAGTACTGCATGATTTTGTATACATTTAATGAACCATGCAAATGTGAACTGTTAAACACCCAAATAAGAGCTGATTGTGAAGTATGAACCAGTCTATGTTTATGTAGCAATAAGTTTTATAGCCAAGAATCAAGATCCGTGACAGTCTGTGCCCTACTAACCTAACAAATAATTGGATTAATAATAGTGACCAAAATACCTTAAAGCTGGACGTTTGTTTTGATTCTTGGCCATTACTTATGATTCATGAAGGTCAAATCCTTTATTTATGTTAGTTGACAAGATAATGTTCAGAACAAAAGCTGCAGCAGATGGTACTGCTGAGCTGAATAACACACTGACTTTTGGAAAATGGGGGAAGGTGCTAGTAGTGAAATGCAGTGGCTCTATCTCTCACATTCCGTAAGGGACATACTGGCAGTCATTGAGCTGGGAACCAGAGTTAGTCCCAGGAACAAAGTCCAAGGCAAAACCATATATTCTGGAAGTCCCAAGCTAATCTAACGGCATTTCCACTGCTTTAGAAACTCTACTCAGCAAGTTGATTATCACAGTCCCAGTTGTCCAAGAGGAAACAGCTCACACAAACATAGATCGTATTTTCAGGAGGAAAGACAGGTGTAACAAACAATGGAAAATAAGACTTTCACCAACAACTGTACCACATGAGAGGCTTGAACTTTTGATGCAAGGTCTGCTACAATTTTCTGGAAATGAGCATCAGACTATGAGGAGCTCAGCCCTTACATATCTAGATCTTGATACCCAATGTTCTGCAGCTGGGTCTCAGGGTAGAATTTTGTAGTTTTGTTATTCTTTTTACCACTGTTTTTGTTTTAAAAAAATAAAAGTAGATTCTGGGACTGTGTTTTGAAGATGAAGACTAATGACAGGGGGCTATCTAAGTCTTGAGCCATTTTCCCGTTAAAATTAACCCCTTGCAAGTTTTGGGTATGTTGGGAAAAATAAATGTGTACCTGTAAGTGTTACCCAACAGGAATAAAAAAAACCCCCAGTTTGTAGGGGGTGGGGATGGTATCTTGCAGTAGGATAATGGGGAAAGAGGAAGAGGGTTAAGTAGCTCCTCTCCCCTGTACTCCCCGCTTCCAAGTGCAGTCTTAGCAGTTTTGTAAATAATAATGGAACTACCTATAACACATCATTTGACCCCCAGTTTATCAATGAAATAAGGGACTTTATCATGGAATGTAAGCAATTTCTTTAGGTCCCAATATTTACACCTTTTGTCTTTAGTAGAGTCTCAACCTAGGCAACTTCAGCACGGTTGCAGCCGTAGAAAAAGTAACAGAATTGAAGAGAGGGAGAGAAAGTGGTGAGTTGCATGAAGGAGTGAAAAATGCAGGGTAGGGGGGAGAAGAAAAAGGGAGGGAAAGTGGGCTGGGAGATGGGGGCAGAGAAAAGACTGGGAAGAGTGGGGACAGTATGGGGATGGGATTTCTCTCCTTCATGAGTCCCAGCTTGTCTGTTTGTAACTCAGTCAAAGAAAATTTCCATGCATCAGCAGCCCATGGTGCCCTCCTGAATAGTGACAAAAGCAGACAGGAGCATGCTGAAAGCTAATGAACATATTGCAACAATTATTCTGTGGTATAAGAACAGAAGAGAAGCCATGTTGGATCAGGCCAATGGCCCATCCAGTCCAACACTCTGTGTTACACAGTGGCCAAAAAAATTATATATATATATACACACACACACTGTGGCTAATAGCCACTGATGGACCTCTGCTCCATATTTTTATCTAACCCCCTCTAAGCAAGGATAGCTGAGATTTTGGTGTGCTAGGTTTTATGCACTGTTCCAAATCATGGGCTGGTTTTGAAGCTCAGAATTGCATCAGCATTCCAGATTGTAGCTTTGTGTTTCAAACTAATTTTTAAAGCCGATAACAAGAATGTGGGATGGCAGGCTAAACAATTAGTTTCAAAGAGCTTTTAATTTTTAATCACCACACACAGTTTATCATCTTCAGAGCTGCAAGGAGTGGCAGCTGTAATTCTCTCTGATTTACTCAGTCCCATACATCTGAAACTCATTTTATTCCATGGGGTTGTGGCAAATCTCAATAGGACAAAAGAGAAATAAATGACACTAGGACAAAATGAAGGAGTGTTAAAACAAAAATACTGCAAGCAATAGATTCTGTTGTAAACTAACGTCATGAGACCCGTCAAGGAGAAGCAGCTGTTGTGTGATGTGTTATTACTTATGGTGGTGAAGTCTACGTGCCTGGCTGACTTTCTGTTTGTTTGGAAAGAAAGCTGAATGTGGCTTAGAAGCAAAGCAAGCAAGAGGAAGAGCACAGTTGGTGGGGGAATGGATTATCTTGCTAGAGTTTGGCACGCATAGCATGGCAGCTTGCAAGAAGCTTCTCCATCCTCTTGTTAATGCTTCTTATTTGTTTGTTTATTTAATTAAAATATTTATAACCTGCCTTTCCCGTTGTTCAAGGCATCTTTCAATAAAACGTAGAAACAAGTCATAAATTCTGCTCAAAGTATAGTTAAAAACCAAAATTGCTGCAGGACAGAATAAAATATTTTCAACAATGTTCCCTCCAGACAGCCCGTCATCTTTCTGTCTAGAGGCCTTTATGAACACATAGACTTTGTATGACTCAGGAGAGAGGAACATAAGCACACCTCTGAGAAGAGGTCATTCCACAACACTTGAGTAACCACAATTAAGGCCTTATTCCTTGCAGTAGATGTTCAGATCTTCTACAATGAGATTATCTGTATTTTGGAACTGAAATCTTGAAAATGATCTCAAGAGACACTTGGGTTCTTACTAGGAATTTAGACTAAGGCCAGGTAGTACTATGCATACTCTACAATACTGCCAGCCTCCCAACAAATGCCATAAAAGATTGTAGGAAGAGTTTGCTGACAGACCTTCTTAGAATGCACTGGATTTACCTTGAATTTCCTCTTGCATTCTTTTTTGCCTTTGCCCTTCATATCTGTGCTTTCCCCTAAAACCTGCTATGACTGTTTAAATATTCCTGCTTCTTGGCTTCTGACTCCACTATGCTGCCCATATCCCTGCTTGTCCCTGAGAATAGACACAGCTCTGTATTATAGCGAAGCCCATGGGCCTTCCATCTCCAGTCCAGGAGGGCAACAAACTCTTGCTACATATGCCAGTCCCCCCTGGTTGTTTGTAACAAAGAGCTGCTAGGCCTGCATTCATGCTGTGTTGCTGGCTGCTCCCTGGCTCAGTAGAGTTGAGGAAAAAATGAACCAAAAGGTAGCAGCTGCATTGGTACTGTTGTGAGTGCCACAGTGGCATACTTTGTGCTTGACTTTGGGCATACTTGCCCTAAAGGTTGGATACTGGTAATCCATTTGATAGTTTTTTGGGCTTTGTAATGTATTCTTCACCAGTGAAAAGGAACAACTGGCTTTACTTCCTAGTTCTGACTGAATCACAAGAGCCAAGAATATGCTGGGAGCCCATGGCTTAACCGCCTTTATCGGCAGGTCCACTTCTGCTGTCAGAGTTCAGTGTTAACACATAATCTCTGTAGGGGGCCCACTTGTCTTTGATGACTATGAAATCAGATGAGCCTGAATAGAATCCTTATGACCACTTTAAAAACAATCTGGTTTAAATACTAATGCGTCTGAAGGGAGCATGTGAAAACCTTTCATCTTAGCTAATGATATGGAGGATTTAATTGTTATTGTGACTTTAGGGAATCTGTTTTCTCACACATAGCGTAGTAAGAGCTAAATTTCAACTGGGTGAGAAGATGAATAGGAGAGATGTTTGGCTAATTCATTCTAATCTCTGCCCTAGCTATCCTTAGGGAGCAAGCTGGTGTGAGACAAATCTTGCAATGCAAACAGAAATTAGAAAAGCGTCTGTTTAAAGTTGGTTTAAAAACCTTGCGGGAAAAGGGATAGAAGTATTTATTTGCAATGTGTCTGACTTTAATTTATCACAGTTCATCTGGGAAATGGTATCAATCTCTACATTGTCATAAGCCATTATGGTTAGTGGTCAGAGCTTCAGTCTAAGAGTGGAGAGAACTTTCAAAACCCTACTTTGTTATGAAGCTGACTTGGTGATCTTGAGCCACTTATTCTCTCCTTCTAACCTACCTCACATAAGGAAAGGTGTACCATAAGAGATATTTTACGTGCTGTTTTTCTCCTATCCAGATGGTTTCTTTTATTTGGACTTACAAAAGCTCTTCTTCTTACTGACAATTGCCCATAGGTGTCTAATTTCAAAATTTTATGGTAGGCTCCAATAGAAGGTGAGAAGTTGTAAGTATAATGGCATTAAGCAGCACACCATTTCTACAGTAGGCTCACTGGAGCCTTGATTGCTGAACACCTTGTCCATAGGAGAAAGCAGTAGACAAGTTGCACCTTAAAAACCAACTAAGTTTTATTCAGAATGTAAGCTTTGGTATGCTTTAAGTAGGCTTCATCAGACAAAAAGGGAATGGCAAGCAGTCCTAAATATAGAGAAAGTGGGCAGTGAGTTGGTATGTAGAGTCATGGAAATGTTTTTAGCAATTTAAAAGAATCACAAATTGGGGTCTGTGTTTGTTAGTTAGTGTTGTTAACTGGGCTGAAACAACAGTGGAGGGTGATGAAAAGCAGATTAATGTCATAGGTGTGAAGTGCCATAAATCTGGGTATCATTCTGGCATTGTTAGTTCTGGGTTTAAATAGAGGGCATTAGTTTCTCAAGAGGTTATAACATCATTCTAGCTTGCCATTAGGAAAAAAAAAAAGAATACTTTAAAATATAGTGCAGGGGTGGCCAACGATAGCTCTCCAGATTTTTTTTTTTGCCTACAACTCCCATCAGCCCCAGCCAGCATGGCCAATGTAGGCAAAAAAAACCGTTGGTCACCCCTGATATAGTAGAAGATTGGTCAGTATATGTAATAATATAAATAGCCAATATCCCTTATTTGAGTATGTCAATACAAAAAACCTCCCAATATTCTGATACACTGTTCTAAAAGAGAAATACATTATAGTTTGCCATTAGAAAAAAAGGGTATATTAAGATATAGTGGAAGATAGGGAGTTTCACTGAATAAAGACCTGGTCTACCAAGTGTTCCCGGACAGCTGAATTTACCTTAATTGGATTCTTTCTCTGTTTGAAGACTGAGGTTCCACTGTAGTCTTATGTGCTCTGTAGAAACATCTGTTTATAGTGTGAGTGTACTAATATTATGGCACTGACTGTTTCATTTCCCTCCCTTGCCTAATCAGCCAACATTATCTTTTACTGCTTCTGCTCCCCAAGAGCACTAACATTCAACTATCCAGTCACCCCAGGATCTTTTTCTGAGTAGTCACAACCTGTTAATTCCCCCCTCATGGTTATGCTTTCATTTCTTGCCTCAACATGCATAACTTTGCACTTACCTTTAATCTCCTTTGCCATTTTGGTGTCCATTCACCCTGAAGTTTTTCACAGTCTGCTTTGGATTCCATCAACCTCAATAATATGGTGTCATCTGCAATCTCAGCTACCTCAGCGATCATCTGTAACTGATGAATACATGTATTCTAAGCATTTCCAGTAACAAACAATCTCTCCTGTCACTGGAAAGGACTGCCTGTGGGTAGAGGCTAGGGCACAGATATGTATCTGCCATTGACAAACCACTGGATCAAACTCAATAAGTAGGAATATGAATAACTGGATATTTACGAATGTTAAATATCACTAATCCCAATACTGATTCTTAAGAGGACACTGATTATTGTGACTCTTTATTATGAAAACTATCCAGTTATTAATATTCCTACCTATTGAGTGTGATCCAGTGGTAGTCCCTTCCAGTGAAAGATTGTTTGTTACTGGAAATGCTTAGAATACATGTATAAAACTCTGTTCCCACATGCAATCCTAGATTTCTGTGTCAAAGCATTTATTTGTGCTTGGAATTAGTGTAAATTTGAGCTATAGACCTCTGGGAAGTGCTAGGAATGGCAGACCATGAAGGAGACAATACTCAGGTTTTAACATGTAAAACTTACTTACTTACTTACTTACTTTATTCGATTTATATCCCGCCCTACCCCACCGAGGTGGGCTCAGGGCGGCTTACAACAATAAAAGCTAACAAAGGTCGATTTAAATACAATTAAAATTATACAATAAAATACATAAAAGCCTAAAAATACATAAAACTCACATCGATATACACTATGCTACTATTCCTTAAATCAGTCCTTCAAATTTCCAATATTCAGTAATCTGATGTTTAAGATTTAATATTCAGGCATTCTGCTCACAGTTAATTATATGCCAACCGGAAGAGGGTTGTTTTACAGGCCCTGCGGAACTGTTCAAGGTTCCGCAGGGCCCTCACCTCCTCCGGGAGCTGATTCCACCAACAGGGAGCTGCAATCGAGAAGGCCCTGTCCCTGGTCGCTTTCAGACGGGCCTCCTTTGGCCCAGGGATTATAAGGAGGTTCTGAGACCCCGACCTCAGCACTCTCTGGGGGACATGTGGGGAGAGACGGTCCCTAAGGTAGGCAGGTCCCAGACCATAAAGGGCTTTAAAGGTCATAACCAGCACCTTGTACCGAACTCGGTATATTATCGGCAGCCAGTGCAGCCCCCGAAGCCCCGGCTGGATGTGCTCCCGTCTAGGGAGCCCTAACAACAGCCGGGCAGCGGCATTCTGCACTAGCTGCAACTTCCGGGTTCGGCACAAGGGCAGCCCCATGTAGAGGGCATTGCAGTAATCCAGCCTCGAGGTGACCGTTGCATGGATCACTGTTGCCAGGTCGTCGCCCTCCAGGAAAGGGGCCAACTGCCTTGCCCGCCTAAGATGAAAAAATGCGGACTTGGCAGTGGCTGCTATCTGGGCCTCCATAGTTAGGGTAGGCTCCAGTAGCACCCCCAGGCTCCTAACCCTGTGCGCCGCTGACAGAGGCACACCATCGAGGGCCGGTAAGGGAATCTCCCTCCCTGGACCACGGCGACCCAGGCAAAGGACCTCTGTCTTCGTCGGATTTAGCTTCAGCCCGCTCAGCCTGAGCCATCTAGACACGGCCTGCAATGCCAGGTCCAGGTTTTCTGGGACACAGGCAGGCCGGCCATCCATAAGTAGATAGAGCTGGGTGTCATCAGCGTACTGGTGGCAACCCAGCCCATATCTCCGGGCAATCTGGGTAAGAGGGCGCATATAGATGTTAAACAACATCGGGGATAGAACTGCTCCCTGAGGGACCCCGCAATCCAGCGGGTATCTCTGGGACAATTCACCCCCAATCGCCACTCTTTGTCCCCGACCTTTGAGGAAAGAGGTAAGCCATTGTAAAGCCAACCCCTGAATCCCCACGTCGGCAAGACGGCAAGTCAGCAACCGATGGTCGACCGTGTCGAACGCTGCCGACAGGTCTAACAGCATCAGTACCGCCGAGCCGCCTCGGTCCAAACTGTCGGAACATGTAAGGAAAAGAAGGAAATACAGATAGACTGAAAGAGCAATATAACTATAGTCAATTTGGGGAAATACTGAAATTCAAATAACTAGATGACATACAAAAATCACCACCCGCATATATGAAATTAGCAATGATAAGCAAATAATAATAATAATAATAATAATAATATATTTTATTTATATCCCGCCCTCCCCACCGAAGCAGGCTCAGGGCGGCTCACAACATATAAAATTTACAAATTACAATATAAAAACATTATTTCAATGCAATATATATAATTTACTAATTAAAACCATTATAATTAAAACCATCAAAATAACAGTTACAATTAAAACTAACATTTACAGTGCTATATTCTAGATGTTCTCAGTAGTTTATGATGACTATAGTAGACTAAATCCACATTTAAGCGAAGATTCCTAATGGAAACTGTTCCAGTTATGCTAAATTCTCCCCGAGGCTGATAAAGAAAGTCATTATGAGCACACAGTGTCCCCAGACAGAGGGAAAAGGTGTAGGATGGCAGAAAAAGTACACACTAAACTATACTAAATAATGTGTTACTGTGTAAGAGTAGCAAAAATCTAGATGTAAAACACATTATTTAGTGTAGTGTGAATCAGTGTTTCAGTAAAGGGATGAGATTTGGGAAGAAGGGGATTTGCAGAGTAGCAAAACAGAAAGTTCCATACATTTCCTGATCCAGAGGTCTTAGAGTGCATTCACACTACGCTAACTATTGCATTTTACATCAGGATTTTTGCTTTTCTTACACAGTAAAAATCTGATCATAAAACACATTATTTAGTGTAGTGAGCCCGTTTATGGGAAAGGGCAGAATATAAGCCTACTAAATAAAATGATTTTGTACTGTGTAAGAATAGCAAAAATCCAGATGTAAAACACATTAGTGACCATTGCATGGATCGCTGTAGCTAGGTCCTGGGGAGGTAATTCTATCCCATTTCTCCTTTTCTGTGGAGGCCTCTCATTTGCTTGAGTCTTCATTTAAAACAATTTATTATAATGTAATATATTGTAATGACATATTATCATTTGTCATTAAATGTTAATACACATATATAACATTTTCTCCACCCCACCCCCCTTTTGGTGACCCCCAAAGGTTATAGCTATAATCCATCTTCATGGTAGTTCTTCTTAATCATTAACAAGGAAACGAAAAAATTATAATCCAGTAATCCTATTTTTAAAAAACTGTAATCCATATATAGTTTCTTTAAGAATTAACCGTTGTCAAATATCACCAAATGTCCTTTTAACGTTCCATTGTTTTTCAATATATTTTTTAAACTTTCCCCATTCTTTTTAAAACTTCTCTAGATCTTGTTCTTTTAAGATTCTTGTAAGTTTTTCCATTTCACTCCAATGCATGACTTTCAAAGTCTATTCCCACATTTCTGGTATTTTGTCTTGTTTCCACATTTTCTTTAATGTTATAACATGTAAATATTTTCATAGAGTTCTTCTGTAAGTATTCCCATGACTCCATCTGTATTTCCTTATTTATATTTATCGCCCATTTTATCATTTGTGATTTAACTACTTCATCTTCTGTAGACCATTTCAATAATAATTTATATGTCTTTGAGATCAGCTTTTCATTTTCTCCAAACAGCATTCTCTCCAGTTCTGTTTGTTCTTGTCTTATTCCATAGTTCTTGATGTCTTGTTCAAGCAAACTCTTTATTTGTTGCAATTGAAACCAATTGCATTTGTATTGTATTTCTTCAGCTGATTTTAATTCCACCTTTCCTCCTTGAATTTTTAAAAGTTGTTTATATGTTAACCACTTCTCTTCTTTAATATCTGAATACAATTTTATTACTTCTGTTGGTACGATCCAAAGCGGTTTCCTCTCATCACCATATCTTTTATATTTTGACCAGGTATTTAACAAATTACTTCTGATATAGTGATGTGAGAAGAAACTGTCCATCTTATTTTCCCCGTAATACATATAAGCATGCCATCCAAAAACATTTCCATGTCCTTCTAATGCTAATAACTTTCTGTTTGATAATGTCATCCATTCCTTAATCCACACCAGGCACACTGCATCATGATACAGCTTTAAATTAGGCAGTTGAAATCCGCCTCTTTCTTTCGCAGCCATCAGAATTTTCATTTTAATTCTTGTTTTTTCCCCGGCCCATAAGATTTCTGAAAGTTTCCTTTGCCATCTATTAAATTGTTTATTGTCTTTCACTATTGGAATTGTTTGAAACAGGAACATAATTCTTGGTAAGACATTCATCTTAATTGCAGAAATTCTGCCCAACATAGACCGATTCAGTTTGTTCCATTTTATCATATCTCCATCGATCTTATGCCAGAGTTTCTCATAATTGTTTTTATACAGATCAATATTTTTCATTGTTATTTCGACACCTAAGTGTTTTACTTTGGAGGTAATTTCACACTCTGTTAATCTCTGTAGTTCTTCCTGTTTACTCTTTAACATATTTTTGCACAAAATTTTCAATTTTTCTTTGTTTATATAAAGCCTGCTGATTCTCCATATTCTTGTATTTTATGAAACAACAATGGTGTTGCATGAGTGGATTTTCATTTATAAACATCATGTTGTCTGCAAATGCTCTGTATTTATAAGAAAAACCTTTCATTTTAGTCCCTTTATCTTCTTGAATTTGAATTAACAAAACTTCTAAAGTCATTATAAATATCAGTGGGGATAGAGGGCAACCTTGTCTTGTTCTTTTATTTATTTATTTTTTCCCGTTAAGTTTGCATTAATACAGAGCCTTGCTGCTTGTTCAAAGTATATCGCCTTTACCATTCTAATAAAGTCTTCTCCCAATCTCAATTTCTCCATCACTGCAAACATAAAATCCCAATGCACATTATCAAATGCTTTCTCTGCGTCTGCAAAAAATAATGCTACTTCTTTTCCAGGATGCTTCTCATAATATTCGATAATATCTATAACTGTTTTAATGTTTTCTCTAATTTGTCTCTTGGGAAGAAATCCTGCTTGTTGTTCTTTAATAAAACTGTTCAAATGCTGTTTAAGGCGTTCTGCTAAGATTCTTGCATATATTTTATAGTCATTGTTAAGTAATGAAATTGGTCTATAGTTTTTCACATTTGTGATGTCTCTGTCTTCTTTTGGTATCAAAGAAATTGCTGCTTCTTTCCATGTGTTAGGAATTTTCCTGTCTACTCTTATAATGTTCATCAGTTTCTGAAGTTTTGGTAATAGCGTCTCCGCAAGAACTTTATAAAATTTTGCCGTAAAGCCATCTGGACCAGGTGCTTTTCCTAGTTTCATTGAGTTAATCGCCTCCTCTATTTCTCCTCTCTCAATTGGTTTATTCATCACATTCTCCATATTTTTTGTTAATGAATTTACCTTAATTTTTTGTAGATACGCATCAATTCTTTTTCTATCTACACTTTGGCTTTTAAACCGCTTGGCATAATATTTGTAAAACTCCCTTTTAATTTCTTCATGGTCAACAATGTCATTTTCTCCTGACACAATTTTGTTAATTACTTTTTTCTCCCTTCTTTTTTTTCATTTGCCATGCAAGGTATTTTCCAGGTTTGTTTGCACCTTCAAAAGATTTATGCTGCAGTCTTTTTAGATTCCATTCCAATTCTTTATTCAGCAAATGGCTCAGTTGGCTTTGTAATATTGTAATCTCTCTTATGATCTTCTTTTTCCCAGGTCATTTTTTGAGCTCCATCTCTTTTTTGCCAATTTCTTTCTGAATGTCCATCATTTGCTTATTTTTGGCTCTTTTATCTTTGTTGTTCAATGTAATTAAAATGCCTCTCATTACTGCTTTATAAACATCCCACACAATTCGAAATTGAGTATCCTCATTTTCATTTATTTGCATAAACATCCCACACAATTCGAAATTGAGTATCCTCATTTTCATTTATTAGCATTTAGTTTCCTTTTCCAGAGACACCACTATTTCCTGTTTCTGTAGCAAGTCCTCATTTATTCGCCACCTTAGAGTCTTTTTCCCTGATTTTGCAGACCACAGTATTGGATTGTGATTTGCTCTTATTTTAGGAAGTATCTCTATTTTCTTTGTTAAAAGTCCAAGATCTTTTGTGGTCCAAATCATATCAATTCTCGAAAAAGAGTTGTGCCTTGCCGAAAAGTAAGTATAATCACGTTCTTTGGGGTTTAATTCCCTCCATATATCCTCTAAACTCTCTTGTTTTACCAATTCAAAAAATGATTTTGGTAGTTTCCCTTCATTATTTTTTTCCCAGTTCTGTCCAGAGTGTTTTTCGCTGTTCCGTTAAAGTCTCCCATTATCATAATTTGTTCATGCACTACTTGGTCTAATTGTTGCATAATATCTTTTTAAAAAGAGTCTTTTGCTCCATTTAGAGCATATATTCCCAGCAACAAAGTTCTTTTGTAATTCAATGTCACTTCTACTGCAATATAACTGCCATCATCATCTTTAAAAATTAATTTCGGGTCTAATTCTTGTTTGATATAAAAAACTACCCTCCTTTTTTTCTCCTTGGCCAATGAGAAAAATTCCATACCAAGTTGTTTGTTCCATAAAAATTTATAATCCGTTTGTTTGATGTGCACTTCTTGCAGACAAATTATGTTACATTTTTGTTTCCCAATCCAGTGAAAAGTTGCCCTTCTTTTTTGCGGTGAATTAAGTCCGTTTATATTCCAAGATATTAATTTGTAATCCATATTGATTTTTATTCTTGATCTGTTTCCCCAAAGTCTTTATGGTCACTCAAAAAGTTGTCATTTGCTAAGTAGTTGTGATAGTAAATCTCCGTCCTTTAAATTCAAAACTCAAACCCTCTGGAAGTTCCCATCTGTATCTTTTCTATCAACTTTTTGTAAAGTCTCCTGTCATTAATGACTTTCCTTAGCAATTCTTTCATAATTCTTACTTTACTGCCATCCACCTCCAGTGTGCTCTTAAACTGTTTACTAAGAAGCCTTCCCACCATGTCTCTTGTCACAAATCTCACCATCACATCTCTTGGTAGTTTATTTTTTGGGGGGTACTCCGAATTTACCCTATAAATGTAGTCATAGAAATGGTCAGTTTCATCTGGGCCGGCTTCTAAAAATTCAGCAATAATTTTAATTATATATGTCCTTAAGTCAGTAATAGTAGACTCAGGCACCCCATTTGCTTGGGTCTTGTGGATCGTGTGTGACCCCAGGAATTGCTGGATCTTGCCCTCAAGTCATTGTTCATTAACCAGTTTCCAATCTATAACTTTACTCTTATCCCCTTACTAAATTTAGTTGAGAGCTTTTGGTAACTGACTGTATCAAAACTTTTTGGAAGTTTGAGTATATAATCTGATCTTTCCCTATTTACTCTTCTGTTGACATTTCGAAGGAATTCTAAAAGGCTGGTGAGTCAGGGCTTCTCTTTCACAAGCCATGCTGATTTGTTCTTGGTAAGACATGCTCTTCTATGTGTTTAACAATTCTGGCTTTAATAATGCTTTCTACCTGATTAAAATCAACTACTTTACTAAAAGATAAAATCAATAGAACACCATTTAGAGGATCTCTCGGGTGAATGCCAGTATGACTAGTCAAGTTGTGAAGGCCAAAGATTTGTTAATTTGTATTTCTCACTTTCAGCCTTTGCTGCCTCTGACCTAGTTTCCCCTTGCCCCAAAACAATAGTCTGGAATGTATCTGATCACTGTCTTTCACACTCAGTTTTGCTTGTCTGCAATTTCCTTGTCTTCTGTCAATATGCCTTTCACATCTTTGTCTTCTAGGCATAGTACTACCTGCCTGGATTGGTTGCTGCTGCTGTTACATTTAAATATATGTCTGTTGCTTTCCCACCCCACCTCCACTTTTAGCATTTTGCTCCTCAGATTGCTTCTATGTTTATGCTATCATGGACACGTATTTTCTTTGTATGTGGTCGTTTTTTAGTCTCATATTTTGAGCAAGACTTCCATTTTAAAAGGGAATCCTTTTTACCTTCTATAACTTCCTTGACACTGTTTTTGAATTGTGTTGGCATTTTCTTGCGTGTTGTGTTTGTTCCCTTTCTGACCCATGAAGGAACACTGGTGGAGGAGACAGGAGAAATTGACCAGCCCATTAATGTATTCTTATAAAATACATTGAGCAATCAGGTACTCAGAAGAGGGACCACTGGGTAGATGATGTGATCTGGCCTAGGCTAACTGGCCTGCTGTTTTTGCTTTCTACATTGGGGGCAGTTTATTTCTGCTAGGGCAAGAGTCTGATGCAACTACAGGCTGCTAAGGAGAGGGGAAGACACATGTACTTTGTTGCAATGCTGTATGCAGGTGGGTGCTTTTTTTAACCACCTGGTGCTACGCTGTTCATTCACCCCATGAAGCAATTTATTATTGGTTTGTTGAGTTTTGGATTATTGTAGAGTATGAACTTGGGGTATCAAAGTGCAATCTGAGACACCATGTAGTTTGCTTTCACTTTTTATATTGCAGACTGGTAGTGTAGGATCTCTTTGCTCAATCAGCCCTAAGGAACACCAGATGCTACTGTGGGATTTAATTTTCATATTAGTCATTTGTAGTGGCTCTCAATACTCTGCAGTCTTATTCTGATGGATGTAATTTTCTATCCCTTGTCTTTCACTTCTTTTTACCAATCTCCTCATGTTTAGGAGATTAAGTAAAATTTAATGTGACAATGTTGGACTTTTAAAGCTGTTTTCCACTCATCTGTATGGCAGTTTATAGTGCAGCCAAGCAGAAAATAGGAGGCATACATTCAGTCCAAGGGTGAACCTATGTGACTGTCTCTTCCAAGAGTTCCATGTCTCTTACTTGAGACTCGCAGTTCAAGCCCCACAGTCCCTTATAGCATGACATGCTCACGCAATGCACCAGCTTGTAAAGTACAGCATAGCTACCACAGGAAGTTGCTGCATGTGAGTTCCAGCTTTATCCATTACATATAACTTATAGGGTCTGTTCAGATATGTTGATGAGAGCGTTATGGTTATGACCTAAGGCTACCGGTGGGACGGTGGCTCAGTGGTAGAGCATCTGCTTGGGAAGCCGAAGGTCCCAGGTTCAATCCCTGGCATCTCCAAAAAAGGGTCCAGGCAAATAGGTGTGAAAGACCTCAGCTTGAGACCCTGGAAAGCCGCTGCCAGTCTGAGAAGACAATACTGACTTTGATGGACCAAAGGTCTGATTCAGTATAAGGCAGCTTCATATGTTCATATGTTCAAATACTGAGGTGTACTGTATTCTTAAAAGTACAGATTGCTCCCGTGAGAATTACATTGTTGCAACAGAAAACTTTCAGATGTGAAAACTGTGGGCACTCTGTAACATGGTGAAGAGAAAGCAGTTTCATTCTGTGTAGTAGGGTGGTGATGGTATGGAACTTCCCACTCAATAGTCCGCTGTGCATTTTGCAAGGATTTTTTTTTTTGTGGTGATGGTTACTAGGAAGTTGGCATCTTAGAACTAATAACTCTAATTTATTTTTTAAAGTTGCCGGGGCATGTGATGAACCTGAGGATTTATAGGCACAACAATAAAGAGTTACTCAAGGAGAATGGGGCCAGCAGCTGCTGCTACAACTTTTATTAATGTCATTACAATAATATTATGTTGTTAAAAAAAACCCCTTTATTTTTCTTGTTATTTAAGATTGTAGTAGGATATCCTCACAGAAAATTAACCAGAATTATTCTGAAGGCATAGTAGTATTCTCCAACTGGTGCAAATAAATGAATATAAAATACAGCTGAATAGAAGAACAGGCTTTTCTCAGAAATGCCCTATGTATAATGCATGATAAGTATTAGCTGCCTTTCTGGATGCAAGAGGGCTTACTTATAGCTAAATGAGCAGGGAGTGCAGTATGGATCCTAATCTGATAATAAACCCAAGAGCCACTGATTAGATGTGTTTTTGAGACAATAAGAATCACTTAGGGGCACTCAGACTGTTAAGGATGAACAATGAGGCAATTTCTCCTGCTGTGTTATATAGTGTATGCAAAACTAAATCCTCCATTTGTATGCTTATATTAGTAGCTATTTGGGATTGCTTTGTTTACAATGGCACACAATCAATTCAAGTATATGCATTTCAAATCTGAGTAATTCACTTTTTAACCTGTTTGAATGAGCAAGAAGCTTTGATTGCTTAGCCCCTTTTCCTTGCAAGATTTGAACACAGGAGGACAGGAAGAAATATAACTTCAAATATGAGCTGGGGCATCATTTGTGCCAGGATGGGAGGCAGGACAAGGATAATTTTGGGTCATTGGGCCCAACACTGGCTGCCAGCTCTCAAGCAGTTTCCCAAAGCCCACTCCAGAAGTCAGCACATCACAGGATGGGTGCAGCATGCAAGCCTACAGGTTATCTTTGGGATGCAGCTAAGACTGAAAGGAGCAGGCTTGGCATTCAGCAACTTTCAGCAGAGGATCTCATTTGCACCCATTGCTAAAGCAGAGAACAAGGCCAGGAATTGTGGTTTCTGACATTTCCAGTCTAATACCACACCTCTACCCTTGGTTGCCCCATCATGCAGGTTGGGGAAGGTGCCGACAGCAGTTGGGTTGTCAGCCACACCCACCATTCCCAGCCTGTACTGTGCCAAGAGCTGAGGAACATGTAATCAATAAAGTTGTGGCCAGCTCTCCCCAGCACAGGTGTTTGTGTTGTCCTTCTCTCCTCTACACCCAACCCTCCTCTACTGGTTCCCATTCCAAGCACAATAAGAGAGTTCATGCTTTGCTGACTATGTCAGGCCTGTTTCTTTAAAATTGTGTTTCAAATTAAGCTCTGAAAATTCAGAAAACGTGCCAAGAATTCACCCAGTCAAAATGAGAGCCCTCATTCATATCTTAACCCACAAGGCCAGAATGAATATGCATCGCCTTGTTCACAGTTATGGCCTCCTTCTATTACCTTTCCACAGGCTGGCCAGAGAATAGAGATAAGAACGAGAGTTCGTGGAAGTAGTGTGTATTTGCTGTAACTTAGTGGATATAGGGGGTGTCAAAACTAATTACTCAGTACCAGCATTCAGAATCTGCTGCATTTTAATTTGAGATGGGGTAAATGCTGCCGTCATCAGGAAGCTAGCTGAAGGTGTCAGCTTTGATAAACAAGGCTGGCTTCACATATTTCCTGTGGAATCAATACAGGCTTAGTACTTATTTGCTAATATATCATGCCATCTCCGCAGTCTTTCTCTCCCTTTTTTTGTCACTCTTTTTTGTTTCAGTGATTAGTGTCTCCTTTCACTGTGACAATTTAAGGGCCTTGCAGTAAAGCTATCAAAACCATCTCTGTTAGTGGATCTGTTTGTGTTTTATTCCACACAGCAGCAAACTCTGAAAGCTGTCAGGAGCCATTGTCTCGTCACTCTGCCATGAATTGTTTGGCACCACAAACAAGGGATGGTGGGGGACCAGGGAGAGGAGGAAAAACACTGCATTAATGACCAAGTAAAATTATCTATAAATCTGAAGTCCTTAGATGTCAAATGGCAGAAATCAAAACAAGCAGGCAGCAGAGAACAGTGGGAGCACAAGGTTTTTATGCTGATCAGTGTCTTCTCCAAAGACTCTGTTTCCTTATAAATAGTAATCAATAAAGTTGTGGCCAGCTCTTCCCAGCACAGGTGTTTGTGTTGTCCTTCTCACCTCTACACCCATCCCTCCTCTACTGGTTCCCCTTCCAAGCACAATAAGAGAGTTAAAATATAAATAAAAGGGAGCAAAAGGAATAAAAATGCTTGTATTTATATGTCCAAAAGAGTCTCTAAAAGTTTGGCAGAATGGGGAAAAAAATCTTAAAATACATAGTTACTAAAACATACATGGCTCTTTCTATGGGCAATATGGTCCACTGAGTGAAACCCAAAAGTGAAGAGGCCTTGCTCTTTGGCATGGCATACTTTATCATCCTCACTCATCTCAAAGAGGAGATTATGCGGAATGGACATTATTATTAGTCACCTGTACCTTTCTGATCCGTATGTATCATTAGTGGGGAAACCAACAGAGGAAGGCAGCCCCCTGTATTCCGTGTCTGTGAGACCATGGAGATATTGGACTGCTGCTCTTGGAGAATAAATGTTGGGCTAGATTGATTGGATCCAGCCTAAGAATCCGTACGATAGGGAGAAAGCATTAGTCTGGTCACAGGCTGTATTCAAAGAAAACATGCCCAAGGATACTTTGCTAGCAATGTGACGTTTTCCCTCCGCCATTAGTTCATGCTTTCCTTATCTTTATTGAAAGCTTCCAGTTCCCTTGTTGATAGACCAACTAAGACGTGCTTACAATTTTCTAATGGATGGCTCTACTGTTTAGTTATTTTGTAGTCTGCATGCCCCCCACCTCTTTTTTTCCTTTTGGAAGAAAGCCATGTATTAGCATTGTCAATACATTTCACGTTTTCCTCTGTGTGGATGGAAAGTTTTATCTTTGAGGCACTAATATGAACAGTCACATTCCATGCAATTAAGAAGTGCTCAACAATGCTCCTCTTAATCTGGGCTGGAAATGCACATCAAATGTTGTCCTTCATGTTTCTCCAGCCTGTGGAAACAGTGACAGTCTGTTATCATCTTAAAGGAAGGCTTGATTCTACACTACAAAGATTAATAGAAACACAAAGTAGATTTCAAGCCAGATAATTATCTTTGTTTATTTTTTCATTGGAATTGAAACATTGTCACTGAGCTCTGGCTACAGCAGAGGCCTTGCTGAAGACTTCTCTATCTGCATTCTGGGAATCTCTTTCCTGTCTTTGTGTCCCTCACCCGTTGTGCAGGTGTCACACCATTTGTGAGCGGCATCAGCACAAATAAGAAATCTTTCCAATATTAGCAGTCACAGTAGTAGGAATGGGCAGGAACTGGGAAAATATGATTCAGTTTTTAGCACACTCACAAACCAAACCATGAGCTGTCATGAATTTAAAAGGTTTCATACAAACTGAACCAATTTTTGATGCTCCCTGGTGAGCTAGAGACACCAAGCTTACAGGTGATCTCCATCTGACTGTCCTCTACCTGCCCTCCAAGTTTGGTGAATATTGGATTTATGGGATCTGAGTTATGGTTCCACAAAGAAGGTGCCCTTAGGAAAGTGCTTTCTGGGAAAATGACAGGTACAGGTTCAGGAGGTTCAGAAGTGTGTAGAATTGAATTTATGGAAACTAGAGACACCAAGCTTGCAGGTGATCTCCATCTTCCTCTATATACTGTCTAAGTTATGTGTAGATTGGGTTTACAGGGTCTAAGTTGCCCTGTTGCCACAACTCCCACAAGGGCAATAGAAGCCCTGCAGAGCAGAATCAAAGAATCTCTGCAGTAGAAATTGAAGGGGGGGCATTTTACATGCCCAGAAGAATCAATGCAATGTGCCAAGCAGAACCAATGCCACTTTTGCACTGCAAACTCAATAGGACTAAGGTCACGGCAGGAAAGTGCTTTGGGGGGAAATGTCAGGCACAGGTTCAAAAGCATATAGAATGGACCCCCTGCAATCTACACGTACCATATGCAGAGGGAACCTTGCCCTGCTGCCCGCTTCTCTAAAATTGCTCCAAGTTGGAGGCAGATTACATTCTGGAGTCCAAGTTATGGAGTCCTGAAAAAATGTCTCCAGACCCCAATGCTCTCTCTGGAAAAGACAGTTGGTTACAGCCAGGAATCTGTGGAACAGCTCAGAAAGAAGCCAGTGACACCAAAGCGACAGGGAAACTTCACCTGGGCAGACTCTACCCTAACCAGATGAAGGAAAACAACACAAGTGTCCCACCTATGTTTGCACGCACCCCCAGTCTCTAAAGGTAGGTTCCAAAGGACAGATAGGCAGACTAGGCATCCCCAAAGTTTCAATGGGGGCTCCCCAAAATAACCCCATAGCAACTTGGCGGACACCCCAGCCACACATCACATGGAAGGAAAGTGTGCCCACAACTCTCACAGCTCCCCTCTCCAGGGCAGAAACACACACATCCGGAGCACACCACATCATCACCCTGTGGAGCCCCATTTCCAAGTTACCATTTGGAAACATTTCCACACTCTGTCTCTGGCCTTCAGAACCTGCCTTTGAAGACATTCCCAGACTTTCAACAGGGGCTCCCCAAAGTACCCCATGGCAGCTGGGAGAGTATAATAAATGTGGGTACTTGTCCAAGGAACCGACCAGCTGAGGCTTAAACATACATTTGCAGAGCATACCGACCAACGAGAGTATATTATTCTACTCTGCAACCGTGTACAGAGTGCAGCCATCCATCTGGATGAATTCTTCTACTTCGAGGATAAGTAGAAGCACATGGGAAGCTGGCAGCACCATCCTTCAAGTCTAAAAAGACAAGTTATGAAGGGGCTTGTTTGTACAGTCACATGTTTGTTGAGGTAGATATTTGCTGAGCTGGATGTTGTTCCATGAGGAAGGTATTGTGCTATGAAGTAGATGTTGGTTCATGTAGGTGGTTTGTTATGAGGTACATGTTGGTCCATGAGATAGGTGTTTTGTTATGAGGTAGATTTTGTTTGGGTTGGGTGCTGGCTCAGCCCATCCCCACCTGGCAGAGGCACTCATCCTCCCACCCAAGCACCAAGGGTGCAAGCTGCATGCCAGATCACTCAGAGAGGAGGAAGAATGGAGGCACATGGGGGGACAACATTGGGAGGCCTGCTACCTCTCTGCTAAGGCCCGAACCCATGGGAGTACATCTATCCCCTTGAGACTCAGCTGCAGTGTGCAGGCTAGCACCGAGTCCAGCCCTCTTATCAGGGGAATGATTTTCCCCAGGCTGGCTATATTTGTGCAGAGCACATTTGCGGTGTATTAGAAGGGCTTCAGGACACACACCACTTGGAAAGAGGGTCAGCCAGTCATTGAAGCTGATGCTGAGCTTCTCTTCTCCATGCAAGATGGCCATGAAGGAGATGATAACTTGTAATGTACTCTTTTACTCCACCAAGTGTGCTATCATAGCATTGGAAACCCATAGAGCAGAAACTCTGTGACTGACAGCCAGCATTGCCTGTTAAGCTTTGGAGGGCTCCTATTGATATTTCCAAGGCTGGAGAATCCTCCCATCACATTTCCTTGGAGTTTTGTAAACAGTTTATTTGATCAGCATCAGTCTGTCTCCATTTACAAACCTCCACCAACAGCACTAAAAGTTTGTGAAAGTTGTGGTGGACAGCAGAGCCACCCCAAACTTGACTTTGTGAACCATGAATTGGCCAGAGTTCATCCTAAACTTTAGTTTGTGAGCCAGTTCATGCCCATTCCTAAAACAAGATAACTCCTAAGCCAATGGCAGCTAGAGGTGCCATTTATATAGGACTGCCATGACATTAAGTCAGGTTTTCTACTTACTTGCGGTTCTCAGGGTTACCCCCATTCCCACTATAGTCCTCACCATCAAAAAGGCTGTTGCAATTTCTGTTGAGGAATTATTACATCACTGTGTCAGAGCTGTAGGTTTTCAGCTTATGTTTTATTCTGTTGCCCACTTATGAAATGGCTCTGAATGGCTCTTATGAAATCCTGTTTGACAGGATCCCTGTGTTTAGCACTTGTCAGTAGTTGATGTTTGTCAGTTGTTGTGATGGACTACACTTTTTGAGAGGCTTAAAAATGCTGTACTTAAAGGTACAGGATGATGAAGGGTTAATGCTTCACAGAGCCAGAGAGTCTTGAGCGACAGTCTTCAATAATTATGCTGTAGATGTTAACATTTTTAACTATTGCTTTAAATTGTTTTGTATCATGTCAATGTTGTAAAGCTTTTCAGGAGCATTTATGAGGTAAAAGCCCAAGATGTCATCTTGCTATGAATCCACTTCAGTTGTTTTAATTGACAGATTCTGTGCTAAGACCCAACTCACCATGCATATTTATATTTGTCTCTTACCTGCTGTGCATAACCCTGGTGGGAGTGTTCGCTGTTTCTTTATAGCAAGGAAGCTGAACTGGTATCCCAAGAGCCACACTGGTGGTTCTTCTCAGTTCCTCAAAATGGCTCTTCTGACTAGACTCCTTTCATAGGGAGCTACTTCTTACTTGGCAGGTGCCCTTCTCTTTCCCAGGAGGGGAACCTGCAGTGCAATCCAAGTAGTATTTCCTGCTATGGCATAGATAAGAATGGAGAGTCACACATTGTTTTTTCCTTGTAGTTATTTCTCCCTCTGGGAAATAAGTAGTCACTGTTGAAGACGGGTGGATCAAACCCCTTGGCCAGGGAGAATCCACTCTCCCTCCTGATTCAACACCTGCCTGTTGCTGACCTACAGTTGGATGTGGGAATAGCCACTGGCTATTCTTTGCTGTTCCTAGCGAGCAGGACTGCAATTGACATTGACACCAAATTACAAACAACTGAACTGCCTGTTTTATTCTGTGGCTCTTGTTTAGTCTTCCACTATACCTAGGCTTCATTAGCTTGTCTCACTGTGTGCATATCCTTTAAGGGGAGAAACATCAATTCAAGCAAAGGCATTTGGTTCAAATCCTTGAGCTTATTTTCCAATCCTAGCTGTCTGACAGGCTCTCTTTGTGAAGCTGGTCCAAATCATTTCAATTTCTTGCCGTGGAATAGGGATCATAGCACTTTGATAACTCCTGCTCCTTCTTCGCCCTACTTTCTTTCATGTGAAGGCTTAAGGGTCCATCTCTTACTGTGTTCACGTTAACTGTACTCAGCGTAACTGGGTGCCAGGCAGAGAGCCCTGCGCCTAAGTATATTCATGGTATGATTCCAATGGGCATAAGTATGATTAAATGTAAGAAAATCACATCTTTGTTTAAGATTTCCTTGATACTGTTGCTTTAGTTAACGATGATAAGGGAAGGATAACAGTACTTACAATAATAATAAAGGGAAGGATAGGATAATTACAATAATAGCATCTTTCTTGGTGCTGTGTCTGAGTTACCTTCTTTCTGTTTGTATTCTTCTAGCTGGGAGGCTGTGGAATCCTTGGAGTTGGCATATGGCTAGCCGTTACCCAAGGGAACTTTGCTACTCTGTCTTCTTCCTTCCCTTCCCTGTCAGCTGCCAACTTGCTGATCGTCACAGGGACATTTGTAATGATCATCGGCTTTGTGGGGTGCATAGGAGCCATCAAAGAAAACAAGTGTCTCCTGCTCAGTGTGAGTACAAAACAAGTTGTTTCCTTTGTCTGCCTGCTGTCTGTATTGCTATCATCATGATTATATACAAAGTCTCCACAAAAATGCTAGGGGGTAGTGCCATTTTCCAGCACCGGAAACATGAATAGGGACCTTCAAAGCTTGACAGGCAATGCTACCAGCCAGTAACAGAGTTCCCTTTACATGGCTCACAACAACAACAAATGTGTGTTCCCTTTGTACTGGGCATGGTGGGAAGGTTGCTTACCAGACTGCTCAGTTAGGGGCTGGGGGTGGGTGGGTGGGTTGCAGTTAGCTTTGCCCTGGGTTTCTCTGAGTCACTGTTTTTTAAAGTTTGTTTTCTTGGAAAATCAGGATTGAATTCATCTTTCACATAGCAAGCAGTTTGGTTTAGTGGGAGTTTACCAACTGCTGTCAGCTTTCTCTTCTCTTTTCATTTTATCCCCCCCCCCTTTTGGGTTGCAGTGGAGGGATTTCTTCTATGGTGTTTTTGTTTCCAAGCTGTTGTGGTTTTTTGGGGGGAGGGGACTTCAACTTATGGGATGTACTAAAAGGAATGACAGGATTCCCCACTGCAAACAGTGGCAAAAGCTTGAAGGTCCATTGGAAATAATGGAAGCCAGGAATGTCAATTGATTTGCATGGGCTCCATTGAAATACATTGCAGTTGGGATGAGCATGAACCAAAAAATTAACAATGGTTCAAGCATGAACTGGGTCAGTTCATGGTTCATTTCAAACTGGTTCATTTGGTTGCATCATTCTCAAATAAAAAAACTGACTGCCTTTTTCCATGGAGATTCAGGTGGTTCATTTTTGCAGTTCTTTCTCCAGACAGCCTGGCGATTCAATCAATTCCTAGGCAATGCTGGGGATGGACTTGTGGAGAGCCCTAGAAATGCCCAAAGCAGTTGTACATAGCTTGATTGCCACCTCTGGGAGCCAGCCATAGAGCTGCCATTCTATTCTAAGGGAACAGATTATATACCAGTATAATACCACACCCTGACTCAGCTGCTTTCACTTTGCGGCATGAAGAGAGAACAGTTCATTGTTATGAGAGCAGAAGAACTGTTTGCTGTGTGGCTGATTTAAGAAAGGCTTTGAGAGGCTCCTTTCCCTCACACACAGTGGGACAGTGTTTTAAATGTCTCTCCTGGCTGGGAAAGTTCCTTGCTATGGTTTCAGGGACTGAACCTGAAGCTAGAGCTCAGCTGAGCTTTCCTGGGGGCATCTGCTTAGGGAGGGGTATAACTGTGACATCCCAAATCCAATCTTCACTGAACTTGACAGGTGGGTGGAAGAGAGATGGCTGAAGACACCCTGTGAGTTTGGTAATTTTAACTCATGGTGGGGGGGCTGTTCTACCACTTCCTTAACCAAATGGACCATGAACCAGTTTAGGAAATGGGAAAGTTCATGTAAGTTCATGGTTCATGCAATCAAATGAGGCACAAACCAACATGAATCACCATTTTCCCAGTTCATGCCCATCTCTAATCACAGCACAAAAAAAGCTGCAAAGAAAATGCAGAATTAATTTCACTTTAAGGTCTCTGGGCCCAGATAGATTACTCTGGAACTGGAGTGACAGCCCCAGAGTGGAATGATGGCCCCTAGGAAGAGAGTCTGTGCTCTGGGACTGGAATGACAGCCACCAGAGTGGAATGACAGCTCCTGGAAGTAGCAGAAGCATTCTGGGACTGGAATGACAGCACCTGAGAGTAGGCTCAGTGATAAGTTACAGAGTGGAATGTCCCTTGGAGAAGCAGAAGTGTTCTCAGACAGGAGCCTCCAGAGTGGAATGATAGCCCCTGGGAACATAATATGTGGTCTAGGCTTGGAATGACAGTTTGCAGAGTGGAATAGCAGCCTCTGGGCATAGCAGAAATGTTCTGGGACTGGAATGACAGCCTCTGGGAGTAGCAGAAGCATTTTGGTACTGAAATGACAGCCCCCAGAGTGGAATGATGGTCCCTAGGAATTGAATATGTGTACTGGAGACTAGAATGACAGTCCCCAGAGTGGAATGACAGTCCCTAGCAATAGAATCTACATTCTGAGTTCTGAGACTGGAGGAGAGTTGGCCCTGCCCAGTTATCACATTCCCAGCAGAGGGAGGGAGGACCAAGGAGGCACAGACACCTGCAGTTCTGTGGATGGCTTCCGGGCCCTGGGCAGGGTGGGGCGATCAACCCTGCACTGTATTCACCTTGCCAGTGGTAGGAGGCTGGGTTTGAAGAGACACAGCCATCTGCAACCCTTCTTCTGGTGGTGGGTGGCTCCTGGGCAGGGTGGGAGGGTTGACCCTGCCCAGCCCTACACAGCCTGGGATCGTCATACCTGCGGGACCGTGTCTCCCTATGTCAGCCTCGACGAGCTCTATGCTCTTCTGACCAACATCTTCTGGTGGTCCTTGGCTCATGGAACATCCATTTAGCTTCAACCATGGTGAGGGCATTTTCAGCCCTTGCCCTATCCTGGTGAAACATGCTCCCACTTGAGATCAGGGCCCTGCGGTACTTATTACCATTCCACAGGGCCTGTAAAACAGAACTGTTCCACCAGGCTTTTGGCTGAGGTGATGGATGCCCCTAATTATAGCACAAAAAAAGCTTCACCCTCCCCTGCCTAAAGCCCTTCCCAATGCCTTGCTGTCTCCTGATGTTCCCAGTCACTGGAGTTTTTTGGGTTACTTATATGTATGTTTTTTTTTCCTGACATAAGGCATGGGTTTTTAAATTATTATTATTAACTGTTATTTATTGTTGATCCTATTTATTGTTTTATTGTTTTATCTTCCTGTGTTTTATGATGTAAGCCACCCTGAGCCCACTTTGTGGGTAGGGTAGAGTATGCATTGAATAAATGAATTAATGAATCACATTTCCAGAGGAGGGAGGGTGAGCCCAGGGTGGATCCTGGACCCCGGGCAGGGTGGGAGTGTTTGCTCTGCCCAGCAGTCACAATGTCAGTAGTGGGTGAGCCAGGGAGAAGCAGCCACCCATAAGCATGTGGGTGACTTCCAAGTCCCCGGGCAGGAGAGTTGTCCCTGCCCATTAATCACTTTGGCAGTCCGCAGAGGGAAGGAGGGTGAGGCTGGGTAGAAGCAGGCACTCACAAGTATGTGGTTGGCTCCCAGGGCCCAGATGGGGTGGACAGGCTTGTTCTGCCCAGTGATCACATTTTCAGTTGAATAGAGGGTGGTCTGGTATATGCATTCCTGAACTCACACCTGACATCTCCTCAAGAGCTATTTCCTGGTGGCACCTTGTTTGCAGGTCTGTAACTTGGACTGCCCCAAGTCCAACATGCCTGTAATTTATGGGGCATATGGAAGGGCATCTCAGGGAGGTACACTCTGAGTTGGATGCCTCTAGCTCACCTAGGGTCCATTCTATACACTCTTGAACCCCTGCCAGATATCTCCCTGAAAAGCACTTTTGTGGGACATCTTGTTTGGAGTTCTGTAACTCAGACCCCTGAAGTACAGTTTTCACCAAACATGGTGAGCAGGTAGAGGAGAGTCAATTGGAGATGCCCTGAGATTTTGGAGCCTCTATGACCCCAGGGGGGCACCTTTTCCATAAACTGGTTTGTGGGCTGGTTTGGATTAGCAAACAGGTTTGGGACATGCTCTGGTTCACAAACTGAATTGGGTTCATCATTCTATCATGGAAACTCACTGGTGACTATGATGGCCCTTTACACTTCCATCCCTCAGAGGTAGATTTCCCTCCAAAATCTTGTTCTCCTCTGTGACTGAGCTGCCCCAAGTAATATGGGTTTCTTCTTTGTCTTTAAAAGACTGGTTTTTTCACCATATCATGGAGACATAATTTGGCTTTTAGCCCAGCCCTGAAACATGAGGGAAGAATAAGGAGCCCTTTTGAGTTGAACCTCTTCAAATGGCACTTGAGACAATGTAACAGTCAAACAGAACAAAACATTTATTTAAAAGACAGGGGAAGGTTAGGTGTAATCAAGAGTTGTAAACTTCAAAGCAAAAATTAGTAGTTGTACAGACTGTAATTCTTTAAACAAGTGAATGAGAGTTATTGAAGACTATTTTCTTAGCTATTGCCATCTTAATATTGATAGGCTTTCCTCCTGTGTTTCCCAAAAACTACAATGCTTCTTAATAGGGATTCCTATTTTTTTTCTCTTATTTCCTTGAGGCTGGTACCTTCTTTCAGTACCTAACTCCTTTCCTTTTAATCCCTAATTTATATCTAGTTCTTGAGATGTCTCAAGCAGTTTTCTTTCACAACAGATCAGGGATCTCCTTCTCTCAGAGATAACTCTCCCTGTTTAACAGGGCAGGGATTCTTCTTGTTTCCCTAGAAGATATATCCCCTTTCCTTTGGCTTGAATGGGAATCTCATATCACTACTCAACAAGCTTGCCAGATCTCATTCCCAGCTCTTGTGTCTATGTAAAACTGCTTTCAGCATAGACAAAGATTCAATTTTTTTCACTTCTTCAACTGAATTCTTCCTCAAAACAGATTTTCAACACTTAAGGTACAGAAGTCTCTCTTCTCTCAAATCAGGAATCTGTCAGAATGCCCATTCCCCCTTAGCATCCAGCTAATAAAAACTTCTCCTTAGCTGGAGCTGGCCAATTAGAGTGCTTTGGAGTAACTTGTCACTCAAAGCTCTCCATTCTTGAGGAGATTTAACTCTTCACCTCCCAGTACTCTGATAGTGCAGCATTTTGAAGCCTGTTTTAAGGGCTGTCCATCACTGTGACCTTGGGCCAGTTACACACTCTCTGCCTAAGCTACTTCTCAGAGTTGTTGTGAGCCATGGAGATGAGAATGATATAAGATGCACTGAGTTCCTATTGTGGAAAAAGGCAGGGTATAAGTGGAGCAAATAAATAATAAATATGGCTGAAGGGGGGCAGATAAAAAGTAGGTCAGAAAAAAGCAGGAAAAAGAGATGGAGCCTTTCAGAAGGGAAAGAGGAAGAAGTGGAAAATAAGATGCCTCCTGCAAGTCCTTGGGTGTTCCCCACTTGTCAATATATCTAATTCTCAACAAGGCTCCATATGAGGATTGGGGCCATGTACAGAGAACACAGACATCTCTGGAAAAAATTGGAGGAGCCCCCAGGTTTGCAGAAAACTCTGAAAACTTTTTTTAAAAATGGAGAGGGTGAAATGTCCACTAAAGTTGAGTGTTTTCTACACTTGTGCCTCTATGAGCTGCAGCAGGCATGAGACTGAGGAAGTGAAGGGTGTTGCTACTTCCTGTGCAAGTTAGCAGAGGAGGAGGTGGTACTACTATAGGGTGCAGGAGAGCTGGAGCTGCCGCCACCCTCCTCCACCTGCAGCTGAGGTGCCACCAAAGCAGGCTGGGGGAGAAGGCACAGGAGCCACCCTGCCATCACCCCTCTGCTGCCAAGGTGGCCAGTATCAGCTCCAGTGGCTCATGCCTCTTCTTTAAGGGTGACTAAAGAGGAGTGAACCCTCCTACTGCTACCCCCACCACCACCAAAGCAGCAGCACTGCAGATGGATGGGGGAGGAGAAGCAGGGACTGCTGCTGCTGCTCACATATGAAGCTGCCTTATACTGAATCAGACCTTGGGTCCATCAAAGTCAGTATTATCTTCTCAGATTGGCAGCGGCTCTTTCTCCAGGGTCTCAAGCTGAGGTTTTTCACACCTATTTGCCTGGACCCTTTTTTGGAGATGCCGGGGATTGAACCTGGGACCTTCTGCTTCCCAAGCAGATGCTCTGCAGATGCTCTACCACTGAGCCACCATCCTTCCCCACCTCCTCCATCACTGAGGCTGCTGATGGCAGCCCTGCCACTTTGGAGCTCTGAATGGACAGAGACGCTTTCTGTTCAAAGGCACACCCTTTGGACATTACTGGGTTAAGGTCATGTAGTACTTACCACTCGGTATTACTGAGGTTGAATCATTTTCTCATTTTTCTGAACAAGGAATCCCTAGGTTATTAAACCATCCTGGATTTATAAGAAGAAAGGGCTCAGAACTCTCTCTGGAGTAGGAGATTACTCCTACAGTTTAGGAGCAAGAGTTTTTTATAGGTATCTGAAATGGCACAATTTCAAGGTCATTATTTCTCATTCTGTGCTGAAAACTGCATTTTATTCAGCAGTCACCCACAGAGAAAGCTGGTTTCTCAAAATACTTTGTGTATGTGGAGGTCTGGAAATTAGAACTGAGAATGTTGTGACCTTGACTGAACTGGAAGCTTATTGCATATAGAAGCATAATTAAATTTATTTTGCATGCACACCTTCCCGTGAAGAGCTAATTGCTTAGAATCAGTGCAGGCTGTCTATTATGCTGCTTTTAAAAAATTGCTCTGGGAAGTCCCAGGTTCCATGACTTCATTACTGGGATTCTTCAAAGAAAAGATCAGAAATGGTGGACAAATTTCTCTATAAAATAGTTTTACTACTGCTGTTGATGCCCTTGCTAAGGTTGTCAAGCTCCAGGTGAGGGCTGGAGATCTCTTGGGATTACAACTGCTCTCTATATTATAGAGAGAAAATGACCACTTTGGAAGGTGGAATCTATGACATTATGTCCCACTGAAGTACCTTCCCTCCCAAACCCTGCCCTCTTCAGGTTCCACCCCAAAAATCTAAAGGTGTTTCCCAACCTGGGGCTGGCAACCATATCCCCTGCAATATTCTGTGGTACATTGTTCAAATATTGATGTGTGTGATGAGAAGGGGGAGAGATTAAGGAGGTTTTTTTCATCCAGGATAGGCACAATGGTCTAGAACATGAGTGACCAAACTGTGGCTTGGGAGCCATATGTGGTTCTTTCATACATATTGTGTGCTCTTGAAGCCCCCACCGCCCTTTCCACTGGCTTGGAGAAGGCATTAAATCACTTCTCCAAGCCAAACCAGCTGGCAGCTTGGAGAATGCATTTAAAGTTAAAGTTGCTTTCTTTCTACCTCTACCAAAAGGAACAGCTCCCTGCCCTCCTCTGAGTGACAGCCCTTCAAATACTTGCCCTTTAGATGCTCGCAGATTGATTCCTTTAAATGCTGTTCCAGTATCTTCCTTGGGATCAAGGGCAGACTGAGTGACTTGTAGTTTCCTGAGTCATCCCTCTTCCCCCTTTTTTGAAAATTGTGATAACATCTGCCCTCCTCCAGTCTTGTTGCATGTCTCCCATCCTCTAAGAGGTCTGAAAGATGATGGACAAAGGCTCAGCAAGCTCTTTAGAAAGTTCTTTGAGCACTCTTGACTTCTCAAGTCTCACCTAGCTGAAATGGCTCCCTACAATTCCTGTCTCTCTGCAAGAGGCAGAGAAAGCAAACATAACTGCTACTTTTCATTCTAGAGCAGTCATTTCCATTAAATCATTCAGTACAATTTAGAGCAAACTGAAAGCTAAAGATGAGAGGTAGAAGAAAGTTAGCTTTGAAGCAATTCTATTCCCATTGTTTCTTGATTTTTGTGAAGTATGGCATGCCTGAAATTGAATCCTGCCATATCAGAGAGAAGAGGTTTCACCTTGTTCTTTTGTCTGTGCCTAGCGTGGTATGTTGTGCATATATAGTTGGGTAGCTTGTGCTTTTTATGATAGTTAGATAGCACTTCTTTTTTCAGAGTGGTCAGAAAATTGCACAGTGGTATGCTGGCTCTTAACACTTTTTTTAAAAAAAAATAAAAATCAAGATATCTCCCAGGTTCAGTGAAACAGTTTTGTGAAATCCAAACATATAGACCAGGGGAGGCCAACAGTAGCTCTCCAGATGTTTTTTGTCTACAACTCCCATCAGTCACAGCCATTGGCCATGCTGGCTGGGGCTGATAGAAGTTGTAGGCAGAAAACATCTGGAGAGCTACCATTGGCCACCCCTTATATAGACACTACAGAATGAGCCTGAATGTTTCCTCCCACTAAACAGGGAGTTTTTCATTGGATAAAAGGGTCCTTCCTCTGTTGGCAGGAGTCTTCCTCCAATTACAAGAAGAGAATTATTAGATCCAACTCATGGGATGCATAATTTGGAAAGCGGGTTTCACTGCATGAGGACACAGACCTTTTGTTGGAATATCTAGTTCCTGTAAGATAAAAGTGGAGAATTTTGTGCATTTTGTGGTCAGTTCAGAAAAAAGACAATATGCATGTAGGATCCCACCTACACAGAGACAGTGTTGTGCCTGCCAAGAACTGCATATCTCTCCCCCCCCCCCCGCCACACATGCATTTCCTTGTTCCTTTGTCAGCACCTGTTTGGATGGGAACTGCATAGAGCCACTCCCAAGGAAATAGATGGGAGGTGGAAGAAAAGAGGGTTTCATGTCCTTCAGGAAACTTGAGCAACCACTGCCATCATGATGCCTTCTGTACCTGTGTAACTTGCATGATCCTTGGATAGGAGGCTAATGAAGGGAAGGTTAGAGCTCAGTCAATAGGAGCCAAGGGGCTTGGAACCAGACAGAAAGCTGAAAGGTGTTCTTCATGCCTCATGGTCCCCAGTACTGCTTTGTGTCATTTGAAGGTTTAATCATCTATGATAGCATGATGACTCCACCAGCTGGCAATGGCTTACCATTCATAGCCAGGTAGCTGACTCACTTACCATAAGTAGCCATTCCAGCCATAGGCTGCTCAAGGTATTTTGCTGTCTAGAATGGTAGCCACAGTATCCACTATCCATGTCCAGTATCTCACTATTGCTGGCACTGCTCATGGAGCAGGAAGAGAGACCCCTCCACCTTTACACTTTGCTGTCCCACCTCTCTTTAATACACACACACACCTATAGATAGGTTGTAAACTCTGAGTTGAGAAATTCCTGGAGATTTGGAGGTAGAACCTAGAGAGAGCAGGGTTTGGGGGAAGGGAGGATATCCAGAGATCAATTGCAATCTGGGAAATATCCAGCCCCACCTGGAGGTTTGCAACCCTGCCTGTGGGGCTTCCTGAACTGACTCTTCACCCAAGAGTTTGGTAACCATTTGATTGCTCTGGAAAAGGCAAGCAGAAGCTGTGACTGAACTTTCACAATAAGAAGGTATTTGAGGGACTGCCGTGGATGGCCATATTGCTTTTAAAGAAGCCTTGGAGTCTGACAATGTGAAAATAATTAATCCCCTCTGACTCTTGATTAGGGGCTGCGAGTGACAGCTGGCTGGCTAATGGTAAAAGGTAGGATGGGAGATCATCTCTCCAATCTGCTCTTTGAGGTTGTGTCATCATAGACTCTCAGTTTTTTGCACCTCAGCAAATCATTTCATTGTATTTTTGCTGCAAAATGCAAATCCAGCTGTTCCTGCTTGTGTTAATGTGCTCATAATGTGCTGATGAACAAAGGGGATATTTTGTTCATTTATCCCCTGCCTTTCCCCTCAATGGGGACCCAAAGTGGCTTACATCATTCGCCTTTCCTCCATTTTCTTATCACAAGAACCATGTGAGGTAGGTGAATCTGAAAGAGTGTGAATGGCCTGAGGTCACACAGCGAGCTTCCATGGCATGAGTGGGGATTCAGATCTGGGATTTCCTGATTCCAGTCAGGCACTCTTAATTACCACACCACACTGTATGTTACAGCCTCAATATTTTTTTAAAAAAGTTATCTTCCAGTCCACCAGTAATGCATTGTGGCTGTTAGTTTTAATTTAGTTGAAAGTATACAAGAATATTAGACTGATCTATGACAGGCCTGTATTATTAAGAAAATTAGAAAAGAAATGGTGTTTAAAACTGTTCTGTTTCTAATGCTGGACTTTATCAAAGAACTGGCAGCAAAAACTCTGCCAGTAGCATAGGATTTTTCCAGGAAAATGTAAAAAGATGTGAGAGAGTATGGTTGAAATTGCTCCATGAATGATTTCCTGTCAATAGCTTTCACACGGAGAGATGTAGATATTGATCCATGTCTAGTGTTTCAGCCTCTGTTGTTTTAATAGCTTGAGGCAGGAGCTGGCATGGAGGAAGGTGATATTGACAAGTCACTGGGCTGGCATGAGACTCCCTCAGTGACCACAAAGGAAAAAAGGGGTTGGCCATCTCAAATATAATGTTGTGTACTATAGGACATTCTTTATCTTTTGACAGATCTGATATGAGGTAAATTCCTCAGTACCGGAAATCTTTGTCTCTAGTCATGGATGAATCACCTCAATGCAGAACTAGATCAACAATTACAAACATTGCTGGAGAACGCTTCTAATAGTATAAACTGACTAATGATACCTTGCTTCCTCAGCAGAAGCAAAAAGCCAGCAAACAAAGGAAAACATAAAAAGATTAGGAGGTGTGAAGAGACAATCAATGCCAATACAATCAAGGTTGGGAAGCTTCCTGTAACTTGGACAGAAAAGCTCTGGGATTGCATGACTTCTTTCTCCAAGGCTCTGGAGTGTTCCTGGGCTTACCCACTATTGAGTGGAAGCTTAAAATTAACATTTTAGTAGAGTTGCTTAGCTTTTTCTGACCTATACATTGTGTACAAGTGGACTGGCATCCTGTATTTCCTACAGGTATATCTAATTAATGTGGGTTCCTTTTCCCTAATATGGTTAGAGGTGGAAAAACCCAGGATAAATCACTGCTTTGTTATGATGTTAACTTCGGCAGACCCTACATCTCAGCTGAACTGCTATCCAAGTTTCTAGAAGGCTAAAATTCCATCCTGAGCTTTTAGGAGGAAGTCAGAGATACATATTCAACATATAAATAAGAACCCTGCAGTTCTCCATTGGCTATCTCTCAGTCTACACAGTGGTAATGGTTGTTTCTTTTATTTAATGTTACAGCTAATGAAAATTAACATAGATAGATAGATAGATAGATAGATAGATAGATAGATAGATAGATAGATAGATAGATAGATAGATAGATAGATAGATAGATAGATAGACAGACAGACAGACAGACAGACAGACAGACAGACAGACAGACAGACAGACAGATCCTTTTTTGAGCAGGAACACACAGGAACACTGTTCTGGCTGGCTTGGTGTCAGGGGGTGTGGCCTCATATGCAAATGAGTTTCTGCCTAGCTTTTTTCTACAAAAAAGCCCTGTGCGAAACAATGGTGGTGTCAGGGGATATGGCCCAGTATGCAAATGAGTTCCTGCTGGGCTTTTTCTACCAAAAAAGCCGTGTGTGTGTGTGTGTATATACACTGTACTTTCTCCATGATCCCAATGTCTAACATTCCATTTGCTATTCACTGAAGCCTCACTACATTCAGGACTGTTCAGTGACTCCAGAGGATATGCTTTTCTTGTCATGAGAAACTTCAGGGTTCCATTTCCACTTGAAGGACCTCCTAGTACTTCACCTCTGGTTGTCCTTTTATAAAGATCTAAAAATGAATATGCGCATCATTTTTACAAATGCTCATAGCCCCTGTTCACTATTTTTTAACATTTTCATAGCAATGTATTGGTCAAGGAGTGCCATTTTGTATCAGTTGCTCTTTCCACGAAAGCCAGCAGAACAAGGGAGGTGGGAACAAACATTGGGAGGTTATATGGCTTTCTCAAGGATATTCCGCAGATCAACAGGAGGATAGGTTTAAGATATTGTCCTTAAACAATGCCAGAAAAGTGGCACCTTTCCTAGTGCTGTGAGCTGAAACTGTTTCAGTTAAAAGGAAAGAAAGGAGACACTGAATATAGGTGTGATGAACGGCACTTTTTAAAAACACCTCAGAATGCTGTAAAAACAGAGTAAAGGGTTAACTCTTCACAGAGCCAGAGAGCCTTGAGTGAGAGGCTGCCCTGAGCAATCTGACTGGTCAGTATTAGCTGAGCAGACAGAGTCTTGAGACAGCAGGATGCTGAGAAGATCTCATTCTGATTTGAGCCTTGACTAGAAAAAGTCCTGTTGGGGACCAGCACCCCGCATGCCTGAACTCCAAGTGGTGAATTTGCTGCTAGAGTTCAGGTATGCCCCTCACCTTCTTGCAAATAGCATTCAAAGGGAGCCTGTTTGCAAGAAGCAGGTAGGGAGCACCTGATCTCCAGCAGTGCATCACGCTGGTCCCCGATGTGATGATGTCATTTCTCTGTGACATCATCATGTTGAGGATATCCCTGCCCCCTCTATGAATGCCTTCCAAAGTCCCCCACTAGGGAGGAGGCAGGTTCTGAAAAGGGTATCGTAACCTTCTGGGAAGCCAAAATAGTTAGAGAAATGCTAAGAAATTGTGCTGGAGTATTTGGGGAGGGGGGGGGATCTGGGAGGAAAGCTTCCCAATATAAAGTTGTAAGAAACTGCAGAAAAGCTTATGAAACACTCATAAAAACTAATGTCTGTGCAAAAACTAATTTTACCTTAGAAATTACAACCCCTGATTTCACCTGACTTTTCCCCTTGATGTTAAGGAGAGCCGGTTTGGTGTAGTGGTTAAGTGTGCGGACTCTTATCTGGGAGAACCGGGTTTGATTCCCCACTCCTCCACTTTCACCTGCTGGAATGGCCTTGGGTCAGCCATAGCTCTGGCAGAGGTTGTCCTTGAAAGGGCAGCTGCTGTGAGTGTCCTCTCAGCCCCACCCACCTCACAGGGTGACTGTTGTGGGGGAGGAAGGTAAAGGAGATTGTGAGCCGCTCTGAGACTCTTCGGAGTGGAGGGCGGGATATAAATCCAATATCTTCTTCTTCTTCTTAAACAAAACCTCAAAAGTTTTGAATTTTAAAAGCGTCTCAAGTGCCATTTTCTGTCCTTTAAATTAAAAGGAAACCCTAACCCTTCTCGCAGGCCCTGGGCAAAAAAAAATAGCTATTACATAGAACTGACACAGGGTGGGACTGTTAAAGTCACATTAAAGAGAAGAATACACATTACCAGGACTGCTCAGTCAGTGAAGGGACCAAACAGAAACAGATGGGGAAATCTGACTGAGCTGTTCTGGTAATGTGTATTCAGTGTATCAGGAACAAGAAGGAGTAGAGAGCAAGGATTGCCAGCTTCTCTGTTCCAAAGGGTTTCTTTATTCTCCAGATACTGACCCATGGGATAGAACTATCTGACCTCACTGATGAATTTAGGCATCTCATTCATGAAATTGCCATGATGTTGCAGAGTCTGCCGTGAAAATGTTGTGAAAGCAACGTCATCCCAGAGTTGAAAATGACTGGTGCTTGCACAGGGGACTACCTTTACCTTTTTAAGAGGCAAATTGGCCACTTTTCTTTTGAGCGCATAGCATAACAATAGAGCACCTACCTGAAATAACCGTATCCTCCTTTGCTTCTTGTCTTTACGACTGAAATTGTAATTTACCACACTTTAGTTAAGTTTAGTAAAGATGCTAAAAGCCAGATTGTATTGTTACTTTTGAGATCCTAAGATGCCCAAAGCTATCCATGATGCACAGAATACAGGAATAAAGATCAGATTGAAGAAAACATAGAACAATCTGTGCATTACAATAGGTGGGAATTTTTATTGCCTGTCAATAGGAAAGTACTAATTGCATCTCTCTCTGTTTTTCCTATATCCTTCCTCCTCACTTTACTCTATTTAGAAATTTATTTGAGGTTCATTTTTCAGAGGCCATATAAAGCAAGAGGAACTTTTTGCTTATGTTCCTCTCATTCGTTTTAATTAGTAGTCAAAGTCATTTTTGAAAGATCAGGCACAAAAATGTAAATTAAGATATAAAACCTATGAATTCACAGTTGTTTTCCCTTGTTCATCTTCTCTCGACCTATTTTCTTTGACCTGCATAATACAAGGGGACCTCAGATCTTTATGGTAGGCTTTGTTCTAATTACCCTACATGCCAAGACTTCTAAAAAGACTCAGGGTTCTCTTGTGGGCAGAGCTAGTCTGCAGTTAGCATCTCATGGATTCATGTAAAGTCCTAAGGCTGACTCTGAGTTTCTTCTAGGGATGCTTGCCTGGGAATCCTCCAGAATTACAGCTCATCTCCAGATTACTGAGATTAGTTCCCCTGGTGGAATCAAGACTTTGTCCATGGGGTTGCAAAGAGTCGGATTCGACTGTGCGACTGAACAACAATAACAAAGTTCCCCTGGAGAAAATGGATGCTTTGGAGGGTGGACTCTATGGCATTGCATCCCACTGAGGTTTCTGTCCTCCCCAGGCTCCACTCCCAAATCTCCAGGAGTTTCCCAAACTGGAGCTGGCAACCCTACCCCCACCCCTGCTGGTGGCCAGGGGGACCTGGCAATCCTAATTACTTCAGAGCAGGAACATGGTGTAAAAAATAAGTCTCCACCAAAATGTAATAAATGTTATTGGTTACAGTTCTCAGAGGTAACTGTTCTAGACAGGGGTGTGCATTTGGTTCTGCTATTCAGTTATATACAGCCCCTCCAATTTTTTTAGCCCCAAATCAAAAAACATTTGATTTGGCTGTATTCTGGCCCTACATAGCTGAATCAGATTCTCAGATCTGATTTGGCTGCTGAGTATATCAGCCGTGAATAGCCACCGAAATTCAGCTGCTATTCGGCTCCTTTATACCCTAGGGGACATTGAAGTTAATGATAAAATAGGGTATAATGAATTGCAGCTGGGGGGGGCGGTTGTTGAGTTAGAAACAGGCTGGAATTGCCTCTCTTCTATTAACTCTGCCATCCTCTTCCATTGCAGCCTGTTTCTGAACTGATGTTGCAGTAAAACAGGTTGCTCAGCTTTGTGAATCTTGATTCCACCAGATTTGTGTCCATTCATCTCTTGGTATACCCAGGCCACAAGGGCACTGGGTTCAGCAGCTGGGAAGTAGTTGACAGGGTTTTGCCACTGGGCTGATTACTATTAGGTTGGCACAGGGCTCTGCTGCTTAGCACTAGTGCATTCAATGCGGTCTTTGCAGAAACTATCCCCCTAGGTTTGTAATTCAGAGAGATTCTTGGATTTGAACTAACATCCTATGATGGTGCTGGCACCGCCACAGTGGCACTTATTCTGCTGGGCACATAGCACTGTTATGCTCCTGGTAAATAAGCATCCTCACCACAATTGACTTTCCACTGCAGAAATTATATAGGAAAATCTGACTGCTGCCTGTGTTTGCAAGTTTTCCCCATGATAGGAGACAATGGGAAAGGGGGGGGCAACCACTTTGGGGTCCCATAGAATGGGAACCCCTGGTCCAATATTTTTGGAATGTGGGGGTTCTTTGTGGGAGAGGCTCCTACAACTACCCTGCAAATTTGGTACCTCTCCCTCAAACCCCCTCCTTCCCAGTGTCCGTTTCCCCATCATAGGAAAGCATGGGGAATGGGGGCACCCTCTTTGGATGCCCCTAAACTTGGATCCTCTGATCCAATCTTTTTCAAACATGGGAGTTCTGTGGGGACGAGGCTTTTGCAGCTGCCTTAGAAATTTGGAGCCTCTACCTCAAACCTCCCCCCCTCCCCCCCGCAGCAATTCATTATACCCTATTTTGCCATTGACTTCAGTGGTCCATAGGGTATAATGGGGCCATATACTTGGGAATAGCCAAATAGCTCCTGAATTAGATTCGGCTACTGAATATGCTATTCAGTTATATACAGCCCCCCCCCCCATTTTTTTAGCCCCAAATATCCCCGAATCTGAATTTTTCCAATTTTTTTTTCTTTTGCACACCCCTAGTTCTCAATGGATTGATCATCAGTTTCTTGGCAATTTGGAACTCTTTTTCTTGAAAGAAAGCATCTCAGGCTTGAAGTAAGTATTTGTACATAATTATGTCTAGATGTGTAGCCTTGACAGTAATGTATAATGCTTGACCAATTACCACAATGACAACTTTCTGTCAGTAATCTCCTATCTCCCATGAGTTAAACATTTTTATAGGGCAGAATGCAAATACTTTTCCCGAAGTGCCAATCTCTCCTTTGTACAAGTCTCTCATCCCAGAGCTGCAAAGTTGACAACAAGAGTAGGTGTTCTAATAGACTGCCTTCTACTAGGACTATTTCTAGCCTCCTCTCATCCAGGCAGAGAATTGAGACAAGTGGCATTTTGTTCAAGAAATCACCACGGATGTTGTGGCCTTCGGGTGGGCAGATTTGGCAGGTGAACATACTGTGATTGATGGTGTCAACCAGGGTGTTTTTTGTTTTTGTTTTTTAAACAGGAACGCACAGGAACGCAGTTCTGGCTGGCTTGGAATCAGAGGCTGTGGCCTAATATGCAGATGAGCTCCCACAGGGCTTTTTCTACAAAAAAGCCCTGTGTGGAACAATGGTGACATCAGGGGGTGTGTCCTAATATACAAATGTCATGGTGAAGCATATGCTGTGTGCCACCACAGGGTAGTACAAAGCAGAAAAGCTTGCACCAAAGATAGGGGTAGGCTTCCCAAGCCCCAGGTCCCAGAGGGGGATCCCCCGGTTTTACAGGCTTCCCCCCTCCCCCAGCCAGCTTGCTGGTGGGGGAAGCCCCACCCCCATTGCCATCATGCACCTCCATGAACGATTCCCATAGGGAATGATGAGGAATTGATCCATGGGTATTGGGGGCTCTAGGGGGGCTGTTTTTTGAGGTAGATGTGCCAAATTTTCCGTATAGCATCTAGTGCCTCTCCCCAAAATACCTTCCAAGTTTCAAAACGATTGGGCCAGGGGGTCCAATTCTATGAGCCCCAAAAGAAGGTGCCCCTATCCATTATTTCCTATGGAAGGAAGGCATTTTAAAAGATGTGCTGTCCCTTTAAATGTGATGGCCAGAACTCCCTTGGAGTTCAATTATGCTTGTCACACCCTTGTTCCTGGCTCCACCCCAATGTCTCCTGGTTCCACCCCCAAAGTCTCCAGATATTTCTTGATTTGGACTTGGCAACCCTAGATAGGGGCAGGATGCCAAACCACTCTTAACACACTGGGAAGTTTCTGGGATAATAAGGGCTATTGAACCAGATGGCCTTGCATGACTTTAGGGAGTGGGACATGACTTTAGGGAGCAGCTGGCTTCAAGCCCTCTCCCTATTGTGGTGTTGCAGGGTGTAACTAAATGAACAGGGTCAGGCCCTTTACAACGGAACAGCTCATCAAGGGTCCACTCCCAGCTCTCAGATGGCAGGTGAAGCATGGGTTGAGATGGCAAGTGATCAAGGATCCCTTGGAATCACTTAAATTCCAAGTCATTTTATTTTAGGTTTGCTATCACTTATCAAAGTTAGACAGTAACAAGCAGGGGATCCAGGACTTGCAGGGACATAATTTCCCTCTCATCCACTTTTTCCTCTTTTGTTTCCCTGAAAGCTTCTATAACTTCCTCCTTTTCCTGCTTTCTTCTCTTTTCCACCCATCCACCCTCTGAACTTTTGTCTGCCCCACCAGTCTTCAGCTACATGTATTATTTATTTACTTCATTTATACCCCACCTTTCTCCTCAATGGAGACCTAAAGCAGTTTTATTATTCTCCTACATTCATTTATCTTTACAACAACCCTGCGAGGTAAGTTAGGGTGAGAAGAATGTGTAACTAGCCCAAGGTCACCCAGTGAGCTTCCATGGCAAAGCGGAGATTCAAATCTGGGACTCCCATATCCTATGATACTCTAACCACTACACCACCCTGGCTTCCTTGCAATGGCTGCTGTTGAACAGCAGTGATAAGGTTGACATTCCCCAGTTGGGGGTAGGGGATCCCCTGATTTGGAGGCCTTCCCCCCACTGCAGGGTTATCAGAAAATGCAAGGGGGAGGAAATGTCTCCTGGGCACTCCAGGATACCCTATGAAGACCAGTCCCCAGAGGGTATAATGAAGAATCAATCTGTGGGTATCTGGGGATGGGGGGGCTGTTTTTTGAGGCAGATGCATCTGGTGCCTCTCCTCAAAACTACAATAACAATTACCAAGTTTCAAAAAGATTGGACCAGGGGATCTAATTCTGAGTCCCATTATTTCCAATGAAGGGAAGGCTTGAAAAAGGAGTGCAGTCCCTTTAATCATGCTTGTCACAATCTTGCTCCTGGTTCCACCCCCAGCCTCCTGGCTCCACCCACAAAGTCCCCAGATATTTCCTGAATAGGACCTGGCAATTGTGGGATACAGCTTTAGTTAGGAAGGCCACAAGCTTGCAGAAGCAACATCTTCACGAGTTAACACTCAGGCTTGGCTGAAAAAGACAGAAGAGTTAGTCTCACATTGCAGGCACTGAGACCAAGACAATCAGACCTTGAATTCAGCAGGAGCTCACAGGAGCACAGCTCCTTAACCTTTCTGTTGGCCCCCCCTTCTCCTCCCCACCTAGCTACCTTGTCCATTGAATAGAAGGTGCAGCCGCATAACAATCCCTGGATTAGGAGAGCGGGCAGCCAGCTAGCCACCAGGAGCTTTGCCACACCCCCAGCAGCCCTCATTAATCCCTGGAGAAGCCCACACCACCCGTTCTCTACTTATTATGTGATTTTGGGCAGCAAGTAACGTGCTGGCCTTTTGACTGGTGGGGGGGGGGCAGACAAGCAGAGCCCCAGGAAAGCAAGGCCTGCTGGGCTGACTGGATTTCTAGCCAGTCCAAGCAGGCTTCGCTCGCTCAGAGCTCTCCTTTCTTGTGTCAGGTTGCTTTTGGGTGGTGGGTGGTGGGTGGGTAGCATATGCTAATGAGTTATGCTAATGAGCTACACCACCTATTTTTCTACAAAACGACCCCTGAAGACAACTAACATACCACCCTTATCTCTAACAAAGATATAACTTTCATTGTGTCCTGATGAATCTCTACTACATTTCTAAGTAACAACAGAAGTAGGGAGTTGTTAGACTCCAAACCCCAGATTTAAATGGTCAAGATAGACACACACATGTTGGATTTTTTGCTATGCCACAGTTTGTAGCCAGTGAACAGATGCCAACTTGATAATGTAATGTGCAGCTGGCTTTCATGATGAAATTATGCTGGAAGTTGCCGGCAATTATTACGTATATGTGCCAACATGTGCCAGCATGTCATCATGGGTATGTATATAAAGTTTTAACATCCTGAATGGGAGTGGAGCAGCTTGGTATGCAGGTCTTGGCTTAGCTCTGCTCCACTATCTATTGCAATAATTTTTTTTCCCTCCTCACCTGAAGTTTGTCTGCATGTCTTTTATTGATCAAAGGCATTCAGATTGCAGACTAGTGCAACACAATTCTAAGCAGGGAGCAGCCAGGCTTTGCAAGTCACATGGTAACAATTCACTAGCTGGTTACTGCCAAGCTTGGTCCCAATGAATCCCCCCTCAAAGACCAAAGTAGGTCTGGATTGGGCCCTGTCTCCTCCTTGTCTCATAGAAGCCACAATACTATTGTAGTTGCCTAGAAATGACAAATGAAGGCATTTGTTTCTTAAAGCTACAGTTGCTGTTTCTATTGCTTCAGGGAGTTAAACTCTCACTGTATTTTGTTCTTTAAGATTTCAGTTTGTTGGGTTTTTTTTTAAGATTTCACATTTTATGAAGATTTTCTGCAAACCTGAGGATTTTTCTGGATTGCAGAAAGCCCTGTCTTGTCTTTTCATGGCTGCAACTTTCAGATTTAAGCAGGGCTCTTTTTGAGCAGGAGCACACAGGAATGCAGTTCTGGCCGGCTTGGCATCAGGGGGTGTGGCCCAATATGCAAATGAGCTCCTGCTGTGTGAGACAATGGTGACATCAGGGATGTGGCCCAATATGCAGATGCGTTCCTTCTGTGTTTTTTCTACCAAAAAAGCCCTGGATTTAAGTATCCACAGATTTGGCCATGTTGAGAATTACATATATTGAATGGACCCATTCTCCCTTTTGTGTCTTTAAAAAAAATTATCTTGTAAATTGGAAAAAATTATGGTAACTGCATCAGTAGCTCCTGAACATACTTTGAAGCCAGCCACATGTAGTAGGCCTCACCAGGAAGTCCATTTATACCATACCAGACCAAGTTTTGCCAGAGATTTGATAATTTTCATACATATATGAAAACGACTACATATCTGTCTTCCATAGAATTCAGGGTGGTGTACATCCTGTATGATCTTCCATATAGACCCTGATCAGACCCAGACATGTTTAGCTTTGGCAAGGTTGCTGCCTTCTGAGCATTGTAAATCAAGAGTCTATATTGTGCAAGACATTCTGCAGTTTTGCAGTGTAGGATTGCCCAGTACATAACTAGATTGGGCAGTGTAGTAGCAGGAGTTAGTACAGCCACTACCAGTCAATCTTAAACAAGGTTGTGAGAAACAGAACTTACTGGATGGCTCATTAGGATTAGGAGTCTTTTCCTCATAATGTTTTCTTGATTTGGAATGACATGTGCCAAGCTGTACTTTGGAGCCAACAAACAGGCACTCTATATGCTGGTGATATCTTTGACCAAACATGACAAATGGCAGCTCTGTGGAAAACAAGAAAACAATTGAGGGGAAAGGCTTAAGCCCTCCTAACCCCATACTGAAATTCCCACTGGCATCAGTACCTATAAAAAAACTGGGAGCTCTGGGTATCAAACTCCTGGCATCATGACTATTTCTGTCCTAGCCTTGATTTATCTAGGTGAATTGTACTGCTTCCTTCTTTGGGCAGTGCAGGTACAGAAGTGGGGTACAAAAGGCAACAAGAGAGATAGTGGGGGAGGGTGCAGTTAAGGTAGGGTCTATTTCCCTTTCAACAGGGTTAAACTTAAAGAGCCGCCTATAAAGGTGGGTTGGCTGTTGTGTGAAGTAACTCCCATGGAGAAATGCCTGAGGAATGTGGCAGCTGTGTTTCTCCCATGTATTTTCTGAGGTCAGTGATTTATACTGCTGCCATGAGAGAGAAAGAAGGGAGGCTAGGGTTGGAGTCCCCCCCACTCCATCATTGAGAAGTCTGAGTATATGGAACAAGGATTCCAAGACATCTTGGTGCCTGAGACTCCCTCTATACCACAGATCTTTCTTTCCTTGTTGGCAAAAATATGAATTAGTTCAGTGGTACCCCAAGTCTGTCACCTTGCTCCACATAATAGTAGTGCCTTTGTATGAAAAATGGGGAGCTGCCCCTTGACCTTCAACCCTGTGCTTTGGGTGGAAGGACCTGCAGTTCTCTACACATTACATTGCACAGAAGAGGTTATTGTGTCTCCTATTATACATACTTTGTGATTTTCTGTATCATGCAGTCAGTAGGTCTTGCTGTGCTGGCTGTGAAGCAATGTATTCTTATACCTTCAATTCAAGCCAGTGTATATTTATTTTTTCAATCCAATCCATTAAAGAGTAGGAAATAAGCTAGCTTTCTCTTGCTTAGGACCTGGCCCACTAAATCTTCTTAAGGAGCTGTGTCGTGGAGCAAAGATGCTTATGTTTTTAAAGTTCTGTTGCTCTGTCTGTTTAGAGTAGATACTCCACATATCTCCAGAAAACACTCCATTGCCATATTGAAATCGATGACCTGTGATTTCCAAAGAAGCATAAAACCAGGCATTGAATCCAAGCGTGAAAGGCTCGGATTTCATTTAGCTATGCTGGAGAATCCCAGCCTTGAAAGTTTTGTATGGTTGAGGAGTGTTCTCAAAGAGATACATGTCTAGTCCAGATGGAATCAGGGTATTAGACTCTCAGGGGGTGGTTTCAGTCAGCAGAACACTTGTATGCTGAATGAGGTCAAGGCTTATGACATCTTCATTGGTGTATCTCTTGTAGCCTGGGGAAGGAGAAGAATGAAGGAACAGTCACGCTCAATGCTGTTTTCCTAAGTTAATATTTCAGTCTTCATGATTAACAAGCAGAAGCAGTGTTGAGTGTGTGCTTGGAATGCGACAGAGATTTGTGGCTTTGGTATTTTATGACATTTTATTGATCAGGATATTGTTTTCCTCCAAAAGTCATAGGAATAAGAAAATGCTATAAAATGGCAATTAAATCTGTGGCTTGACATACAGTTTGAGGACCAACCAGCCCCCTACCCTCAAGATTGCTAAACTAATAGTACCAAATGATTCATGTTGGAAACGCAGGTGAGAACCATACACCTTGATTTATAGCCTTTTGCACTTAAGTGATGGTGTTGCTTGTATCTGTATTTTCCTTTGGAAACTAGTAAGTACTGACTGGTACAAACTTTATGCTGCAGCCGTAACTTTTCTGGAGTCCTGCAGGCTATCAGTATCCTATTACAGATTCCTAACCTGCCTTCAGCTCTTACAATACTTTTTTGTAGCCGTGCTGAATTCCAGCCTTAGACCACTAGTCATGCTATTTCTTATCTTTGGGAAGCATACAAATATTCCTAATAGTTTTGTCAAGGGAATGCATCATTCTCACTGAGTATCTATGGCCTAAGTCTCACAAACAGTAGATGCAGTAAAGCTGTCTGGGCCGTACCATTGCAGATTGCGAGCAGGGGTCTTATATGACTAACTATTCTTCCATACAAGAAAACAAAACAAAACCTTGCACAGAGAAAGCTAACATGTCAGGAAGAAGGCTGGGTTCTTCCTTTGCCATTTGACTTCTTACATGCAAGATTTGTATTTATTTTTGCAATCAATCATGTGAGCTTCCATAGCAATTCAGAACAGTTTTCATTTTTCCCCTCAAGTAGTTATCATGATGACAATATAAAACAGATTGCAGAAAGGATGTTTTGGGGTTGGGAACAATGGGGTGAAACTTGGTTTGATAGAATAGTTGGTGACAGGCTGGTTTGACTTGGTGGCAGTTCTTCATAGTAAGACATTTTCTTAAAGGAATGTTTCAGCATTCTTTCAGAAAAGGGAGTTTTACAGTTGTAAAAAATTAGTGTCCTTTGAAGCTGCTGCCAGAACTGTATTTGAGCCTTATAAGCCCCTGTAATATAGCACCATTTTTTTAATATACTAGTACTTATTGGGCACATTTTAAAGAAACTGATTCTATTCCAAAATTTTGTGCCATGTCTCTGTTTTGAACACTAAGACACAACGTTGAATGTCCAGTATTTTTGGAGATCTGAACAGCAATGCATTATTGCCTTGCATTTACACTTTCTAATTGGATATTTGGGGAGGGACGGTGGCTCAATGGTAGAGCATCTGCTTGGTAAGCGGAAGGTCCCAGGTTCACTCCCTGGCATCGCCAACTAAAAAGGGTCCAGGCAAATACGGTAGGTGTGAAAAACCTCAGCTTGAGACCCTGGAGAGCCGCTGCCAGTCTGAGGAGACAATACTGACTTTGATGGACCGAGAGTCTGATTCAGTATAAGGCAGCTTCATGTGTTCATGTGTGTTCATACATTCTGAAGTAGAGCATTCCAAATACAGGTTTACCACCTTGTCGGCTGTTTGTGAAAGTTAGATCTATGTCAGGCTATGAGTTCAATAGTCTATAATGGTTTCAGAAAAGATTGCTGATTTTGGCTGCAATCCTCAAACTAGAATAAGAGTTGCCAAGATACTCTCAAAGCATCTGTGTCTGTGCTGCCTGATCCTGTATGTATTTATCAAATGTAAATTACTTTGGTGAAGTTTACATTGAAATAAATGTACACAGGATTGCAACTTTAGAGATATCTCCTTATGCAACCTGAGCAGGGGAATGAGCTAATAATAAGACCACTTTATGTAGCATAGGTCTGTCAAAGTCTATAACAATTAGAGTTGCCAGCTCTGGGTTGAGATTTTGGGAGTGGAGTCTGAGTAGGGTGGGGTTTAGGAAATGGCCAGTTGCATCCTGTCACCTATCTCCCCTCTCCCCCATCCCTTTTGTCTTCCCATTGCTTCTCCCCCAAGGTGTTACAATAAGTGAATATCAGACTCTAAATTGACCACTCTAGCTCCTTTGTGTAAAATATGGTTAGCACTTGGTGAACCATCATCGCCCATCAAATTCTTTTGTCAAATCTCCTGGGAACCATCACTTCAATGCCACAGAGTCCACTTTCCAAAGTGGCCATTTTTGCCAGGTAAACTAAGCTCTGTCATCTGGAGATCAATTGTAATCCCAGGAGATCTCCAGCCACCACCCAGAGGTTATACAGAAAAGTGGTATTGTAACAAAAGGAAAAACTGTACAGAAATAACAAGTGTTAATACAAGTCTTGGCTTTCTATTCTATATTTTGAAACAAACAATTTGATCTCAGTATTATTAACAGAAAAACACTTGATGCCAGAATTTAACAACAATTGGCAAAATTACAATAGAAGGTTGATACTACAGCAACAGCAGTAATATTATAGCAACAGCAGCAATGGATTGCCTTCTTCAGGCTGCAGTACACTAGGTAAAGCCTTGAGTTCAGTTATTGACTACCCAGTATTTCCTTCAAATCTGTGCTTAGGACACTCTCCAGCTTTTACAATTGCTGTGCACATAGTTGCATTTGGAGCCTCAGAGATCAACAGTCTTCCATTAGAGGTTACCCTTTGTCAGACTCAAAAAATGTCTCGGAGACATTTTGAATCTGACAAAGGGTAACTCCTAATAACAATGGAACTTCCAAGTCCAGAGACAACGTATCTTCAAATATTAAATGCTGGGGGCAAGTAATGGCAGGTGGATATAACCTTAATGAGGGAAATCTAGAAGATCAAGGTGTTGTACTGTCTCCTATGTGTCAATGCAGGCAGCTGAGTAATCTCCCCAAAAGCCACAGGGGATGTGGGAAGAAGGTAGAGATTGCAGCATTGAGAAACTGCTGTGATCAACATTGTAGCAGCAGCAGTAGTAAGTTATGCAATAAAGTACTCCCCCCCCCCCCACCAAAAACATTTCTGCTGAGTCCCAGCACATAAGGGCCTTTTCAAAAAAGCATTGGAGTGAGCCTATAGGCTCTGCCTCAGCAACCTTCTCCAGATACTGTCTTAGCCACAGAGAACTTCTGTGGTGAAATATGTCTCACTGTGAAGTAAGATTAATCTTCTTTATGAGGTTCTATGTGAATGCTTTGCATTGGGATTGTGTTGTCTCAAGGCATAAATCTTTGTTATATTAGCAGCCTGCAGCCCCACTAAACCACAGCAAAGCTCATTTTTATTCTCCTCCTTATTTATCATGTTGGTTGGGAAGTTCACATAAGAAGAAGCTGCAAGAATTTTCAGGGGGTTGCTTGTATAAGTCTTCATTGCTCCTTGGCCTAGTCAAGTTATTCTTAGAACTTGGTTGGTCCCCTGGAGTTGACTATTTCCAGGATCATAATAAAGACAAGTCTGTTTTTAAGGGTGTTTGAAAGGAGGTAGAAATTCAGAGTATGCCAGTCGGTATGAGAGGCTTGAGTTATCCAGTTCATAGAAAGCTGCCTTATACTATTGGTGCTTCCAGCTCAGTGACATCTCCTCTTCCTGAGGTGCTCACCAGACCATTAGGCAGAGGTTCCCTCCCCCCTTTCTAATGAAGATCCATTGAACTGGAGATTGCAGGGACTGGATTTGGGACTTTCTCATGCAAAGTGTGTAGTACTCTACTAATAAGCTGTGACTTCTCCAACAAAAGAAGAAGAGTTGGTTTTTATACCCTGCTTTCCTCTATCCTAAGGAGTTTCAAAGCTGCTTACAGTTGCCTTCCCTTCCTCTCTCCACAATAGTCATCTTTTGAGGCTACTGTTAGTGGGGCTGAGAGAGTTGTGAGAGTACTGTGACTGGTCCAAGGTCATCCAGCAGACTTCACATAGAGAAGTGGAGAATCAAACCAACCACTACACCATGTTGGCTATTAGTAATAAATTATATGATGTGTATAGTGATATTCATTAATACAGAGTTATTTTTAAGAAGCACTAATAAAACCAAAAGGCAAACTATTTTCTTTAGCACACTCTGGCTTACAGAGAGGCTCACTGGAAATCAACATATATCAGAAGAGCTGCATAATGTATGCCCTGCATCAACCAATGCACACATCTAATGAATAGGGTATATATTTGAATATTTCCAATCCAAAACTGTTCAAAAATCCCTGTTGTATTTCAGATTAGAAATACCCCAAAACAAAGCAGCGTACATCCAAAATTTCCAAAATTTATCTCTTGATTTTTCAGGATTGTTACAGGTTATTTTGGCAGTTTTCAGTCTGAGGCCAGATCTTCTTTCACTGTTTTCACTGTATGGGACATCTGGCATTCAGAGACAAGGTCTGCCCTCACCACTTTGATGCCAATGTGTGGTAGACCTGGCATCCAGATAGAGACCAGGTCTACTGAAACCCAATATTCTTGAAACAGATTTTGGAAATAATACCAATACTCCCAAAGTTTCAAGAAAACAATCGTCAGACCTTTCAAAAATAATGCAACTAAATAAAACATTTTTGAGTGCTTAACCATAACATTAACTTCAACTATTAATACTGAACACATGTCTATAAATATAACCCAACACATTTTCAGTGGAACAGAACTAAATTCCACTGGCTTATTTGTTGCATGCAAAGCACATCCCTAGAAACCATTTTTAGATGAATGACATGTGAAAACTCTCAAGCCACAAAATGGGCACCACTGGTTTAGCACAGTAGTATCACTTTGAAAGTGACAAAGTTATTAATTTTATTCCCATCCTTAAGATGTAAAATCAGGGAGGAAAAGAAAGAGGGGAAAGAGAGAGAAGTATTGGAGTGGAGCCAAACTCCCTCTTCTGTGCATGGAAGGACATTTCTATTTATTCCAAAGGGGGAGCAATTTCCCCCAATTCCCCCTTTCTTTTGTAGATTTACATGGCATTTTAAAGAAGCCTGTGAGGGGCACAGGCGTGCTGCACAAGAACAAGTGAGGTAGGAAATCATCATTCTGCCAATAGATCTTCAGTTGTGCTCTCTCTCTCTCTTTTTGTATTTTATGTGCATGCATGTGTGTGAGTGTGTGTATACGCATGGAAGTCATGGTGACCTCTGGTGGCTGATCCCTACTGGGGGCATGGAGGATATTCAGATAGGTGGCTGAATAAAGCCTTCTCCTGCCTCCAAACTCTGATATTCCATGGATGTCTCTCACACAAGTACTTGCCAGAGTTGACCCTGCTTAGCTTCTAAGATCTGATGAGATCAGGCTTGCCTGGGCTGCAGGTCAGGGTGAGCTTCAATTGTATTCTTGATACATGATCTAATGATAACTGCTAGCTAAAAGAGAACTAGACTAATTTAAAAGAAAGGTAGACTAATTCATAGAAGACGTCCACCAAAGCATATTGACCACCATGGCTAAATGGGAACCTCCAACAGCAAGAGAAGGCTTGCTTTTTGACCCTTTCTGTGGACTTTTTGGTACATACTGAGTGGGGATGGATTATAGTAGCTAGATCGGGGTGAGACATGTAGAGAGCCACTTGGCTGACCTGGGCCTCCGTGACAATTGTTATGAAGGCATTCAACATCACACCCAGACTCTTGACAGTGGGTGCTGATCTCAAGGGCATGCCATCAAATGGACACCCCAAGATGGAATCTCCCCACCGCAGCCACAGAACCTCTGTCTTAGAAGGATGCAGTCTTGGCCTTCCCCTTCAGGTTTGTCTGGTACTTCCTTTGAGTTCCATGCCAAAATATTTTTCTTTACTCAGGCTTTTAACGAAGGTGTCTTTTTATGATCCGCTCCTCAGCACTGTTTGGTCTATATCATTTTCAACTGCTTTTATGTACCTTTATGCATTGGTTTGCTTTTACCAGCTGATTGCCATTTTTATTAATGGATTCTTTTATTAATTTGCTTTATTAGAATAATTGTTTTTAATTGTCTGGTTTTGTTGTATTTTGTAAGCCATCTCAAGCAGTTCTGAAGAGGTGGCATACAAAGTTTCTAAATATATAAATGTATGTGTGCTAATCTTTCTCCTATTACCCTATCCATGAAGAGGTAAAGTGACCATGCTACTTTCAGCTTCACAAAATGTAAAAGGAAGAACTCTTCGGAAGGTTTCCACCTAGACTTGTCACAAAGGACAATGGATCAGAAACAGCTGATTTTTTTAGAAATTCAAGACAAGTTCCCTGGTGGACTCTTTAAACCCACATCAGAAAGCCCATGTTTACACATACACATCTTTGTTCTTTTTCACAGTTGCAAGCGATGCTATTTTAACTCCTCTTCAATTGTCTATTGCTGAGTTCATCATCAAGTATTATTTTTATGAAGTGAGATTGGCTTGCTTAGCAAAAGGAGCTCCCTAGAGGACAGGGTAAGAGACCAGAAGAAGCAAAGGTTTATTTCTGCTAAAGGAAAGGAAGCAAGAGAGCATTCCCAGAAGAACTGGGGTGAGATGTGTGCACAAGAACAGCAGGAGTCAGCAAGATACTAATATTAAATTACTTTAGAATTTTCAGAGTAAGTAGGTAAATTAAGAATCTGATCATGTCACCTCTACCTGAAAGCTCCGCTGCTATTGAATGCAGCAAAGAAAGTCATACCCACAAGATCAGGCTAAGGAGAGATGAAACTGTGAAATATCAAATAGCCATATATCCATTCCTGGTATCTTGATTCCCTGTGCCTGGTTGCAGCAGTTTCAGTTTCCCTATACATTAAATGTTGGTATTATCTTGAGCCACTTCCCCTCCGAGGCTACAAGCTTCTGAGAGGCTGAGGGATCAGAATGCATGCAAGAGGCTAGACAGAACCTACTTGCGGGGAAATCCTAGCCCTTTCCCTTTTATTCTGGTAAACCTGCTGCCCAACTGGACTACAGCTCTCCATCTCCCTTGCAATGGCTTAGCTCACAAAGAATGCGGTATTGAATGAGTATGTATGTATATGGATTAATTCTCACCCTCCTTCCCTATGTCTTCATCCCCTAGCTCAGGCAGGGGTTTGATCTCTGTGTGGATGAATGGCAAGGCCCATGGGTGAACAGTTTGTGCACAGTAAGAGAACTTTAAATGTAAAAAAGGACTTTAGTTAGCTTTAAAACACTCCTTTCTCTAAGATCAATGGGAATACATAAAAGAGCAAGGTTGTGGATAAATTACAGAATCTAAGAAAAGGATTCAAACCAATCACTGACTAGATTTGTCTAGTCACTAATTTTACCTTGGCATTTGGCCCTGAGAAATGGACATAAAACAGCTGGAATGTATTAAAACAAACCATAGCTGTTGCAGACTTCACACAGCTTTCTTGCCAGTTCCCTGCCCCTCAATTTTTGCACCTTACAGAAAACTAAATCCTTTAACCCTTCTTCTCCAGCTGGGAGGGACTCTCTTCTACCAGTTCTGAAATGGGGGTTGATGTCACATTCTTTATGAACAACTTTCAGGGTCCGGGTTGCAATATAACATAAAATAACCTGTATTAACTATGCACATAACTGATGTGTTGCTTCAGCCTTGACTCTACTCATTTGCCTAACCCTCTACGATGTATATCATGTAGCACTACCTACTTAAAGTCATAGTGTTGTCACAGCTGAGTACCCACATTTTCTGCCACCTGGCTTCTAACCAATGATAATTGTGGTGCTCCCCTCGCTATCAGGGCCCCTCCAGTCAGAATATCAAAAAGTAATGTTTTGTTTCCTTCTGGCAATATGGCAAACAGTCCCTTCATCTATTACCATAAATGGGGGTAGATCCAAGTAGGCAGCCGTGTTGGTCTGAAGTAGTAGAATAAAATAGGAATCAGTTGCACCTTTAAGATCAACTTAGTTTTATTCAAAACGTACGGTAAGCTTTCGTGTGCATGCACACTTCTTCAGACGAGGAATGAGGTACAGTAAGCAGAGCCACATTCAGCTTGTGGGGTTTGGAATGCCAAGTGGTGCAAAGTGGTACAAAGTTAAAGTCCAATACCAGAACAGTAACATTAACAAATTCAGAAAACCTTTGATCTGGGTTGCATTAACGTGGGAAACCATAAAACAGTAACATATCAGAATGTGCGAATGCCTGTTAATTATTCTATTACTAATAAACCTGGGTCAAAAAGAGGGCATTTCTTTCCCAGACATTTTTCCTGTCCAACTAATTTACATTTTAACATGTAACATAAATATATACATCATTCTAGTTTACCATTAGGAAAAAATACATTAAATTATAGTGGAAGATGAGTTTAGTATATGTAATGAGATAAATATGCCAATATCCCTTGTTTGATTATGTCAATATGAAAGCATTATTCTGATACACTATCCTAAAAGAGAAATACATTGGAATACTGTGGATATATCGCCATACTTGGTGAAAGTGGGTTTATCATATACAATGAGATAAAAAAACAAAACATCTCTGTTCCGTCCTGGGGAGGTGTTTGTTCCAAGTTTCATAATAGTTTGTAATTCAGCAATTCCCCTCTCTATTCTGTTCTTGAAGTTCTGAGAGTGGGTTTCCTTCCTGTAGGTAACCTTATTCCCACATGATCTGATGTTGCTGAGGTTGTTAAAAAAAGCTTGTCTGTGTTATTTTACAAGAGGTGCAATTTTAGGAAATAAAATTATGAGACAGCACATATTTTGCAGAAAAATATAGATGGGTTAAGATAGAAATTTTGAAGTCATAACAAATGTCTGTTCTCATTTGTACATCAGAGTAATGTACAACCCAGGCATAAATTCCATATGCATGTACATTCTTCTCACTTTCTGCATGAGTTGTGCCTGACTAGGATCAACAGTGTGGTGCATGTGGAGGGCTTCAGCCCCCATTCCACTTTTCCAGCCTAAAACAGTCCAAGATGTGAATGTTACTGTCTCTGTTTGGGAAACCCACATGTATTCCAGGAAACGTGGGTTTGCTCAAATAGCATTTCTCCTCTGGTCACTTTCAGGCTGTGAAAATGATGCAGGGGAAGATGGCTAAAGCTCCTTCCCCGCATGCACTGTGAGGTGAATCCACAACTCAATTATGATTGTGAGGCCCCAGACCCAACCTTTGTACTCTATAATGTGTTGAAATATACCCATGAAGATGTAGGTTTGACCAATGTCAGGCAGCTTTAGCCTTGTATAAACAGCATACCTGAGTAGAGGGACAATACAGATAATGTGGAAATATGCACTTTGGCCCTGTTGTTGCTGTTGCTGTTGATTTATAAACCACCCTCCCGCATACAGGGCTCAGGGTGGTGAATAACATTTCAATAAAAACATTCAGTAAAAACATATGCAATCACATTAGCAGTTAAAACAATAACAGTTCTAAACAATTTCAGATGGCGATGTAAGGCAAATAGTATCTTTAACCTCGTGGGGTGGGGTTGGAGGAAGCCAAGCTTGATGGAAAACAGTTGCTGTCCTCTACCATCAGCCTGGTGGACTGCAGTAAGTTCCTTGGGCATAGATGTCATTTGGCAGAAAAGTTCCACCAGGCTGGTGCGTGTGTGTGTATCTGAAGAAGTGTGTGCGCATAGAAAAGCATATACCTAGAATAAAACTTTGTTGATCTTAAAGGTGCCACTGGGCTCAGATTTTGTTCTCCCACCTATGTGTGTTTGCCTGAACATAGACATAGTACCTATAGCTGAACAAGGATTTTCTTGTGCTGGCTCCATCTTCATGATCAGGAATTCAAACATTCCTAAGGGGATGAAGCTTACATGTACATTATTTAGTAATGAGTAGGGCCAGTACATTCCCCCTCCCCCATGTCCCTAGATATGGCATGTATACAGACGCAGCTTTGTAAATATTGGGTTCAGAAGCTGAAACAGCTGAGACAGTTGTGAGGCAGTGAAGTAACCATGGAGAGCTTCTAGTCAGCAGCTAATACAGCAGACGTCTTGTCATCGGTTGTCAGTCTTTGATTTTGAGTTTTGGGGCATTTTCGCACTGACCTTAATCAGCAGCGACGCCCCTCTTCACCGCGCAGGATCAGCGCGGATTTTGCACTAATTGCCGCGGAGCACCCGAAAGAGCCGGAAAGTCTCGCGGCTTTTGCAGCGCAAATGGAAACTGGTTTTTGGCGGTTTCCGTTTGCGCCGCAAAAGCGCCGGGACTTTCCGGCTCTTCCGGGTGCTCCGCGGCAATTAGTGCGAAATCCGCGCCGATCCTGCGCGGTGAAGAGGGGCGTCGCTGCTGATTAAGGTCAGTGCGAAAACGCCCCTAGTCTTAGCTGTATGACAGGGGAAATGCTGACCAGCACTTTAGAGAAAGGTCTCTAAACCAGGTATAAATTTATTTATTTTGAAAGTGCACATGTTGCCTCTCCAGAGCCCTGCTTGACAGTGGCATGATCAGTTCTTTAGTGAATTGAGTCAGGGTTCTTCTGATACAGCTCATTTCCCACCAAAGCCAGACGGCATCTGTGGGGGACTTATTTTCCCAAGTGCTGCAAGGTCCGATTCAGATCGAATCACACCATGGGTACCTGGGAGCAGACGTGATCTCGGTACTATTTTCCTGAGTCAGAATGGCCCCCTTGGGACTTTTTGCCCCATTGTAGGATAGCATGTGAACTGAATATTGCACTTAGGGTTTCCAATCCCCAGTTGGGGGCAGGGAATCCTCTGGTTTGGAAGTCCTCCCCCTGCTTCAGGGTCATCAGAAAGCAGGGGGGGGGGGAGGGAAATGTCTGCTGGGCACTCCATTATTCCCTATGGAAACCAATTCCCATAGGGTATAATGGAGAATTGATCCACAGGTATCTGGGGCTTGGAGGTTATTTTTTGAGGTAGGGGCACCAAATTTTCAGCATAGCATCCAGTACCTCTTCTTAAAACACCCACCAAGTTTCAAAATGATTGGTCTGGGGGGTTCAGTTCTATGAGCCCCAAAAGAAGGCGCCCCTATCCTTTATTATTTCCAATGGAGTGAAGCCCTGCTGCGCTGGGCAGGGCATATTTCTAGGATGGAAAACCACCGCCTTCCCAAGATTGCCCTGTATGGCGAACTCTCCACCGGCCATCGAAATAGAGGGGCACCAAAGAAGAGGTACAAGGACTCCTTGAAGAAATCCCTTAGCACCTGTCACATCAACCATCACCAGTGGTCTGACCTAGCCTCAGATCGCAAAGCATGGAGGCACACCATCCACCAGGCTGTCTCTTCCTTTGAGAACGCACGCATAGCTGGACTTGAGGACAAAAGAAGATTGAGGAAGAATTGCACTGCTACGGCGCCAGCCCTAAATCAGACTTTTCCCTGCAGCCGCTGCGGCCGGACCTGCCTGTCCCACATTGGTCTTGTCAGCCACCAGCGAGCCTGCAGCAGACGTGGACTATTGCACCCTTCTTAAATCTTCGTTCGCGAAGCCAAGCCGAGAGAAGGCTTTTGAAAGGTGTGTAATTAGGGTTGCCAAGTCCAATTCAAGAAATATCTGGGGGCTTTGGGGGTGGAGCCAGGAGACTTTGGGGGTTGAGCCAGTAGCAAGGTTGTGATAAGCATAATTGAACTCCAAAGAGAGTTCTGGCCATCAAATGAAGGGACCACAAACCTTTTAAATGCCTTCCCTCCATTGGAAATAATGGATATGGGCACCTTCTTTGGGGACTCATAGAATTGGATCCCCTGGTCCAATATTTCTGAAACTTGGAAGGTCTTTTGAGGAGAGGCACCAGATGCTGTGCTGCAAATTTGGTGCCTCTACCTCAAAAAACAGCCCCCGAGAGCCCCCAGATACCAGCAGATCAAATCTCCACTATACCCTATAGGAATCTGTCTCCATAGGGAATAATGAAGTGCCTGGCAGACATTTCTACCCCCCCCCCACCCCGTGCTTTCTAATGACACTGAAGTGGGGGGAGGGTTTCCAAACCAGGGGATCCCCTGCCCCCACCTGCTGATTGGCAACCCTATGCGCGGTCCCTTTAAATGTGATGGCCAGAACTCCCTTTGGAGTTCAAGTATGCTTGTCACAACTTTGCTCCTGGATCCACCCCAAAGTCCCCAGATATTTCTTGAATTGGACTTGGCAACCCAAATTGCACTTGCGGTACAACAACTGGGCAAGAAACCACTTCCTGCCCCCAGCTTTGTATGTTAAATTATGTATCATGTAGTTTTGACCTTAGGCACATAGTAGAAGAGTGATAGTGTGGTAGTGAATATGGAAAAATGTTCACTTGAGAACTCTAATTGAAACCAGATTTTCTGCTACACTGGCATGCTGTGAAATGAGAACATGGTGGAACACCTCTCCATTAATCACATCCTCCCTGACTTCTATGACATGTTTGTCTCTTGTTGAGAGGGACGGTGGCTCAGTGGTAGAGCATCTGCTTGGTAAGCAGAAGGTCCCAGGTTCAATCCCCAGCATCTCCAACTAAAAAGGGTCCAGGTAAGTAGGTGTGAAAAACCTCAGCTTGAGATCCTGGAGAGCCACTGCCAGTCTGAGTAGACAATACTGACTTTGATGAACTAAGGGTCTGATTCAGTATAAGGCAGCTTCATATGTTCTGTCCTGTGGTAAAGAGTGGTAAAGCTGCACTGCAGTCGGAGCCCTCTGTTCACGACCTGAATTCGATCCCAGCGGAAGCTGGTTCAGGTAGCCGACTCCAGGTTGACTTAGCCTTCCATCCTTCCAAGGTCGGTAAAATGAGTACTGAGATCGGTAAAATGAGCTTGTGGGGGGAGGAGGGCGGAAGTGTAGATGACTGGGGAAGGCAATGGCAAACCACCTCGTAAAAAGTCTGCCGTGAAAACGTTGTGAAAGCAACGTCACCGCAGATTCAAAAACGACTGGTGCTTGTACAGGGGACTACTTTTTTACCTTTATGTACTAAAATGGGTTAATTATTTTCTTGCAATTGAAAATGGAATGATTGCATTGAAGAGGACTGATTTCCTAACACTGAGAAAATCAAAGTCCTATGATGATTTTTTTCATCCTGATGCAACCTACTTTTGTTTATGTGGGAGTAAATTATGGTGCTTTAAGATCAAATAGAGATTTCCCCCCCCCTCTGGAAAGTTTTTCAAATTGGGGTTGGATATGTGGCATATTCCCCTATAGTTTATATAATGGCTTATTAGAGCTGAATCAAATAAAGTTCAAAGTAATGTGGCAGGAAGGAAACTTTTTCCAAAGTGTTTTGGTAAATATTTTCATTTTTAAACAAACCATATTCACTGTCATTGTTTCTTAATCTGCTTCTGCTTTGATCAGGCCTTGGATTCAGCGGGAGCTCACAGGAGCACAGCTCCTGAACCTTTCTGACAGTTCCACCTCCTTCCCACCTTGTCCATTCAATAGTAGGTGCAGCTGCATAACAATCCCTGGCTGAGCTCCACCACCTTTTTTTCTACAAAATGACCCCTGGCTTTGATGCTGTTTTTTTTATAATTACTGGGTCATTTTCTTGGTATATTGATATCTTCTGCCAATTAGGAGTCAATCAGCCAATCAAATTTGGCCATGTGATGATGTCACAGAAGGCAAGCAAAGACAAACATGAGTGAGGGCAGTACTCCCTGGTAAAAGGCTAGGGCAGAGCATTTGACAACTGGTGATTTATTTTTTATTTTATTTTGTTTGATTTATATCCCGCCTTCCCCAGTGATGACATTGAGAATGAGATAATATAATTTTACATAGCCAGTCCAGATCAACAAAATGACCATCACTAAAGGCAAACAAAGCCAATGCAAAATGAAGGCAGTATTTCCTGAATACTTGAATAAATTCAGATCAGTTCATATCAGTCTTCTCCTCCAAAAAGGCATACAATTCAATATCATAGAAAATGTTTGAAAGGGCACAGCCCTTTTGTCTCATCTCTGGATTTCATCCATACACGTTCACCACCTTCTGCCTGCCTGAGAAGATGCCCACTGCAGACATTGCATTGGTATTCCATTTAAATGTTGTGGGAGCCCACAAGCTGCATAAAACAGGAATACAGCAGTCTCCCCAATGTACCTGGTATGTGCAATTACATAATGTGTGAATTAGGCAATGAATGGATTTTCCATATAGGTGAAACTTCCATTCACACTAACCAAAAATCCTGGGAAATCAGAGTTCTGGTTCATGTAAAAAGAAGCTATACCCATGAATTGACCAATTCACACACATATTGGGAGCAGTGCAGAGACCTACGTGTTCCCATATGTGTGACTGGCGGGCTCCCACAACACATGAATGTGACTATAATGTCTACAGATGGCTAATGTTGTAATCAATTGAACAGATGGGATGCAATTTTGAATTATTTAAATAAATATTATTACAGTGAAAGAATCTTAAGTGAATCAGACTTACTCCATTAAGGTACAACACACCCACCCCGTTTCCTCAGTCTCTATTGAAATGGTAAACATGGTAACCTTCAAGTGGTTTGATTACATTTTCCTGATAATTCTGGTAGCAAGCTTACTCTTTTATAAAAAGCCTTTTCATCTGGAAATAGATTCTTGATTAGAACAGCCACAGAGGGGTGTGATGAACCAAAGAACCACAATTAATATGTACATTTTTATGTTCCAAGTAAAAAATACAGCATTGTTGCAGTTAGAATGCATATCATGGGGTATTAGGCCACATATAGTGAGCATGTTTTGCCAATATGGTATAGTTCAGGGGTGGCCAAACTTGCTTAATGTAGGAGCCACATCGAATAAATGTTAGAAGTTTAAAAGCTGCAAGACAGGAACCTCAGATGTTTGATAGCCACAAGACAGTAATAAAGATAGATGGATGGATGGATAGATAGATAGATAGATAGATAGATAGATAGATAGATAGATAGATAGATAGATAGATAGATAGATAGATAGATAGATAGAGGGAGGGAGGGAGGGATGGATGGATGGATGGATGGATGGATGGATGGATGGATGGATGGATGGATGGATGGATGGATGGATGGATGGATGGATGGATGGATGGATGGAAAGAAAGCAACTTTAACTTTAAATGCATTTTCCAAGCTGCTGGCTGACTCGGAGAAGTGATTTAAAGAGAGAAATGCCTTCTCTAAGATCGCCAATGGCGCAATGGGGGCTTTGAGAGCCACACAATATGTGTGAAAGAGCTACATGTGGCTCCCGAGCCACAATTTGGCCATCCCTGGTATAGTTATTAAGGTGTTTGGCTAGGACCTGGGCAACCCAGGTTCTAATGTCTACACTGCCATGCAGCTTGCTGGGTGACTTTGATCCAGTCAGCTTCTTTCTCTCCCTCTCAGTGTAACCCACCCCGCTGTATTGTAGAGAAGATAAAATGGATGATGGAAAACTGTGTAGACTTCTCTCAGCTCTTGGGAGGCAGAGCAGAACATAAATGCAATAGATAGATACAGTGAAGGCAAGTAAACCGAAAGTCTTGGCTGCGCATGTCTGTCACTGATTTCCAGGAAACAACTGCTGAGAAGTACAATCTGTCTTTCTCTTGTTGAGTGTTTCAGTCAGCTGAAGCTTGCAAGCCCTGGTGTGTCTTATTCCCATGTGTCAGCTCATGAAATGTACTTGGAAGTCATGAGTTTGGCAACAAAATAAATACGCAGTACTTTTTATTCGCTTCCTAGCTTCTTGAGTCTTTCAGGACAAAACTCAATGTGACATATAGCTGTGTGTTTCTGCTCCCCTGACTTTTTAAAAACCACAAGTAGTCCAGGGAGGCTGAAATGGAAAAATGTCGGTGGGGGGTGGGGTGGGGACTTCTCACCCTCTCCTTTGTGGCTATTTCCGCAACAGCATTTGCCTCCCACCCAGCAATGTTTTTGCACATGGGAAAAGACACTGTGGGGGGAGGGCAGCTGGTGGATAATTGTGTGTAGGGATTATGTGTGCCTTTGCCTCCACTCTTACTGAAGCTAATGCAAGCACAGCTGCACTTGGAAGCAGGTCCCTGTGTGTCTAAAACCTTGGTTCTTCTCATGACTTCTTTGGCTTCTTTTAATTTGAAAACACACCAGACACCGCCCTGAGCCTGCCTAGGTGGGGAGGGCGGGGTATAAATAAAAGTTTATCATTATTATTTGATATAATAATACGCACCTAAAAATTCTGCTGATTGAAGGATTTCTGAGGTTGGCCATAGGATGTGTGATTTGGCAAAAATCAACCCCCCCCTCTCCCCCCACAGAAATTTTAGTTGGGACCCAGCCTACCATCTGCTTGTGAGCAACTTGGGCATAGCTTTCCTTAGGGTGGTAAACTTATGCTTGAACTGTATCACTTCAGATTGCAGGTGAAATTCACATAATTGCATATGCCCCTCTGCAAAACGGTTCCCTGCATACAGGAAATGAGCATGTCCGGAAGAAGAACCTTTCCCTAATATGTGTGAGGATTTTGAAGGAGGGAAGAAAGGGTATGGAGGAACACTCAATTACGTGGGCTATAGTTTGAAGTGGAGCTGACAAGACAAGCAGTTATTTCAGTGAGAATTATTTCTGATTGAGACCAATCTTTTTTGCATGGATGCTTCTGTTGTGCAATATAAGGAAAATTAAACAGGTTTTGATGTCTCTGGGTTTTTGTTTCTTTCCCACCCATCCCCTCTTTTCTTGACAGTTTTTTATCATGCTGTTAATTATATTCGTGCTGGAGCTCACCGTCGTGATTCTCTTCTTTGTGTACACCGACAAGGTATGTCAAAAGATTTTTCCCGTCTTCTCTCCCCTTCAGCAAATTGTATGCCACTTTCCTCATAAATAAATCATGAAGCCTTTGACTTGGCATGCATATCGTGTTTTCTTAAGGCATTCCCTTTCAGGAACAGTGTACGCAGAATACATAAGTAGTGTCTACTACATGGGTTCTTTGCCCCCCTCTCTCTCCAGCTAACTTGTAATTCAAGGTCAAACACAAGAGCAACACAATGACTACTCAGATATAGGAAACTCTAATCAGGGAAGGCTGATGAGAACTCAGGCTCTTAAAAACCCAGATAATTATTAATAAGGGCATGTGCATTACTATGAAAGTCCCAAACTGACATTCATCAGAAACTATGAAATTCTGAAATGGACACTGTGTGTGATCAGGAAGAGACATATATAGTGGATATATATTGATAAGGATACGGGCACCCTCCTGCTTTCACATGCTGAATAACGCACTTTTAGTCCACTTTCAATGCATTTTAACCTTCATTTGCCAGTGGATTTTGCCATTTCATAAAGTAAAATCCAATTGCAAAGCGCACTGAAAGTGGATTGGAAGCAGACCCATAGCCACGGTGGGGCCTGGGGGGAATGGCCCCTCCACCCAACCCCCCCTTCCACCTGTGTGGCCCCTCCTTTCCCCTCTGCTCTCCCTGCAGCCCGTTTTCATCTCTGTCGCCACTCACTTCGGGCTCTTCCCACCCTGTTCCTGCCGCCCCTGGCCTCCCCGCAGTCCCGTTTTCGCCACAGCCACTCTCCCCGGGCTCTCCCCTGCCTCCCTGGTCTCCCCGCAGCCCCATTTTCACTGCAGCCCCTCTCCTCGGGCTCTTCCCTGCCTCCCCCACTCTCCCCGCAGCCCCGTTTTTGCTGCCGCCGCTCTCCCCAGGCTCTTTCCTGCCTCCCCCGCTCTCACCGCAGCCCCGTTTTTGCTGCCGCCGCTCTCCCCAGACTCTTCCCTGCCTCCCAAGCTCTCCTTGCACTGCCCGCTAAAAGTAAAAGTATTCAATTGCCAATAAGCTTTTGGAAGCTAGCAGAAGAATTGGATCTGGTTGATGCATGGAGAACAAGACACCCAAATTAAAAAGACTTTTATTCTCCTAGTCATCAAATGTGGTCAAGAATTGATATGTGTTGGCTCTCTACAAATTTGGTCAAAGATTTAGTTGAGACAGAAAATCAAACAAGAGTCATATCAGACCATAGTCCTGTAACGGTAAAGTTCAAAGGCACACGAATGAGAAGATCATGGAGGTTAAATACCTCAATTCTGAAAGATAAAGATTTTCTTAAAGAATCTAAGGTTGAAATGGAATCCTTTTTCAGACAGAACATGACACAAGATGTAAAGATGCAAGTAGTTTGGGACACTGCTAAAGCATACTTCAGGGCCTCACAATTAGATATAGTGCCAAGAAAAAGAAAGAAAGAACTGAAAATTTTCAAAAACTAATGTTGCAAGCTGGAGAAGCTGAAAAGAACTTAAAAATGCAACCGACAAGACAGGAGTTCCAAAATAAGGTTAAAGAAGCACAACATCAATTGAACTTGTTACTCATAGAGGGGATGGAGATAAAATTGAGATATGCTAGACAAAACTTTTTGGAGCATGCCAATAAGCCTGGAAGGTGGTTGGCCTATAGAATGAGAAAAGAGAATGCCAAAAGAATAATACCGGTTTTGAAAGATGAAAATAATAAAGAGAAAGTTCAAAAACAGGAGATATGTCAAATCGTGGAACAATTTTATATAAAGCTATATGAAGATAAACAAGTTCACAAAACAGATTTAGGAGATTATATTAACCAAAATAATCTTAACAAATTTACAGAAGAACAACAAAACATTTTAAATGAACCAATAACAATAAGGGAACTTGGAGATTTAATGGCATCTCAAAAGAATGGTAAAGCCCCGGGTCCAGATGGACTGCCAGCTGAATGCTACAAAGCTTATGAGGAGTCCTTACTGTTACCATTTAAACGTCTCCTTGAAAAGATTCAAGACGAAGGCCAAATACCAGCTTCATGGCAAGAAGCTACAATATCCTTAATCCCAAAAGAAGGTGCGGATTTGAAAGATATAAAAAACTATTGTCCAATCTCTCTTTTAAATGTGGATTATAAAATCTTTGCTGCAATATTGGCACAACGTTTGAAGAAAGATTCCTTCCTAGAAGATATTTGAAAGATAATGTTAGAACAGTTTGTAATATATTGGAATATTATGAGACTCATCCAGAGAAACAACTGGCACTAATTTGTTTGGATGCTGAGAAGGCTTTTGATAATGTTCGTTGGCAATTTATGTTACAACAACTGAAAGGTATGGAATTCAGTAGAATCAATATACTCTTTCCAAAGAGCAAGGGTGATGGTGAATGGTGAACTAACAGAAGCAATTAATATTCAAAAGGGTGCAAGACAAGGTTGCCCACTGTCACCACTCCTTTTTATTTTATGCTTAGAGATATTGAATAACCAGATAAAAGATAATACAAGTATCAAGGGAGCAGTGGTAAAAGGTGAACAATACAAATTGAGAGCTTTCGCAGATTACCTAGTTTTTATATTAGAGCAAACAATAGACTCAATAGACTGTCTTATAAACAAGATCACTCAATTTGGTTACTTGGCAGGACTGAAGATCAACTACCACAAAAATTTTTTGACAAAGAATATGATGATGGAACAAATTCAATCTCTTCAACAAAAATCAGGGTTTTTGTATGAGAAAAGAATCAAATATTTAGGTGTACTTATTTCAAATAAGTGCATCAGTTTAAAAATGGACAGCTATGATAAACTACTTAAAGAAATTAAAAAAGACCTGCAAAAATGGCATGATTTGAATTTATCCTTAATGGGAAGAATAGCTTCAATAAAGATGAATATCCTCCCAAGGTTATTATTTATATTTCAAACTATCCCAGTATTTTTAAATAGTGGGGTTTTTCAAGAATTGAGTAAGATGGTTTCTAAATATATTTGGCAAGGCAAAAAACCAAGAATCAAACTAAAGTTACTGCAAGATTCTAAATTGAGAGCAGGTATGGGCCTTCCAGAATGGCGATTGTATTACAAAGCTTCTGTGCTCTTGTGAGTAAGAGACTGAATACTATTGAATGATAAGAGGCAATTGCTGTTAGAGGGACATGATATTAATCTGGGCTGGCATGCATATCTATGGTATCAAAGACTTGAAGGACATTCTTATTTTAAGAACCACTGGTTTCGGAAATCTTTGTATAACACATGGTCATGGTTAAAAATGAGAATTTATCAAAAAATTCCAAGATGGGTATCTCCAGTGGAAGCATTTACTCATCCAAATCTTTTAAAACCTAACCAGAGTTATAGATATGATGACCTGTTGGGAAAAGACAATCAACTGAAAACCAGAGAAGAGTTGAAAAGCATGGACATTAAAATGAATTGGTGGTTGAGAATGCAAGTCAAATCTAGGTACGTCAAAGACAAGACGATAGGCTTTAACACAAAACAATACCCATTTGATAAAATTTTTCTAGGTCCTCAAGGAAAGCTAATCTCTAAACTATATGCATACCTACTACAGATGAAGATGCAAGATGAAGTTGTAAAAGATTGTATGATCCACTGGGCGAAAAATTTGGGTCATAATATTACATTAGAAGAATCTGAGAGATTGTGGAAATTCAATATTAAATTAACCAGGTCAGTAACTTTTAAAGAGAACTTTTAAAGAGAACTTGATGTTTTACAGATGGTACATGACTCCACAGAAGTTGTGTAAAATGTATACTAATATGTCTAACAAATGTTGGAAATGTGCTAAACAGGTGGGTTCTTTTTATCATATGTGGTGGACATGTGAGATGGTGAAGGACTATTGGAAAATGGTTCATGAATTACTACAGAAGATTATGAAGACACAGATTCAGTTCAAATCAGAACTATTTTCATTGAACATATTTCCTGAGGACTATTCCAAAGAGATGAGACATTTGTTGGCGCATTTCAATACAGCAGCCAGGATTCTTTTGGCACAGAGATGGAAATTTCAGGAAATTCCAACGAGAATGGACTTGGTGGAAAAAATTCTGGGAACAGCAGAGCTGGACTTTTTGTCCCAGGTGTTGGGTGGGAAATCTAAGTAAGAAGCAAGAAAATATTAATTGAAATTCTATGCCTGGCTAGATAAGGCTTTTAAGATTCTCTGGTGTGAACTTATATCTCCTTTTTCCTGTATTCTGTATTACAAGATTGCTTTTACAGGAAATGTCAAATTCAACAGATATTTTAACAAAAACATTTATTATACAAAATATCAAAATGTTGACAATGCAAAGTTAAGAGATAATAATATGTGACAATCTATGTATTTTAAGAAAGTATAGCAAATGCAGACGTGTATTTTTTGAAAGTACTCTCTATGCAGATTAAGACTGATTTGTAATCTTTATTTCTTATCCCTTCTTATCCGCTATTCCTAATTCTTTGAAACTAATAAAAACTTTCAAATTGGAAATTGGAGAGAGAGAGAGCTGGGGCCCTGCGGCTGGCTGCTGGAAGAAGCAGCCAAGCCTCCACAGCCCCCCCCCTCCCAAAAATTTCTAGCTGCGGGGCTGATTGGAAGTACATTATTCAGTGTGTGTGTAAGCACCTTAACCCAAATATATGGAAGGTTTCCTTCCACTACCCTTACTCCTGTGCTTAAAGAATGCCCACATCTAGGCAATGACCAACACAAACATTTGTAAGGGATTTGCTGAAAAAGTTGTGAAGCTCCTCTACATACTTGGAATGGATACTGATAATCCAGATAGAGTGAAAATGGCAACAATGTTTATACTGAAGGGAATAACATAAGCAACTGATCTGGGGGAATCAGCATATTTAGACAGTTTTAATAATATTGAGCATTCAGCAACAATACAAAGCATTAGAAACCCTCAAATATTTGTTTTTAAAAACCAATAGGTCTGCTGTTCATACCCCCATCAAAAGCCCTGGCAAACAAATAAGGCTTGGAGCACTCTTTCTGAATATCTTCAAAGAGGGGGCTTGCCTCACCTCTTCAGGGAGCCCATATCACAGAGTGGGAGCCATGATGAAAAATGCCTGTACTCTGGTTAATAGTAGGTGGGCAACTCTAAGTGGGGGAACAGATAGCAGGTAACAACCTGAAAGCTGTAGCTGGCACCCAGGAACTTATGGGAGAAGATGGTCCTTCAGATATGTGAGCCCCAGACTATAAAGGGTTTTAAAGGCCGTAACCAGCATCTTGAGTTCAGAACAAATGGCCAGATATTCACTGCCACAGGAGGTGGTGGCAGCTACAAGCATAGCCAGCTTCAAGAGGGGATTGGATAAAAATATGGAGCAGAGGTCCATCATATATATATATTGGCCACTGTGTGACACAGAGTGTTGGACTGGATGGGGCATTGGCCTGATCCAACATGGCTTCTCTTATGTTCTTATGATACATTCTTATCAGATATCTGCTGATAATAATTGGGCTTATTTGACTCGCCCTGAATTTTATGAACACGTGAAGCTGCTTTATACTAAACTAGGAATAAGGCCCACTCTGAAGAAAAATACAATGGGCTCTAGAAAGAGGCTCTGGATAAGTGCCCCCCCACTATCTTCCCACCAATTGGAAGCTGCAGTCTTGTGAGCAAAAATTCTACTTTGTGAGCTACTGGCATTAAAGTTGTGAGCTACTGCATAAATTAGTGTGCTCTGGGGTCATCCTTCCTGAGCTAAGACAAAAATATGTGAGCTGGAGGCTAAAAATCTGTGAACTAGTTCACGCTAACTAAGTTTAGAGGAAACACTGCTTCCCATCCATCCAAGGGAAGGCAATCACTCCCCTTCACCTCAAGGGGAGCTGATCTCTGCCATCTAGAAAACAGTTGCAGTTCTCATGCCCTCACCTGGAGACTGGTAACAGTGGTTCCCCAGGAGGAAATGGCTGATTTGGAGGGTTGAGCCTATTACTCTGTGTCATTATACCTGTCTGAGGTCCCACTCCTCCTCAAGCCCTACCTTCTCCAGGCTCCATCCCCCAAATCTCCAGGAATTTCCCAACCTGCTGTCAAATTGGGTGTCATAGGGGAGCTGCTGCTGAACAAGAGCAAGAAGGCAAACCTAGTTAAGTCATACCAGTCAGAAGAATAATTATGGGGTTTATGGAAGGCATGATGATGGTCACACAGATGCTGAAGGTCATTATTCCTTTTGTTTGCAATGCATTGTTGCCACCTTTTCCTGTCATGTTCAGCCTTGCAGCGATTAGCATCACTATGAGCTTGTGGCATATTTTTTTTTTTGGCCTGGCTTGGTTGTCTTATAGTTTACCATAGAGTATGCACCTCAAGGTGGCCATTTTCTGTAGGGGAACTGATCTGACTTCAACTTTCCATCTACTCCCCCTCCCTGCAGCCTCTTCTTAGGAAAAGTACAGTCTTTTTCCACAGTGGGGACCAAAGCATGAGGGAAGTGACCTCAGCAGGATATAATGACACGGAGTCCACTCTGCAAAGTAGCCATTTTCTTAAGGGGAGCTGATTTTTGCCATCTGGAGAGCAGTTATAAAATTCTGAGTGATTTCCAGCTCTCACCTGGAAATTGGCAACCAGTATTCCCCAGGAGGAAATGGCTTTGCAGTCTATGGTACTGTACCTTTCAGAGGTCCCACCCCTCCTCAAACCCACCCTGTCCAGGCTCCACCCTTCAAATCTCCAGGAGTTTGCCAACCTGGAGTTGACAACTGCTAAGTCATACTGGCTGTCATGGGGGCTGCTGCTGAACAGTTGTTAAGTTATGCCAGTTAGGTGACATCAAGTCACCCAGAGGGTGCTGCCAGGCCTAGGGTAGCCAAGCTCCAGATGGAGCCTGAAGATCTCCTGGGATCACAACTGAACTCCAGACAACAGATCTCTTTCCCTATTCTGGACAAAATAACTGCTTTGGAGGGTGGACTCTATGGCATTATATTCAGCTGAGGGCTCTCCCTTTAATAACTCCCTTTACTGGTTGCCTAGCAACAGCCTCTGTCTATCAGCTTCCCCTGTGGCCCAGTTCTCATCTGTCCTGGGGCGAGGCTGAGGGCAGAAGAGAGGGAGGGACAGGAAAGAGGTGGCTACCATGGCCTCTGAGAAAACACTTCATGAGGCCACAGTAGAGCAGCAGCCCTTTCTGAGTCTGGTTGATGAAGAGGACATAGAGATGCGTCAGAGATATGTCTGTTTCTGAGGTAAGTGTTTTGATGGTAAATGTTCCTGAGCCTGCAGTAGGCAAGGGACAGGGGAGTCAGCCAATGGGAAACCTGAGGTGGTGACTGACACATGATGGGCTAATGGTTTGTTGAGTGCACCTGTCAGCCAATGGAAGCGCTGCATTTGGCCACCATCATTAGGGAATTATTATTTAATAGGAATAAGGCCTGTTGTGAAGAAAAATACAATGGGCTCAAGAAAGAGGCTCTGGATGAGTGCCCCCCACCCTTGCTGTCTTCCCACCCACCCAAAGCAGCTGTTTTCTGTAGAGGAACTGATATAACTTCAGCTTCATAGCCCCAAACTTGGAGCAATCCACATCCCTTTATTACTTTATGTGGATGACACTGTGCTTTTATCCTGTTCCAGAGTAGGTAGCTGTTGTCTCTATGTTCAGCTTTCCTCACGAACGATAAGCTCCAGCTGAACTATGACAAATCTAAAATTGTAGTCCTCTCTAAGAGAAGGAGCTCCTTTAGCTGGTCCATTGGGGGGGGGGGGAGGATAGAACAACTTAAGCATTTTAAATATTTAGGCATTAATTTCCAGAATAATATAAAAATTACTAATGTTAGCATGTCGGCCATAGCATGGTTTTTCTATGGCAGAGGAAATCAATTTGTGCCAGGGCCATAAAAATCTTTAAGACCAAAGTGATTCCACAATTACTTTATGGCATCCCAATCTGGATCCATGCTTTTGACCAATCCATCGAACAGATCCAATTGAAATTCCTGCGAAAAATCTTAGGCTGGCCAGACTGTGTTCCATTTGCAGTAATATGCTTGGAAACTGGCATGTCTCTCTTGGTGATCAGAGCTTGGCTTGCTACTGTCAACTTCTGGCTCCGTCTACACTCTGTCTCTGAACCTGATAGCTTTTCCCACCATATGCTCTCTGAATATAAATTTTCCACCTGGTCAGAATATATTGCAGGGAAAATCAAGTATTTGGGCCTATCCCTGGAATCATTGTCCATGCTGTCGGTTTCGGCAGCATTTTACCAAATTAAAAGTTGACTTTTGGACATTGAATGCCAGGAATTATATAGTCTGGCCAATAAAACCTGTTCTCCCCTGTGTTTTGAGATTCCTCTCACCATGGGGAAAATGGCTTCATACTTTTCCCTTTTATTGACACCCCAGCACCGAAGAGCTTTCTCTCTTGCTAGATGTAATGCTCTGCCCTCTGCCATACTTCTTGGCAGATTTAACAAGACGATCTTCTCTCTTAGATACTGTCCTTGTGACCACACATCCGTTGAAACAGTCCCTCATGTCTTGCTCCACTGTTTGCTATATTCACAGCTTTGTAACTCACTTCTGCGTCCATTTTAGAAAAATCAGGAGACTGCTTGGATGCCTTGAAAGTTTGTAGGCTTCTGAGCGGTTTCTCCCTGAAAGACACTGAAATAGTAGCCAAGTTCATTTTTCTGGCCACCATGATACGCCAAAAGATTTTGTAACCATAGTTTTAATTGGTAATGATGTTTCTAAATTTTAATTGTATAATTTGTATTTTATGGGTAATTTTTATTCTGTATAACTCGGTAATCCTTTTACTCTGTATAACTGATCTCTTTTATGCCAATAAAGGCTGATGATGATGATGATGATTATTATTTCAGCTTTCCATCCCCTCCCTGCACCCTCTACCTAGGAAAAGCAGTCTTTCTCCATGGGGAGTGGGACAAAGCAGCTTACACCATTCTTCTCTCTCCCTTTGATCTGCACAACAACCCTGTGAGGTAGGTTAGGCTCAAAGTCTGTAACTGGTCTGAAAACAACCAGTCAGCTTCCGCAGAAAGAATCTGGGTCTGACAGACCCTGCTCTGAAGCCCTAACTCCTATGCCCTCCTTAGACTCCACTACAAAATCTCCAGGAAATTCCCAATAACTTGGAACTGACAGCCCTAGTCAGGACTGACTCCAATGCATTCGCCCTCAAAGGCCTTTAGTGATACCCTTCAGACCAACACTTTGATAACGTTGTTGGTCTCTCTGATAACGTTGTTGGTTTTAAGCACAGGAATTCATTCTTTCTCTCACTCTCTCTCTCACTTTCCCTCCCTCTCCCCCCTCTCTCTCTGGTCTGCTGTTATGGGACACCATTCATCCCCTCCCATCTCTGGCTGTTTCCCTTCCAGAGGAGGAGAGGGAGTAGCCCAGCCAATCAAGGGAAAGTTTTCTCTGGCTCTTTTCCTCCACCTCCCTCAGCCAGTCAAGGGAAGGCTTTCTCTGACTCTTCTCCTCCTCCCCCCTACCTCAGCCAATCAAAGGAAGGGTTTCTTCTTTTCCTCTGTGAAGTAGTGGCTGAATCCTTGTCTGTCCTGGGGCTGGATGGTAGGGATTGGTCTCCATTGAGATTGAGTGACAGGCTGTGTTGCCATTGGGAGATTAGGTGAACCATGATGACCAGTCTGACAGGAGAATTATATTATAGGGGAAATGATTAGACCATTGGTCCATCAGGTCAATATTGTCTACTCAGACCGGCAGCAGTTCCCTATGGTTTCAGGCAGTGGCATTTCATATCCCCTATTACCTGATTCCTTTAACTGGCAATGTGAAGATTGAACCTGGGACCTCCTGCAAGCCAGGAAGATGGTGTACCACTGAGCCACAACTCCTCCTATATCTAAACCCAGTATTATTGAAAGTCCACAACTTTTATTTTATTTGCACTCGTAAAAATAGTAAAATCATGAAGCTTGCTCCAGAAGGTCTTAAAAAGTAGATTGCCTGGCAGATAAAAATTCAGAGTTGTCATGCAAGAGGATTTACATTGCCAATGATAATTTTAAATTACTCATATGCTGCAATGGTTTATGAATTAGTTGTGGCCTCTTAAGCAAGAGGCTTATGCATAATAAAAGACAGATTAATGAAAGGTTCGGTACAGTGTGCAACATTATGCCAAAAAAAGGGCAGAAAGCAAACACAGTTGCCAGTGCTAAGAAGGCTAAAAAAGATAAAAGAATTTTATCACATCTTTATGTTAATAATTTCTGGCAAGAATTTACTGGGGAGTAAAGCATAGTGGTGTCTATCTCCCCTTCCTCCCTACCCATAATTCCAGATGAGGCAATGAAATATTTTCGAAAGTATTGGCTGTTGGAAACATCAGGAAGATTCAGTTTGGGTGTCCATGAAGCCTCGCCACAAACAGCAAATGTGTCAGGGAGAAAGAAGCCCTGATATCTCCTCAAACGCTTCTGATCAGTTAGCCAAGCACTGGTGGTGGTGGGGGGGGGGGGGTAAGGTAGCCTGGCAAAAAAGACTTTAAAGAGTTTTAATGGGATGCTATTTACCTCCAAGCCACGAAAGCTTCACCTGCTCATTTCCACACATTAAGCTTCCGAAAAGGGTAGAACACTTTTGTTGGCAGCCATAGGTTTGTCCAGTTTGCTTGATGCTTTCATATTGCCCTTCTCTTTTCATCAGACCTGCCACTGGTCTGAACTGGAAAAAAGTCCAGAAGAGGGCAACCAAGATGATAAAGGGGTTAGAGCACCTTTACTATAAGGAAAAGTTAGCATCTGGAAGTTTTCAGTTTAGAAAAGAGAGGACTGAGTGGGGACACAATAGATGTTTATAAAATCAGGGCTTTTTTTGAACAGAAATGTACAGGAATGCAGTTCCAGCTGGCTTGGCATCTGGGTGTGGCCTAATATGCAAATGAGTTCCTGGTAGGCTTTTTGTAGAAACGACGTGGGCTGTGGGCTGTGTGAAACGACGGTGCCACCAGAGGGTGTGGCCTAATATGCAAGTGAGCTCCTGCTGTATAAAATTATGCACAGGATAGAGAGAGCAGACAGAGAGAACTCTTTCTCCCGCTCCCTGAATAGTAAAATTTGAGGTCATCCAGTGAAGTTGATGGGTAGTGGATTCAGAATATTGTAAGGCTCCTGTATAGATCTGTGGTGCAGCCTCATTTGGAATACTGTATACAGTTCTGGTTATTGTATATCAAATGCAGAGCTGGAAAAAGTACAGAGGATGGCAACCAAAGCAATTAGGGGGTTGAAGCTATGGGTATGCACACAAAATTAATCAGTATTTTTCAGGTTCAGGTATATTGGACCCCAAAAATATTAGGATTTCCTTATATCCCCAGATCCCAATATTGGTATGGTATTGGGATATGGGAAATATTAAGGATTGCTGCTTATTATTACTATTATTATTATTACTCTATTATAGGCTATAATAGAGAATTGATCCAGAGGTATCTAAAGCTCTGCAGGGAGATTTTTTTTGAGGCAGAGACATCAAAAATGCAGCATAGCTGCTGGTGCCTCTCCTAAACTCCCTGTCCCCAAATGTTTAAAAGATTCTGCCAAGGGATCTGATTCTCTGGGCCCCAGAAGAAGGTGCCCCCATCCTGCATTGCTTCCAGTGGAAGGGGGCGGCATTTAAAGGGATGTGGTCCCTTTAAATGCCTTCTCCAAGCCATGGCACAGCAAGTGAACTCCAAATGCATTTAAAGGGACTGCAGTACATATAAATGCCCAGGAGTTCACTCCGAAGGCATTTAAATGGACCAAGAGCACTTTAAAAGCTCTGTAACTGTGGCTATCTGGCAGCCCTGAGAAATCCCAAGTATTTTTCAGGTTTTTGTGGGTAGCCATTTTTTTGATAGTCACATCTCCAGCTCTCTTGATGACTGGCTGAGAAACTACCCAATAAATACTGATAAGATATTTATTAGGTATTTGGGGGCTGTTTGTACTGAGCACACACTCCTTGCTGAAGCACCTTCCCTTGGGGCTGAAGAGTCTTGGACTTTTCAGTTTAGAAAGAGATGACATGATAGAGGTTTATAAAATTATGCATTGAGTAAAGAGAGCTGACAAAGAAAATTTTCTTCCTCTGCCAAAATAGTACAGCACAGGGACATCCAATGAAGCTGATGGGCAGTAGGTTCAGGACAGACAAAAGGGAATACTATTTTGCACTGAGATTGGTTAAAATGTGGAACTGCTAGAGGATGTAGGAATAAGCAGCTTTAAAGAGGGATTAGATAGATTCATGGAGGATGTCTATCAATGGCTACTGAATGTGGGACCTCCACATTCAGAGGCACTAAGCCACTCCAAAGCCAGGAGGCAACATCAGGGGAAGGCCTCAATCCCTCTGTCCTGTTGTTGGCCATACAGAGGAACTGTTTGGCCACTGTGTGAGATAGAATGTTGGACTAGATATACCATTGTCTGATCCAGTAGGGCTCTTCTCTTTTCTTAAGTCTAATGCCTCTCGAATCCTCCCTCCGCTACAGAACATGCCTCTGAATTTCTTAGTCAGCAGCCTATCCTCCTTCGGGTCCAACTAGATGGCCTTAACATGAAAAGAGAAGCCACATGAGTCAGCAATTCTGGTCATGGTGAGGTAGAGGGGAAATTTAGTACTTCTTCCCTAGTTTCGGCTTTGTTGAACGAAACTGTTTCCTGCCTCCACACTGTAAGTTCCTTAAGGGAAATATAGCCCACTTTTCTCACAGGTTCTCAAGATGGACAGCTTCTCCCATCTGTTCTCTTTCTGGCCTAATAACAGTCAGGGTAGGATGGGAATTGTTTAGTGAAACTACCTGCTGGAAGAGGCCCAACCTGTGTTGATTGCCTAGCTGACACATTCCTGGGGCTATCAAGTGAGAGCAAGGAGGCACCAGAACCAGGCTCATGTTGACTTACATCACTATTCTTGGTGGTGAACAGGCTTCTCTTTTTGTTAGGATGATGATTTATTCTCAGTATGCATCTACTTGGGTGATTATATATATATGATTATTATTTTTATGAGGTACTCACTTCAGCACATTCAGAATAAATATGAGGAAAGGAGACTGACACCAAAAGATCCCCATGCAATTTCAGACAAAATAATGCCATGTCAAAATGAAGAAAAAACTGTTGATCACTTATCAAGTGAGACAGTAGTTTACATGGAAAGTATTTTCCATACCCTTCAGGAAATTATTGCTCTGCTGTGCCATCTGTCTGCTCTGATTGTTCCTCGACATCTACTTTTCCTTCTGGAGGGAATTGTTTATATGGGGGAGCATTTAGTCATGGAAGCCCATATCTTGCAGTCCGAAGCGGTATAGTGGAGACACAGGTTAGAGTGTCAGTGAGCAATAAGCCTGAATCTCATTCTAAAGTATGCTAAAAGAAATGACTGGATGAAATTATAGGGAGAAGATATTCACACAGGAATGTTACAGCCCCCATTTTCAAAGAGATATCTATTCTTTTCTGTATTTCTGCCCTGTTTAAAGATTACCTTAAAAGGAATCCAGCATCCTGGAAATAGCATTTGCTCACAGCATGCATAGATTTATGTGTCAAGCCTCCTGCTGGCACAGAGGTGAAAAGTGTTGTTTACCTACTATTATGAAGAATACAACATAAAGAAGGCCACTTTGAATCTGATCACCAAGGAATTCCCATTAACGGAGTTCACCATAATATTTTTAAAAGCCTAGAATGTACATCCAGAGCAAGAAACATTTGGTTGATCTTTCATATAGGCCAGCCTCAGTTGGCTCCCATATGCCGTATGTACCTGGAGATCAGCAGGTAGCTGCAGCATGCAGAGGGGTCCTCTTGGTACAAAATAGAGAAATAATGATGGTTTCTTCATGCCATTGGAGAAAAATAAGCAGAAACATCACTGCCTCCACCCTGTTGCGTATATACTCGATTCCCACATCACCAAGATTAATTTACATTATTTCCAATTAACTTTAAGATATGGACCGAGTTCCCTGTTGATACTGATCATTTCTGACTGTCTAAAAGCAGGTGGCCTAAGACAGAGTTTTTATCAGTCTTTGAACCAGCACCCAACACCTATACCTCAGATGCATGGTTCCCAAAAAAGCACTGCCTCCGAAGTTAACTGGGGCCTACTGATCACAGTAGTATTACCTGTGGCTGGCTGTGCTGCTTCCCTTCTTGGGGATCTCTTCTTTGATCCTATTTGTGCAGCCAGGGCAGAAATTTCAGCAGCAGGCAGTGGAGGCATGTGCACACACCACGCACAGAGTACTGATGCCTCTGCTTCAAAGAGGACTAAAGTGTAAATCACGTCAGCATGTGCTTCAGCAGCAACACTGCCATCATATAGCAAAATGTACAGCCAATCACTCCTGGCATGTTGTTGAGAGCTCATCATTTTCTTTCTTTTTAGAAGAAACCCATCGTTCCAAGGAGTATGAACAACTCAATGACCCTTCTACAAGATTGTTCCTCTTGCACTGGTTTCTACTTTTCCTTTTCAATGAGAATTTTCTGAAGTTCTTTTGATTTCTCCTGAAATAAATAAATATATTTCCAGGGAATTTGGCTGATGTTCTGTTGTGCCCATTACTGCCTGTCAATCTTGACAGGCATCTTCATTGGATCACAGGGATGTCTTTTTCTACTCCAGGAGAAAGTTTTAGAAGTTGTCAATGTACTAATGGCTTCTTTAAAAAGAAGTGGACAAAGCACTAAGGTCATTTGTGATGCTCTCACCCTTCTGTCCACGTCTGCTGCCTTCTTCTGACATTACGCCCTCCCCTTGGTGATTCCCCCAAGCAAACCTCAGAAATGAGAGGAAGGCAAGTAAGCCATCCTCTCTCTTTCTTCACGAGGACAGCCATTCCTTTAATGCAGGGAAGGTGCCTCACCCTTTGCTTCCTCCTTGGACTGACTAGCTGTCCTATATTTCTATGGGCAAACCATCTGTCCCCTTCACTAGTCCCAGCTACTGCCCCCCCCCACCTTCACCAGTTGCAGCTGGCCAAACTGGGGTTGCTTGTTGATTAACCCTCCTTTCTCTCTTCCGCTTCTATTTCTTCCTCATTCCATGAACTCACCTCTGCTACCAGTCCATGGTTCTGCCCCCAACCAGTTTTTGCTGTCGTGACTCCATACTCATCTTGAAGCAGTGGAGGTTGAGTGAGGGCTGGTCTGGAGGGTGGTTTCCTTCTCTGGTCACATCAGGCCCTGCTGGGGTTCCTCCTGTGCTGCTTGTGGCTCTCCTCCACCTTTCTGCAGCCAGTTGCCACTGCTGTTGTCAGCTGCGGAGATGCCAGTGTTACCACTGCTCCAACACTCAGAGAGATGCTGGGTGCCCCAATGCTGAGCAGTTTGACCTCCTCTTCCCTTGCTGGCACCATTTTAAGTCTCCCTGCCAACCTCAGGTAAAAAGGCTCACCATCTTCCAGTCACCTCTATATCTCCTGGGTGATGGAGAAGTTGCATGGCACTCGGTGGAGGGGGGCATTCTAAGTTGGCCTCCAGCCCTGGACATCACACATGTTCCTCTTCTCCATTTTATCTTTGCAGCAGCCTCATGAGAGATTAGGTTGAGATAAGGAGTAGCCTGTGATAGTCTATTGAGATGCATAAGGGAATGGAGATTTGAACCAGGATCTTCCAAGTTCTACCCCAATGCAAAGCAAAACAAAGTTTATTAATAGCAAAGCATAATGAGGAGAGGATAGCTGGAATATGATTGGTCACAAATTCTCTGTTTTATGGTGAGGAAGCAGGAGTGATCCCTGAGTTTGGGTGTATATTGGGCATGGCTGACCAAGGTTGCCTCTGGGCATATTTGAATAAAGCATTGTATGGCTGTAACGGATAAGTAAATATCAGCTTACAGTATCTAGCCACCCATACAATGTGTTTTATATTCAAGAAGATTTTAGACAACTGTTGCCAATTAGAACTAGTACAGTCATTCTATTTTCTGGAGTTCAGGAACTACTTTCTGGAGTTCACTGTGGGTATACAGCAGATATAACTCAGTTAATTTCATTACAGTGCGAGCTACTTGGTGTGTTAGTAGAAATTGTCCCCTAATGTATATCCCTCTCAGCTATTTTAGTCAGCTATTTTAGAGACAAGGAGAAAAAAGTCCTGATTAAATGTGTTGACAAGCCATTCTCAGCCTGTTACAGTGCACCATGCCTTGACAGCATTGTGCTATGAGTCACACAATCTCCAAATCATATTGAAGACATTACTTTACACTTCAGAGAGTAACAAAAGAACTGTTTAATATATGTGAATATGTATTGCTTTGATGACCAGTTGTAGCACAGAGCACTGACCAGCTTCAGTACACTACACTTAACTCTTGGCTCTAACCTTACACCTATCTTGATCAATTCTGGACCATGTGGGATACAATAAGACACTGGGTGCAATATGTATGCCCTTGATTAAGACATAAGGCTGTAGAATAAGAGGCCTTAAGAATATCTTTAAGCCTTTGTCACTTCATTAAATTTCCTTGTGGTCCAGCATTGTTCTATTGTTTTATTCTATTCTGCAGTATGAGCCAATATGTGTACTTACGTTTCTGACCTCTGAAGAAGACCAGTCTAGTCGAAACGCGTCAGGTCAAGTTGACTGGGTTCCCTTTTGTGGTTTTATGATTGTACATAGGATAGAGGCTTATGATGGGCCCTTAAATGGTTTTAGCTTTCTACAATAAATACATGTATGTTGGTTTATGATTTATTTTACAGTTTGTTTTTAATGTTTGACCCTTTAATTGCATATTAACCTTTCCGGTTTCTTACTCCATTGTTCCCATCATCTGTGAAGCAATTCTGAATAAATTCCTTTCTTCTAAATAGAATCCAGCCAATTCACTTGTTATACATTGCAAACCCAGGTTTTCTGCTTGGTCTACACTGAACAGCTACAGTCAGTTGGGGGGTGGGGTTTGTAGGATCCTCCAGAAGAGTTCAGGGAAAGTGTTGCCAAAGCAGATCTTCTCCTGCTGTCCCCTGTCTCAAGCAGCCTGCCCTTTGTCCTGAAACCCCACTGAAGAGACTTGTATGCAAAATGCACCACAGGATAGGATGCTATAGCCACAAGGGCAATCAATTAAATTAGCTGTTTCCCTTGTTCCGTTTCTGGCTTGGGTCAGCAGAACATGGAGAAAGTGACAATTTTACTTAATTCTCTGCTGCAACTGCAGCACCCCATCCTATGACACATTTTGCTTGTGAGGCAATTCTGATTCTCATAGAGGAAATCAGACATAAACAGCAAACTGCTTAGGGAAGGGGAAAATGGGATGTGCGCATACTTTCAGTGAACTCTTCTAGTGGATCCAACCCTAGGTCTCTGATGAATGTACTTGTGCAATAGCTTACTGTTCCAGCACATATTAGTTGCAATCCTATCTAGCATTTTTAATATATGCTTGAAACACTGAGGTATTCACCTAACTCCTTATGGTTGGATCCTGTGAATGGAGCAAGTTTTTGGGAATAATTTTTGCCATGTTCTCTCGCCCTACTTCAATACCCTAGGCTTTCCTTAAAAACGTTTCCTATGGATGGGAGAGGATGTCTATCAAGAATAATATGGGTTGTGGCATGGAGGACTGTATCCAGAAAAGGAGTTAACAAAAATAGCCTTTCCTCTTGTGTGGCTCACAAAGGCATGCTTGAAAAAAAGGGGGGAATTCTCCCATGTAGCTGCCCCCCACACCCACACACACGTGCACATCCTACATTGTTTCTGAAAGTCAACCAACCCTCATGAAAATGTTTGGGGAAGGCTTAGGGGCTTGCTGTGAGAAAGGGCAGCAGAGAAAATAACTTCCACAAGTGTATTCACTTTATAGAACGGGGTAGCCTAACTGTGGCTGAGGAGCTGCATGTGACTCTTTCACATATATTGTGTGGCTCTCAAAGCCCCCACCACCCTATTGACTGGCTCGGAGAAGGCATTTCTCTCTTTAAATCACTTCTCCAAGCCAGCCAGCAGCTTGGAGAATATATTTAAAGTTAAAGATGCTTTATTTCCACCTCTCCCTCAATCTAGTTTGTTTCCTTCCTTCCTTCCTTCCTTCCTTCCTTCCTTCCTTCCTTCCTTCCTTCCTTCCTTCCTTCCTTCCTTCCTTCCTTCCTTCCTTCCTTCCTTCCTTCCTTCCTTCCTTCCTTCCTTCCTTCCTTCCTTCCTTCTTCTGACATTTATTCTATGTGGCTCTCACATTAAGCAAGTTTGGCCACTCCTGTTATAGAAGTATAGGATCCAACCAACAATGTGTGAACAGAATCTGAACTAATTCTTTGTAGTAGAACAAAGTAGGAGTCAAGTTGAACCTTTAAGACCAACAAAGTTTTATTCAGAATGTAAGCTTTTGTGTGCTCCAAGCACACTTCATCAGACGAGGAATCAGGTACAGTGAGCAGAGCAACATATAGCTGGTAGGCAGTGGTTTAGAATGCAAAATGGTACAACTACTTTCTTAGAGGAAAATATGTGTAACTTCAAGTGAAGCTCTTAACTCATCCCTCACAAACAATTATAAGTCTTCTCTCATATTCTCTCTCCTCCCACCAATTTGAAGGAAGAATATGAGTGCAGAATTTTCAGTCATGTTGCTGATCAGAGGCACATTATTTTCAGTGGTGACTTTGTAAGTAATGTGCCCAGAATAACATATGCTGCCCTTCCACTTACATCTGTATTTATACAGATACATAATATTGCTATTATGGATGTTCTCCCAAAGGCAAAAATAAAGACCAAATTTACTTGTTTTTGCAGCATTATATATCACTCCCCAATAGGTTTATTTATTCAGGTGTCCCCATACCTGTGATTTATGCACAGAGCTGTGCTATAGCTATTTAACATCTGCAAACTGGAAGTTATAAACCAAGCTATTTTTTAAGGAAAGAAAAAAGGTCCCAAAGTATTTTCCTTTAAAAGAAAAACAAGATTTGCTCCTATACTTCTATTGGGTGGGTTAAAAATTAATGTATAAACAAATAAGAATAGGAAAGTGGCTTTGTTGTGAGGGTGATATGGGTTATTGAGCTTACTATCTATACCAGCATTCTTGAAGAAACTTGAGAGTTGGAAAACCAGTAAAAGATGGTGAAGAACCGTAACAGACATAGTTCTAAGGATCCATGCCAGGACTCTACAGACCTAAAATTAAACAGGCATAGGGTTGTGGTGGGAGTTATCAAAATGGGATTGTGACTCTGTTCCTGTCAAAAATACCACCCTAGGGCTGCTATTCCCATGTTTGGGGAAAGGGACAGTTATCTGTACTGTGCCTGTCTCCCCCCCGCCCTCTTCCTGCAAGTTAAAGCTGCACAGAGCAGCCATTTCTGATAAGGGAAACTGCATGGGTGTGGCTTTGGGTGGAGGTGGGGGTGGATCTCCCAGCGTTACAACCCAGTCCAGTTGAGATTAGAGGCCTTTGGTAATTCAGTTTCATATCTTGGAATCCAAACATGGATTATTTATTTATTACTTACTTGGCTAGTTATTTATTTTAAACATTTTCGTGCTTCCTTTCTTCAAGGTAGTGAGCAATCCAAAACATTAAAGCAAGCTTTGGAAATTCATAATATAATAGTAATTAATAACAGGGACTATGAGGAGCATATTGCAAAAAACATAAAGACCAACAATAAAAAATTTCTTCAAATATAATAGAAGCAGGAAACCAACCAGAGAGGCAGTGGGGCCCTTGGATGTTCATGGGGTAAAAGGATTACTGAAGGAGGATAGGACAATGGCTGAGAAGCTGAATGCATTTTTTGCCTCTGTCTTCACTGTGGAAGATGAGAACTTTTTGCCCGCTCCAGAACCACTAATTTTGGAAGGGGTGTTGAAAGACCTGAGTCAGATTGAGGTGCCAAAAGAGGAGGTCCTACAACTGATAGATGAATTAAAAACTAATAAGTCACCAGGTCCGGATGGCATACATCCAAGAGTTCTGAAAGAACTCAAAGTTGAACTTGTGGATCTTCTAACAAAAATCTGTCATCTTTCATTGAAATCTGCCTCCGTTCCTGAGGACTGGAAGGTAGCAAATGTCGCCCCCATCTTTAAAAGGGGTTCCAGAGGAGATTCGGGAAATTACAGGCCAGTCAGTCTGACTTCAATACCAGGAAAGTTGGTAGAAACCATTATCAAGAACAGAATGAGTAGGCACATTGATGAACACGGGTTATTGAGGAAGACTCAACATGGGTTCTGTAAGGGAAGATCTTGCCTCACTAACTTGTTACATTTCTTTGAGGGGGTGAACAAACATGTGGACAAAGGAGACCCGATAGATGTTGTTTACCTTGACTTCCAGAAAGCTTTTGATAAAGTTCCTCATCAAAGGCTCCTTAGAAAGCTTGAGAGTCATGGGGTAAAAGGACAGGTCCTCTTGTGGATCAAAAACTGGCTGAGTAATAGGAAGCAGAGAGTGAGTATAAATGGGCAGTCTTCGCAGTGGAGGACGGTAAGCAGTGGGGTGCCGCAGGGCTCGGTACTGGGTCCCATTCTCTTTAACTTGTTCATAAATGATTTAGAGTTGGGAGTGAGCAGTGAAGTGGCCAAGTTTGCGGATGACACTAAATTGTTCAGGGTGGTGAGAACCAGAGAGGATTGTGAGGAACTCCAAAGGGATCTGTTGAGGCTGGGTGAATGGGCGTCAACGTGGCAGATGTGGTTCAATGTGGCCAAGTGCAAAGTAATGCACATTGGGGCCAAGAATCCCAGCTACAAATACAAGTTGATGGGGTGTGAACTGGCAGAGACTGACCAAGAGAGAGATCTTGGGGTCGTGGTAACTCACTGAAAATGTCAAGACAGTGTGCGTTTGCAATAAAAAAGGCCAATGCCATGCTGGGAATTATTAGGAAGGGAATTGAAAACAAATCAGCCAGTATCATAATGCCCCTGTATAAATCGATGATGCGGTCTCATTTGGAATACTGTGTGCAATTCTGGTCGCCGCACCTCAAAAAGGATATTATAGCATTGGAGAAAGTCCAGAGAAGGGCAACTAGAATGATTAAAGGGCTGGAGCACTTTCCCTATGAAGAGCGTCTCCAGCAGCAATCGGCTACAGCTCAGTATTGCTGCTGGAGACACTCTGCATCCCTCTTTTTTGAAAATTGTGTAAAAAATCTATATAATTGAATCAATATTGGTTCCAGGTCTGATGAAGACTGGAAAGAAACAAGTACTTAATCGATTGGCTTGTCACCACACTACTTTGGGACTTGAATATACATGTTTTGGACATTTGGACTGATTTCTATATACTTCGTAGTAAATTGGTCACTTGCTTGCATTTTTTGTTTTGTCAGACCAGGGACTTGGCATCCCTATCCCCTGGCCAGTGCTGCTGCATGCATGTTGCCACCTGTGCTCCTAGTCTTTGCTTTTTGGCTTCAGCTGCCCTCCCTGCCAAAAAATTTATTCATGTATTTACTTCATTTATAATCATCCTTTGTTGCTGTTCACAGAACTGTATAATACAAAGCAGAGAAAGAAAACTGGATTACAAAATTAGAAAACAAGGGTATAAAAAAGATATATATATCCTCCAAGAGCTTACAGGGCTCTTCTTACAGGGCCTACTGTAAGCTTTTGGAGGATTGGCTACATCAGGGTTGTGTGGCCTAATATGCAAAGGAGTTCTTGCTACAAAAAATATATATATACAAGAAACCCATATATAGTAAACAGTGCCATATATAGTAAACAATGTTTCCCCCCTGCAGATTTAACTGTAACCTTATTCCCTTTATACAAATGCCTTCCTGAACAATTCTGTTTTGCATTTTGCAAAATGATAAAAACATGAGATCGTTTCTGATCTCCTGGTCAGACCATCCTCCCAAATGGCAGCCACAACAGAGGATGCACATGTATGAGCAGCTTTTGATCTTACCCATCTTTAGGTTGCCACCTTCAGAAGTCTTCACTCAGATCAGTGAAGTTGTCACAGCACAGCATATTGGAAGACATGGCCCTGCAGATATGTGGGTCTTAGGCCATGAAGAACTAGGATATCAACAATGGTTTGGGGCTTGCACATGGCTGGTACTAATGCATTGGTTTTTCTCTGTCTTCCTAGCTGTACATTGTTCCTGGGAACTGTCAAGTGGATGTTTGTGAGGGGTTCCTATGTGAAAGTTGATTCCCGGAATTGTGGGGGGCCTGATTAGGATTATTGAATTATATTTCTTTACTTGGGAACCACCCTGAGACTCCCAGCTGCAATATCTTCTTACAAGTGCAAATTGGAGTATTAAATATTATAAAGCAGGGAAATTATTTAAATTAGGAGAAATCAAAAAGACTTAAAGCACTGATGTCTCTTGAAAAAGAAATTGATTCCCCCCTCCAGATATTCATGAAAGAGAAAGTCATGAAACATGTCAGAGAAAAGATCTAATGACAGGGAAACAGATGTTAGTTCGATCCTCCACTTGACATATTAGCTTTTCCTTTAAAGATGTATGATTAAAAAAAGGTATAATAAGACTAGAGTAAGACAAGATTGCTGAAGGAATACTTAACTACAGCTTTTCAATAGGAGATACAGCAAAAGCAATGTTGTTCTTTGATAGCACCAAAAGAAGAAAAACGGGCTGTTTCCTTCCAGGATCACCATTTTCTTGATGAAGATTGCAGTCACCAGAGAAGAAGTGTCTGATACATTTTGACAAAGCAACATAAAATACTTTCTGGGGCAGAGCTGTCAAACACAGATAGAGGGGGAGAGAGGCAAATTGATTTTCTTTGGGGAACAGGGGGATTGGGAAAATAAAGCTGAAGGAAATGTCTGTCATGAACCACCAAATGTGCTGAAAAGATTGCTTAGTATTTAAGTAAATGTCAGCTAAACCTCTCCTGCTTCTACCACCATACAGGCCATTCAGCAATCAGATGCCAATATACTTGGTGCGCTGTGGAAAAGCTGTTTGTTGTCAGGGTGGCAGTGGTTACAGCTTTATTTGATGCTGATTTATGTACAAACAACAGAGGCAACCTTTTTGTAATGACTTCTGTTATCACAGATGAGCATGGAAAAGTGACGATCATAAGTCCCCCTCTTCCCTGTTCTGCAAAGTGACAGTTTTGCACATAACAGAAAATTATGTGGCTGAAGCAAGGAAATGGATTGCTTCCTATTCCCCAGGACTGGTAAACAACATCTGCATGGCATTAATTTTAGAGTGTCTCTTGAGTATTGAGTCTTTGTCCCTAGCATGATAGAAGGGGTTTAACTTTGGATCTCCTTTCCCTTCATCACCACTCCTGATGGCAACCTTGTAAACATTTCACATGTAAGCCAATGATAGCCATTGTGTTGATGGAAGAAAGAGAGCCATCTGGGAAGCAGACTATCCCATGAACTGCCCCATAATCACTGCTCACTCATCTGCAGCTTGTAGGGATGTGCACTAGGAAAAATTTGGTACTATTCAGATTTGGAGTTATTCGGGGTTAAAGGTGTTTGGGGTTGCCATATATCCCTGAATACCAGGTTCAATTATGCAAGCTTGTTCGGGAGATATCTGGGAATTCCAAATATATGGCTCCATTAAACCCTATGGGCCAGTAAAGTCAATGGCAAAATTTATTAGGGTATAATCTGGGGCCTTGGGGGGAGGAGATTTGAGGGAAAAGTACCAAAATTGCAATGTAGCTGCAGGAGCCTCTTCTTGAAAGAACCCCCAAGTTCCAAAAAGATTGGAGCAGGGGGTCCAACTCTGTGGGCCCCCAAAGAGATTGCTGCATTCTACATTGTTTCCTATGATAGAAGGAAAGTGTCAATTTCCCCATGGAATCTACAGTGGGCTGAGGGGAGGGGGTTTGCAGGAGAGGGCCCAAATTTGCAGTGTAACTACAGGAGCCTCTCCCCTCTGCCATCCTACTAGTGACCAGCCCAGTGAAACAACCTTACCAACTACTGCCCAGCAGCTGAACCCAGTGCCCTTCTGGCTAATGCCAGCTCAACAGGACTTGGACTCCTATATCAAAAGATAAGCGGACACAAATCTGAAATCAAGATTATTTATGCATCTTTAATCAGCTGATCCTGGCAACTAATCCACCCTTACCGGCATGTAATATTTTAGGAAATCTGATTCACTGTGTGAACTTGGGCATGTGATTTTTTTTTTATTGCAATGTATCTGACAAAGTGTGCTTTCACACAAAAGCTTATACTTTAAATAAAAATGTATTGGTCTTGGAAAGCCATAAGAGGCAATAGAAGGAATGGGAGCAACTTCTTTGGATGCCTGGGGGGGCTGTACGGTTGTGCCACTGGGCTGGTCACTAGTAGGTTGGCCCAGGGTTGTGCTGCTTGGCACTAGTGCATTCAGTACACTGGTTCTTTGCAGAAAGCACCCCCCCCCCCATTTATAATCAGAGAGATTTTCAGATTTGATCTGAGGTCCTGTGTGTGGCACTGTCACTGCCACAGTGGCACTTGTTCTGCTGGGCACATAGCACTGTTATGCTCCTTGCAAACAAGCATCCTCACCACAGTTGATTTTCTACTGCAGAGATTCTCTAGGCGTATCTGACTGCAGCCTGTGTTTGCTAGTTTTTCCTATCATAGGAAACAATGAGGGCAACCTCTTTGGGGGCCCATGGAACTGGACCCCCTGGTCCAATCTTTTTGGAACTTGGTGGTTCTTTGGGGAAGAGGTTCCTGCAGCTACACTGCAAATTTGGTGCCTCTCCCTCAAACCCCCTCTCCCCAGCCCCTAGATTATACCCTATAATCGGGGTTGTATTCTGTTTGGCCGAACCAAATGCATACCCCTAGTAGCCTGTTCAGTCTCTGTTTTAATAGTCCTATATGGAATAAAGAGGTGGTAACTTAGCTTCAATGAGCCCTGTGGCGCAGAGTGGTAAAGCTGCAGTACTGCAGTCGGAGCCCTCTGCTCATGACCTGAGTTTGATCCCAGCGGAAGCTGTTTCAGGTAGCTGGCTCAAGGTTGACTCAACCTTCCATCCTTCTAAGGTCGGTAAAATGAGTACCCAGCTTGCTGGGGGGAAAGTGTAGATGACTGGGGAAGGCAATGGCAAACCACCCCATAAAAAGTCTGCTGTGAAAATGTTGTGAAAGCAATGTCACCCCAGAGTCAAAAATGACTGGTACTTGCACAGGGGACTACCTTTACTTTTTACCTTAACTTAGCTTCTACATAACCTTGCGAGTTTGAAACAACATGGTAAAAATTGTTAAGCCAGTGTATTCCTTCCCCCAAAATTAAAGAGAAAGACTCTCAGCCTTTCATTTTCTGGGACAAACAGAATGTAAATCATCTGCATTTAAATATCTTCCTTCTCAGAAACACTGGTCTCTTTGAGAAGCTTTATCTCTCTGCTTTTCTTGGTAATGAGTGATATGATAGGTCTAGATAGAATCTGTCATTTGCTTTTTTGGATTTATAAATTTATTTAATTTATTTGTTGTTCACTATAATATATCTAATAAACAATATAAGGTTTGTGGGGGAACTACCTAAAATTTTTGCAGGTAATTAAAATTAAAACCTTAAAAGAGGGGACCTGTCAGTACTTGCAGGGAGGGGGAGCATCATCCCTCTGAACTGATCATCCTCTCCAACCTATTTCAATTTTTTTTCTCCTTTCATCCTCATCATAGTCCCCATAGCTTCACTACTTTCCATGGTTCCTTCTCTCTCTTTCACCTGTTTTAGCCTCCCCAACTGCCATTTTATCTCCCATTCTTCCTTTATTTTTTCTGTTTTTCCTGCTTTCTGGACTCCCTTTGATCCCCTTTAACTTCTTTTGATCATTTTTTCTTTCCTCTCATCCAGTCTTTGTTCTTGCCTTACCTTATGTGCATGCCTGGTCCTTTCTCCCATTCACCAGCACTGCTGAAGTCAAGCTGCACCCATTTTGGACTACCAGGGTTGTCTATGCAATCCAAAATGGCTGCTGGGGTCTCATGAGGAAATCCTGTGGCATCTCAGCATTTTAATTTTAAAAAAACCTTTATTGTTTTATTGTTTTTTAACAATTTAATATATAATAATTGATTGATAATTTAATATTTTGGCAAATCCTGGGATTTTCCTTAAGCTTATAGAAAGACCTGCCACTTCTGTACTTGGTCCTAATCTATGGATTTAACAAGCTGCATGTACAGCCATTTATAACATTACCTTTTAATAGGGTTGCCAAGTCCAATTAAAGAAAAATCTGGGGACTTTGGAGGCGGAGCCAGGAGACTTTGGGGGTGGAGCCAGGAACAAGGATGTGACAAGCATAATTGAACTCCAAGGAAGTTCTGGCCATCACATATAAAGGGACAGCATGCCTTTTTAAATGCCTTTCTTCCATAGGAAATAATTAAGGATAGGGGCACCATCTTTTGGGGCTCATAGAATTGGACCCTCTGGTCCAATCGTTTTGAGACTTGGGGGTATTTTGGGGAGAGGCACTAGATGCTATACTAAAAATCTGGTGCCTCCACCTCAAAAAATAGCCCCCCCAGAGCCCCCAATACCCACGGATCAATTCCCTATTATTCCCTATGGGAATCGTTCTCCATAGGGAATAATAGAGTGCCTAGTAGACATTTCCCTCCCCCCCCACGTTTTCTAAAGGGGGGGCCTCCATACCAGGGAATCCCCCCTCCCTGCCCCCTCCCTCTCTCTCACACACACACACAAACACTTACCGTACTTGGTCTTCTTCCAGCAGAATGTGCTTGCTGGGAAAACGAAAGCAAGGCTCCACAGGAAAAGAAAGGGAGGGGCCATTCTCCATGGAAACTGTTACTTTCCCATGAAGCTCTTTCTGTTTCCTGTGCAGCTTTAAAGGGACACATTTTAAAACGGATCAGAAGGTCTATAGCATGATGCCTAAAAGTATGTTCTCTCCCCCCCCGCCCCCAGATTTTTTGAGAGTGGGGGAGGAGGATGCAATTTCAGGGGTCCCCCGCCAGGGCGGGGGGGTTGGGAAGCCTACCTTTTAAGAAAAGGCTGTTCCAACAATATGGCCTACATGGCATAGGCAGTTGTTTTGCTTCTTTAGAGGGTGGCTCTGATGAGCAAAGCTGCCTCAGTGGAGCACACTGAGACATGTGTTCCTGTAGATAAGTGTGTTCCAGGCCTTGAACAGCCAGCACTTTAAATAAACCAGAGGGGAGTAGACAAACTTCAGTACACCCACAGAGAGGCATGAGGGGCATATGGATTTCATACCCTCTTTGCACCAGTTCTGACATCTCCCGTCTCTGTTGTAGGAATGTTTGAGTTTCTTTCAGTCCTTTTCAAGAGGTAGCAAGAAATTCTGTGCTCAGTCCGTAATGTTCATTTACTACATAAATATCCTCTACACCAACTGCAGCATGGTTTGACAAGCAGAAATGATGGTATGTGATTGAAAGCCAGGCCCTCCTGGGAAAGCCCCAATGAGGATTCTCAACTTATTCCTCATTAGTCCTGAGCAGGTCTGCTCATGAATCCTGTCACTGTGGCAATAAAAGATTTTCTCCTTGCATTGCTGTCAGTAGGAAAATGAATTGTGTGTGCATTGAAATTCATGAAGGCAGACTATTGCAATTAATTTTCTTAAAATCTCTCTTTATATATTTAGTTAGGAGACAGAAAGGATGGGAGTGGGAGAGGCTTTTTAGCAGTTATGCCTTGGAAAGCGCATTCTTGTGCCGTATTCATTTTCTGAGATGAAAAAATGTCTAAAATATGCATCCCCCAGAAAACCCAATTTATTTTGAATTTTTAAAATAACAAGAAACTTGGGAAGGCAGCAGTATAATTTACTGTTAATATCCCCCTTCTAATTTGCTTAACATGTATAAAAACATGGATAACTTTAAAATGTAGTAAGCATGAATCATTTATTAGAATGATAGACCTGTGCATCTTCCCTGTTCTAGTGATCAATCAGCTGCTCACTTTAGATGAACCTACGAACCTGCCTTGCTCCAAGACAGAACATTTGTATATCTAGCTCAGTATTGTCTATGGTGATTAGCAATGGTTCTCCAAAGCCTCAGGCAGAGATCTTTCCTATCACAGCTAGTTGAAGTTCATTTAATCACAGATGCTAGAAATTGAACCCTTGATCCTCTGCATGCAAAGTATGTGCACGACTAATCAACCATAACTCCTCTCCATACATCAGGGTTCAGATACATTTTCTAGATATGGAAATGATGGGAAATGTTGTTCTGATATTATGTAACTAGAATGATCTCTAATTTGCAGAGATGAGTTGCTGATTATCAGAAATGTTTATGTGTGTCATGTTAGCCCACGCTGTCATACAACTGAGGGCACTCGGGGTGTTTTGAAATGAAAACATGGACTCCCATGAGTAGCCTTTTGGTTCCCCAGGCTCAAAAATGCCCCTCCCACAAAAGATATCCATCTTCTTCAGATGTGCATCTCCTTTTCTCCATTGGTTTTGAAAATGGCAACTCAAGGAAGCTTGTGCGTATACATCATGCACATGTATCTTGGAGTGGCTGTGTGTCATCCCTCTGAGATATTTGATGACAGCTTTATGAACATGCATTTTTTTCACCCTGTGTATGCATTCTTAAATTATTAATTCCAAATATTCTAGTTTAATGGTGGTGGCAGTGGCAACAGCGAGAGAGAGGAATCCAAATGAATGTGCAGTGCATGCAGCATTTTGGTCATGCTAGTCCTCCACCAGCCCTTTAATGATAGATTTGTGTAGGTATGTCATTGGAAACCCATTCACTGTGATCATCCTCAGATGCCATTTTGTCTGACATACCCCTATTAATAGTTATTGGCCCTCCTTCTAGTGTTGTGTATGTGTTTTTAATTGAATTTTATATTTTAACAGTATCTTAATTGGCCACTGTGCGACACAGAGTGTTGGACTGGATGGGCCATTGGCCTGATCTAACATGACTTCTCTTATGTTCCTAATTGTTTAAATGTTTTAATGTTTGCTGCCTTGTGGAACTTGATTGGGTGGAGAAGTGACATAAAAATGTTCTAAATACACAAAATAAATAATCAATAATCTGCTAATTCATGAGGATTGTTAAACATATTTGCTGTTCCCCTATTATGCCTTAAACATGGAGCTGCTGAGCGTAATTTTTAAAGGCAATCTTTTTATGAGCAGTGTAAACTGTTGTCCTAAAACTAGGTTTACTTTGCTAGATCTTCAAGGATGGATGAGAGGGGGCAGGAGATCTCTTGTTGCCTACTGCTACTCTAATGGTCACTGAGAGAAAAACAATAAGATCACTGTTGGCACAAAGGCATCCTATCACTTACAGGAGAAACCCAGCAGTGATGTCACTTTATAATTTTTATTTTTTTAATATATATTTTTTTATTTTTAGTTTATTTTATTTTTAATTTTTAATGGTTTTTCTATAGAGCACAATGAATATAACAAAAGAAAAAGAACCCACCATCAAAAACAAACAAACAAAAAATCATCATTACATATAAAATTGAGGAGAATAAGAGGGAAGGGGATGGTAGGACATATCCTATTGAAACATTATTAGATTACAGTTATGATAAATAAAGCAAGACAAAAAACATAACAACTATTAATAAGGAGCACTCAGTAGAAACATAAACTGTATCTTACATCGCCAGGAAAATATGGTTTAATAAAGCAAAAAAAATTCATAGACCTTATGTTTGTTGAAGGAGTTTATATAAACCTGATCATTGTCAGTTTTTTCTAAAATTGGGAACCACTTAGTGACAAAATGTTGATATGCCAAATATGGATCAGTGTGGTTCAGCCCTGAAGAGATCTTGTTCATGGTAAGATGGTTCCAAATTTTTCTGAGTCAGATCTCAATGGAAGGGACTTTAGGATTCTTGAAGTGTAGTGTCATCACTTTTGGATTTTTCCCAGAGTGATGCAATGTCACACTGATGGAATCTCCCTATGTCCCTGCCCCCCCCCTCCTGTCTCCCACAGGTTCCCTGCTGCTGGCTGGCACTGCTAGGTGAGACAAAAATACAAACTCAGCTCATTTGAAATAATTGATTTCACCAAAATTCACACGTGCATTTTATTGCTCACTTTTGCTTTTCCTTTCACTAGTGCTGAATGTTCTTTTATGTTCCAATTTCTCTTGTGAAACTTGCACTGGCAGGTCCTCTAAGTTCTGGTTTGTGTGTTTGGGTTGTTGCTGTTGTGTGCGTGTGTGTATTTGATTAGGCCTTTTATTTCCTTATGTAGCCTGAACATTATTCACAATATAACCAGCTTGTGTTTGCATGAGCTCTGGTAGCACAAACTTCTTTCAGAATGCTAACTTCTCTATATTTTGCTGTACCCTTGCCTCCAATTAGGGGGGTTCTGCCCTTTGTGATATGCTACACATAATTTCCATGCACAGATAAAAGCAGCTTCCCAGCTCAGTCCATGTATTCTGAATGAGATACACATTGTGAATTGGTGAAGTGTGCATGCAGGTGTTATGCTATTCTAGTTAGTGAATCTGAAACATGTGAAATGATTGTTATTCTGTTTAGGGGTTGCATAAGTGATGGTTTTGTTTGAAGAGTGACTGTAGGGACTGCAAATAACACATGATAGCCTGTTTTTTGTTTTATTTTTTAAAGTGGTCTCACTGGCCTTTTTGAGGACATGAAAGGAAAAAAAAAACCCACACTGCGGGAAAACATTTTTCAGTTAATTTGTTTTGGTGATGCCATTTATTGGTTTTATTTTTAAAATTGTGTGTGATTTTTAAATGTTTTAAAGATGTTATAAACCACCTTTCACTTGTGGAGAGGTGCGAAATAAATACTCTTCATGAAAGGTCAACCAGCCATTCCTCATTTAAATCTTCATGCTATTCACCGGAGAGAGACAGATTTGTTATATATTATTGGCTGAATGACTCTTCTTCATTAACCCATTCTGCTCATGAAATCATTCATGCAGCACCTCCAGAGAAGAAAAAGCTTGGAACTTAGTGGCTATGTCTAATGTACACACATATAAGAACAAAGTTTGAGTCCAGTGGCACCTTTAAGACCAGTACAGTTTTATTCAACTTTTCGTGTGCAGGCACACTTCTTTAGAAACAATGAAACCAAATTTCCTCAACCATCACATATAGGAAGAGAGGGGGGTGTTTAATTGACAGGAACAGACAATTAGAGTCAAGACAAAACAAAAATGGGAATTACCAGTGTAAGCAGTAAGTTATCATACAGCGTAATGAAGATGTTTAATAGATTCAAGAATCAAACAGAATAAGCTTAGTTTATATGATAACCATTTGTTGGGGTTTTAATTCTGGGGCAAAACGGTGAAGGTAATAAATATGTCAAAATTTGAGATTGATGTATCTTTAATTGTGGAATGCTGAGAGTAATTAATTGAGACCCTGCCATTCATCTCCTCTCAGGCATGGAGGCAACTTTACAGAATCTTCTTCTTTGAAGTGGGGCAATTGGCTGTACAGATTTACTTCCCCTGTCCCCAGACCAGAAAAATACATTCTTCTATTAATTACATTACATTACAATTAGGTTTACAATAAACATCTTCATTATGCTATAGGATAATTTACTGCTCACTCTCTACCTATATGTATGGACTGGTAATTTCCAATTTTGTTTCTGTTTCCATCTTGACTCTAATTGGTCCTTCCTGGCAACTAAACCCTTCCCCCACTCTCTCTCTCTCTTTCTATAAGTAATGGTTGAGGAAATTCTGTTCCACTGTATCTTAGAAAGCATGTTTGCACACAAAAGCTTATACTTTAAATCAGAAGTATCAAGCCCAGGGCTTTAATCAGGCCAGGGGGGCTCTTTTCTCCATGCTCCTCCTCCTCCTATCCTTACTCTTTGAAGCCCCAAGGCTGATGAAGTTCCCTGCTCTTTCTGCTTTGTCTTTGCTAGCTGCAGCAGGAAACAAAGCTGAAAGATAAACATGGAATGGATTTTCCATTAAGGTCTCTGTGCCCAGATATATACAGCCCAGAGATCTAAATGGAAAATCCATTCCATATTTTCCTTGTGACTTTGTTTGTACTGCAAGGTGTTTCAATGGAGTGGAGATCAGTTTCACTTTCAACATTCCTATAGCCAGTGAATCTCATGCTTCCTGTAGCTGTGTCCTTGCAAATAAAAGGTTGATGCTTTGAGACAGCTTATCTTTGCTGAATAGACCTGACCTAGTGAGTATTGTGACCTGGGAACCCACAGCCAAAGGGGGATATTATAGTGAAGAGCTATTGCCAATCTTAGTAGACTCCAGGGAGGTGGGGGAACCTTGCTATGCCATTTTATAGTTTTCCCAGGCTCAGAAAATTTTATACTTTTTAATTTCTGCTGTGATCCTTGTGCTTTTTGATGTTTTATTTTAAAAACTGCATTGCCAAATCCCACTTTTCTCCCCTCCTTTCATGTTTTCTCAGGTTCAGAGTATTTTATATTTTTAGTTTCTGCTGTGATCATTGTGCTTTTTCTTAATGTTTTATTTTTTAAAATTGCATTGCCAAATCCCACTATTCCTCCACCTTTCCATGTTAAACAAAATATGTTTGCATTTTAAGTTAGAAAATAATATCTTTAATTGTATTTGCCTGTGTCCTTTACAAAGTTTGTATCTCACATTACATTTCAAGGCACACATGGCCTGGCCCCACAAAGTTCCATTTGTTTCAGATCTGGTCCTCGCAACAAATGAGTTTGACATCCCTGGTTTAAATAAAACTTTTGTTGGTTTTAAAAAGTGCTGCTGGACTCAAACTTTGTTCTGCTACTTCAGTTCACCACAGCTACCCACCTGAATCTATGTACATGCATATAACATGCACATTTTCAAGTTTTTAGAATCTTAAGACATCAGTTCAAAAGGATAAAGCTGTAATATATGATCTTCCACAGGGAAAAAAAATCAGTTAAGAAAGAGGGGGGACAATTTCTTCCATCTACTCTTGTACCTTCCTATCTTATTTCATCATGAGTCACACTCCATTAGTGTCCTAATGTTTCTGTCAATAAATGATGGATTTGCCAATGGTGGTTTAAGTTTAAAATTACTTGTGAAAACCTAATGAAGCCAGCAAATCAGGAATTATATATCAAAGAAATTGCCTGTGACAGTTAAAAACTACAGGGCCAAAGTAATTTCAAGGGTGGGATTTTCTTCATCTTCCCTCTTTTTTCTGTATTTCATGCAATGGGTAAAAATACAGGAGATTCTACAACAGTTGTGGGAGGGACTCACCGAGAGGAATTCTATATCCCCCGTCAGTATCAAGCATGGCACTGCTACTAATGAGCCTAGGGTTTTGTGCCACTGCTGCCGAGCCTGGCATGGCTGATGATATCTTGCCACTATAGCCGAGCCTAGCTTTGCTGCCAGTGTCCTCCATGACCACTGAAGAGAAGAAGAGACTGGATTTATACCCTGCCCTTCACTTGGAGTCTCAGAGCAGTTTACAATCTCCTTCCCTTCCTCTCCCCACAACAGACACACTGTGAGGTAGGTGGGGCTGAGAGAGCTTTTTGAGAACTGCTGTTGTGAGAACAGCTATGAGAGAACTGTGGCTTGTCCAAGGTCACCCAGCGGCTGAATGTGGAGGAGTGGGGAATCAAACCTAGTTCTCCCAGATAGGAGTCCATGCTCCTAACAACTATACCAAACTGTCAATGCCAGTGTGGCTGCTGGTATCTCTATAGCTGAATGTGGCTGCCAGCATCTTCTACCACTATGGCCGAGCTTAGATTGGCTGCCAGGGTCCTCCATGACTGGTCTAGCACAGTTGTTGGCATCCTCCTCCACCACCAGGCCCAGCTGCTAATGTCCTCTCCCTTTGACTTTGAGGCCAAGCTCACAGTGGCTGCCAAGATCTGCCACCAGACTAAGCTGAAGCAGCTCCTCATCTGGAAATTTATTGGGAGAGATTTAACACCCCCTTTATTTTTTAAATTTGATTTCAGGTTTTTCGCAAATTGGGGAAATGCCCCACGTTTGAAGAAAAATCTGTTTAGTCTCCATGTGGCCCTGTTCTGTGGGTTTAGCTCTCCGCATATGGGGGCCACTGGAGGGCATTAGAATGTAAGATGACTTGATAAGGTCTTTTCCATTTTGTCATGTTACAATATTAAATAATTATTTCTGTTTATAGCAGCATTGATGGATCTGCATATCCCTTCTACATTCTACATTGTCCTTCTAAAGAAAGCACACACAAAAACCAATTAAAGCAAAATAAATCTGAGTTACAACACAAACCACAGGCTATTCTTTGCTCCTTTATCATTCATGACAGATCTACCTTTTTTCTATAGTCTCAGCTCATTCTGGTGAATAATGAGGTAACTCATTACTTGTGGCAGAGGCCATTTCTGGATAACCTTGATCATAATTGACAATAGCTTAGTCCACCTGAATTGCCATCAAGGTCCATTAAATGCAGTTTCTTTGGTGTGATGCATGAGTTGTAGTAGCAAGTGGACATTGCAGTGAGAATATCTGACATTAGATGAATATAAGGGGTTTTTTTTAATGAAATGGATTCATTTTTACATTTCTGTATAGCATATGTCACCCTTATTTCATCATTGCAGAAATGACAGAACATAATGTTTTACATTCCTTATGTCCTACCAATGTCCACTGTACTTGTTAGTGAGTACTGCAGGCCTGCATGATTGGAAGCCTCATATATTCTGAAAAAGTAAAAACAAACAAACATCCTAATCAATGCCACTTCCTGCATCATATATTCTCCCATAATAAAGGGATCAACTGTGGTGCTTTACTACTCTCCTGCAGGCCTCATTTTGGGTAGGAGCTCACAGGAATAGAGCTCCAGAACCTCTACATTTTATTGTGCTCTTTTTATTCTTACCCTCCCCCCCCCAAAAAAAACTTGCTTCCAGGCTCCACTGTTCATACCCCCTGTGAGAATTTTGCTGAGCTCTAAGATTTGACAAACTTTCTAATATTTCCCCCTACAAAAATGGGGAAATAGCCAAAACATATAAAGCAGAGAGATGGAAATCATCATGCCCCTGTGGTCACTAGGCTTGCAAATTCCCAGGTCCCAGTGGGGGTTCTCCCGCTTTCCCAGGCTCCTTCCCGCTCCCAGTCAGCTGGCCAGTGGGGGGAAGCTCCGCCCCCCCAACCACCATGTGCCTTTCCATCTCCGGAAAGGCTTCCTCTTGGGATGGTATGTCTGTGTCTTTAAGGCTGAATGGGGGTAGGGAAAGCAGGAAAACAACATGGCTGCTCCCAGTGGCTGTGAAAACAGCCCAGACCCTCTGTTGGTTGCACAGTCTTTGCAGAGGTAGTTTGCATAGGAAAGGTAAACTTGAACCTTTGGTTGCTCTGTGTTACTTTGCAGAAGTTGGAAGTTCAGCAACTTGTGAGTAGGGATGTCAATCCCTCGCTTCAGAGTCATCAGAAATGGGGGGGAGGGAGGGAAATGTCTGCTGCGCACTTCATTATTCCCTATGGAGATCAATTCTCATAGGGTATAATGGAGACTTGATCTGGGGCTCTGGGGGGGCTGTTATTTGAGATAAAACAAACAGTGGCCTCTCTGAGGGAATGCCTGGGAGGGTGCGCAGACTTGGTTTGGGGGGGGGGGAGAATGGTCTATGAGCTGCCACACTGTCCCCCGCGTGGCTGGACAGGGGAGGGGAGTGCTGCCTATTCCCTCCCCATATTGGTGGGACATCTCTCCTTTGCCTTTGATGGTCTGCCCATCATTGGCTCTGTTCTCTGTTTGGGGGCGGGTTTGGGATGGCTATCAGCCTCTCTGGGGCCGCCTCTTCCCATCCCTGACTGTCATGAGCCAGGATTGGCCAATGGGGGGGGTGGGCTGGCCCTCCCCTCCAGCTGCCTCTGCCTCCCTTGTGTGCCTATGCCAGCAGCGTTGCCATGGTGACCATCTCCCTCACGGCAAGCTACGTCTCTCCCCTCCCCATGCTCCAGCGTGCCAAAGTCCTCAGGAAGTCTACTAGCGGCGCGGCAGCTATGCCATGGCCGGCCGCCACTTATATCTGGATTGGGCTGCCCATATCACTTAAACATTATATCTTCATGTTTTCTTCTTCTTCTTCCTTCATTCTTCTTTAAAGATTAAATAAAGATTCCAGATTGTTGCAGTTGGAAGTAGAGAAAGTGGCCTACATGTTGAGGTTTCAAAACATACCAGAAGAGAAGAATGAAGACTTACAGAAAATATTAAGTGAAGCCCTGGCTGAAATTCTACAGGTGACCACCCAGAGGATGGAGGATGAGTTTGACCAAGTCAGAAGGGTGCCATTGAGCTACACGAGAAGGAACAAACTTCCTAGTGAAGTACATTTGAGGGTGGCAAGAAAAAGATTAAAGATAACATTCTGAAACAAACGAGACAGACCCATGGTGATAGCTGGAAATACAGTAAAAATTTTAAGAGAGGTTCCTTGACCAGTGAGACAAAAAAGGAGAGAATACCAAGAGTTAACAGAATTTCTAAGAGAACATAAGAACATAAGAGAAGCCATGTTGGATCAGGCCAACGGCCCATCCAGTCCAACACTCTGTGTCACACAGTGGCAAAATTTTTTATATATACACACACACACTGTGGCTAATAGCCACTGATGGACCTCTGCTCCATATTTTTATCTAAACCCCTCTTGAAGGTGGCTATACTTGTGGCCGCCACCACCTCCTGTGGCAGTGAATTCCACATGTTAATCACCCTTCGGGTGAAGAATACTTCTTTTTATCCGTTTTAACCTGTCTGCTCAGCAATTTCATCGAATGCCCACGAGTTCTTGTATTGTGAGAAAGGGAGAAAAGTACTTCTTTCTCTACTTTCTCCATCCCATGCATTATCTTGTAAACCTCTATCATGTCACCCCGCAGTCAACATTTCTCCAACCTAAAGAGTCCCAAGCGTTTCAACCTTTCTTCATAGGGAAAGTGCTCCAGCCTTTTAATCATTCTAGTTGCCTTTCTCTGGACTTTCTCCAATGCTATAATATCCTTTTTGAGGTGCGGCGACCAGAACTGCACACAGTACTCCAAATGAGACTGCACCATCGATTTATACAGGGGTATTATGATACTGGCTGATTTGTTTTCAATTCCCTTCCTAATAATTCCCAGCATGGCGTTGGCCTTTTTTATTGCAAACGCACACTGTCTTGACATTTTCAGTGAGTTATCTACCACGACCCCAAGATCTCTCTCTTGGTCAGTCTCTGCCAGTTCACACCCCATCAACTTGTATTTGTAGCTGGGATTCTTGGCCCCAATGTGCATTACTTTGCACTTGGCCACATTGAACCACATCTGCTACCTGGAGGTCCTGGCCTTAAGTCTCCTGCCTAGCAGCCTAAATTTTTCCTCCAGGACCTCACGACTGCATTTCCCCACAACGTTGGTGCCAACATGCACCACGACCACAGGCTCCTCCCCAGCACTGTCTATCAGCCTATCTACTACACGCGTAATGTCCGCTACCTTCGCACCAGGCAGGCAAGTCACCATACGGTCAGTACGCGGTTTTGCCACCCAGCTGTCTACTTGCCTAAGGATCGAATCACGAACTACCAACCCCCCCCCTCTCCCCCTGCTCAGGGATGGTTCCTTGGCACGAAAGGATTCCCGCTCACCAACTGAAAAAGAGGTCCCTTCTGAGGGCGCATTCCCCTTATCCTCAGCACGGTGCCCTGTTCCCTCTCGACCCTCACGCTCTCTGGCAGCAACGGGGCTGCTACGTTCAGAGCGGGGCTCATCTAATACGCCCCCGAGAGTCTTCCCCAAGTGCCTAACTGACCGTCTCTGCTTCTCCAGGGCAGTCACCTCGGCCTCAAGGGTATGAACTCGTTCCCTGAGGACCAGGAGCTCCTTGCATCGAGCACACACCCAAGACTTCTGTCCTTTGGGCAGATTGTCATACATGTGACACTCAGTGCAAAACACTGGAAAGCCCCCAACCCCCTGCTGGCATTCTATCTATTATTCTTCTAGTCACCAAACCTGGTCTAGAATTGATATGTGTTGGTTTTCTACAAGCTTAATTAAAGACTTAAGAATTAAAGACTTAATTAAAGACGTAGTGGAAACAGAGATGAATCTAATGAATCTAATTCTTATGGAAGAAGTGGAGGTTAAATTAAGATATGCTAAACAAAATTTTTTTGAGCATACTAATAAACCAGGAAGACGGTTGGCATATAGGTTGAGAAAGGAGAAGGCTAAAAGACTAATTACAACATTGAGAGATGAGAACAATAAGGAGAAATCCCCAAAACAAGAAATACGACAAATTGTAGAACAATTTTATAAAAAATTATATGAAGACAAGCAAGTTGATAAAGCAAACCTAGAAGAGTACTTTAACCAAAACAATCTTAACAAGTTTACAGAAGAACAACAAAAAAATTTGAATGAACCTATAACAATAAGGGAACTTGGAGAGGCATTAACTGCTCAAAAGAATGGTAAGTCACCAGGACCAGATGGTTTACCAACTGAGTTTTATAAAGCCTATGAAAAATCCTTACTTTTACCATTCAAACATCGCTTTGAAAAGATACAGGAAGAAGGTCAAATTCCAAATTCATGGCAAGAGGCTACAATATCTCTGATTCCAAAAGAAAATAATGATCTTAAAAATATTAAAAATTATCGTCCAATTTCTCTTTTAAATGTGGATTATAAAATCTTTGCTGCAATATTGGCACAACAGTTGAAGAAAGTTTTGCAATTTACAATACATAATGACCAAGCAAGATTCTTGTCTAAAAAATATTTGAAAGACAATGTCGGAACAGTTTGTGATATTTTAGAATACTATGAAGCCCATCCAGAGAAACAATTGGCTTTAATCTGCCTAGATGCTGAGAAGGCCTTTGACAATCTTCGCTGGCAGTTCATGCTTCATCAGTTGAAAAGTATGGAATGTGGGGAACATTTTTTGAGACTAGTAGGAGCGATATACTCCCTACAAAAAGCTAAGGTGACAGTGAATGGCGAATTAACGGAAATAATTAATATACAAAAAGGTACAAGACAAGGCTGCCCACTGTCACCTCTACTTTTTATTTTATCACTAGAGATACTGAACAATCAAATAAGAGAAGACACAAGTATAAAGGGAGCCTTGATAAAAGATGAACAATACAAACTTAGAGCTTTTGCTGATAACTTAGTTTTTATATTAGAACATCCGATGGACTCTATAGACTTTCTTGTAAACAAGATTGAACAATTTGGTTGTTGGGCAGGACTAAAGATTAATTATTATAAAACAAAATTTCTTACCAAAAACATGACAGCAGAACAAATCCAGGTGTTTCAGCAAAAACCAGGATTTCTTTATGAAAAAAGAATCAAATATTTAGGGGTGGTGATTTCAAATAGATGCAGCAATCTGAAAGCAGACAACTATGATAAACTTCTTAAAGAAATTTGAAATGACCTGGAAAAATGGCATGATCTGAATTTATCCTTAATGGGAAGAATTGCCGTGATAAAAATGAATGTCTTACCAAGGCTACTATTTCTCTTTCAAACTATTCCAGTATTTTTAAATAATGGATTTTTTCAAGAGTTAAATAAGATGGTCGTTAAATATGTGTGGCAAGGTAAAAAATCCAGAATTAAATTAAAGACCTTGCAGGACTCCAAATTAAGAGCAGGTATGGGTCTCCCAGACTGGCAATTGTATTACAAAGCATCTGTATTGATGTGGATAAGAGACTGGATATTGTTGAAAGATAAGAGACAATTGTTATTAGAAGGACATGATCTGACTATGGGTTGGCATGTGTATTTGTGGTATCAAAGACTGGAAGGCCACTCTTATTTCAAGGACCATTGGTTTAGGAAATCTTTATACCAAACTTGGGTATGGTTGAAGCCTAAAGTTTACCTAAAAGTGCCAAGATGGGTTTTGCCAGTAGAAGCATTTACTCACCCAAATCTTGTAAAAGCAAGTCAGAATTATAGGTATGAGGACTTGTTGGGAAAAGAAAATCAATTGAAAACTGTAGAAGAACTGGAAAGTATGGATATCAAAATGAATTGGTGGATGAGAATGCAAGTTGAATCTAGATATGCCAAAGACAAGGTGTCAGGCTTTATGAGTGAACAATACCTATTTGACAAAATTCTTTTGGGTCCACAAGAAAAGCTAATCTCTAAACTGTACGCCTATTTACTCCAAATGAAGACACAAGATGAAGTTGTAAAGGATTGTATGGTCCAATGGGCAAAAAACTTTGGTTATAACATTAAACTAGAACAGTGGAAAAGATTGTGGAAATTTAATGTAAAACTAACTAGGTTGGTGACTTTCAAAGAAAACATATATAAGATTTCTACAGATGGTACTTGACTCCACAGAAATTGAGCAGGATTTATTCCAATATGTCTAACAAATGTTGGAAATGCACTAAACAAGTTGGGTCTTTTTACCATATGTGGTGGATGTGTGAAGTGGTGAAAGGGTATTGGAAAATGGTACATGAAATGTTGCAGAAGATTATGAAAACACAGATTCATTTCAAACCCGAACTTTTTTTATTAAACATATTTCCAGATGACTATTCTAAAGAAATGAGACATATGCCGGCACACTTCAATACAGCAGCTAGAATACTTTTGGCGCAGAAATGGAAATGTCAGAAAATTCCTTCGAAAATGGACTTGGTGGGGAAAGTTTTGGAGACTGCAGAACTCGACTTTCTATCCCAATTGTTAGTGGGGAAATCTAAAGAAAATGCGAGAAAAAATTGGATGTAATTTTATGTTTGGTTGGATTCACAAGACTCTTAATTTTCTCTGGTGTGATCTAATTTCTCTTTCTCTTGCCCTATGTTTATAACATAAAATTCAATTATAAGCGAACTTTAAATCCAATTAGGGGCAATTGAGGATATTCTAAAGGGGTGAGACACATGTTGACACACTTCAACACTGTAGCTGGAATGAAATCTTATGTTTGGTTGGACACTCAAGACTTTCAAGATTCTCTGGTGTGATATCATTTCTCTCTCTTTTTTCCTGTGTTTATAACACAATATGTACCTATAAGCGAACTTTTAAATCTAATATGGAAAAAGGGGAAGTTGTTAAATTTAACTAAAGATGTATATTATACATTTTTAAAATGGAACATATAGATATATATTGTCTAGTTTAAAATAATAATGAGAGAAAATACTGTTAAGAAAACATGGTAGAATTAGCTCTTTGATTTTGGAAAGTATTTGTAAAATAATATCAGAATGTAGGGTGTCTTTACCCTTCTCTTCTTTTCTGTTTCCTAATTCTCAACTTTTTGAAATGAATAAAAACTTTTGAAAATTGCAAAGTCCTCAGGAAGTCTACTAGCGGCGCGGCAGCTATGCCACGGCCGGCCGCCACTTATGTCTGGATTGGGCAGCCCATATCACTTAAACATTATATCTTCATGTTTTCTTCTTCTTCCTTCATTCTTCTTTCAATGATTAAATAATAAGATTTATACAATTAACTAGTTAATCTTAGCTCATTATATTAGCTTTACATTATATATTACAAATCAAGTTTGAGCTAAGTTATTCTACAAATAACATAATATAGCCCAGTCCTGGGAGACCTTAAAAATTAAGGACTGGAAGCCCACTTTCAAAGAGTTTAGAAAATAATATCTACAGGAAAATGGTATCAAAAGGAAGGCCAGTAACAGAAAGCTACCGAAAAGTGAAATAAAAAATGGAACCCCAGGAGAATTGTATCAAAGCAGTATTGTGAATGTAATGCATAATTTATTTCAGCAACATACCTCACAATATCTACCTGCTAAACATACATCAAAGTTATTGTTTCCATTTGTCCTTATTTTGATAGTTAATGTTTTTATTTCAGTATTGCAGTTATAATTTCTATATTTTATGTGTTTCCAGACTATGGAGTCACTTTGACACACTACATTTTGTATGGTTAATTACGTAGGGGATATTATTGATCCTAGATATCTCCCTTGTATATTTATTTCCCTATATTGCAAATATACAAAATATTGCTAAACATTGCATTTTATATTACATTGGAGACTATGTCAAATATATCTGACTAGATTTGTAGGCTTTTAAAAACTGTGATTTAACTGGGGTAAACTTGATTGGGGTGTGTGCAAAAATGTTGTTTTGGGGTTTGGATATATTAAACCCAAAAAATATTGATATTTCCTGATATTCCTGAATCCTAATACTGATATGGTATTCAGATTCCAGAAAAAGTTGGAAAACCTTTTTTTTTGCTCCATTATACCCTATAGGGATCATAGTGTTTAGTGGAGAATCAATCCAGGTTGAGTGAAGAAGGCATTTTAAAAGGCTATGGTCTCTGAATAGAAGCTGGATAATATTGGCTTTTATTCTGACTCAGCTATATCAGTAGCAGAAAAGACACTCTAATTTCTTTTCAGCTTAAACCCCACCCCCCCAAAATACCGGTAAGGCAGCCCTGGTAAGGTATTTTTTCAGGGTTTTTTGTTTGAGTAAACCAAACGCACACCCCAAAACTTGACCACAGCACCCAACTGGTGATGTATATTTTCAAGCATTTGATGGTTAAATAAAATATTGCCTTGTAGCTTTGTAAGAGATCTAGAATACCAAGCACTGATATCGGAAAATATCCTCAGCAATATAAAAGCATAAGAGACGCACAAGAAGATCTACTGCATCCCAATACTGATGAGTAGTTCTGTGAAATCAGAAAGTGTCTGTTTAAACACTATTGCAATTCATATACATTGTACAAAACACAATCAAGTGTATTATAAGATAATAGAGCTGTCCAGTAACCTTGGGAATCCAGCTTCCAACCCTTTGTGGGATGCTGATGACACCAGCACTGAGGGTGAAAAGCCTAGGGGTGATTCTGGATGCCTCACTTTAAATGGAGACCCATGTCACTAATGTTGCCAGATCAGCCTTTTATCATCACTGGCTGGTCAGGCAACTGGTTCCCTATCTCTCCTCCCTGACTTAGCTACTATGATACACACAATGTTCACTTCCAGACTGGATTACTGTAACTTGCTGTACATGGGGCTGCCTTTGAATCTGACTTGGAAACTGAAGTTAGTGCAAAATGTGGCAGCATGCTTGCTGACTGTGACATCTGTGCAGGCGCACATTCAGCCGGTGTGCCAGTTGCACTGGCTGCTGATTGAGTACCGGATCTGATTCAAAGCCCTATGCATCCAGGGACCAATGTATCTATGGGACTGTCTCTCCCCATATGTGCCCCAGTGAGCCTTGCATTCTGCAGACCAACACCTTTCAGTTCCCCAGCCCAAGAGATGTCCACCTAGCCTCAACCAGACCTGGGCCTCAGCCTGGTGGAACACATCCTTGAGATCGGGACTGTGCAGGATTTATTACAAGTCTGCAGGGCCTGTAAAACAGAGCTATTCTGCCAGGACTTCAGTTGTGGCAGTGGATGTCCAACCATTTCAGCCTCGCCTACCACCTTACTCAATAGTTTCTCAGTGCTCTAGAGATCTCCACGGAATTCTCCAACAAATTGGATGCCCATTGATCATGTAGTTACACCCATATAGGAGGCACTCTGAACTCCCACAAATTGGTCTGCAGGATATAAATAAAATAAATAAATAACTGATATTTGAATGAGTTAACAAGTATTTGGATGAAACAGAAAAGTCCAGCTCTCTTGACAGGCAGTAAATTAGGAATCTGTTAGTGAGATCTATACAGATAGCTGCTCATCTTTTTATTCCTAGTTTGTCTGGAAAAGGAGAGGGAAGGGTATGCTATGGGCATGGCACAAACAAAAGATATGATTGACCAGGGTTTGTATAGCACTGTAGTACATGCTTTTCTAGTTGAGAATCCCAAATCTAGAAGGTGTTCTGTATTTCTGGGTGAGGGCAAATGTGCCTTGTGTTCTTTCAATCCTGCCAACTTTGCATCTTTCTGGATGCTGCACATGATTTTCAATCTAATAGTGCTGAAACTGATCACACAGAAAGCAGCCTGCCCACCAGCCCTTAGGTGGCTCAGTTTTTCTGATGAATTTTGGTATTCTTGAACAAAGATATAGAGATGTGTCTAAGACTCATACCGATTTCACACTCAGTTTACCCCACTGTCACGTTCCTCTTCTTTGCACAGCGTCCTTCGGATTTCCCACTATCTGCTCTGGAGCTGCAGCAAACATCGCGTTTTTTGTGGGGCAAACGGAAACCAGTTTTTAGCAGTTTCCATTTGCCATGTGAAAACCACAATGTTTCCTGCAGCTCCGGAGCAGATAGTGGGAAATCTGAAGGACGCTGAGCGGAGAAGAGGAACGTGACAATGGGGTAAGCTGAGTGCAAAATTGGTCACAGCTTCAGTAGCTGTTTCCAATCAGAGGTGTCTAACTCATTTTTTATGAGGGCTGAACCTGACATAAATGTGACTTTGTTGGGCCAGGCCATGTGTGCCATAAAATATAATGCCAGGTACCAGAGATATAAACTTTATAAGGGACAGCTGGCAAGCTCCGAGTTGGTGTGTCCTCACTGCAAGATCCCATAGCTTGGGGGGATGCAGAGGAAAATCTGCATGGGCAGACTGGAGAGCCAGAGGTGCAGCACTGGGCAGGCACTTCTGTGCTGCCTAGAAGGGGACATCCCCCTTTCCCAGCCTGTTTCCACTGCCAATGCTGTTAGTCTTGAGTGTGTCACCCCCATGCAATGGCAGCCACCCCAGGCCAAAGGCTGCTGCATCATCTGATGGGGGAATGGGCATTGCATGCACAAGGCCACACATGTAGCATAGGCCCTAGGCTGCTCAGCGACCAGTATAACTAGAGATTGCCAGCTCTCCCACACATACACACATACATGAGGCAGCAGCTGCCTATGGCTGAAGGCCACCAGGTAGCCTGTGGGATAGACTGGTGCTCAACTAGCACAGATGAGGTTGTTCTGCCATGCTGAAGCCATAACTGGAGTGGCTCTGCCCACCATCCCCACCCCCAGCAGCCTCCTGTTCCCTCTTACACACCAGTTGCTCATGGGCTGGATAAGAGCTCTGGATGGTTCCAGCCCCTGGGCTTTATGTTTGACACCCTGTTATGATCTGATGTTGAACTGAAACGACTTAAAAAGTAAGAATATGGTTACTGTTTTGGCATTAATATATTGAGCACATCTCGTTCTCTAGAATAAGAGTTATCAGACTTGGCTGAAGTGGGTTAATCCCCTTCTGTGTTGTTTTGCCAACCTTAAATGCCTTCTTGGAGCTTATTGATCCCCTGTAGGAAATACACATAGCAGCTAGAAAGTAAGCTTTGGAAAGGGTTAAAAAAACCCCTGCAGTATCAGTGTGAATCATGGCTTCTATAGCTGCTAGAAACCATTTGGAAGAACCATTTGAAAATCTCATTTCATTTATCACAAATATTGGCTTACTTTACAAGCCTAGTGCAAGTGTTGCCAAAGTCCTGTACATGAAATCAACACTTATAATGTGTTTATTGTATAAATGCTGAGTGCTGGTATTAAAGCAATACCTTTGGTTACATGTGCTAGTTGCTATAACATTGTAAACCAGTTTTTAAACTATAAACTCTTCTATTTTAATGTAGCAACATTAAAAGGATTATGTTGAGGCTTCCCTTGACTTTAGTCACACAAAGTTCCACCTATTGGGTCAGTCCCAACTCTACCCATGGAAGTTTCTGCTATTGAACTTGACCAGTGAGAGACCCATGAGATTCACAGGGGAGGGAAATCCCACCCCTCTTTTGGCCCCTAGTTTCTCCACTCTTGCCTCCCCCCGATCACCACTTTATCCCTTCCCTCCTATCCACAGTCACCAATCCCCCCTTCTATCAGCTTGCAGCATAAGCCCTAGGCTGCTCAGTGACCAGTATAACTAGAGATTGCCATCACTCCCACACGTATACACTGGTGTACTCCACACACTTTCTGTACTCCAAGCCTCCAGTCAAGCTGGGGGTGCCTAGGTCAAGCCTCCCACCTTCTTCCCCTTCCAGATTTCTCTTCCTTGCTGCCCATGCTGCAGCTGTGTTTGTGGAACTGCTAGTGGTGATAAGTTTTGACAAGGAGTTACAGTTTAAGGTGTAGATTTTAAAGTGATGGTTTCACTATTTCTTCTATGCACATATAAGTCACCTTGGTAGGAGGAAAGGTAAGGAATAAATATTTTAAATCATTAAAATAAAGGCAGAGTTGAGCATGAATGCCCCCCAATAGATTACTCTTAATTTTCCACCCCCAAAGCATTTAAACCCCACCCAGATAAGAGACATATTGTCTCTTTTCCCTCTTTAAAAAAAAGAAAACTTCTCATTTTCTTATCATCTTGTGCTGAACAAATGCAGCAAGTTCTCCTTTTCTCTGGCCTCAGTGGGTTAAAGAGGCAAGACCCTAGCAATACAGGTATGAAGATAAACTGCTGTCTAGTCAGCAGTCAGGCAGCGCAAAGTAGGATTGCCAAGTCCAATTCCAGAAGTATCTGGGGACTTTGGGGGTGGAGTCAGGAGACTTTGGGGGTGGAGCCAGGAGACACTGGGATGGAGCCAGGAGCAAGGGTGTGACAAGCACAATTGAACTCCTTCCCTCCACCCTCCCCTTCTCCGATTCCACCCCAGAGGCGGAGCAGAGCGGGCGACGCCGCCGCGCTGCTGCCGCCTCTTCCCCGCCCCACCACAGCCGCTCCTCCGAGATGGGCCCAGCCTGAGCCCATCTCGGAGGAGCAGCCACGGAGCAGCCGAGGCGAAACCAGAGAAGGGGAGGGGAGGGTGGAAGCAGGCCAGGAGCACGGTGAGCCACGAGTCCAGGTCCTAGAAGAACCTAGGCTCATGGCCCGCCACGCTCCTGGCCCGCCCCCACCCCCCTGACTCCACTTCAGAGGCGGAGTGGAGCGGGCGATGCCGCCGCGCCGCCGCTGCCCCCTCCCCACCCCATCCCAGCTGCTTCTCCGAGATGGGCCCAGCCTGAGCCCATCTCGGAGGAGCAGGCACGGTGAAGCGGAGAAGAGGCGGCAGCAGCGTAGCGCAGCGGCGTCGCCCGCTCCGAGATGGGGCGGCTCGCCACGCTCCTTGGCGCCGTTTCCCCCTCCCCCCGCTTCTGTTTTTTTGGGGAGCGGGGGAAGAGGCTGGAAATCCTGGGGTCCCCCGCCAGGGTGGGAGGGTTGGGAAGCCTAGCGCAAAGGGAGCAGAAAGCTATCCTGCATCTCTTACTGCTCCATTTGCCCCCAGCTCAGGCCCCTATGCAGTGATCAATGCACCTTTCTAGGACTAGGAAGGGGTGAATCCTGTGAAACTCTGTAGCCTTGGACCTCATCTGGAAGACATGTGTTGGCCTTTTACTCTGTGGGGTAATATGGAGGACAGGTTACTCTCAAGATGGCAGTCTGGAATTCTGTGAACTCCATGAAAGAAATTGCAAGTAGTTATTAGATGCAGTCTGAAACGCCAGATGTTTTAATCTTTGTCTCCCTTCTGCTTCATTTGCTTTTAGATGCCATCTGCAAACACTGCAACATCTCAAAATACCTGAACTCTGACTTGGCTCTCCGCAGGATCCCTCTTTATAGGAGAACTCTGAACCTTAAGCATGTGACAAATGGCACCTTTGATAGATAATCTCATGAGCTGCTTGTTTGCATTGACAGAACTACCAGATGATTTGGCACCTTTGGCCTTGGAGGGTGTCTTGTCTTGCCTCAGGTTTTAGTGATGCTCTCTGCTTCTTCCTTTGATGTGCATTAGGGAAAGAAGCCAAAATGTGAGAGAAATTCTGTGCTTAGCTGGCAACTGTGAGTTTATGGACTAAAACAGAGGCTCCCCACTCTATCCAATGTTATTTCTTGTTGTCTTTCCCCTCGACATTTAGCACAGATAATAATTTGAATCAGGGTACATATTAAACATACCCTTTAAGATAGATCCCAGTAGGCAGCCGTGTTGGTCTGAAGCAATGGAACAAAGCAGTAGACAAGTGCAACTTTTAAGACCAACTAAGTTTTATTCAGAATGTAAGCTTTCGTATGTATTGACATACTCAAATTTGAGATATTGGCTGTTTGTCTTATTGCATATACCAACCCCTATGGCAAACTATATGGGTATTATAATCTCTTGAGAAACCATGCCCTCTGTTTAAACTAACAAGGCCAGAATTTTACCTAGATTTATGGCACCCCTACGACAGCAGTCTGCTTTTTATTACCCTCCACTCCAGTGTTTTTTCAACAGACACAGATCCCTATTTGTGATTCTTTTAATCTTCTAAAAACATTCCCATGATTCCACACTGCCCACTTATATTAATAATTTCTTAATTCCCATTCCCACTTGTCTGATGAAGTCTGCTTAAGAGCATAAGAAAGCTTATATTCTGAATAAAATTTAGTTGGTCTTAAAGGTGCACTTGTCTACTGCTTTGTTCTACACCCTTTAAGAGTGTAGATCCTGGTGGGTAGCCATATTGGTCTGAAGCAACAGAACAAAGTTAGAGTCCAATAGCACCTTAAAGATCTACCGAGTTTTATTCGGGGTGTGAGTTTTCATGTGCATGCATACTTTGTCAGACAGAATGGAATGAGATTTGCCAGTCAATACCTATAAGGCAGTGGTAGAACAAAAAATTGGTATGCAAGCATACAATATAATGAAATGTTTTAATAGATGCAAACAGGGCTTATAAAATGGAGCTGTTCTGCCAAGCTTTTTGTTGAGGTGGCGGACATTTGGTTTTTCTGGCCTCCCCTGTTCAAGGCCCTTTCCCCAGTGCCCTGCTGGATATTAATTGGACACTGGAGCGTCATGAAGTACCCATCTTTGCCTGATATGAGGTTTTGTTATGGTTTTATTGTGCCATCTATTGTTCTATTGGTTTTACTATTTTTATCTTTTGATGTGTTTTGTAAGCCGCCCTGAGCTTATTTGTGGGATAGAGCAGAGTATAAATTAAATAAAGTCAAGTCAAGAAAGCTACAAAATGGCTTTACTCAAACAATATTACTGGAAACAGATTTGGCAAGAGTTGACCGGACAATTAGGAGGAAACCCCAATCAGGGCAAATAGGAAAGGCTATTATTGCTTCTTAGGGAAAAGAAGAATAATTTCTGCCAGTGAACTGTAATATCAGAAAGGAGAAACAAGATTTCTAAGGGGATAGATCTAGGAACAAAAAGCAAACACTGTTCTCCACAAGAAACATCATTAAGAACTGTATTTAGAGCTGAATTATACTAAACAAAGTACTTTCCAAAGAAAAGAAATGAAAACTACAGATACACTCTCTTGAATGTTCTAAGAATTCAAATCTGTATATATTAGGAAGTTTTTACCTCAGCAATCTCTAAACCTTGGGTGTATGTACGTGTGTGTGTATATATCTCCTGACTGTTTAATAAAATCTTCATTCTGTTTTTTAAAGTTTAACTGCTTCAACTGTCGTATTCAATAAGGGTTTAAATAGAAAGACAAAACAGCTCCTGTATTTTCTTTTGAGTTCCTGTGTGAGGAAAACTCTAAACCAATGTCTAAATAAAGGGTGGACAGTTTGTTTATTTCAGTAAAGAAGATATACATGCTACTGTACAGCAACTCAGTCAGTGAGAGGGACTGAAGTTTTAACAGGAAAAATCAGCTTCCCCACACTGGCGAAATAGCTAAGCATAGCTAATCCCTCCAGGATTGGGAAAGCACTTGGACCAAAGTGAGAGGGTTGACTCTATCTGGCAATCACATTGTCCGGAGGTGGAGGTGGGCCCAAGAAGACACAGCCACCCACAGAGTTGTGCCCTCCTGCTCTGCCCAGAGCCCAGGAGCCACCCACACAATTGCCCCCAGGAAGGTGCTTTTTTGAGAAATGTTGAGCTTGGGTTCATGAGTACATAGACCAGACCACCCTCCATCTGACTGACAATGGTAAGGACAAGCCCGCCCCCCCCCTGCCGAGGCCCAGGAGCCAGCCTTAAGCTGCAGGTGCCTGCTGCCACCAGGCTCTTTGGGGCTGGGTGAATGGGCCCAGGAAGGTACAGTCACCTGCAGCTGTGTGGGTGACTTCTAGGTCTTGAGCAGGGTGGAGGGTCAGCCCTGCCCAGCAGTCACATTGCCCAGAGGTGGAGGGTGGGCCCAAGGAGACATAGCCCCTGCAGCTGTGTGGGTGGCTTTTTGGCCCCAAGCAGGGTGGGAGGATTGGCCCTGCCCAGCCATCACTGAGACAGACTACAAAGGGATGGGGGGTGGGACCTGGTAGCAGTAGGCGCCCACAGCTTAAGGGTGGCTCCTGGGCCTGGGCTGGTGGGTGGGTGCACTTGTCCCAATCAGTAAATACATTATCAATTAGATGGAGGGTGGTCTGGTCTATGCACTAATGAACCCATGCCTAGCATCTCTCAAAAAAGAACCTTCCTGCCCCCCCCCCCCGCCCCAGGTTCAGTTTGCAAACTGGTTTGAGAATCAAGCCAGTTCAGTTTGCAAACCAAACCAGAATTTTCCAGTCTGTGCTCATTCCTATTTGCCATAGCCTGGTATTTTTTGGAGGTCTCCCATCCAAATACTGGCCAGGGCCAACCCTGCTTAGCTTCCAAGATCTGATGAGATCAGGCTAGGAGTATCTGGGTCAGGGCTTAAGTTCCTTTCAGTCTATATATATTTACTGTGATTCAGAGTTTTTGGTAAGCTGTCTTGAGCACTTTCATTGCAAAAGGCAGTTTAGATGTTAAAAATAAATAAATACATATATTTCAGTGTGAGAGTTCCATTTAAAAACTCTATCAGTATGCAAATAACATCTTGAAATATCTTTGCATGGTTAGATTTCTTGCACAGTCTTAAATAGAACTCTGAACTGTTGTAATAGTCATCCCTCTGTTTTTTTGTTACTTTACTTTTTCTTTTAAAGTCTTGTCATGTAATAGCTGGCTGAGCTAATCAATTCAGGGGCCACCATCTTGGTTTGCTGCCTTATAATGCAGTAATACATTAAAGACAGCACATGTCTGTTAAAATCACCACACAAAATTGGCAGTAGATGAAGTTCAGATTATTGGGGAAATATACCTTGAGAGGGGCAGTAATTGAGGTCAGAGGAGCAAAACCACCTCATTTCACCCTTTGGGGGGATCCTTCTTAGTAAAAGGTCAAGTTACACTATTTGTGGATCTGCAGGAGGTAAAACGAGCATATGCTGCTTTCAGTCCTCAAACTGCATTTTGTAATGAATAAATCTTTCCATATATATCTAAATTAGCTAAAAATGAAAACAATTGATACAAAGGTTATTCTCTTGGGATTGCTCTCTCAAATGGCTTTGTGGGCATACAGCCAAGTTTTTCATCACTGTATAAACCAACAGTTCTTCCTTTGCTGGCTGACAGCTCCTGCTAGAGATTATATACTAAGTGTTTCTGTTCTGCTCAATTTAAAATTATATAGTGGTCATTAGTTTTAACAATGGAAATGATTACTTCCTCTGTTGATTTGCTTCTGCTTCATGTAGCGTTTGTGATAGCTAATGGGAGTTCTGTCTCTAGTGACATGTTTATCCACACGGTGTGGGGATTTTCTTCACTTTTTGAGAAAGAAAATATATACATGAGTTTCCATTCACCAGACTATATATGAGGTGCAAACATGAGGTGGTCTAACAGATGTTATGTGACTGGTTGCCCCAACCTTTTGCAGGAGCTGGTATATAGAGAATGGGTTGATGATTATGCAATGGCATAAATATTCATAATCAAGATGTAGATCTCATTAATTTAATAATAATGACCTCAACCATGTGAATTATATTTGTTTATTGGATGTTAAGGTTAGATAAATTTGAGCAAAGTGAGATCTCTGAGTGTGCAGCTATGGTCTCTCAGCCTTTCAGAAAACATATTTAATAACAGCTGCTTATTAGCAGGTGTCATTTCTTTCTATGATTTGCCAAGAAGGAGTATGACCCAAAAGGTGGTATTGCTACATTGTAACAAACAGTAACTTAATCATATTTAAATATATTATCTTCTTGACATTCCACTAGGTTACGGAGGACATCAGGCTCTCATTTGGCTTGGTATCAAGGGTACAGGTTTGCCCAAAACAACTTTCTACTCTATGGTTAGGATTTCAAATGTTATGCATATGTTATGGGAGAATCATGTGCACAGCCAGATTTAGTTAATGGTTTCCCTAATACAGTTCCATTGCTGAAAATTTCACTATGTTGAACTGGCTATTGGGAGGGAGGGGAGGAGGACTGTGTTGGAAGAGCAATTAGCCATCATTGTAATTAGGTAGTTGTTAGTTTTGCTGTGGGCTTAACTGTAGGTATGTGTGAAACTGGGCAAAGTGATGTTGAGAAGAAGTAGTAGGGGAGGCCACCATGGAGCTGGGGATCTCAGTATTCAAGGGACCTTGGAGGCATGGTGGTAGGTGGGCAAGGGAAAAAGGCAGAGATATGGTCATGCTCAGTACATAGAACGTACAATAAAGTAAATCCACACATTTTAATCATAAGATGCACGTCGATGTTTCTGAATATCTATATTTGCCCATTGGGATTGTCAGTGCTTTGAGACATTTGCTACTTCCCCTTAACTATTGAAGGCAAGCTTAAATAGTTTGGTCTTACAGTCCTGGCGGAACTGTAGCAGGTCCCACAGGGCCCTGATGTTTTTGGGGAGGGCATTCCACAGAGCGGGTGCTATTGTCAAAAATGCTCTGGCTTTAGTGGTTGACAATCAAATTTCTTTCAGTCCAGGAATCTCAAGAAGATTTTGGGCTCTTAACATAGTGCTCTCTGGGGCACATATGGGGATAGGTGGTCCCGAAGATAGACAGGTCCCAGGCCATATAGGGCTTTAAAGATTATGACCAGCACCTTGAAACGAATCTGGAATGCCACAGGCAACCAGAGCCTTTTCAGCTCTGGCTCCAGCCTGGTGGAACAGTCCCAAATGAGATCAGGGCCCTGTGGGACTTGTTACAGTTCTGCAGGGCCTGCAAAATGGAGATGTTCTGTCAGGCCTATGGTTGAGGCAGTGGGAGTCTAATGACATTGGCCTCTCCTACTCCACCTAGCACCATCTATTCCAGTGATGGCTAACCTTTTCAGCTTGGTGTGTCGAAAATCGGGAAAAAGTGTAGTCTTCCTCGGATCGCGTGTCACTTCACCGTGTCACTTCAAGAAATATCAATAATTTGATGATATTTGCAGCCTAGGTCAGAGTAGGGTTGCCAAGTCCAATTCAAGAAATATCTGGGGGCTTTGGGGGCGGAGCCAGGAGACTTTGGGGGTGGAGCCAGGAACAAGGGTGTGACAAGCATAATTGAACTACAAGGGAGTTCTGGCCATCACATTTAAAGGGACAGCACACCTTTTAAAATGCCTTTCTTCCATAGGAAATAATGAAGGATAGGGGCACCATCTTTTGGGGCTCATAGAATTGGACCCCCTGGTCAAATCGTTTTGAAACTTGGGGGGGGGGTATTTTGGGGAGAGGGGGATCCCCTGCCCCCACCTGGGGATTGGTAACCCTGCGGGAAAGGGTGTATCTTTTTTTTCTTCCCGCCTTTTCTCCTCCAGCGCTTGCCAAGGGAAGCCAAGGGGAGTGACCCAATGCTCCCCTCCCCTTGCTCTTTTGCAACCCACACACAGCCCCCATCGCCCACCCCCTTCCTCCTCTTCCAAGCTGAAAAGGGCAGCTTGTCTTTTAAATCTGAAACCCCGCCTACGGCAGGCGGCCATGAGAAAGAGCGAGAGAGCAAAGTGAGAAAGATCATGTTGGTTGCAAAAAAAAAACCAGGGCCGGGGGGAGGAGGGGGAGGAGGAGAAGGGGCAGCCCCACAACAGGCCCAAGAGCGACGCCCCCTCGGGCATTGCACCCCCCACACACTGCTGCAATGCCATCTCTGCCTCCCCCCCCCCCAGCCGCTCCGTGCAAACAAACATAAAAAAACACGCCTGCCTTGCTCCTGCATTTGCAAAGTCCCAGCATTGCAAAGGTGCGACCCGCCGAGGAGGGCACTTCTTCCCCCCCCCGCCTCTTTTTTTGCAATGCTCTTTTTTCTTTCTTGCTGTACCCACCTATTTCCTCAGGCCCCGGGGAGGGCGGGAAAAGGGGGTTGCAAAGCTCGGCCCTGTTGCGAGGAGGAGGAGGCGCGTTTGTCTGCCTCTGCTTTGGGTGGGGGATGGGTTGCGCCAGGAGGCTGTCTCCTCCCACCCCCAGGTCAAGGCGAGGCGCTGGCAGCGTCGGCCAACCTTCCCTCCCACCCCCAACCTTCCCTCCCACCCCCACCCCCGGCCTGGAGCCAGGGAAAGAGGCGGCGGCGGCGGCCCGCTGCGCTGCTGCCGCCTCTTCTCGCCTTCACCTTAGCAGCTGCTGCTCCTCCGAGACGGGCTCAGCAGCCTCCGAAGGACTCGCGGCTCGCCACGCTCCTTGGTTTCCAGTGTGTCAGCCAAATTGCCTCGCGTGTCACCAGTGACACACGTGTCATAGGTTCGCCATCATGGATCTATTCTGTACTGTTGGTTGCAGTTGGTCTACTTGCTCAGGATTTGATTTACATTGAGCACTCATACAAATAGTCTTTTCAAGGATTATAAATTGTGTTCAATCACCACCTTGTTTGTTGTAGGTCTTAATAATTGTATAATATTTTAACTGGTTTCATTGTTGTATAATTATTGTTTAGAACAACTGCTGTAATCTGCCCTGAGCCCTGCTGTGGAGGGAGAGGGTAGACTAGAAAGCCAATTATAAAATAAAAAAATTAAAACTGGACCAGTGGCTTCCCTGTTCAGTAGTGGCAGTTGTTCTGCAGAAAGCAATAAACTGTGTCATGAATACGTGCTAGTCTCAATGTGTGTTTGCTTTTTATTACACAATAGAAGCTTTTTATGATTCTAAAAAGTATGGTCTTTTAATAGAGTTTTTGCATGCCTAGAAATTACCTAGCACCTTCAAACTACCAATTTATTTTTTTGCTTACTGTACACATTTCATTTACCTTCAGCTCTTTAAAAAGTTGGAAAGTAGTGTCCTGATCCAGTACCATGCCATGTCAATATGAAATGCTATCATTTGGCAAAATTCTGACCACAATGCAAGACATTACAATTTTAGGATAATACACTGATAAATCTGGAAATACATACACTATCAAAAACTTGCAAATTTAAATTACAAATAACAACCATTTAACAATCATAAGACAAAATCACTTGTTAAACCTGACAGGGCCAAATTCTGAAATTCATTGAAAGCTCTGTGACAAGCTCAAAAACTTTGGATCAGGCCTTAGGACTATCTCTCCCTTGGAAGATGTGGATTTTATCCATTTTCATGTCTTAATACTTGCACAGCCTCAATCTTAAAATGGGGTTCTGAATCTTTCACCTACATGACAAGTTCAGAGTATAATATTACACTGTTCTCATCTAGAGGTACAATCAATCACATCTTTACCCAAAAGGAAATAGGGCTCCTGAAATGACCTTATAGATTAGATGCTCTCTATTTACATTCGATTTTCAGTTCCTCACTATCTGTAGAGAATGATTATCAAGGCATGAAATTAGAAGTTTCACCCAGTGGGAAACAATTGGATATTTTGTCATTTCTTTTACAGCTTCTTCTCCCTTGTTAGGGGGAGGGGGGAAGCAATCATCAGAAAGGTCAGAAATATTTACTTACCAATATTGAAACAGTGCCTAGCGTATTCCTTCACTATGAAATAATTGCTGCTTGGGATATCAGTAATTGGGGCATGGGCGAGGGAAATCTTGACGCTGTAAGAGCAGTGGGGCCTGAAATGAGAATTTCTGTCCGCAGGTGAGAATTCATGGGAACACTGTCATGAGCTCATGATAATGCGCGCGCGCACACACACACACAGACATACAGACATACATATATACTCTCTCCAGATCCAGCCAGCTACATTGCCCTTAGGTTGTGAAAAGGAGCATTAATTTAGTTTAAGAAAATACTAACTTATTTTATTACTTCTAAAATGTTTGTGTATGTTAATACATACATAGATGGGGGGGGCACCCTATGACACTAACTCCCACCTAGAAGCTCTGTTGCTTCTGTGTTTGTGCTGGTGATGAGAGCAATATGCAGAATCCTTGCCATGTGGAAGAAGCCAAAGACATAAGTTTGGTTGTAATTAAAATCACTGAATATAAAAGGGAAAGGAATATAGTGGGTGAGCAGCTAAGTACATTGGAAAAAAATGAAGAAATGAGTAATAAATACCATTCTCTTTCCCTAGGTCTAAAACATCACCCTGTAATTATTAATGAAATGACAGAGGTGAAATAATCTTCCAATTACCGAATTTGTCTACATCTTTTTGCATGGGTTCTGCATAGGTCATCTCTGGAAACTATTTTTTAAAAATTAGCAAGCCAGTCCCACATGGCTTCCATCACCCAGACCACCTCCTTAGAATCTTGGCAGATGCAGTCCTGGCATGTCCTCAGAAAAGGAAATCTTCTTCAGTGTGTATTTTCAGACCCCTTCCATTCTACCGGATAGGAAGTTCTCAGGCAGAGACAGCAATTTCAAGTAGCATCTAAAATTTTTCTTCGCTTCTCAAATAGAAGTCCCTAGCACTGTGTGAACACTTTCCACCTGAATAATTTATTCCATGTGGCTTCTCCTTTAAAAGTCTCTTAGTTTACTTTGGGGAACTTCTGGGGGAGGAAAATGTCGAGCTGAGCTGCTTCTCATAACGGGAGCAGGCTGGAGCTTCTGTTCGGGGTTGAGGAAGGCAATTTAATGCCTACTCCCTACTTTTCTCAGTTAGAGATTAGTCCAAGATATGCACAGGAAACTTCTGTTCGGGGTTGAGGAAGGCAATTTAATGCCTACTGCCTACTTTTCTCAGTTAGAGATTAGTCCAAGATATGCACAGGAAACTTCGAGGAGATTTACCTTGGCTATTTGAGAAGCGAAGAAAAAAAGGGAGTCCCGGGGGGGGGCTTCTTTGAGGGGTCTCCAGGAAGAGTTGCATTTTCATCATCTGCAGAAGCTTTCAGAGTCATTTATTTGACATAAGCTCGACAGGATCCTAACCTTCTTGGACTTTGCTAGACATCGAACGCTTTGAAAGACCGGTGAGAACTTGGATAATTGGAAGAGAAGGTACAGATTACTATCTTTCATTCCGGAACTATTTACAGCTTAATGGAATAAATTTAAAAGGTGGGAAAGGAAAATCTAAAAAGTCTGGGAGAAGAGGGGAGGAAGAGGTGAAATTTGGACTTTATAAATATAAAGGACAGTGTTAAAAAGAACTAAAAAGTGGAAAGGAATTTATTGTTTAGTCTGCTTGCAGTTTTGGAAAAAAAGAGTACCATCGTCATAGACCTGCAGCATATTCAAGCAAGACAGGAAGTACGTCAAGTATCATGAGATCTCCTTACCAGTGTGAATGAGACTTCGTGGCAACAAAAGCAGGAAGTAGAAGAAGGAAAACCTACTCTAGGAATTTATTACTATTGAGAAACATCGGCGGCCATTGCAGGGAGGTCAAAATAAAAAAATGTTTTTAAAGAATTCGGGACATTAAAAATTGTTGGAGTTAACTGAGAAGAGGGTAAGAAGATAAATACTATTGGTCATATTATTTGTATGGACCATGGACGTTTTTAAAAGGGGGAAAATTGTAGGGAGCAGTAAAAAGTTGCGACCACCATTTTGGAAGATTTAAAATCTTTAAAAATAAATATCTGGACTTTGGGAGCTCCGAGGATGGCAAAATTGGGCTTGTTATAAAGGGCAAGTCCTATTCTTTTGAATCTGATAGTCGAATTGGAAATTGGTGAGGTTCAAATTTTTGCTGTTTTTTAAAATGTCTGAACACAAGCAGCCCCATACAAGGGCTACTTCATTGGAAAAAATGCAGGACCAACTGGAGGCAATGGAGGCCAGAATGATGAAAGGGGTGAGAGAGATGATGAATGAATAAAAAAAAGAAATTATTGCAGAGATTAAAAAAGACATGGAAGATCTCAGAAAGGAAACTGAGGAAACATCTAAGAAAGTGCAGAAGGTAGAATGAATGTATATGATTCCACCTTGTTGAAAATGCAAGAAAAAGTGACAATCCATGACTGCAAATTGATGGAGACTCAGATACGTCTGAGAGGAGTACCTGAAAAGGAGGATGGTGATTTAAAAGAATATATAATAAAAATAATGGCATAATTTTTAGAGGAAGACCCTGAAGAGACTAAAAACATGTATGATCATATGTATAGAGTGAATTCACTTTATGCTAAGAAAAATAACTTACCAAGAGATGTTGTCCTAAGATTTATGACAAAGGAAATGGTGGGAAGGATCATGAATAAAAACTTTGAGAAGACATTGATAGTGGGAGGCAGTAAAGTGAGAATCATGAAGGAGCTGCCAAGGCAAGTGATAAATGACAGAAGAACATATAAAAAGTTGACAGAAAAACTGAGAGAAAATGGAATGAGGTTTAGCTGGATAATACCTGAAGGTTTGAGTTTTGAACTCCAGGGGAAAAGAATCACAATTACAAATGCACAGGATATGCGTAAATTTTTTGAAGAAAATAAAGAATTTGCACCATGATGGATGACAAATTACTGTCTTGGAATGTTAATGGACTAAATTCACCACAAAAAAGAAGGGCAACGTTTCATTGGATAAAGAAACAAAATTGTAATATAATTTGTTTGCAAAAAGTGCATATTAAACAAAAGGATTATAATTTTTTATGGAATAAACAATTGGGAGTGGAATTTTTTTCATTGGCTGAACAGAAGAAAAGAGGAATGGTTTTTTATATTAAACAAGACTTGGAGCCAAAATTAGTGTTTAAAGATAAAGATGGAGATTTGTAGCAGTAGAGACAATATTAAATGGAAAAAAAAGTTGTCATTGGGATTGTATGCGCCTAATGGCGCAAAGGATGTTTTTTAAAAGATATTATACAACAGCTTGATGAACTGACCTATGACCAAGTTTTGTTAATGGGAGATTTTAATGGAACAGTTAAGAACTCATTGGACAGGTCTGGAGGTGTTTTGCTTAGCCGATAGTTTCATTTCTGCTGCTCTCCCTAGTCTGTACTGTTTCTGGGAGAGAAGAAAGTTTGTAACATGACTGTTGGAGAGGGCAGTAGATTGGAATATTTTTCATTAGGTAGAAAGCCCTTTCATTAAAGAAAAGTTTTGTAATCTCTGTGATAAGGGTTAAATGTAGTGAGTTGTGTATGGAGAAACTTGTTTCAAGGGAGACTAGATTTTCAGGTACATCCCAATTTTATGAGAAAAATAGGCGAACAAGAGTAAAAGGATATGATATACTGATACATCTTTCATTGAAGGTGTCCATAGGGTACCTTGAAAGACCTACACAGAGAGGGAGGGGCCTGTAAAACATTTCTCTGGTGGTTTTTCAGCCGAACCCTCCCATTGCAAGCTACTTTTTTGCCATGTTGACTTGATTCTTAAGTCTTAAATGTAAGGTTTGGTTTTAAGCTGTGATGCTGATTTTATTGTATTGAATTGTTGGAAGCCACCCTGAGTCCTGCCAGTTGGGGAAAGGGGAGGGATAAAAATTGAATAAATAAATAAATAAATAAATAAATAAATAAATAAATAAGAAAAAGCAGATGGCAGAGCAACAAAAAGAGAAGAATTAAAAAAGATCCTTCCAACACTGGTCTTCTTTACAGTTGCCAATTCTGAATTGGGGAATTCCCAAAGATTTGGGAGTGGAACTTGAGGAGGTAAAGTTTGGGGAGTGGAGAGTGTGTGGCAGAGATGTGATGCCATAGAGTCTGACCTCCAGTGCTGCCATTTTCTCCAGGGAAAATGATCTGGACTCTAGAGATCAGTTGCAATTTTGGGAGAATGCCACCCCCCGCCCCCCAATTTGGAGACTGGCAACCCTAGTCTTTCCACTTACACCATAAGTTTGCACAGCTGCATATTATTGTACTTGTGTACTCATAGACACAAGTACAATAATATGCAGTAAAGCCCTCTGCTTCAGTCAGAGCCCTCTGCTCACGACCTGAGTTCAATTCCAGTGGAAGCTGGTTCAGGTATAATAATAATAATAATAATAATAATAATAATAATAATAATAATAATAATAATAATAATAATAATAATAATAATAATAATAATAATAATAATAATAATAATTTTTATTTATATCCCACCCTCCCCGCCTAGGCAGGCTCAGGGCGGCTAGGGAGGTAGCCGGCTCAAGGTTGACTCAGCCTTCCATCCTTCCGAGGTCGGTAAAATGAGTACCCAGCTTGCTGGGGGGAAAGTGTAGATGACTGGGGAAGGCAATGGCAAACCACCCCGTAAAAAGTCTGCCGTGAAAACGTTGTGAAAGCAATGTCACCCCAGAGTCGAAAATGACTGGTGCTTGTACAGGGGACTACCTTTACCTTTACTCATAGACACCTTGGAGTAGTGGAAATTTGACCCTAAATGCCAGACATTGGCTGAGTAACTGGTTTAGTTACTGTTCCTTACAGAGAAAGGAAATAATCCTTGCAACACACACAACCCTCGTTTCCCTGGACAAAATCTCCAGCATAGCTGGAAGGACAAACTTGCTATACCTCAGCGGGCATTACATGCACCCATAAAATATCTGCTGTTAATCAGGTTAACTGGTTATGGTTTCTAGGGCTGGTGTCCTGGGTAAAGGTGAAGAGTGCCCAGAGTCTCACCTGCTAATGTGTAGAAGTTGCATAAAGGTGATTCTTTAGCATACTACCGTGTTGAGCA